>NC_143176.1:645000-1270000 GCF_047325235.1 Durio zibethinus | reverse complement strand
TATAACAATTTGAAATAGATAATTGTTTAAATAGTCGTAACTATTTGAGCTGGTTCGGTAAACAGATTTTTTTTGAAAAATAATTGCTTTATGATAGACAAAAGGTAATAATAATTTGAAATAAATAGTTGGTCAAATGTCCATAATTATTTGAACTTGTTCAGTAAACTAATTTATTTGTTAAATCTCTTAATTATTAACTTTTGAAATAATAATAAAGTAGTATTATTTTCTTTTGAATAAGCTTTTCTGAAATAAAACAATTGTTTTATGAAAAAACAAAAGGTCTTAATAATTTTAAATCAATAATTGTTCAAATAGTCATAACTCTTTGAACTTGTTCGGTAAACACATTTATCTTTTCAAATCTCTTGCTTATTAATTTTTGAAATGTTAATAAATTAGTATTATTTTATTCCGAATAAACATGTATGAATTGAAACAATTATTATATGACTAAACGAAAGGTTAGAACTATTTGAAATAAATAATTATTCTAATAGTCCTAACTATTTGAACTAGTTTGACAAATACATTTATTTTTTAAATCCTTCACTAAGTTTTGGAATATTATTAAATTAGTATTATTTTTGTCCAAATAAGCTTGTATGATAAAAAAATGATTGCTTTATGAGGAAACAAAGATCATAATGATTTGAGATTGATATTTGTTCCAATAGTCCTAACTATTTAAACTAGTTTAGAAAACAACTTTAGTTTTAAATCTCTTGTTTATTAATTTTTGAAATATTATTAAAGTAGTGTTATTTTATTTCTAATAAGTTTTTATGAAATGAAACAATTATTTTATAACAAAACAAAAGATCATAATGACTTTAAATAGATAATTGTCCAAATAGTCAAATCTATTTGAACATATTTGATAAATAGATTTATATTTTTTAAATCTTTTGCTCATTAATTTTTTGAATGTTAATAAATTACTATTATTTTATTCTGAATAAGATTGTATGAACCAAAATAATTGTTTTATGACTGAACAAAAGGTCATAACAATTTAAAGTGGATAATTATTATAATCGTCTTAACTATTTAAACTAGTTTAGCAAACACATTTATTTTTCAAAGCTCTTATTAATTTTTGGAATATTATTAAATTAGTATTATTTTAATCCGAATAAGCTTGTATGAAAAGAAATAATTGTTTTATAACAAAATAAATATGATAATGATTTTACATAGATAATTATTCAAATAATAATAACTATTTAAACTGTTTCGATAAACAAATTTAGTTTTTAAATCTCTAATTTTTAAAATATTAATAAATTGGTATTATTTTATTTTGAATAATTTTGCATGAATAGAAACAATTATTTTATGACAAAACAAAACGTCATAACGATTTGAAAATAGATAATTGTTCATATAGACATGACTATTTGAACTTGTTCAGTAAACAAATTTATTTTTTAAATCTCTTACATATTAATTTTTAGAATATTAATAAATTAGTATTATTTTATTCTAAATAAACTTGCATGAATAGAAACAATTGTTTTATGATAAAATAAAGGATCATAACTATTTGAAATAAATAATTATTCAAACAAGCATAATTATTTGAACTTGCTCAATAAACAGATTTATTTTTTAAATCTTTTACATATTAATTTTTGGAATATTAATAAACTAGTAATATTTATTTTGAATATGCTTGTATGAATAGAAACAATTGGTTTATGATAAAACAAAATGTCATAATTATTTGAGATAGATAATTATTCAGATAGTCATAACTGTTTGAACTTGTTTGGTAAATAAATTTATTTTTTAAATCTCTTACTCATTATTTTTTGGAATATTAACAAAATAGTATTATTTTATTTCGAATAAGCCTATATGAACTGATATAATTGTTTTATGATGAAATAAAAGATCATAACAATTTGAAATAGATAATTATTTAAATAGTTATCACTATTTAAACTTGTTTAATAAACATATTTATTTTTTAAATCTATTACTTATTAATTGTCAAAATGTTAATAAATTAATATTATTTTAATTCGAATAAGCTTGTATGAACAAAAATAATTGTTTTATGACAAAACAAAAAGTCATAACGATTTGAAATAAATATTTATTTAAATAGTCACAATTATTTGAATTTATTTGGTAAATGTAGTTATTTTTTAAATCTTTTTATTTATTAATTGTACGAATATTAATAAATTTGTATTATTTTAATTGAAATAAGCTTGTATGAATAGAAAAAATTATTTTATGACAAAACAAAATGTTATAGCAATTTGAAATAGGTAATTATTCAAATAATCATAACTATTTGAACTTGTTCGATAAATAGATTTAGTTTTTAAATCTCTTATAAATTTTTGAAATGTTAATAAATTAGAATTATACTATTCCAAATAAACTTGTATGAATAGAAACAATTGTCTTGAGACAAAACAAAAGGTCATAACGATTTGAAATAGATAATTGTTCAAATAGTTATAACTATTTGCATTGCTCAAGCCAATAGATTCATTTTTTAAATTCGTTACTTATTAATTTTTAGAATATTAATAAACTAGCATTATTTTATTCCAAATAAAACTATATCAATAGAAACAATTTTTTTATGACAAAACAAATGGTCATAATGATTTGAAATAAAAAATTATTCAAATTGTTATAACTATTTGAACTAGTTTGGTAAATATATTTATATTTTAAATCTCTTAATATTAGCATTGAATTGATCCTTATTTTGAAATAACAAAACATTAAGCTAAATAAGCTTGATCAAGATTTTGAAAAAGATTTATTTAGTACATGTTCTTAAGTTTTATATTTTGGTACTAAATAAATAATATGATTTTCAAAGCTTAAACAAACCTTTCTTTCTTTTCATATTTCTCAAACCAAATCTACCTTTAAATATTATTTATTTGAGCTTAAATGAAAGTCCAATTTTTTTTTTTAAAGTGAATTTATTCATTTTGGACTTAATACAATTTTAATAATATTGGTTTTGAGAAATAATTAACTCAAGAAAGTTTTCCAACATTCAATTTGTTTCATTTTTTTGTATTAATTCACAAAGTTTTAATATTTGAATTTTATATGGTTGGAAAGCTTTTTGAGTCTACTTTCTAATGGATGAAACAAAATCAAAATCCAAATTTTCTAAGAAAAGATTTTGAATTTTTACTAGACACTCTACAGTTGTCTAAAAACTACACAAGGGGTAAATTTGAAAATTCACTATAATTCGTACACAGTGAATTAGGTGATGAACTTTATATGGGTAGAAAGCCCTTTAATATAGTTTCTAAATCTTCAGAAAGTTTGTAATTTGGATTTGTATAACTCAAGATACGATCAAATTAGTGAGTATAGTGCAAAACAGGAGACAACCACCCAACCATTGACAGGATTGATCCCCTCATGGAAGGGATCAATTGGGTCATGCTTTTTAAGCATGAAATGGCATAAAACTTGAACCAATCAATCCCTTCAAGGAAGGGATCGATTGGGTTTGGGCAGAATCACACCAACAACTATTTTTTCATGCTTTCAATGGCTATTTTCTTCTCCCTAGCATCCCCAATGGCTACTCCTTCAATTTCTCTTAAATTGGGCACTCCAACACACCTAGAAGAATGATGAATCAAGAGAGCAAGAACCAATAAGCCATATTTTCATTCTCTCAAAGAATCAAGAGTTTTTAGAGCTTCAAAGTCCATATCTTTGTATTTATTGTATCCAAATTATATTTGTTATTCATTCATCATTTTCTTGTACTTAAGCTTAGCAAACACTTAGCCTTAGAGAGGTTATTTTATTGTTTGAAAAATTACCTTTGATATACAAGGGTGGAAGAGAATAGGAGGTGAGGTATCATCTTGAGAGTTTTGTAGTAAGATTGGGTAAAATACTACGAAAGGTATAGGTTTCTATCTTAAGCCTTAGAAAGAAAAAGATAGGTTGTATTTTCAATTCAAGAATAGTGGATTGAAGCTTTGGTGTGGACAACCAAGAAAAGAGGATGTGGGTGCCTTGTGATTAATGACCGAACCTCTATAAATCATTATGTTTGATTTCTCTATTCTTATCTCCTTACAATTTATTATTGTTTATATTAGATTTTAGGTTCATTAATTGTTATTGTTTGCATTATATTTTCATCAAAAGTGCTTATTGTTTTAATTTCCATTCAATTATATTGAAATAATTGTTTGGAAAAATTTTGGAGAAATCCAATTCACCCCCCTCTTGGATCACCATCTGACTAAAAAGCTAACAATTGGTATCAGAGCTTTGGTTTCTTTTTTGTAAGTTTAACCACCTTAAGTAAAATCCTATGGCTCAACTTAGGTTTCAAGATGGTGAGGAAGTCCTCAAAGCTCCTGTGTTTGATAAATTTGAATTTTATGAATGGAGAAAGAGGATGAAGATGTTCATAATGGCCCAAGATTTTAGAGCTTGGAATGTGGTTGAAAAAGGGCTTGGAATTCCTTCAATTGATGTAAACTGCATGAGGCAAGTGATGGATGATGCCAAGGCCAAGTGTTTACTATATGGAGCTCTTGACTTCCATAAATTCAACTTGGTATCAAAGTGTCCAACCTCAAATGAGATATGGGAGAAATTGGATGAAATACTTGAAAGACAATAATCCAATTGAAATGCATCATGTTTCATGGTTCTTAAAGATCCGGAGGTAACCTCTAATTCTATTGATTCAAATTCATATGCTTTTGATGAATTGCAAGATGCTTATAATGAGCTATATCTTGAATATGAATCAATGAAGAGGAAATATAAGAAAATGATTTCAAAGTTGAATATAGAGAATGAGTTTTTAATGATTGCAAAAAATGTTTTGGAAAAAAAATGAAAAATTGAAAATAGATTTTGAAACCTCTCAAAATAGGTATAAAATTTTAGAAAAAGGAAATTTTGATTTGAAAAAGAAATTTGATGTTTTGATGAATGAAAGACAAGAGCTTTAGATAAGAGTTTAAGTGCTAAAATGATTAAATGCAATTTTTGTAATTTTTATAGTCATACTATACATACTTGTCCTATTAAAAGAAAAGTTCCATTTAGAATTAGGCAAGTATGGATTCCTAAAGAAACAAGAGACTTGCTCACTAACTCTCAAGGACCCAAAGCAATTTGGGTACCAAAAATCAAATGAGATTGTCTCTTGTAAGTGTGCTAGAGAAATGAGCCATAATGTGAGATTGAAGATTGAATAATCTAGACACACAATGGAGATAAGTAACCTCTAAACTTTATTTGAAGAGAATTTGAATTTAGTTACCTATTCTTGATGAAATTTGAATGCTTGATTGATTATGCAAAATTTGGTTGACATTGATAACAAGACATATGTTGCATAATCTTATAAAAAAATGTGAGCTTGAATTGAATATGCATTTATTTTGCTCTTAAGTATGTTTGAGTTGCTTGTTGAAATTAATTGTGATATAAAACTTTTCTAAATGGGTTGAAAAACTTAAATGTGTGTTTAAACATATTTGCTTTTCTTAATAGCCTTTTTCAAGGAAATATAGGGATTAAGAGTTGACTTTTTTATTTCCTTGTTTCTAATGCCAAATGACCACTTGAACAACTTTTTTTTATCATTTGAAATTTGTTGGAATGGTTCAAGTTGGTTAAAAATGAGCTTGACTAGTTTTGAGATTTATTAAGGTATTTTTCAAGCAAAAAAGAGTTTTAAAGTGCAAAAATCAAAATCCTAAACCTATTAAGCTTTGAATGATTTATCCTATGGTATTTTGCATAAATATATTTGTTTGAATGATTTTAGCATGATGGCAATGATATTTGTGACTTTTATTCATATTTATTTGTAATTGTTGAACATGCTTATATATGACCATGTTGATTAAAATTACTCAATTTGTTCTCAATGCTTGGATAATGTGAAAATTTTTTTATATTTTAAATTGTTATAACTCTTGATTTGTGAATTGATAAATATCTTGTGCTTAAGTGATATATATATTGATTCTTTATTCATCTATATTTTTGGTCAAGGTATGTGCTCATACGATGATTGATTCAACTTGACCTTAATACTTGTGATTTGAAAGTGCTTAAATTGTTTCTTTCTTAATTTGTGAAATATCTTTGTAATGTGCTTACTCTTGTGCTTAAATCTTGAATATTGATGTTTGATTGTTCATCTTTTGATTTTTTTTATAGTCTTGAAATATGCTTTAATTCTTTATCCTTATTAATTCAAGATTTATTTCTTCTCTTATGTTGATGAATTAATGAACATTATGTGTTTAAATGGAATATATTGATTCTTGGTTCATCTCTAGTCTTGGTCAAGATATATGCTTGTATGATCATTAATTCAATTTGACCTTAATGCTTGTGATTTAAAATGCTTGAATTGTTTATCTCTTGATTGTGAAAGATATTTTGTGAAATATGCTTATTTTTGTGCTTAAATGTTTTATTAATTTTGTGAAATATTTTGGATCTTGTGCTCAATTGATATATCTCTTGATTTGTGATTTTAAATATGATGAACTTGGTGCTTGTAAATGATATGTGTTATTAGTTCATATATTGTTCTTGTCAAGTGTGTGTATACATGATAAATGTGGTTTTTCTTGACTTGACATTGTTGCAACATGACTTAAGTAAATGAATTTCTTATGATGCTTATTTTTTTGCTTAAGTCATAGTTGATTATGGCCTATAATTTGTGTAGACATATTTATGCTATTGTGCTAAAATTTTCTTAAATTTTTTTTTTATAAATATGTCTTCCTTGAGCTTTAAATTTTTTTATGGCCTAAAATTTTTTTTGACATATTCCTTGGTGATTTATTGAATATATATGAATATTGAATATGTCTATTTTGTGTTCATGAACGATCTAAAAGGTTTGATTTTTTCACATTACATGAGAACTTTTGCTTTAGTGCCATTCTTGTGCTATTTAATGCTTAAATTGATATATGGCCTCTAGCTTAAGTATATATCTCCCTTGCAATTGGCAACTTATGCTTAGTGAATAAATGTTCTTTTGCCTATAATGACTTAGAATATGGAATTATTTTCTAACAATTGGTATAATTTTGATCAACTGATATTCTTGATGCTATTAATGAACATTTCTTTGTCAAGAATATTTTCTAAGTCTATGCCATGAGAACTTGAAGTGAGTATGAATGACCCTACAATTTTGAAATTTCAAGTATAGTGAGTGAAGTGTGTCATCCTCATCAATCAAACCTAGTTTTTCTCAAATGAAATGGATTGGAGAATTAAAAGTCAAATGAGAACAACAACAAAGCTTGACATGGATGGAGGTAAATGTATCAACTTTATGATATGATGTATGAGTTTGAGTACATATACATGCTTGCTTTAATATGTGCAAATATATAATTTGTGAACACATTGCACAAATTAATCACCAAGCTACTTGGTAGATATTGTTCTAATTTTTTTTTGAAAGCTTGGATTGATTAATTCACCTTCATTGATATTCATGCCTAGTTCTTAATTGTTTTGATGAGATTGATAGTTTCAATGCATGAATCCTTGAACATGGATACGAGTTAAATTGATTGATTTCTTTATACATGTTCATTGATTGAATCCATTGAGATAGCATGTACCATATTGTGTCTAAAGGTTTGCATTTTTTTGGGGTAAATTGCTATACATGTTTTGAAATGTTCTTGTATATGCTTGTGTGATTTTGTTTGAAATAAATATATGTTTGATTACTTGCATCTGCTTAGATTAAATACATTGCTATACATTGAAATAATTTGGATTATAATTGAATAATTATGCTTTCATTATTTCTTTGCTATAGCGTATGTGCTCATCATGTTTAAAAAAAAAAATCATGTTTATATAAACTTTGTTAAGACATGATGATTGAACATCATTGCTCATTAGTACTTATGATTTATTATATACATGTGAGCTTTTGGTTCTTATTTGGATAGGATAACTTATGAATGATTACTATTATCATTTATATATGGATTGAATGAATCTTTCATATGCTTAAAGTATGTTTGTTTTATGAAATTTGTTGAATAAAATTGCTAACAATTGATATCAAAATTGCTAAAGATTTTTTTTTAACTTTCATAGATGCTTATTTATGTGCCTATCCTTGATATAGCTTGTACCTTTCATGCAAAATTGTGTGTGCCTTATATTGATTAATCCTTTGTTTTGAAAATGAGGAGAAATTTTAGAATACAATTTTGTTTGATTTATTTTGTGATAACAATTGGTATGCTTTATCATTACATATCTTTAACAATTGGTATGAACTTGTATGCACGTGCTTGAATTTATGCTTAATTGCTATTGATGTTTTAGGTTCTAAGCACATCTTATGCTAACATGATTTATGAGTAGATTGCATATCATTCATTATCCTTTGCTCATAAATTTCACGTAGTAAATTTGATGACTTGTGCTAAAATGCTAAAATTGGATACACTTATGCTTTTGTGCTTGAATACATGTATGTGAACTTAATTGTGCATATTACACTTGATTACATGCATTCAAAATACTCTTGATATTATTGGTATCAAGCACTTTGTCCCATGCCTTGAATTGATCTCTCTTTCTTTTGAAATGACAAAAAGGGGGAGAGAGTTTAGAAATATTTCTTCTTGTATGCTTATTGCAATTAATATAGGAGTTTAAAGAGCATAAACAAAAAGGAAGAGAAATGTTTCATGAATATATTTGTTAATGATGCCTTTTTGTGTTTATTTGCTCATTAATATGCTCATACCTTTTTGCTATGACAAAAAGAGGGAGAAATATCATATGGACAAATTTGCTTGACATGCATATGTTTGATTGTGCTTTTTTGATATATATGCTCTAACATATGTTTGGTGAGTTGTGTTGGATTAGGATGCATAAATTAAGGGGGAGTTTTCCAAAATGTCTTTCAAAATCTAAAATGTTTCAAAGAAAGTTTTTCATCAAGCAAATTTATCTTTAAGTTTTGTCATATCAAAAAGGGGGAGATTGTTAGCCTTGAATTGATACTTATTTTGAAATGACAAAACATTAAGCTTAATAAGCTTGATCAAGATTTTGAAAAAGATTTATTTAGTATATGTTCTTAAGTTTTATATTTTGGTACTAAATAAATAATATGACTTTCAAAGCTTAAACAAACCTTTCTTTGTTTTCATATTTCTCAAACCAAATCTAACTTTAAAGATTATTTATTTGAGCTTATATGAAAGTCCAATTGTTGTTTTTAAAGTGAATTTATTCATTTTGGACTTAATAAAATTTTAATAATATTGGTTTTGAGAAATAGATTAACTTAAGAAAGTTGTTTTACAAGAACAAAGTTTTCCAACATTGAATTTGTTTCATTTTTTTGTATTAATTCACAAAGTTTTAATATTTGAATTTTATATGGCTGGAAAGCTCTTTGAGTCTACTTTCGAATGGATGAAACAAAATCAAAATCCAAATTTTTTAAGAAAAGATTTTAAATTTTTACTAGACACTCTGCAGTTGTCAAAAAACTGCACAATGGGTAAATTTGAAAATTTGCTATAATTTGTACACAGTGAACTAGGTGATAAACTTTATATAGATAGAAAGCCCTTTAATATAGTTTCTAAATCTTCAAACGGTTTGTAATTTGGATTTGTATAACTCAAGATATGATCAAATTAGTGAGTAGAGTACAAAACAAGAGACAACCACCCAGCCATTGATAGGATCGATCCCTTCATGGAAGGGATCTATTGGGTCATGCTTTTTAAGCATGAAATGGCATAAAACTTGAACCAATTGATCTCCTCAAGGAAGGGATCGACCGGGTCTGGGCAAAATCACACCAACGGCTATTTTTTCATGCTTTTAATAGCTATTTTCTTCTCCCAAGAATCCCCAATGGCTACTTCTTCAATTTCTCTATAAATTGGGCACTCCAACACACCAAGAAGAATGATGAATCAAGAAAGCAAGAACCAATAAGCCATATTTTCATTTTCTCAAAGAATCAAGAGTTTTTAGAGCTTCAAAGTCCATATCTTTATATTTATTGTATCCAAGTTATATTTGTTGTTCATTCATCATTTTCTTGTACTTAAACTTAGCAAACACTTAGCCTTAAAGAGGTTGTTCTATTGTTTGCAAAATTACCTTTGATATACAAGGGTGGAAGAGAACAAGAGGTGAGGTATCATCTTGAGAGCTTTATAGTGAGATTGGGTAAAATACTACAAAGGGTAGAGGTTTCTATCTTAAGCCTTAGAAAGAAAAAGATAGGTTGTATTTTCAATTCAAGAATAATGGATTGAAGCCTTGGTGTGGACAACCAAGAAAAGATGATGTAGGTGCCTTGTGGAGAAGAATCAAACCTCTATAAATCATTGTGTTTGATTTCTCTATCCCAATCTCCTTACAATTTATTGTTGTTTATATTTGATTTTAGGTTCATTAATTGTTATTGCTTGCATTATATTTTCATCAAAAGTGCTTATTGTTTTAATTTCCATTCAACTATATTTAAATCATTGTTTGGGAAGAATTTCGAGAAATCTAATTCACCCCCCTCTTGGATCACCATCTCACCTAAAAAGCTAACATTTAATAATTTTCAAAATATTAATAAATTAATGTTATTTTATTTCAAACAAACTTATATGAACAAAAGCATTTGTTTTATGACAAAACAAAAGGTCATAACGATTTGAAATAGATAATTATTCATACAGCCTTTACTATTTGAACAGGTTTGGCAAACAAATTTATTCTTTGAATCTGTTAGTTATTAATTTTCATAATATTATTAGATTAGTATTATTTTATTTTGAATAAGCTTGTATGAACATAAATAAATGTTTTATGACAAAACAAAAGGTTATAACGATTTGAAATATATAATTGTTCAAATAGTCATAACTATTTGAACTAGTTTGCTAAATAGATTTATTTTGTAAATCTCTTACTCATTGATTTTTGAAATATTATTAAATTAGTATCATTTTATTTTGAATAGGCTTATATGATGAAAAACAATTATTTTATGACAAAACAAAAGTTCATAACAATTTGAAATAGATAATTGTTCAAATGGCCACAATTATTTAAACTGATTCAATAAATTGATTTATTTTTTAAATCTCCAACTTCTCAATTTTTAAAATATTAATAAAGTAATATTATTTTATTTTGAATAAGCTTTTATGAACTAAAACATTTGTTTTATTATAAAACAAAAGGTCATAATGATTTTAAATAGATAATTGTTTAAATAGTCATAACTATTTGAATTTGTTCGGTAAGCATATTTATTTTTTTTAAATTTCTTGCTTATTAGTTTTTTGAATGTTAATAAAATAATATTATTTTATTTCAAATAAGCATTTATGAACTGAAACAATTATTTTACATCGAAACAAAAAGTCAAAACAATTTGAAATAGATAATTGTTCTAATATTCTTAACTATTTGAACTGTTTCAACAAACACATTTACTTTTTAAATCTATTACTTATTAATTTTAGAATATTATTAGTTGAGCAATATTTTTCTTCGAATAAGCTTGTATGAATAGAAACAATTATTTTATGACAAAATAAAGATCATAATGATTTGAGATAGATAATTGTTCAAATAGTCATAACAATTTGAGCTAGTTTGGTCAATAGATTTAGTTTTTAAATCTCTTATTAATTTTTGAAATATTAATAAATTAATATTATTTTATTTTGAATAATTTTTTATGAATAAAAATAATTTTTTTACGACAAAACAGAATGTCATAACGATTTGAAATAGATAATATTCAAATTGACGTGACTATTTGAACTTGTATGGTAAATAGATTAATTTCTTAGGTCTCCAACTCATTAATTTTATTATATTAATAAATTAGTATTATTTTATTCCAAATAAAACTTGTATGAATAGAAACAACTATTTTATGACAAAAACAAAAGTTTATAATGATTTGAAATAAATAACTGTTCAAATAGTTATAACTATTTAAACTCACTCGGTAAATAGATTTATTTTTTAAATCTTTTACTTACTAATTTTTGGAATTTTAATAAATTAGTATTATTTTATTATGAATAGAAATTATTGGTTTATGACAAACAAAAGGTCATATCTGTTCATTAAAAATTATTTAGACTAAAATAATACTGATCTATTAATATTTTAGAAACTCATAAGAGATTTAAAAATTAAATTTGTTCACAAAAACAGTTTAAATAATTATGACTATTTGAATAATTACCTATCTCAAATCGTTATGATCTTTATTTTGTCATAAAACAACTGTTTCTTTTCATACAAACTTATTCAAATTAAAATAATACTAATTTAATAAATTTTCAAAAATTAATAAGTAAGTGATTAAAAATAATGTTTGTTGAATTAGTTCAAATAGTTAAGACTATTAAAACAATTATCTATTTCAAATCATTCTAACCTTCTTTTTAGTTATAAAACAATTATTTTAGTTTATGCAAGCTTATTTAAAATATAATAATACTAATTTATTAACATTTGAAAAATTAATGAGCAAGAGATTTAAAAACATAAATCTATTTACTGAACAAGTTCAAATAGATTTGACTATTTGAATAATTTTCTATTTAAAGACATTACGAACTTTTGTTTTGTCAAAAAATAATTGTTTCAGTTCATAAAAACATATTCAAAATAAAATAATACTACTTTACTAATATTTCAAAAATTAATAAGCAAGAGATTTAAAAACTAAATCTGTTTATCGAACCAGTTCAAATAGTTTTGACTATTTAAATAATTATCTATCTCAAATCATTATGATCTTTGTTTTGTCATAAAACAATTGTTTCCGTCCATACAAGCTTATTTGGAGTAAAATATTGCTAAACTAATAATATTCTAAAATTAATAAGTAAGAGATTTAAAAAATAAATGTATTTGCCGAACCCGTTCAAATAGTTAAGACCATTAGAACAATTATCTATTTCAAATCATTCTGATCATTTATTTAATCATAAAATAATTGTTTTAGTTCATACAAGCTTATTTGAACTAAAATAATACTATTTTATTAACATTTAGAAAATTAATAAGCAAGAAATTTTAAAAAATAAATCTATTTACCAAACAAATTCAAATAGTTATGACTATTTGAGCAATTATCTATTTAAAATCATTATGACCTTTTGTTTTATAATAAAACAATTGTTTAAGTTTTTAAAAGTTTATCCAAAATAACATAATATTAATTTACTAATATTTCAAAAATTGAGAAGTTAAAGATTTAAAAAATAAATCAATTTATCAAATCAATTCAAATAATTATGGCAATTTAAACAATTATCTATTTCAAATCGTTATGAACATTTTATTTTGCCATAAAACAATTGCTTTTCATTATAATGCCTATTTGGAATAAAATAATACTAATTTATTAATATTTCAAAAATTAATGACTAGGAGATTTAAAAAATAAATCTGTTTATCGAACTAGTTCAAATAGTTATGACTATTTGAACTATTATATATTTCAAATCGTTATAACCTTTTATTTTGTCATAAAACAATTATTTATGTTCATACAAGATTATTCAGAATAAAATAATACTAATCTAAAAATATTATGAAAATTAGTATCTAAGAGATTTAAAAAATAAATTTGTTTGTCGAACTAGTTCAAATAGTTAAGGCTATATGAATAGTTATCTATTTCAAATCTTTATGACCTTTTGCTTTGTCATAAAACAAATGTTTTTGTTCATGTAAGTTTGTTCAGAATAAAATAATATTAATTTATTAATATTTTAAAAATTAATAAGAGATTTAAAAAATAAATCTATTTACCAAACCATTTCAATTATTTATAACAAGTTGAACAATTATTTATTGCAAATCATTACGACCATTTGTTTCGTCATAAAATAATTTTTTCTATTAATACAATCTAATTTAGAATAAAGTAATGCTAATTAATTAATATTCTAAAAACTAATAAGTAACAAATTTAAAAAATTAATCTGTTGGCCTGACCAGTGCAAATAGTTTTGATTGTTTGAACAATTATCTATTTCAAATCATTATGACCTTTTGTTTTGTCACAACAATTGTTTTTATTCCTATAAGCTTATTCAGAATAACATAATTCTAATTTATTAATATTCTAAAAATTAATAAGAGATTTTAAAAACTGAATTTGTTTATTAAATAAGTTCAAATAGTTATGACTATTTGAGTGATTACCTATTTCAAATTGTTATAACCTTTGGTTTTGTCATAAAAATTTTTTTCATACAAGCTTATTTTAATTAAAACAATACAAATTTATTAATATTCAGACAATTAATAAGTAAAAGATTTAAAAAACAACTCTATTTACTAAATAAATTCAAATAGTTATGACTATTTGAATAATTATTTATTTTAAATCATTATGACTTTTCGTTTTGTCAAAAAACAAATTTTTTTTCATAGAAGCTTATTTGGATTAAAATAATATTATTTATTAATATTTCAACAATTAATGAGTAAAAGATTTTAAAAATAAATATGTTTACCGTACAAGTTCAAATAGTCATAACTATTTGAATAATTATCTATTTCAAATCGTTATGACATTTTGTTTCATCATAAAACAATTATATTTGTTAATATAGGCTTATTCAAAATAAAATAATACTAATTTATTAATATTCCAAAAATTAATGAGCAAGAGATTTAAAAAATGAATCTATTTACCGAAAAAGTTTGAATAGTTATGACTATTTGAACAATTTTTTATTTCAAATCATTATGACATTTTGTTTTGTCATAAAATAATTGTTTCTGTTCATATAAGCTTATTCCAAATAAAATAATATAAATTTATTAATATTCCAAAAAATTAATAAGTAAAAATTTTAAAAATAAATCTATTTTCTAAACACATTCAAATAGTTATGACTGTTTGAACAATTATCTATTTCAAATAGTTATGAGCTTTTGTTTTGTCGTAAGCCAATTGTTTCTGTTCATACAAGCATATTTAAAATAAAATAATACTAGTTTATTAATATTTCAAAATTTAATAAGATTTAAAAAAATAAATCTGTTTACTAAGCATGTTTAAATAGTTATTATGCTTATTTGAAAAATTATTTATTTCAAATAGTTATGATCTTTATTTTGTCATAAAATAATTGTTTCTATTCATATAAGTTTATTTGAAATAAAATAATGCTAATTTATTAATATTCTAAAAATTAATAGGTAGGAGATTTAAAAGTAAATCTATTTACCAAACAAGTTCAAATAGTCATGTCCATTTGAATAATCATTTATTTCAAATCTTTATGACCTTTTGTTTTTTAATAAAATAATTGTTTTTGTTCTTGCAAAATTATTCAAAACAAAATAATATAAATCTATTAAAATTTTGAAAATTAATAAGAGATTTAAAAACTAAAATTTTTTTACAGAAATAGTTTAAATAGTATGACTATGTGAACAATTATCTATCTTAAATCATTATGATCTTTATTTCATCATAAAACAATTATTTCTTTTCATATAAGCTTATTTGGATTAAAATAATACTAATTTAATAATATTCAAAAAATTAATAAGAGATTTAAAAAATATTTGTATTTACTGAATTGATTCAAATAGTTAGGACTATTAGAACAATTATCTACTTCAAATCATTTTGACTTGTTGTTTAGTTATAAAACAATTATTTTAATTCATACAAGCTTATTCAGAATGAAATAATACTAATTTATTAACATTCAAAAAATTAATGAGCAAGAGATTTGAAAAAAAAAATCTATTTATCGAACAAGTTCGAGTAGATTCGACTATTTGAACAATTATCTATTTAAAGTCATCAGACCTTTTGTTTTATCATAAAACAATTATTTCAGTTCATAAAAACTTATCTAAAATAAAATAATACTACTTTATTAATTTTCAAAAATTAAAAAGCAAGTTATGACTATTTGAATAAATATCAATCTTAAATCATTATGATCTTTGTTTTCTCATTAAATAATTATTTCTGATCATATAAGCTTATTCAAATAAAAATAATACTAATTTATTAATATTCTAAAACTTAGTAAGAGACTTAAAAAAAATAAATGCGTTTGCTGAACCAGTTCAAATAGTTAAGACAATTAGAATAATTTTTAATTTCAAATCATTTTAACATTTTGTTTAGTCATAGAATAATTGTTTCAGTTCAAACAAGCTTACTTGGAATAAAATAATACTAATTTATTAACATTCAAAAAATTAGTAAGCAAGAGATTTGAAAAAATAAATTTGTTTATCGAACAAATTTGAATAGTTATGATGATTTGAACAATTATCAATTTAAAATCATTATGACCTTTTCTTTTAACATAAACAATTATTTTAGTTCATAAAAGCTTATCCAAAATAAAATAATACTATTGTATTAATATTTCAAAAGTTAATAAGAGATTTAAAAAATAAATCAATTCAAATAATTATGGCCATTTAAATAACTATCTATTTCAAATTGTTATTACTTTTGGTTTTCTCCTAAAGTAATTGCTTTCCAATATAGAAGCACATTCAAAATAAAATAATACTAATTTAATAATATTTCAAGAATTAATAACAGATTTAAAAAATAAATTTGTTTACCAAACCAGTTCAAATAGTTATGACTATTTGAACAATATCTATTTCAAATTTTTGTAACCTTTTGTTCTATCATAAAACAATTGTTTTTTTTCATATAAGCCTATTCGGAATAAAATAATACTAATTTAGTAAAAATTAATAACTAAGAAATTTAAAAAGTAAATCTATTTGCTAAACTAGTTCAAATAGTTAAGACTACATGAACAGTTATTTATTTCAAATTGTTATGGCCTTTTTTTTCTCATAAACAATTGTCTTCGTTAATATAAGTTTATTTAAAATAAAATAATACTAATTTATTAATATTTTAGAAAATTAATCAGTAAGAGATTTAAAAAGTAAATCTATTTACTAAATCATTTCAAATAGTTTTGACTATTTCAATAACTATCTATTTCTAATCATTATAACTTTTTATTTTGCATCAAACAATTGGTCCTGTTCATACTATTTTATTCAAAATAAAATAATACTAATTTAAGAATATTCTAAAACTTAATAACCAAGAAAATTAAAAAATAAATCTAATTGTCAAACCAGTTTAAATAGTTAAGACTATATGAACAATTATCTGTTTCAAAGTGTTATGGCCTTTTTCTTTTGTTGTAAAACAATTATTTTATTCATACAAGCTTTTTTTTATTAAAATAATGTAAATTTAATAATATTTTGAAAATTAATAAATAAGATATTTAAAAAATAAATTTTTTTGTCGAATCAATTGAAATGGTTAAGATTATTAGAATAATTATCTATTTGAAATCGTTCTAACATTTTGTTTTGTCATAAAAAAATTGTTTCAGTTCAACAAGCCTATTTAGAATAAATTAATACTAATTTATTAACATTCAAAAATTAATAAGAAAGAGATTTTAAAAAATAAATCTATTTAACGAATAAGTTCAAATAGTTATTACTATTTGAACAAATGTCTATTTAAAATCGTTATAACCTTTTGATTAGTCATAAAACAATTGTTTCAGTTAATACAAGCTTAGATGGAATAAAATAATACTAATTTATTAATACTCACTAAAATAATAAGTAAGAAACTTAAAAAATAAATCTGTTTACCGAATTAGTTAAAATAATTATAGTCGTTTGAATGATTATCGATTTTAAATCATTCTGAACTTTTGTTTTTCATAAAACAATTATTTTTTTATCATACAAGCTTATATGAGATAAAATAATACTAATTTATTAATATTTAAAAAATTAATAAGTAAAAGATTTAAAAAATAAAAATGTTTGTTGAACCAATTCTAATAGTTATGACTATTTAAACAATTATTAATCTTAAGTTGTTAAGATATTTGTTTTGTCAAAAAACAATTGATTTTTATCATAGAAGCTTATTTGGTTAAAAATATACTAATTTAATAATATTTCAAAAATTAATAAGTAAGAAATTTACAAAATAAATGTGTTTACTGAGCTAATTCAAATAGTTAAAGCTATTAAAATAATTATTAATTTCGAATCGTTTTGACCTTTTGTGTAGTCATAAAATATTTGTTTCATATCTTACAAGCTTATTCGAAATAAAATAATCTAAATTTATTAACATTCAAAAAATTAATAAGGAAATGATTTGAAAAAATAAATCTATTTATCAAACAAGTTCAAATAGTGATGACTATTTGAAAAATTATTTATTTAAAATCATTATGACCTTTTGCTTTGACATAAAACAATTGTTTTAATTCATAAAAGCTTATCCAAAATAAAATAATACTAATTTATTAATAATTCAAAAATTAATAAGCAAGAGTTTCAAATAAATTTGTTTACTAAGCAAATTCAAATTGTTATGACTATTTGAAGAATTGTCTATTTAAATCGTTATGACCTTTTTATTTTGTGATAAAACAATTATCTGAATCCATACAAGCTTAGTCAAAAAAAAAATAATACTAATTTATTAACATTCCAAAAATTAATAAGGAAGTGATTTAAAAAGTGAATATGTTTATCGAATCAGTTCAAATAATTAATGTCATTTCAACAATTATCAATTTCAAATCATTTGTTTCATCATATAACAATTGTTTTTGATTATATATGTTTATTTGAAATAAAATAATAGTAATTTATTAATCTTTCAAAAATTAATAAGTAAGAGATTTAAAAAAAATAAATTTGTTTATCGAACCAGTTTAACTAGTTATGACTATTTGAATAATTGCATACTAAAAATCGTTATAACCTTTTTTTCTATCATAAAACAATTATTTTTGTTCATATAAGCTTATTTGAAATAAAATAATACTAATATAAAAATATTACAAAAAGTAATAATTAAGAGATTTAAAAAACAAATTTGTTTGCCAAACTAGTTCAAATAATTAAGACTATATAAACAATTATCTATTTCAAATTGTTTTTCTTTTGTCATAAAGCAATATTTTCAATTCATGTAGCTTATTCGGAATAAAATAAAATAAATTTATTAGTATTTTAAAAATTAATATGTAAGAGATTTAAAAAATAATTATGCTTGCCTAACTAGTTCAAATAATTATGACTATTTGAGCAATTATCTATTTCAAATCATTATGACCTTTTGTTTTGTCATAAAACAAATGTTTTTGTCTATATAAGTTTGCTCAAAATAAAATAAAACTAATCAATTAATATTTCAAAAATTAATAATAGATTTAAAAAATAAATATGTTTGTCAAACCAGTTCAAAAAGTTATGACTATTTGAGTAATTATTTATTTCAAATTGTTATTATTTTTTCTTTTCTTACAAAACAATAATTTATGTTCATAAAAACTTATTCAAATTAAAGTAATACTATTTTATTAATATTTTGACAATTGATAAGTAAAAAATTTTAAAAATAAATATGTTTACTGAACTAGATCAAATAGTCATGATTATTTGTATAAGTATTTATTTCAAATCATTATGACCTTTTGTTTTGTCATAAAAAAATTATTTTAGTTCATATCAGCCAATTTGAAATAAAATAATAATAAGTTATTAATATTCTAAAAATTAATAATTAAGAGATTTAAAAAATGAATCTATTTATTGAACAAGTTTAAATAATTATGACTATTCGAACAATTATCTATTTCAAATTGCTAAAACCTTTTGTTTTGTTACCAAATGATCTTGTCTGTTCATATAAGCTTACTTCAAATAAAATAATACAATTTATTAATATTAAGACAATTAATAGGTAAAAGATTTAAAAAATAAATATGTTTTTCGAACACGTTCAAATATTTGTCACTATTTGAATAATTATCTATTTCAAATCATTACGATTTTTTGTTTTGTCATAAACTAATTGTTTTTGTTCATAAAAGCTTATCAAAATAAAATAATACAAATTTATTAAAATTTCAAAAATTAATAACTAAAAGATTTTAAAAAAGTAAATCTATTTATCGAGCGAGTTCAAGTAATTATGACTTTTTGAACAATTATTTATTTCAAATTGTTATGATCTTTTTGTTTTGTTATAAAACAATTATTTCTATTTATGCAATTTTATTTGAGATAAAATAATACTAATTTATTAATATTCCAAAAATTAATAAGTTGGAGATTTAAAAAATAAATCTATTCACCGAACAAGTTCAAATAGTCATGTTCATTTGAGCTATTATCTATTTCAAATGGTTATAACATTTTGTTTTGTCGTAAAACAATTATTTCTATCTATACAAAATTATTCAAAATAAAATAATACTAATTTATTAATATTTCAAAAGTTAATAAGAGATTTAAAAATTAAATCTATTTATTAAACTAGTTCAAAGAGTTATGACTACTTCAACAATTATCTATCACAAATTGTTATGATATTTGTTTTGTCATAAAACAATTGTTTCTATTCATACAAGCTTATTCGAAGTAAAATATTGCTAAATTAATAATATTATAAAAATTAATAAGTAAGAGATTTAAAAAATAAATGTGTTTGTCGAGCTAGTTCAAATAGTTAAGACTATTAGAATAATTATCTATTTCAAAATGTTCTAACATTTTGTTTAGTCATAAAATAATTTTTTCAGTTCATACATGCTTATTTGAAATAAAATAATACTAATTTATTAACATTCAAAAAAATGAATAAATAAAAAATTTTAAAAAATAAATCTGTTTACAAAACAAGTTCAAATAGTTATGACTATTTGAATAATTATATATTTATAAGAGGTATGACCTTTTGTTTTATCATAAAACGATTGTTTCAGTTCATAAAAGCTTATGTGAAATAAAATAATATTGCTTTATTAATATTTCAAAAATTGAAAAGATAAAGATTTAAAAAATAAGTTAGTTTATCGAATCGCTTCAAATAATTATAACCATTTAAACAATTATCTACTTCAAATCATTATAAACTTTTATTTTATCTTAAAAAAATTGTTTTTCATCATACAAGCTTATTCAAAATTAAATAATAGTAATTTATTAATATTTCAAAAACTAATAAGTAAGAGGTTTAATAAATAAATATATTTATCGAACCAATTTTTATTTAAATAATTATCTATTTCAAATCATTATAAACTTTTGTTCTATTATAAAATAATTGTTTTAGTTCATATAAGCTTTTTTAGAATAAAATAATACTAATTTAATAATATTCCAAAAATTGATAATTAAGAGATTTAAAAAACAAATTTGTTTGTCGAAGTGGTTCAAATAATTAAGACTATATAAACAATTATCTATTTATAAAAAATTATGGCCTTTTGTTTGGTCATATAACAATTTTTTTTTATCATTCAAGCCTATTTGGAATAAAATAATACTAATTTATTAATCTTTCAAAAATTAATAAGTAAGAGATTTTAAGAGTAAATCTATTTACTGAACTAGTTCAAATACGTAACTATTTGAACAATTGTAAACTTCAAATCATTATAACCTTTTGTTCTATCATAAAACAATTATTTTTGTTCATACAATCTTATTCAAAATAAAATAATACTAATCTAATAATATTCTGAAAATTAATAACTAAGAGAATTAAAAAATAAATTTCTTTGTCAAACCAGTTCAAATATTTAAAACTATATGAACAATTATCTATTTCAAATCATAATGACCTTCTGTTTTAGCATAAAATAAGTTTTTTTGATTTTATACTAGCTTATTTGGAATAAAATAAAATGAATTTATTAATATTTCAAAATTTAACAAGAGATTTAAAAAATAATTCTATTTACTTAACCAATTCAAATAACTATGACTATTTGAACAATTATCTATTTCAAATAGTTATAACTTGTTGTTTTGTTATAAAACAACTATTTCTGTTCATACAAGCTTATTCAGATTAAAATAATACTAATTTATTAATATTTCAATAATTAATAAGTAAAAAAATTTAAAAATAAATATGTTTATTGAATTAAATTAAATAGTAATGACTATTTGAATAATTATTTATTTCAAACTATTATGACCTTTTGTTTTGTCATATAAGCTTATTCAAAATAAAATAATACTAAGTTATTAATATTACAAAAATTAATAAGTAAGAGATTTAAAAAAATAAATCTGTTTGTTGAGCAACTTTAAATAATTATGACTATTCCAATAATTTTCTTTTTAAAATTGCTAGAACCTTTTGTTTTCTCATAAAACGATTTTTTTTGTTCATACAAGTTTATTGCGAATAAAATAATAAAAATTTATTAATATAAAGATACTTAATATGTAAAACATTTAAAAAATAAATTTGTTTACTGAATAAGTTCAAATCTTATGACTATTTGAATAATTATTTATTTCAAATTCTTATTACTTTCTATTTTGTCATAAAACAATTGTTTCTATTCATACAAGCTTATTCAAATTACAATAATATTAATTTATTAATATTTTGACAATTAATAAGTAAAAGATTTAAGTAAAAAATATGTTTTTCAAACAAGTTCAAATAGTTCGAACTATTTGAATAATTATCTATTTTAAATCATTATGACCTTTTGTTTTGTAATAAAACAATTATTTTAGTTCATATAGGCATATTTGAAATAAAATAATACCAATTTATTAATATTCCAAAAAATAATGAATAAGAGAATAAAAAAATGAATTTGTTTATTAAACATGTTTAAATAGTTATGACTATCTAAATAATTATCTATTTCAAAACATTATGACATTTTGTTTTGTCATAAAATAATTGGTTCTATTCATGTAAGCTTATTTCAAATAACATAATATAAATTTATTAATATTTGAAAAATCAATAAGTAAAAATTTAAAAAATAAATATGTTTTTTTGAACACATTCAAATAGTCATGACTATTTGAATAATTATCTATTTCAAATTGTTATGACCCTTTGTTTTGTCATAAACCAATTGTTTATGTTCATAAAAGCTTATTTGGAATAAAATAATACTAATTTATTAAAATTTCAAAAAATTAATAAGTAAAAGATTTAAAAAATAAATCTAGCTACCAAGCGAGTTCAAATAGTTATGACTATTTGAATAATTATTTATTTCAAATTGCTATGATCTTTTGTTTTGTCAGGAAACAATTGTTTCTATTCATATAAGTTTATTCGAAATAAAATAATACTAACTTATTAATATTCTTAAAATTAATAAGTTGGAGATTTAAAAAATAAATTTATTCACCGAACAAGTTCAAATAGTCATATCCATTTAAGCTATTATCTATTTCAAATCATTATGACATTTTGTTTTGTCGTAAAACAATTGTTTCTATTCATACAAAATTATTCAAAATAAAATAATAAAAATTTATCAATATTTTGAAAATTAAGAAGAGATTTAAAAACTAAATCTATTTATCGAACCCATTCTAATAGTTATGATTATTTGAACAATTATCTATCTTAAAACATTATGATTTTTGTTTTGTCATAAAAAAATTATTTATATTCATACAAGCTTATTTACAGTAAATTATTGCTAAATTAATAGTATTCTAAAAATTAATAATATATTTAAAAAATAAATGTGTTTGCCGAACCAATTCAAATGATTAAGACTATTAGAATAATTATCTATTTCAAATCGTTATGACCTTTTGTTTAGTCATAAAATAATTTTTTCAATTCACACATGCTTATTCGAAATAAAATAATATTAATTTATTAACATTCAAAAATTAATAAACAACAAATTTAAAAAATAAATCTGTTTACCGAACAAGTTCAAATAGTTGAAATAATCATTGTGACCTTTTGTTTTGTAATAAAACAATTGTTTTAGTTCATATAAGCTTATTTGAAATAAAATAATATTAATTTATTAATATTCCAAAAATTAATGAGTAAGAGAATTAAAAAATGAATATGTTTACTGAAAATGTTTAAATAGTTATGACTGTCTAAACAATTAGCTGTTTCAAAACATTATGACATTTTGTTTTGTCATAAAAAAATTGGTTCTACTCATGCAAGCTTATTTTGAATAAAATAATATAAATTTATTAATATTTTGAAAAATTAATAAGTAAAAATTTTAAAAATAAATATGTTTTCTAAACACGTTTAAATAGTTATGACTATTTGAACAATTATCTATTTCAAATCATTATGACCTTTTGTTTTGTCATAAACCAATTGTTTCTATTCATAAAAAATTATTTAGAATAAAATAATACTAATTTATTAAATTTCCAAAAATTAGTAAGTAAAAGATTTAACAAAATAACTATGTTTACTAAACGAGTTCAACTATTTATGACTATTTGAACAATTATTTATTCCAAATCACTATGATCTTTTATTTTGTCATAAAACAATTGTTTCTATTCATATAAGATTATTCCAAAATAAAATAATATTAATTTATTAATATTCTAAAAATTTATAATTTGAAGATTTAAAAAATAAATTTGTTCACCAAACAAGTTCAAATTGTCATATCCATTTGAGCTATTATCTATTTCAAATCGTTATGACATTATATTTTGTTGTAAAAAAATTGTTTCTACTCATACAAAATTATTGAAAATAAAATAATACCAATTTATTAATATTTTGAAAATTGATAAGAGATTTAAAAACTAAATTTGTTTATCGAGCAAGTTTTAATAGTTATGATTATTTGAACAATTATCTATCTCAAATCATTATAATCTTTGTTTTGTCATAAAATAATTGTTTATATTCATGCAAGCTTATTCAGAGTAAAATATTGCTAATTTGATAGTATTCTAAAAATTAACAAGTAAGAGATTTAAAAAATAAATGTGTTTGCCGAACTAGTTCAAATAATTAAGACTATTAGAATAATTATCTATTTCAAATCGTTCTAACATTTTGCTTAGTCATAAAATAATTTTTTCAATTCATACATGCTTATTCAAAATAAAATATACTAATTTATTAACATTCAAAAAATTAATAAACTACAAATTTCAAAAAATAAATCTATTTGCCTAACAAGTTCAAATAGTTATGGCTATTTGAACAATTATCTATTTAAAATAAATATGACCTTTTCTTTTATCATAAAACAATTGTTTCAATTCATAAAAGCTTATCTGAAATAAAATAATATTACTTTATTAATATTTCAAAAATTGATAAGTTGGAGATTTCAATAATATGTCAATTTATTAAATTGGTTCAAATAATTTTGGCCATTTGAACAATTATCTATTTCAATTCATTACAATCTTTTGTTTTGTCATAAAACAATTGTTTTCCATCATAAAAGCCTATTCAAAATAAAATAATATTAATTTATCAATATTTCAAAAATTAATAAATAAGAGATTTAAAAAATAAATTTGTTTGCCAAACCAGTTCTTATTTAAACAATTATCAATTTCAAATTGTTATAACTTTTTGTTCTATTATAAAATAATTGTTTTAGTTCATATAAACTTATTCAAAATAAAATAAAACTAATTTAATAATATTCCAAAAATTAATAACTAAGAGATTTAAAAAATTAATCTATTTGGTGAAGCAGTTGAAATAGTTAAGACTGTATGACCAATTATCTATTTCAAATTGTCATGACCTTTTGTTTTGTCATAAAACAATTGTTTCAGTTCATACAAACTTATTTAAAATAAAATAATAATAATTTTTTAATATTTTGAAAAGTAAAAAGTAAGTGATTTAAAAAATAAATCTGTTTACCTAATAAGTTTAAATAATTATGGCCATGCCAATAATTAACTATTTCAAATAGTTATTACCTTTTGTTTGGTCATATAACAATTGTATTTGAACATTCAAGCTTATTCAGAATAAAATAATACTAATTAATCTTTCAAAAATTAATATGTAAAAGATTTAAAAAATAAATCTATTTACCAAACTAGTTCAAATAGTTATGACTATTTGAACAATTGTAAACTTCAAATCCTTATAACCTTTTGTACTATCATAAAACAATTATTTTTATTCATATAAGCTTATTCGGAATAAAAAAATACTAATATAATAATATTCCAATAATTAATAACTAAAAGAAGTAAAAATTAATTCTGTTTACCTAACCAATCCAAAATAATTATGACTATTTGAACAATTATCTATTTCAAATCATTATGACTGTTTGTTTTATCATAAAATAAATGTTTTGTTCATATAAGTTTGTTCAAAAAAAAGTAATACTAATCTATTAATATTTCTAATATTAATAAGAGATTTAAAAAATAAATCTATTTATCAAACTAGTTTAAATAGTTATGACTATATGAGCAATTATTTATTTCAAATCGTTATGACTTTTTGTTTTGTTATAAAAAATTGTTTATGTTCATACAAGTTTATTTAGACTAAAACGATACTAATTTATTAATATTTCAACAATTAATAAGTAAAAATTTTAAAAAATAAATATGTTTACCAAACTTGATCAAATAATCATGATTATTTAAATAATTATTTATTTCAAATCGTTATGACATTTTGTTTTATCACAAAAGAATTGTTTCAGTTCATATAAGCTTATTGGGAATAAAATAATACTAATTTATTAATAATCCAAAAATTAATAATAAAGAGATTTGAAAAATTAATCATTTACTGAACAAGTTTAATAATTATGACTGTTTGAATAATTATATATTTGAAATCGCTATAACCTTTTGTTTTGCTATAAAATAATTTTTTTCTATTCATACAAGCTCATTTCAAATAAAATGATACAAATTTATTAATATTAAGACAATTTATAAGTAAAAGATTTAAAAAATAAATATGTTTACCGAATAAGTTCAAATCGTTATGACTATTTTGTGCAATTATTTATTTCAACTTGTTATGACTTTTTGTTTTGTAATAAAACAATTGTTTCTATTCATACAGGTTTATTCAGATTAGAATAATACTAATTTATTAATATTTTGACAATTAATAAGTAAAAGATTTTTAAAAATTAATATATTTACTAAACAAGTTCAAATAGTCATGACTATTTGAATAATTATCTATTTCAAATCACAATGACCTTTTCTTTGTAATAAAACAGTTGTTTTAGTTCTTATAAGTTTGTTTAAACTAAAATAATACTAATTTATTAATATTCTAAAAATTAATGAGTAAGAGAAATAAAAAATGAATCTATTTACTGAATAAGTTCAAATAGTTATGACTAGCTAAACAATTATTTATTTCAAAACATTATGACCTTTTGTTTTGACATAAAACAATTGATTCTGTTCAATCAAGCTTATTTTGAATAAAATAATTTAAATTTATTAATATTTCAAAAATTAATAAGTAAAAATTTTAAAAATAAATTTGTTTTCTGAACACATTCAAATAGTTATGACTGTTTGAACAGTTATCTATTTCAAATCATTATGACCTTTTGTTTTGTCATAAACCCATTGTTTTTGTTCATAAAAGCTTAATCAGAATAAAATAATACTAATTTATTAAAATTCCAAATATTAATAAGTAAAAGATTTAAAAAACAAATATGTTTACCAAGCGAGTTCAAATAGTTATGACTATTTAAATAATTATTTATTTCAAATTGTTATAATCTTTCGTTTTGTCGTAAAATAATTGTTTCTATTCATACAAGTTTATTTGAAATAAAATAATACTAACTTATTAATATTCTAAAAATTAATAATTTGGAGATTTAAAAAATAAATCTGTTTACCAAATAAGTTTAAACAATCATGTCCAATTAATCTATTATCTATTTCAAATTGTTATGACATTTTATTTTATGGCAAAATAATTGTTTTTATTCATGCAAAACTATTCAAAATAAAATAACACTAATTTATTAATATTTCAAAAATTAAAAAGAGATTTAAAAACTAAATTTGTTTACAAAATTATTTCAATTAGTTTGACTATTTGATCAATTATCTATCTCAAATCACTATGATCTTCATTTTGTCATAAAACAATTGTTTCTATTCATATAAGCTTATTCAGAGTAAAATATTGCTAAACTAATAATATTTTAAAAATTAATAAGTAAGAGATTTAAAAAATCAATGTGTTTATTAAACCAATTCAAATAGTTAAGACTATCGGAACAATTATTTATTTCAAATCATTCTGACCTTTTGTTTAATCATAAAATAATTGTTTCAGTTCATACATGCTTATTCAAAATAAATAATACCCTTTCATTAACATTCAAAAAATTAATAGGCAAGAAGTTTAAAAAAATAAATATGTTTACTGAACAAGTTCAAATAGTTATGACTATTTGAACAATTATCTATTTAAAATCGTTATGACCCTTTGTTTTATCATAAAACAATTTTTTTAGTTCATAAAAGCTTATCCAAAATAAAATAATATTAGTTTATTAATATTTCAAAAATTGAGAAGTTGAAGATTTAAAAAATAAATCAGTTTATCGAATCAGTTCAAATAATTTCACCATTTGAATAATTATCTATTTCAAATATTTATGATCTTTTGTTTTGTCATAAAACAAATTTTTTCATCATACAAGCTTGTTTCAAATAAAATAATACTAATTTATTAATATTTCAAAAATTAATAAGTAGGAGATTTAAAAAAGAAATATGCTTACTGAACCAGTTCAAATAGTTATGACTATTTGAACAATTATATATTTCAAATCGTTACAACCTTTTATTTTGCCATAAAACAATTATTTATGTTCATACAAGCTTATTCGAAAAACAATATTACTAATTTAATAATATTATAAAAATCAATAACCAAGAGATTTAAAAAATAAATTTTTTTGCTGAACCAATACAAATAGTTAAGGCTATATGAATATTTATCTATTTCAAATTGTTATGACCTTTTGTTTTGTCATAAAACAAATGTTTTCGTTCATATAAGTTTGTTTGAAATAAAATAATATTAATTTATTAATATTTTGAAAATTAATAAGAGATTTAAAAGGTAAGTCCATTTACCAAACCAATTCAAATAGTTATAATAATTTGAACAATTATTTATTTCAAATTATTATAATATTTGTTTTGTCATAAAACAATTGTTTCTATTGATACAGTCTTATTCAAAATAAAGTAATACGAATTTATTAATATCCTAAAAAGTAATAAGTAATGGATTTAAAAAATGAATCTATTGGACTGACCAATACAAATGGTTATAACTGTTTGAACAATATCTATTTTAAAGTGTTATAACCTTTTGTTTTATTAGAAAATAATTGTTTCTATTCGTACAAGCTGACTTGAAATAACATAAATCTAATTTATTAATATTTCAAAAATTAATAAGTAAGAGATTTAAAAACTAAATCTGTTTATCGATCAAGTTCAAATAGTTACTACTCTTTGAATAATTATCTATTTCAAATGGCTATAACCTTTTATTTTATCATAAAATAATTTTTCTATTCATACAAGCTTATTTCAATTAAAATAATACAAATTTATTAATATTTAGACAACTAATTATTAAAAGATTTAAAAAATAAATCTGTTTATCAAATAAATTCAAGTAGTTATGACTATTTGAACAATTATTTTTTTGAAATTGTTATGACTTTTGTTTTTTCATAAAATAATTGTTTTTGTTCATATAAGCTTATACAGATTGAAATAATATTAATTTATTAATATTTTGACAATTAATGAGTAAAAGATTTTAAATATAAATATGTTTACCGAACAAGTTCTAATTGTCATAACTATTTTAGTAATTATCTGTTTCAAATCGTTATGACCTTTTGTTTCATCATAAAACAATTGTATCAATTCATATAGGCTTATTGAAAAAGCTCAAATAGTTATGATGATTTGAATAATTATTTATTTCAAATAGTTGTGATCTTTTATTTTTTCATAAAACAATTTTTTCTATTCATACAAGTTTATTCAGAATAAAATAATATTAATTTATTAATATTCTAGAAATTAATAGGTAGGAGATTTAAAAAATAAATCTGTTTACCAAATAAGTTCAAATAGTTATGTTCATTTGAATAATTATGTATTTCAAATCGTTATAACCTTTTATTTTATAGTAAAACAATTGTTTCTATTCATACAGAATTATTTAGAATAAAATAATATTGATTCATTAAGATTTTGAAAATTAATAAGAGTATTAAAAACTAAATTTGTTTATCAAACTAGCTCAAATAGTTATGACTTTTTGAACAATTATATATCTCAAATCATTATGATATTTTATTTTGTTATAAAACAATTGTTTTTTTTCATATAAGCTTATTCAAATTAAGATAATACTAATTTAATAATAAAAAATAAATGTGTTTTGCCGAACTAGTTCAGATAGTTAAAACTATTAGAACAATTATCTATTTCAAATTGTTGTGACCTTTTGTTTAGTCATAAAACAATTATTTCAGTTCATACAACCTTATTCGAAATAAAATAATACTAATTTATTAAAATTCAAAAAATTAATAAGTGAGAGATTTAAAAAAATAAATGTGTTTATCGAACAAGCTCAAATAGATATAACTATTTGAATAACTATCTATTTAAAATCATTATGACCTTTTTCTTTTATCATAAAACAATTGTTTTAGTTTATAAAAACTTGTCCAAACTAAAATAAAACTACTTTATTAATATTTCAAAAATTATTAAGTAAGAGATTTAAAAACTAAACCTATATTCCGAACCAGTTCAATTAGTTACGACCATTTGAACAAATATCAATCTCAAATTTTATGATCTTTGTTTTGTCAAAAAAAATTTGTTTCTGATCATATAAGCTTATTCAAATAAAAATAATACTAATTTAATAATATTTCAAAAATTAATAAGTAAGAGATTTAAAAAATAAATATGTTTGCCAAATCAGTTGAAATGGTTAAAGCTATTAGAATAATTATCTATTTCAAGTTGTTTTAACTTTTTGTTTAGTTGTAAAACTATTGTTTTAGTTCATAAAAGCTTATTCGGAATAAACATTAATTTATTAACATTCAAACAAGTAATAAGCAAAAGATTTGAAAAAATAAATTTGTTTACTGAATAAGTTCAAATAGTTATGATTATTTGAACAGTTTTATTTGAAATTATTATGAACTTTTGTTTTATCATAAAACAATTATTTCAGTTTATAAAAGCTTATCCAAAATAAAATAATACTACTTTTTTTAATATTTCAAAAATTAGTAAGTAAGAAATTTAACAAAATAAATTAGTTTACCAAATCAGTTCAAATAATTATAGCCATTTGAACAAAATTGTTAATACTTTTCGTTTTGTCATAAAACAATTGTTTTTCAACATACAAACTTATTTAAAACAAAATAATACCAATTTATTAATATTTCAAGAATTAGTAATTGATTTAAAAATTAAATCTATCTACCGAACTAGTTTAAATAATTATGACTATTTGAACAATTATCTATTTCAAATTGTTATAACCATTTGTTTTGCATAAAACAATTATTTCTGTTCACACAAGTTTATTCAAAATAAAATAATACTAATGTAATAATATTTTGAAAATTCATAACTAAGAGATTTAAAAAATAAATCTGTTTGTCGATCCAATTCAAACAGTTAAAACTATATGAACAATCATCTACTTCATATCATTATGACCTTTTATTTTATTTTAAGATAATTATTTGAGCTCATATAAGTTTACTTGGTATAAAATAAAACTAATTTGTTAATATTTCAAAATTTTATAACTAAGAGATTTAAAAAATAATTCTATTTACCAAACCAGTTCAAATAATTATAACTATTTAAACAATTACCTATTTCAAATCATTATTACTTTTTGTTTTGTAATAAAAAAATTGTTTCAATTAATACATGCTTAAACAGATAAAATAATATTAATTTATTAATATTTCTAAAATTAATAAGAGATTTAAAAAATAAATTTGTTTACTAAATTAGTAAAAATAATTATTGCCATTTGAACAATTATCTATTTCAAATCATTCTAACCTTTTATTTTGTTATAAACCAATTATTTTTTATTAGACAAGCTTATTCGAAATAGAATAATACTAATTTATTAATATTTCAAAAATTAATAAGAGATTTAAAAAATAAATGTGTTTTCGAATAGTTAAAACTATTAGAATAATTATCTATTTCAAATTGTTTGACCTTGTTTTAGTCCTAAAATATTTGTTTCATATCATACAAGCTTATTCGAAATAAAATAATCCTAATATATTAACATTTGAAAAATTAATAAGCAAGAGATTTGAAAAAATAAATCTGTTTACCAAATAAGCTCAAATAGTTATGACTATTTGAACAATTACTTATTTAAAATCATTATGACCTTTTATTTTGTCATAAAATAATTATTTTAGTTAATACAAGCTTATACAGAATAAAATAATACTAAACTATTAATATTTCTAAAATTAATAAGAGATTTAAAAAATAAATTTGTTTACTAAATCAATTAAAATAATTTTGGTCATTTGAACAATTATCTATTTCAAATTGTAATGACCTTTTGTTTTGTCATAAAACAGTTGTTTCAGTTCTTACAAGCTTATTTGAAATAAAATAATAATAATAATAATAACAATGATAATAATAATTTATAATATTCCTAAAATTAATAAGTAAGTGATTTAAAAAGTGAATCTGTTTAGCGAATCAGTTCAAATAATTCTGGCCATTTCAACAATTATCTATTTCAAATCATTATGAACTTTTGTTTTGTCATAAAACAATTGTTTTTCATCATACAAACCTATTTGGAATAAAATAATACTAATTTATTAATATTTCAAAAATTAATAAGTAGAAGATTTAAAAAATAAATTTGTTTACCGAACCAATTCCGATTAGAATAATTACCTATTTCAAATTGTCATAATCTTTTGTTCTACTATAAAATAAATGTTTCAGTTTACATATGCTTATTCGAAATAAAATAATATTAATTTAATAATATTTCAAAAATTAATAACTAAGAGAATTAAATAAATAAATCTGTCTGTCGAAGTAGTTCAAACATTTAAGATTATATGAACAATTATCTATTTAAAATCATTTTGACCTTTTGTTTTATCATAAAACAATCATTTCAGTTCATATAAGCTATTTGAAATAAAATAATACAAATGTATTAATATTTCAAAAATTAATAAGTATGTGATTTAAAAAATGAATCTGTTTACCGTATCATTTCAAATAATTAGGGCCATTTCAACAATTATCTATTTCAAATCATTATTACCTTTTGTTTGGTCATATAACAAATGATTTTGATCATTCAAGCTTATTCAAAATAAAATAATACTAATTTACTAATGTTTCAAAAATTAATATGTAAAAGATTTAAAAAATAAATCTATTTACCAAACCATTTCAAATAGTTATGACTATTTGAACAATTATATATTTCAAATTATTATAACCTTTTGTTATGTCATAAAACAATTATTTCTATTCACACAAGTTTATTCAGAATAAAATAATACTAATGCAATAATATTCTAAAAATTAATAACTAAGAGATTTAAAAAATAAATTTATTTGCCAAACCAGTTTAAATAGTTAAGGTTATATGAACAATTCTTTATTTCAAATAGTTATGACCTTTTGTTTTGCTGTAGAACAATTTTTTAGTACTTAGTAACTTATTCAGAATAAAATAAAATAAATTTATTAATATTTCAAAAATTAATAAGTAAGAGATTTAAAAAATAATTCTGTTTGCCAAGCTAGTTCAAATAATTATATCTATTTGAACAATTATTTATTTCAGATTGTTATGACATAAAAAAAATGTTTTTTTTTCATATAAGTTTGTTTGAAATAAAACAAGATTAATTTATTAATATTTTGAAAATTAAAAAGTAAAAGATTTAAAAAATAAATTCTATTACTATACCAGTTCAATTGGTTATAACTATTTGAACAATTATTTATTTCAATCATTATGACCATTTGTTTTGTCATAAAATAATTGTTTCTATGCATATAGTCTTATTCGAAATAAAATAATGCTAATTTATGAATATTCTAAAAGTTAATAAGTAACGGATTTAAAAAACAAATCTATTGGCCTGACCAGTGCATATAGTTATGATTGTTTGAACAATTATCTATTTTAAATCATTATGACCTTTTGTTTTTTCACAAAAATAATTGTTTCTGTTTGTACAAGCATATTCGAAATAATATAATTCTAATTATTAATATTTCAAAAATTAATAAGTAAGAGATTTAAAAATTTAATCTATTTACCGAACAAGTTCAAATAGTTATAACTATTTGAACAATTATCTATTTCAAATTGCAATCACCTTTTTATTTTGTCATAAAATAATTCTTTTCTATTAATGCAAGCTTATTTCAAATAAAATTAATAAGTAAAATATTTTAAAAATAAATCTTTTTACCTAATAAGTTCAAATAGTTATGTCTATTTGAAAAATTATTTATTTGAAATTGTTATGACATTTTGTTTTATCATAAAACAATTGTTTTTCTTCACACAAACTTATTTGGATTAAAATAATATGAATTTATTAATATTTTGCCAATTAATAAGTAAAAGATTTTAAAATAAATTTGTTTATCGAACAAGTTCAAATAGTCATAACTATTTAAATAATTATCTATTTCAAATCATTATAACCTTTTGTTTCATTATGAAACAATTTTATCAGTTTATATAGGCTTATTCTAAATAAAATAAAACTAATTTATTAATATTCTAAAATTTAACGAGTTGGAGATTTAAGAAAATGAATCTACTTACTAAACAAGTTCAATTAGTTATGATTATTTGAACAATTATATATTTCAAATCATTATGACCCTTTATTTTGTCATAAAGCAATTGTTTCTATTTATACAAGCTTATCCTGAATAAAATAATTAAATTTGTCAATATTCCAAAAATTAATAAGTCAAAATAAAAAAAATAAATTTATTGTTGAACCTATTCAAATAATTACGACTATTTATCTATTTGAACAATTATCTATTTCAAATAGTTATGACCTTTTGTTTTGTCATAAACCAATTGTTTCTATTCATACAAGCTTATTCAAAATAAAATAATACTAATTTATTAATATTCCAAAGATTAATAAGTTAAATATTTAAAAAATAAATATGTTTATTGAGTAAGTTAAAATAGTTATGACTATTTGAACAATTATTTTTTTTAAATAGTTATGCTCTTTTGTTTTATCATAAAACAATTATTTCTATTCAAACAAGTTTATTATGAATAAAATTATACTAATTTATTAATATTTTGCAATTTAATAGGTAGGAGATTTAAAAAAATAAATTTATTTATCGAACAAGTTCAAATAGTCACATGCACTTGAACATTATCTATTTCAAATTGTTATGAACTTTTGTTTTGTCGTAGAAAAAGCATTTCTATTCATACATATTCTTCAATTTAATAGGTAAGAGATTTAAAAAATAAATCTGCTTATCGAGCAAGTTGACATAGTCATGTCCACTTAAACAATTATCTATTTCAAATTGTTATGACCTTTTGTTTTGTCATAAAAAAGTTGTTTATGTTCATACAGAATTATTGAAAATAAAATAATATTGATTTACTAATATTTTGAAAATTTATAAGAGATTTAAAAACTAAATTTGTTTATCTAACTAGTTCAAATAGTTATGATTATTTAAACAATTATCTATCTCGAATTGTTGTGAACTTTATTTTGTCATAGAATAGTTGTTTCTTTTCATACGAGCATTTTGGATTAAAATAATACTGATTTAATAATATTCCAAAACTTAATAAGTAAGAGATTTAAAAAATAAATACATTTGCTAAACCAATTCAAATAGTTAGGACTATGAGAATAATTATCTATTTCAAATCATTTTGAACTTTTTTTAGTCATAAAACAATTATTTCAGTTTATATAAGTTTATTCATAATAAAATATTACTAATTTATTAACTTTCGAAAAGTTAGTAACCAAGAAATTTAAAAAAATATCTATTTACTGAATAAGTTCAAATAGATAAGATTATTTGAACAATTATCTATTTAAAATTGTTAAAACCTTTTGTTTTGTAATAAAACAATTGTTTCAGTTTGTAAAAACTTACTTGAAATAAAATAATACTATTTTATTAATATTTAAAAAATTATTAAGTAAGAAATTTAAAAACTAAAGCTATTTTTTAACCAGTTCAAATAGTTATGACTATTTAAACAAATATCAATCTTAAATCCTTATGATAATTGTTTTGTCATAAAGTAATTGTTTTTTATCATATAAGCTGATTTGGATAAAAATAATATTAATTTAATAATATTTCAAAAATTAATAAGTAAAAGATTTTAAAAATAAATGCGTTTGCTGAATTAGTTTGAATAGTTAAGGCTATTAGAATAATTATCTATTTCAACTCATTCTAACCTTTTTTTTTTAGTTATAAAATAATTGTTTCAGTTCATACAAGCTTATTAGGAAGAAAATAATACTAGTTTATTAAATTTTGAAAATTTCATAAGCAAGAAATTTGAAAAAATAAATATGTTTACCGAACAGGTTCAAATAGTTATGACTATTTGAACAATTATCGATCTCAAATCATTGTGATCTTTATTTAGTCATAAAACAATTGTTTCTTTTCATACAAGCATATTTGGATTAAAATAATATTAATTTAATAATATTCCAAAAATTAATAAGTAAGAGATTTAGAATTAAATATATTTGTCGAACCAATTCAAATAGTTAGGACTATAAGAATAATTATCTATTTCAAATCATTTTGATCTTTCATTTAGTCATAAAATAATTATTTCAATTCATACAACCTTATTTGGAATAAAATAGTACTAACTTATTAACTTTCTAAAAGTTAATAAGCAAAAAATTTTAAAAATTAAATCTGTTTACTGAACAAGTTCAAATAAATATAACTATTTAAACAATTATCTATTTAAAATCACTATGACTTTTTGTTTTATCATAAAACAATTGTTTCAATTCATAAAAACTTATTCGAAATAAAATAATAGTACTTTATTAATATTTCAAAAATTATTAAGCAAGAGATTTAAAAACTAAAGCTATTTTTTGAACTAGTTCAAATAGTTATGGCTATTTAAATAAATATCAATCTCACATGATTATGATCATTGTTTTGTCATAAAATAATTGTTTCTGATCATACAAGCTGATTTAGATAAAAATAATACTAATTTAATATTATTTTGAAAATTAATAAGTAAGAGATTTAAAAAATAAATGTGTTTACCAAATCAGTTCAAATAGTTAACACTATTAGAATAATTATCTATTTCAAATCGTCCTAACCTTTTGTTCAATCATAAAATAATTGTTTCAATTCAAACAAGCTTATTTGGAAGAAAATAATACTAATTTATTAACTTTTGAAAAATTAATATGCAAGAGATTTGAAATAATAAATCGATTTACCGAACAGGTTCAAATAGTTATGACTATTTGAACAATTATCTATTTAAAATTGTTATGAACTTTTGTTTTATAATAAAACAATTGTTTCAGTTCATAAAAATTTATCCAAAATAAAATAATATTACTTTATTAATATTTTAAAGATCAATAAAAAAAAGATTTAAAAAATAAAACAGTTTATCAAATCACTTCAAATAATTATAGCTATTTGAATAATTATCTATTTCAAATCATTATTACCTTTCGTTTTGTCATAAAACAATAGTTTTTCAACATACAAGCTTATTTTTAAAAAAATCATTATTTTTTTTTCTTTTGTCATAAAACAATTGTTTTGAGCATACAAGCTTATTTTATATAAAATAATACTAATTTATTAATATTTCAAGAATTAGTATGGGATTCAAAAAATAAATCTATTTATTAAACCAGTTCAAATAGTTATGACTATTTGAACAATTATCTATTTCAAATTGTTATAATCTTTTGTTCTATCATAAAATAATTATTTTCGTTCATATAAGTTTATTTAAAATAAAGTAATACAAAATTAAAAATATTCTAAAAATCATAACTAAGAGATTTACAAAGTAAATCAGTTTGCCGAACTAGTTAAAACAATTAAAACTATATAAAGAATTATCTATTTTAAATTGTTATTACCTTTTGTTTTCTCATAAAGAAATTATTTCATCTCATCCAATTTTATTCGTAATAAAATAAAACTAATTTTTTAATATTTCAAAATTTTAAAAGTTAGAGATTTAAAAAAAAATTTATTTACTGAACCAGTTCAAATAATTATAACTATTTTAACAATTATATATTTCAAATCATTATAACCTTTTGTTTTGTCATAAAATAATTATTTTTTTCATACAAGCTTATTTGAAATAAAATAATACTAATCTAATAAGATTTTGTCAATTAATAACTAAGAGATTTAAAAAATAAAATTTTTTGCCAAGCCACTTCAAATAGTTAAGGATGTACAAACAATTATCTATCGCAAATTGTTATGGCCTTTTAGTTTGTTGTAAAACAAATTTTCAGTGCTTACTAACCTATTTGGAATAAAACAAAACAAATTTACTAATATTTCAAAAATTATTAAGTAAAAGATTTAAAAAATAATTATGTTTGTCAAACCAGTTCAAATAATTATGATTATTTAAAGAATTATCCATTTCAAATCATTATTACCTTTTGTTTTGTCATAAAACAAATGTTTTTATTCATATAAGTTTGTTTGGAACCAAATAATATTAATTTATAATATTTTAAAAATTAATAAGAGATTTAAAAAATAAATTTGTTTATCAAACCAGTTCAATTAGTTATAACTATTTGAACAATTATTTATTTAAAATCATTATGACCATTTGTTTTGTCATAAAATAATTGTTTTCGTTCATATAGGCTTATTTGGAATAAAGTAATGCTAATTTATTAATATTTTGAAAATTGTTAAGTAAAGGATTTAGGAAATGTATTTGTTGGCCTGACCAATGCAAATAATTATGGCTATTTGAGCAATTATCTATTTGAAATCATTATGACCTTTTGTTTTGTCACAACAATTGTTGCTGTTCGTACAAGCTTATTCAGAATAATATAATTCTAATTTATTAATATTACAAAAATTAATGAGTAAGAGAATTAAAAAATGAATCTATTTATCGAACAAGTTCAAATAGTTATAACTATTTGAACAATTATCTATTTCAAAATAAAACAATTTATTTTGTCATAAACCAATTGTTTTTGTTCATAAAAGCTTACTCAGAATAAAATAGTATTAATTTATTAAAATTCCAAAAATTAATAAGTAAAAGATTTAAAAAATAAACCTATTTACCGACTGAGTCCAAATAGTTATGACTATTTAAATAACTATTTATTTCAAATCGTTATGATCTTTTGTTTTGTCATAAAACAATTATTTCTATTCATACAAGTTTATTCAAAACAAAATAATACTAAGTTATTAATATTCAAAAAATTAGTTGGAAGTTTAAAAAAGAAATTTGTTTATCGAACAAGTTCAAATAATCATGTCCATTTGAACTATTACCAATTTTAAATCATTATGACATTTTGTTTTGTCGTAAAACAATTGTTTCTATTCATACAAAATTATTTAGAATAAAATAGTACTAATTTATTAATATTTCAAAAATTAATAAGCTTAAAAACTAAATCTATTTATTGGACCGGTTTAAATAGTTATATTATTTGAACAATTATCTATTTCAAATTTGTATGAGCTTTGTTTTATCATGAAACAATTGTTTCTATTCATACAAACTTATTTGGAGTAAATATTGCTAAACTAATAATATTCTAAAAATTAATAAGTAAGAGATTTAAAAATAAATGTGTTTGACGAACTAGTTTAAATAGTTAAGACTATTAGAATAATTATCTATTTCAAATTGTTCTGACTTTTTGTTTAGTTATAAACTAATTATTTCAATTCATACATGTTTATTCAAAATAAAATAATACTATTTTATTAACATCCAAAAAATTAATAAGCAAGGAATTAAAAAAAAATCTGCTACCAAACAAGTTCAAATAGTTATGACTATTTGAACAATTATCTATTTAAAATTATTACGGCCTTTTGCTTATCATAAAACAATTATTCAGTTCATAAAACTTATCCAAAATTAAATAATAATACTTTATTAATATTTCAAAAATTGAGAAGTTGGAGATTTAAAAAATAAATTAGTTTATCAAATCAACTCAAATAGTTATGGCTGTTTGAACAATTATCTAATTCAAATGATTATGAACTTTTTTTTTGTCATCAAACAATCGTTTTTCATCAAACAAGCCTATTTGGAATAAAATAATACTAATTCATTAATATTTCAAAAATTACTAAGTAAGAGATTATCTATTTACTGAACCAGTTTAAATAGTTATAACTATTTGAACAATTATATATTTCAAATCATTATAACCTTTTGTTTTGTCATAAAACAATTATTGATGTTCATACCAGCTTATTCAAAATAAAATATTGTTGAACCAGTTCAAGTAGTTAAGGGTATTTGAATAATTATCTATTTCAAATCGTTATGACAATTTGTTTTGTCGTAAAATAATTGTTTCTATTGAAATAATCTTATTTGGAATAAAGTAATGCTAATTTATTAATATTCTAAAAATTAATAAGTAACGGATTTAAAAACTGAATCTGTTGCTTGACCAATACAAATTGCTATGACTGTTTGAAACATTATTTGTTTCAAATTATTATGAACCTTTGTTTTGTCACAAAAAAATTATTTATTTTGTATAAGCTTATTCGAAATAACATAACTCTAATTTATTAATATTCAAAAAATTAATAAATAAGTGAGTTAAAAATTGAATCTGTTTATCGAACAAGTTGTAATAGTTATGACTATTTGAATAACTCCCTATTTCAAATTGCTATAACCTTTTGTTTTGTCATTAAATTATTTTTTCTATTCATACAAGCCTATTTCAATTAAAATAATACAAATTTATTAACAGTCAAATGACTAATAATTAAAAGATTTAAAAAATAAATCTGTTTATTGAATAAGCTCAAATAGCTATGACTATTTGAACAATTATTTATTTCAAATTCTTATGACTTTTTTTTGTTATAAAACAATTGTTTTTGTTTATACAAGCTTATTCGGATTAAAATAATATTAATTTATTAATATTTTGACAATTAATAAGCAAAAGATTTTTAAAAATAAATATGTTTATCAAACAAGTTCAAATAGGCGTAACTATTTGAATAATTATCCATTTCAAATTCTTATGACTTTTTGTTTTGTTATAAAACAATTGTTTTTGTTTATACAAGCTTATTCGGATTAAAATAATATTAATTTATTAATGTTTTGACAATTAGTAAGCAAAAGATTTTAAAAATAAATATGTTTATCAAACAAGTTCAAATATGCGTAACTATTTGAATAATTATCCATTTCAAATCATTGTGACCTTTTGTTTCATAATAAAACAATTGCATCAGTTTATATAGGCTTATTCAAAATAAAATAATACTAATTTATGAATATTCTGGAAATTAATGAGTAAGAGATTTAAAAAATGATTTTATTTTTCGATCAAGTTCAAATAGTTATGACTATTTGAACAATTATCTATTTCAAATTATTATGTCCTTTTATTTTTATCATAAAATAATTGTTTCTATTCATAAAAGCTTAGTCTGAATAAAATAATATAAATTTATTAATATTCTAGAAATTAATAAGTAAAAATTTAAAAAAGAAATCTATTTTTTGAACATATTCAAATAGTTATGATAATTTGAGTAATTATCTATTTCAAATAGTTATGACCTTTAGTTTTGTCATAATCCGATTGTTTCTATTCATACAAGCATATTTGAAATAAAATAATACTAATTTATTAATATTCCAAAAATAAATAAGTAAAAGATTTAAAAAATAAATCTATTTACTAAGCAAGTTCAAATAGTTATCACTGTTTGAACAATTATTTATTTTAAATAGTTATTATATTTTGTTTTGTTATAAAATCATTGTTTCTATTCATATAAGTTTATTCTGAATAAAATAATACTGATTTATAAATATTTTGAAAATTAATAGCTAGGAGATTTAAAAATTAATATATTTGCCGCACAAGTTCAAATAGTCATGTCCATTTTAACAATTATCTAGTTTAAATCATTATGACCTCTTATTTTGTCATAAAACAATTATTTCTATTCATGCAAAATTATTTAGAATAAAATAATACTAATCTATTAATATTTTGAAGATTCAGCTTGTACGAATAGAAATAATTATTTTCTAACAAAATAAAGGTCATTATGACTTGAAATAGATAATTGTTCAAACTAATATAACTATTTGTATGGTCAAACCAATGGATTCATTTTTTTAAATCTGTTACTTATTAATTGTTAGAATATTAATAAATTAGCATTGCTTTATTTTGAATAATACTGTATTAATAGAAACAATTGTTTTATAACAAAACAAATGGTCATAAAGATTTGAGACAAATAATTGTTCAAATTGTTATAACTAATTGAACTAGTTTGGTAAACAAATTTTTTTTTAAATCTCTTATTAATTTTCAAAATATTAATAAATTAATATTATTTTATTCCGAACAAACTTAATATTTGTTTTACGACAAAAAAAAAGTCATAACGATTTGAAATAGAAAACGATTCATATAGCCTTAATTATTTAAATTGGTTTAGCAAAAAAATTTATTTTTTAAATCTCTTAGTTATTAATTTTCATAATATTATTAGATTAGTATTATTTTATTCTGAATAAGCTTGTTTGAACATAAATAATTGTTTTATGACAAAACAAAAAGGTTATAATGATTTTATCTATTTCAAATCATTATTACCTTCTGTTTTATCATAAACTAATTGTTTCTATTCATAAAAGCTTATTCGGAATAAAATAATATTAATTTATTAAAATTTCAAAAATTAATAAGTAAAAAATTTAAAAAATAAATCTATTTGCCTAGCAAGTTAAAATAGTTATGATTATTTAAACAATTATTTATTTTAAATCTTTATGATAACTTATTTGTCATAAAGCATATGTTTCTATTCGTATAAGTTTATTTGAAATAAAATAATACTAATTTATTAATATTCTAAAAATTAATAAGTTGACAATTTGTAAACAAAATGTCCATTGGAACTATTATCTATTTCAAATCGTTATGACATTTTGTTTACAAATTGTTTTTATTCATATAAAATTATTCAAAATAAAATAATACTAATTTATTGATATTTCAAAATTAATAAGAGATTTAAAAACTAAATCTGCTTATTGAACCAATTCAAATAGTCATGACTATTTAAACAATTATTTATCTCAAATCATTATGATTTTTGTTTTGTCATAAAAAAATTGTTTCTATTTATACAAGCTTATTTAGAGTAAAATATTGCTAAAATAATAATATTTTAAAAATTAATAACTAAGAGATTTAAAAAATAAAATGTTTGTAGAATTAGTTTAAATAGTTAAGATTATTTGAACAAATTTCTATTTCAAATCGTTATGACCTTTTGTTTAGTCATAAAATAATAGTTTTAGTTCATATATATTTATTTGAAATAAAATAATACTATTTTATTAATATTCAAAAAATTAATAAACATGAATTAAAAAAAAATCTATTTATCGAACATTGGTTTTATCATAAAACAATTGTTTTAGTTCATAATAGCTTATCCAACATAAAATAATATTACTTTATTAATATTTCAAAAATTGAAAAGTTAGAGATTTAAAAAATAAATCAGTTTAAATAGTTATAGCCATTTTGTTAGCCTTGTATTGATCCTTATTTTGAAATGACAAAAGATTAAAGATAAATAAACTTGATCAAAATTTTGAAAAAGATTTATTTAGTACATGTTCTTAAGTTTTATATTTTGGTACTAAATAAATAATATGATTTTCAAAGTTTAAACAAACCTTTCTTGGTTTCATATTTCTCAAACCAAATCTATCTTTAAAGATTATTTATTTGAGCTTAAATGAAAGTCCAATTGTTGTTTTTAAAGTGAATTTATTTATTTTGGACTTAATACAATTTTGATAATATTGGTTTTGAGAAAAAGATTAGCTTAAGAAAGTTGTTTTATAAAAACAAAGTTTTCCAACATTGAATTTATTTTTTTTTTTTGTATTAATTCACAAAGTTTTAATATTTGAATTTTATATGTTGGAAATCTCTTTAAGTATACTTTCTAATGGATCAAACAAAATAAAAATCCAAATTTTCTAAGAAAAGTTTTGAATTTTTACTAGACACTCTTTAATTGTCAGAAAAACTGCACAAGGGGTAAATTTGAAAATTCACTATAATTCGTACTCAATGAATTAGATCATGAATTTTATATGGATAGAAAGCACTTTAAGTATTTCTAAATCTTCAAACTTTTTGTGATTTGAATTTATATAACTCAAGATATGATCAAATTAGTGAACATAGTGCAAAATAGGAGATAACCACCCAGCCATTGATAGGATCAATCCCCTCATGGAAGGGATCGATCGGGTTGTGTTTTTTAAGCATGAAATGGCATAAAACTTGAACCAATCGATCCCCTCAAGGAAGGGATTAATCGGGCCGGGCGGAATCACACCAATGGCTATTTTTTTCATGCATTCGCTGGCTACTTTCACTTCCCAAGCTTCCCCAGTGGCTACTTCTTCAATTTCTCTATAAATTGGGCACTCCAACACACCAAGAGAATTGATAAATCAAGGGAGCAAGAGCCAACAAGCTATATTTTCATTCTATAAAAAAAATCAAGAGTTTTAAGAGCTTCAAAGTCCATATCTTTGTATTTATTGTATATAATTTTTATTTGTTGTTCATTCATCATTTTCTTGTACTTAAACTTAGCAAACACTTAGCCTTAGAGAAGTTGTTCTATTGTTTGTAAAATTACCTTTGATATACAAGGGTGGAAGAGAACAAGAGATGAGGTATCCTTTTGAGAGCTTTGTAGTGAGATTGGGTAAAATACTACAAAGGGTAGAGGTTTCTATCTTAAGCCTTAGAAAGAAAAAGATAGGTTGTATTTTCAATTCAAGAATAGTGGAGTGAAGCCTTAGTGTGGACAACCAAGAAGAGAGGACGTAGTTGCCTTGTGGAGAAGGATCGAACCTCTATAAATTATTGTGTTTGATTTCTCTATCCCTATTTCTTTACAATTTATTGTTGTTTATATTTGATTTTAGGTTCATTAATTATTATTGTTTGCATTATATTTTCATCAAAAGTGCTTATTTTTTTAATTTTCATTCAACTAAATTGAAATCATTGTTTGGGAAGAATTTGGAGAAATCCAATTCACCCCCCCTCTTAGTCATCATCTCACCTATAAAGCTAAAAGCTAACACATTTGAACAATTATCTATTTCAAACCATTATGAACTTTTGTTTTGTCATAAAACAATTGTTCTTCATCATACAAGCCAATTCAAAATAAAATAATACTAATTTATTAATATTTCAAAATTTTATATGTATGAGATTTAAAAAATAAATATGCTTATTGAACCGGTTTAAATAATTATGACTATTTAAACAATTATATATTTCAAATAGTTATAATCTTTTGTTTCATCATAAAATAATTATTTATGTTCATACAAGCTTATTCAAAATAATGTAATCTAATCTAATAATATTATGAAAATTAATAACTAAGAGATTTAACGGCTACGTGAACAATTCTCTATTTCAAATCGTTATGACCTTTTGTTTTATCGTAAAACAAATGTTTTTATTCATATAAGTTTATTTATAATAAAATAATATGAATTTATTAATATTTTGATAATTAATAAGAGTTAAAAAATTAATCTGTATAAAACTAGTTCAATTAGTTATAACAATTTGAACAATTATTTATTTTAAACTGTTATGACCATTTGTTTTGTCATAAAACAAATTTTCTATTGATATAATCCTATTTGGATTAAAGTAATGCTAATTTATTAATATTCTAAAAATTAATAAATAATGGATTTAAAAAATGAATCTATTGGCATGACCAGTACAAATAGTTATAATTGTTTGAATAATTATCTATTTCAAATCATTATGACCTTTTGTTTTGTCAACAATTGTTTTATTCATACAATTAATTAGGAATAAAATAATTTTAATTTATTAATATTTGAAAAATTAATAAGTAAGAGATTTAAAAACTAAATCTGTTTATCAAACAGGTTCAAATAGTTATAATTATTTGAACAGTTATCTATTTCAAATCGCTATAACCTTTTGTTTTGTTATAAAATATTTTTTTTGTATTCATAAAAGCTTGTTTCAATTAAAATAATACAAATTTATTAATATTTTGACAACTAATAAGTAAATGATTTAAAAAATGAATTTGTTTACCAAATAAGTTTAAATAGTTTGACTATTTGAACAATTATATTATTCAAATGTTATGACTTTTGTTTTGTCAAACGGTCATAAGTATTTGAACTCGCTCGATAAATAAATTTATTTTTTAAATATTTTATTTATTAATTTTTGGAATATTAGTAAATTAGTATTATTTTGTTTCAAATAAGTTTATATGAACAAAAACAATTGGTTTATGACAAAACAAAAGGTCATAGCTATTTGAAATAGATAATTGTTCAAATAGTTATAACTATTTGAATGTGTTCAGAAAATAGATTTATTTTTTAAATTTCTACTTAGTAATTTTTGAAATATTAATAAATTTATATTATTTTATTTAAAATAAGCTTGAATGAACAAAAACAATTGTTTTATGACAAAACAAAAGGTCATAATGATTTGAAATAGATAATTGTTCAATTAGTTATAACTATTTGAACTTCTACGGTAAATAGATTCATTTTTTAAATCTCTTACTCATTAATTTTGGGAATATTAATACATTAGTATTATTTTATTTTGAATAAGTTTATATGAATTGATACAATTATTTTATGGCAAAACAAAAAGTCATAACGACTTGAAAAAAATAATTACTCAAATAGTTGTGACTATTTGAACTTGTTTGGTAAACATATTTATTTAAAAAATTTTTTCTTATTAATTGTCGAAATATTAATAAATTAATATTATTTTAATCTGAATAAGCTTATATGAACAAAAACAATTGTTATATGAGAAAACTAAAAGTCATAACGATTTAAAATAAATAATTATTAAATAAATCATAGCTGTTTAAACTTATTCGATAAACAGATCTATTTTTTAAATCTTTTACTTATTAATTGTTTAAATAAATATGCTCAAGCACTAGGGATAGTTGCAGGGGTTGACGCAATAAGCATGGGAGAAATGTCCAGACCGCCCAGCCAGGACCAAGCCTGCAACATGCCCGCACTACACCTAGGTGGACCCAAGGGAGATTGGCAGATCCAAAATCTTCTAGAGGCATCCAGGATTGGTAGCATTCAGTGGGAAGATCTGGTCGACCCTAAGAATCAGGAGGGGTCCTTTGAATCAGGGTTTAATCTATGTATTAATGTGTAAATCCCTTAATTCTTGGAATCATATAATCTTTTGATTTTAGGAAGTAGCCATAATTAGAACTAGGGTCTCAACTATAAATAGAGGGTCACCCCACCCTTATTTGTACATCATCAGACACATTTTGTCTACAGTAATATACAACATATTCCAACATTCTCTTATTTTCTCAAACTTGCATATTCTGCCTTTCTAGTTGGTCTAGTGCCCGCACACTTGGTTCATAGGCTAACTTAGACATAAGGAGCTCATTCCTAGTATAAGGCTGCGTGGATTTCGGTTTAAAGGTCCAAGCCTATGATAGTTGGTATTAGAGTAGGTTTTGTGTAGGTTTTGTTCGGTGATGTTTAGATCACACTCAAGGCATTTGCAAAAATGGCATCCCAGAGTAATGTTGCTAGCCAACAACCAGAGGCCTAGGATTAAGGTTGTGGAAGGGGGAAGAAAGCTAGTTCGAGGGACATCTAGTCTACCATGGATGGGAGGCTATCTAAGGTGGAGGTGACAGTGGGCTATGTGAAGGAGAAACTTGATGAGGTTGAGACCCACATCAAGGCATTGGATTCCATGGAGGAAGAGCTCAAAAGAAAATTGCAAGTGGCTCTAAATGAGGCCATTAACATGATCAGCTAGAGGAATGAAGCCTTATAGGCCCAGGTGGAGACCATGCATAAGGAGATGGAAGAGCTCAAAGGAGAATTTGCTGCTTGCAAGATAGCCATTGGGAATGGCATGATTATTGGAGTGTCTAAGACCTATATGGAGATTCCCAAGCCCAAGGAGTTCAAGAGGACTAGGATAGCTAAGAAAGTAGATAATTATCTATGGGGGATGGAGCAGTACTTCTAGGCCACGAGTATATAGGATGATGCTACTAAGGTAAGCACCGCTTTGATGTATCTTACTGATGTTGCCTTATTAAGGTGGAGGCATAAGTGACACTAGCCCTGAAGATGGATGGTTTGTTGAAGAAAGGGTAATGGCCTAGACGTGAGCATGGACACCCTACACTTGTGCACTGTACACCTAAAAAGGCCCATTAAGTGCGAGAAGAGGGTAAGGACCCTATAGCGTAGAGAAGAGGGTAATGGCACATTAGGCATAGAGGCGTTGCATGGTTCAACAAGCTAGGATCACATAAGCCTATGTGATGCAAGTGCTGCATGCCCCAAAGGGCCAATTGAGCATAAAAAGAGGGTAATGGCACATTAGGCATAGAGGCATTGCATGGTTCAACAAGCTAGGATCATAAAAGCCTATGTGATGCAAGTGCTACATGCCCCAAAGGGCTAATTGAGCATGAAGAGAGGGTAATGGCACGTCACTAACTAAGGCACTACTTAATTTGATAAGCATTGGTTTCATAGGAACCATATTGGGATAATGACCAAAACAAGGGATGATTATGATATTGTACTAAGAACCATCATGCACCAAGAACCATTATGTGCCAAAGACCATCAAGACGAGAGTGGGACATTGATCTGACAAGTGCAAGAGAATGTCATGGTCTACGAATAAAGTCTTAAGCCAAGTTAGTTGATAGACTCAGCTTTTTCAAGTTGGTGTAGGTGAAAGACCTAGAAGGATTGAGACCAAGGTCTTAAGGGCACATACTAGGCTCAAGTGAACAAGCTAGGGCCTAGGCTAAGATGCAAGAGTATGGTGAGGTGAGTAGCCTAGTACCGAGAATGAGGACTACTCATTGGAAAGATCTAGAATGCCCCAAAAGAGTGGCATGAGAAGGTAGGCACAAAAAGCTCTAGATTAGCCTAGAGACAGGCTAGGCATACAAGTGCAAAAGAGTCTATAGAAGCCTAGAGGTAGGCCATGTGCATGGCCATTAAAGGTTCTAGAAGGGCCATGTGTAGGAATAGTAATAGGTACTATAATGCCCAGATGAGAAAGCTTTGAAATGCCCTAGCTCTGAGTAGAACAATGATTAAATGGGGAATATTCTAGAACCCGCTAGGCATGGGCACTCAACTAGTGTGACCAGACACTTCCAAACATGAGGCTCAATAAGGAGCCTAGAACCAGCTAGATTTTGGAAAGGTCTTAGCCAACCTAGGAAGTGTCTAAGGACTATGCAATAGACTAAAGGCATATGATGACCACACACTTGGATCAATAAAGGCCATATGTGCTAGGAAGACTTAAGTATAAATAAGGGTCTTTCTTCTCATTTGTAAGAAGTTAGCAATAACAAGAGAGAAGTTAAAAGAACTAAGTCTTAAACTTAGCCATACATAGAGACTTGGGGATAGATGTATGAGTCATTGTAAGGACAATGAGTAAATATAATTGCTTTAACTCTCCTGCCTAACTTTCTCTCAAGCTGTTAGAGAGCCAATGGAGTGCACATCATAAGCATTTAGTACAGAGTTGGAAAAAAAGGCTAACTTAGGCAGATGGATGGTAGTTTCCAACCTAAGGCTGCATGAGTGCTAAACTTTAGCCCCCTACCCATGATATATGCATTGGCTTGGCTAGGCCAAGGCATTTTTATGGTTGATGAGAAGGGACCACTAGGTTGCCAGATACCTAAAAAACTTGGCTAAACCAAGCTTGCGACCACCGTTTTTGTTTACACCATCTTAAAGAGCCATTGCCCAATTTAGGGGCTTGGTCTAGGGTCTAGGGCAACATCAGCTATAGACATGGGTATGAACTTGGCATAGCCAAGCCTTTTTCTCATGCATGCCAACTGATTAAGGTGATGGACGGTTGTAGGTCACTAAAGCAACCAGTCACCTAACAACACAGCTAGAAGGCATGCATGGCTTGGATTTTGCTCCAAGGATGTTGCTATGGATGTATGTAATGACAAGCTCATCATGCACACCTTTTCCCTTCATAAGGAGGAGATAGAGGCCCAAACAATCACCCTCTAAATAGTATGAGAGATTTTACAAATATTTTAATAGTAGACATTAAAGTGTTTGAAATGGAGACACTTTTTCAAATAGGCATATCCTGCACTAAGGGTCTATAAGTGCCAATAGTGGTCGAGGCATGTGTCCATACCAAGGCCCAACATATGTTTATAGTATTCGAGGTAACTGCTTACACCAAGGGCCATCTTATGCTGATGCTGATGCTGATCAAGGTATATGTTTATACCAAGTCCAAATTGTGCTAATGGTAATCGAGGTATGTGCCTGCACCAAGGGCCAGATCGATGCATGTACCTACACCAAGGGCCAACATCTGTTAATGGTGATCAAGGCAAGTGCCTATACCAAGGGCTAGCTTATGCTAATGGTGATCAAGGCAAGTGCCCATACCAAGGGCCAACTTATACTGGTGATGGTTAAGGCATGTGCCCGCACCATGTAGTAGCATGTGCTATTGATGGTTGAGGCCTTGGCCAAAGTTTGATTTTGGGCCACAATGCACATGTTAGGCTCAGGCATGTGCTGGCACTATATTTTTTTGCCTATAGCACCATCACTAGAGCATCATTAGAGAACCTGATCGGTGGTATTGAGGGTTTTAATAATTAGGGGTGGTGGGCTAGAGGGTGAGTGCATGATGTGCAATGGGTGCTGTCTTCAGCCCTTATATTGGCCACTTATCCCTCAAGGAACCTTGATAACTTTCCCCCCTTAATAAACATAAGAGCTTTTACAAGTTCATATCTAATAACAATTCAAATGTTTGAAATGGTGATGTTTTTTTCAAATGGCCACAAAATCTTCCTTATTTAATTTTTTAGTTGAATTTTTTTATAGATGCCAACAAAAATACAAAGATCATGTATACCAAACTTTGGGCAAAAACTCTTAAAATAATTTCAAAAAATCCTAAATCGTAAAAAATTTTAAAAATCATGAAAAATAAAAAATGGTTCATCTTGGCATAATCTTTCCCATGAGGCTTAAGAGACCATTATATGAATTTATAAGCCATGAAAGTGGCATTGGCATGGTAAAAATATAAAGATGTGCCTAAACCTACCTACTATCTGATCTTAGTTTGCATGGTGCATAGCCTAGGAAATTGCCATCTACATGCCTAGCTACTGTGCGACCTTAGGTAGGAAACTATCATCCGTATGCCTAAGTTAACCCTTAATTGACTTTTTGTGCTATGCACTTGTTCTGAAACTTGACAAACCTCCTAGGAGTTTAGGAGAAAGCTAGGAAGGAAATGGTTAAGGCAAGAGTAGTTATTTACTTGATGGGGTATGTACAGTTACTCTTGGAACACAGTCCTTATGTGTTCTCTACAAAGGCTCTCAAGGCCTAAGTCCCTAATGCTTTATACTTCTGCTTCTCTTGTTGTCACTTGATTATGGCTTATGTACAAATCAGGGGGAGACTAGCCTATTTATACTTGAGCCTCCTTGGTATTTATGGTTAGAATGAACCAAGTGTATGTCCATTAAAGGCTTTATAGACAGTTATAGGGTGCCTATGCTCTAATAAGGTTCGTTAAGGCCTTTCTAGAGATCTGCTAGTTTCAGTTTCCCTATTGAGCCCCTTGGTTTGGAAAAGTTCAGGCATTTCCCTTGAGTGCTCATGCCTAGCTAGTTCCAGAGCCTTCTCCATTTAGTGCCACTCTACCTATAACTAGAGCTTTTTAGAGGCTTCTTTATCTAGGCTTTATAGTGCCCATCACTGTGCGTGTGCCTAATCCTTTTAGAACCTTCAGTGCCCTCACACCTCGTTTGCCTCCAAGCTTCTTTAGCCCTTTCATGCCCACCCATTTGGCTATCTCTAAGTTGATCTAAAAGTTTCCATGCCTGAAAGCCTAGCTTATCTCCAGATAGTTCTAGGCCTTTTTGTGCCTGACTGCTTGTGCCATATCTTAGGGCTTTCTAGAAACTTCCAATGAGTAGCATTCATCTCTATCACTGTGCAACTTACCTTGAGTGCACTCCTACACTCTGGCCTTGGCTTAACCCATACACTTGGGTAAAGCAAGTGCTTTAACGGCCTCTATTTCAATTTTTCCTAGTTCATTGCCCATATCATCATAAGCAAGTCTCGTCACATGACCCTCATGGTCTTGAACTTTTGCACGATCTGTGACACATGCATCGAAGGTCATTTGATGTTGATGGTGGTTGAGGCATATGCATGTGTCATGGTCTGCAAGCTTTTCTAGGCCTAAGGGTTCTTTTCGAGTCAAGGAGCAATTCTAGTTCTAACAGGATAGGGTCTGACATTTAGGGGGACCAAGCCTTGAACCTTATTAGAGGCCCAAGTCATGGGGAATTAGCATAGAACAATGGTATGGGCAGCAATCAGGACTCCAAAGGCTTAGGCATAGTGTTCAAGTTTGGTAGAATTAAGCTAGGCCCAAATGCAGTTGTTGGTGAGTGATATGTAGGTACACACCAAACCTAAGTGAGGGCACTGATGATTGAGGTATGGGTGCATGGTCAAACCCAAGTGTGGGCATGCTTGAACATAGTCTTAGGAGGACCAAATTTAGGGGCTTTTAGAAGGCCAAGTATTACAGCACAATCTTTGACAAGCTGGAATTATATTAAGCACTTGAGTTTCGTAGGTTGACTCAGGCACATAGAGTCAATTACATGTCTAAGGTCACATGGAATTTGGCTTAAGATTAGAGCCCACGACATATGCACTGAGTGTCATTTGGTGTTAATGGCATTCAAGGGGCAAAGAAGTGCCTTGAAAGGGATTGAAGAGTTATGACAGGGTCATGGTACACATGCTGCACCAAGTGCCAACATTTAGCGATGGTGTTTGAGGTAACAACCCACACCCAAGGCCAACATGTGCTGATGGTGGTTGATGCATGTATTGAGGCCAAAAGCTAACACGTCTCAATGATGGTCGAGGCATGTGCATGCACCATGGTTCATTGGGTGCCGATGGTGGCCAAGGCATGTGCATGTGCATGTGCATGTGTCATGGTCAGTAAGCTGGTCCAGGCCTAAAGGTTCTCTCTAAGTTAATGAATAGTTCCAATTCTAGTGGGACAGGGTTCGATAGTGGGGAAAACTAGGCCTTGAGGGATAGTAGAGGCCCAAGTCATAGGAAACTAGCCCAAAATAATGGTACAAGTAGTGATCAAGACTTTAGAGGTTCAGGCATGGTGCTCATGTTTGACAGAGTTGAGTTAAGCCAAGTGCGGGCACTGGTAAGTGCTTATATGAATTTACAAGCCATAAAAATGGCATTGGCTTAGCAAAAATATGAAGATGTGGCTGAACCCACCTATTACCTGGTCATGGGCCAAAGCCAAGATACCTGCATGTAGTGCTCGACCCAGCATATGCTGATGGTTTTCAAAGAAAATAGCAGCATAAAGGGCCAGCATATGCTGATGGTGGTTTAAGCGTGTGTTGAGACCAAGGGATAACATGTCCCGATGGTGGCAGAGAATGCGTATGTGTCATGGTTCACAAGCTGGTCTAAGCTTAAGGGTTCTTTTCAAGTCAAAGAACAGTTTTAGTTCTAGCAGTATAGGGTTTGACAAGTAGGGGGACTAAGCCTTGAGACCTACTGGAAGCCTGAGTCATGGAGAACTAGCCTAGAATAGTGGTATGGTCAATGATCAAGATTGCAAAGGCTCAGACATAATGTTCAAGTTAGGCACAATTGAGCTAGGCCCGAATGTGGGCATTGGTGAGCAATTATATGAATTTACAAGCCATAAAAATGGCATTGGCACTGTAGAAATACAAAGATATGCCTGAGCTCACCTACTAATCGATCTTAGTGTGCATGGTACATGGTGTATGGTGCATGGCCCAAGCCCAAGATACTTGCATATGGTGTGTAGCCTAGCATGTGCCGTTGCTGTTTGAGGTAATTGCCCGTATAAAGGGCTAGCATGTGCCATGTCTACTAGCCCACATGTCTTGAAGGTGGTCAAGGCTTGTGCATGTGTTACGATCCATAAACTGGTCTAGGCTTAGGGGTTCTCTTTGAGTCTAGAAGTAATTTGAGTTTTAACGGGATAGGGTCTAACATCTATGGGGACCAAGCCTTAAAGCCTATTGGAGGCCCAAGTCATTGGGAACTAGCCCAAAATAGTGGTATGGGTAGTGATCAAGATTTTAGAGGATTCTAGAGGCTCAGGAATAGTATTCAAGTTCAACAGAATTGAGCCAAGCCAAGGTGCAAGAGTTGGTGAGTGATGCATAGATACACAGTCAGACCTAGGTATGGGTGCATGGTCAGACCAAGGTATAAACACACCTAAACACTGTCTTGGAAGGATCAATATTTGTGGGCTTTTAGAAGGCCCAGCACTATAGCATAATCTTTGACAAGCTGGAATTATGCTAAGCACTTGAGTTTACTATGCTGACTTAGGTAGACAATAAGATGTAATCGATTGAGTTTAAGCCAATATAGCATTAAGCTTGAGCTTAAGCTTGACTCAAAATTCAAAGCTCAAAACTTGACTCGAGCTCGACTCAAAATTTGAAGCTCAAACTTGATTGAGTTATATTTTTTAGCTCAATTTTGACTTAAGATAGAATTTAAGCTACTTGAGCTTGCTCGATTAGGCTCGATTCTTTTATTCAACAAAAGCTCAATTAGCTGTGCTTGAGCTCGAACTCGAGTTCAAGATATTTTATTAATTAAAATAATTAAAATATATTAAAATATAAAAGGTTAATTAAGCTCATGAGCTACTCGAGTAGGATTAAGAATGATCAAACTTGGCTCGATTGATAAGTCTAACTACTCAAGTTCAAGCTTGACTCAATAATAACCAAGCCAAATTTGAATTTTGTTTGAGTTGGACCCAAATAGCTGGTGAGTACTAATGTATCATTTACACCTCTAGCAAATGGAATCAATTCCCTATCCAAGGTCACATGGGGTTTGGCTTAAGACTGCTCGTGACATATGCATTGAGCATCATTTGGTGTTGATGATGATCGAGGGGCAAACAAGTGCCTTAGGGGGGAGGGTCACGATACACATGTCGTACCAAGTGCCAACATCTACCAAAGAGGTGTTCAAGGCAATAACCTACACCAAGGGCCTATTTGCACCAACGATGGTTAAGGTAAGTGATCACATAAAGTACCAGCATCTGGCAATGGTGTTCGAGTCAACATCTCACACCATGGCTCTAGCATCTACATATGGTGTCCAAGGCAACAATGGGCTAACATCTACCGATTATGTTTGATGCGATTGCCTGCATCAACCAAGGGCCAGATGTTTCGATGGTGTTTGAGGTTAAGGGCTAGTGTGTGCTAATAGAGTTCGAGGCAAATGCCTATACCAAGGGCAAGCCCTTCCCTATAACAAATACCAAAGGCATTTGTTTGTTATTTACTTAGACTCCTAAGGGAGGGATGTCATCACCTAGCCAAATCGATTACAATAGAGAACACCATTCATCCTTAACCCCAGAGGTATGCAGTGTAAAAAATGAAGTGAGTGGACTTTGGTGGGTGTGATGCGGGGGAGGGTTGAATCGAAGCGATGAAAGGCTGAATCTTAGTGGATCATGGTAGCAAGGCCACTCTACCACTTATAATACCTTGTCACATATTTAAGCCATCTATAAAGGATTTTACCCACCACTCAATAGGAATGAGCCCTAAGGAGGCCTATGTGGCTTGTCCGCCGTAAGGGCTACACCTATGACATGTGCCATTGAAGGCCATCAAGCGATGGGTGTGTGCATTATTTCTAGCCTAGATTCTAACTTAGAGATGGTCAGTCATAATCTAGTGCATGGTAGCTTCACACTACTAGCTTTTCAACCAAACATGATGACCAATTGTGTGAATCAACGATTCCTCTCATACTAGGTGTGACGCTACCATCAGTAGGCTAAAACTAACCTGTCTCATAGTAGTCTAAACCTAGCTCGTGTTTTCTAGTGGTGTAGGTGAACAATCTAACACTTGGTGAATTCTGCTTCACAATGACAGGAAGAGCCAACATCAAAGAATCAAAAAGCAATGTCGCTATGAATGCTTGGTTATCATAAGCCAATTATCCCTTTGGTAACTTTTCTAACACCTCTAGCTTCAAATTTTAAAGGTCTAAAATATCGATAGGCCACACTTTCATGATTTGTATTTGTACTAGAAAATAGAATCAAATAACCTTTTACCCTTTTGTTCCACACAAGATTTCTATTCTTGTTGAGCTCATCTTAGGACACTTGCATTATCTTTTAACAAATGTGCTGTCTTAGCCAAACTCCCCACCTAATAAGGTTTTCTACTTGGATTGATTGACCAAGGGCAATTTTGGTTCCAAAAGAAGGGGTCATGTCCCACCTCTGATTCATGGAATAAGTAAAATAATGTTAAAAGTTGTGATATTTCAATTTTGCCCAAGGGCACCCACTTATCCTATACCTCTCAAGTCATTTCACAAAGTTGGACTTTGCCAAGCTCATTCCCTTAGTTGTTGTTTTGTTGGATAATAAATAGGGATAGTGGGAATCTCATTAATCCATTTACGCACGTCACTAATTAGATGATGAGGCATTTGGTTACCCTAAGATAGTCATAGTTACTCCCGCTCTTTACCTGCACTTGGTTGAATTTCTTTACTTTGACATTCAGAGCACTAGGCAAAAATCACATTGAGTGAGCATCCGTAGGGACCATTACAATGCTTTGTTTTAATTAAATAGTTGGATTCCCCTTGTTCATAACAGTTTTGAGTTGACTATTCATCATCTAGGAAAGACCCCTAAGGGAGCCATTCTTAGTACATCCCTTAGCCAGCATGTGATGACCTATTCTCATTGTAATAGCAGCCCAAGTAGTGCACTAGTAGCCGATGGGTTTAGGATTAGGAGCCCCATGCCTAGCCTTTAAAGCCAAGCCTTTTCCCAAGGTTACAAATCCATTTTACCAACATCCTTTACCTATATTGGTTCATCAACCAAAGGTTGTTCACCTTAGAGACCTGATGCGGTTATGAGTATGATTGGGCATGGATGGTAATTGGTCCTCTAGATTTTCAAAGGCTGACAGGGGCACATTAGACAACATGAAATGTGTAGTGCTCTTTTGGTTGTTGGACCTTACCTTTGGTTAAGCCATTTCTAGGGTAGGCAAGCCATTAAATAAAAAAGATAACTCTTTTCGAGGCCCCCACCAACATCTTTAAACTTCTTAACATTGCCATTAGTCACCGCATCTTGGTTTAGGAATTTTAGCTTGATTCTTTTTTGAAGCTTGTGCTGGACGTGCTATTGGATGACCTTTCCCCATCTTTTAGGATCGATTAGCCCATGTGCAAGTGCCATTCACATGGAACCTTTCCCTTCTTTAACCTTTAAAGTTCTTATTTGAATGTTTGCTACTACCACCAATATCTATACTGATGGTCGCTCTACTCATGCTTTGGGTTTTGCAGTGCCTCCACACCTTGCTATTCATTAGGGCCTGGCCTTTACCCTAGCAGCCATATATAGGTCGTATGCTTAAGCACCATCCATTTTTAGAGCTAGTTGATTTGGCAGGTGAGTTATTACACACTTCTTAGTGGATTTTGACTTTTATTACCACTGTCCTATTGCCTTAATTGACCAACACCCTTTGTGGGTTCTAGGTTAACATACAGTTAGGCATCGTAACCTAGCTTCTAGTTCATCCTACATCACCAGTTTTGCTTAATAAAATGGCCCACTAAGAGCTCATGATTCCATGGAGCGACTTCATAAAGTAGCCTCACCCTCTTACCTATTTAAAGTTTGAGAATAGGTCAAGGGTGTTGCACCTCCGATGCCTCTAATCATTGGCTTTACTTGATAGAACTTGCTAAGGGCTCCAGCTATCCTAAGAGAAACTTTAGAAGGAGCTAGCTACTAGACATTTCAATTAGTTTTTCACCCTACACCCAAGTCAGATGAATGATTTGCATGTTAGTATTGCTGCGGGCCTCCACCAGAGTTTCCTCTGCCTTCCCCTCACTCAGGCGTAGTTCAAAAGATCATGTATACAAGCATAGGCCTACTTTGAGCACTCTATTTTTTGCAAAATAATAGCATTACAGGAATGACCTGACCAGTTAAGGCTAGGAGCACACCTCTAGTAGAGGGATGAGTAGATCGATGCTCACTGTGGGTAGGCTAGATGACCCAACCCTAATTTCGACCATAAGCTTTTTAACTACAACAACTTAAATATATCCCATTAAAACTGATATTACCATAGCTACTGGCACCAAAATTGCCCTCCAATGGATCCTTATTAAGGGATTTAGAGTGTATTAATTTCAATTACCAAACTCATAGAGCCTGATATTCTTATTTATTGTGACTACCACTTCATTTTAGGATTGGGTAATTTGCACACTTGCTACCTTCTTTGGATTTGCTAGTCATTTCTTAGGCTTCCTCTTTAGAATTGAACCCTAATTCTCTGTTACCCTTCACCATCATGGTAGGCCACTATCCTACCATTGAAAGTTGATAGGGTAGAAATTTGAATGATGCATCACCAGCATAAAGGCTACACAATTTGTTGAGTTACTATGAAACATTAGAGTAATGGTCAAAGCCTGTGTCAACCTTTTATCTAATAAATGCATCCCTTCTAGAAGTTAGGGTTTGTTACATGTATTAGCTCTAGAATTACTATGATCATTTGAGTAGTAGATACCATCAAACAAACTATAATTGATTTAATGAGCCATTTGTAGTTTCACAATTTGAATTAGTTCATACTTACACATGCATGGCTTAATCTTTGAGACAAGCTTTTGACACTGGCAGGATCAACCATGTAGGATTCCTTTAGGATGTTAGCACCGCATGGGTCTCAATACACTGACAGAGCAACAAAGAGAGCCAACATGGAGCACAAGTGTTATGCATGTTGAGCATGTAAAATGCATAGCATCGAATGAACAAAGGGTCAAAATCTTGACCCATAAAACATTTCGCATCTGAGAGCTTGATCAAACACTACTGCACTAATGTGGCCACACAGTTTTAGGTGGCACACTTAGGACATGGGGCATGATTGAGGTCTAACCCATAGCCCTTAAGGACACAAGACAGATGAAGGATGCCAAGATATCCAATTTTAATCAATTTAGGTATGCAACATAAGATCTCGATTGTGCCCCCAGGGTACGATGACCACATGGGGGAGATTGAAGATGATGGCATGTCAATAGTTCGATGAATTGAGCATGAAGCCTGTCAACACACATAACCATAGCACCACTCATATACCTATTGCATACATGTGGTAGCAACCATACACACTAGTCCATAACCTACCCAATCGATTACTCGATAAGTGAACAGAGGAAATGATCTACGAGGCCATGCCATAACCACTAGGCATGGGAAAAACATAAGCAAAGGCCATGAGATTGCCTTTGCTAACCAATAGGTAATAATGACATGACACCACCAATGCTTGGTTTGGCTAGGGCCTTACATGCAAACTCCACTACCACCACCCCAAGGGGACATTGCCTGATTTAAGGACTTGTTCTTAAGGTCTTGGACAGCATTGGCTGCATGCATGGGCTTGGCCAAGCCAAGGCATTTTTATGGTTGATGAGAAAAGACCACTAGATTACCAAATACTTGAAAGACTAGGCAAGACAAAGCCTAAGATAGCGACTTCTACTTGCACCACCCCAGGGAACCGTTGCCTAATTTAGGGACTTGGTTTGGGGTCTAGGACAGCCTCAACCATACATGTCATGGACTGTGTATAAGTTTTAGACCAAGAGGGTCACGGTTGAGACTTGCTAAAGATGGTGCAATGAATCACTAGAAAGGATTGAGAACAAGGTCTTAAAGGCACATACTTTTACCAAGTGTGCAAACTAAGGCTAAGGCCAGAGTGTAAGAGTAAACTCAAGGTAAGTTACATAATGCTAGGCATGAGGACTACTTGCTAGAAGGTTTTAGAGCACCCTAGGATATGGCATAGGTAGTTAGACATAGAAAGGTCTAGAACCAGCTAGAGACAAGCCATGCACATTGCCATGAAAGTGCTTAGAAAACCCTAAAGCTAGTCCAAGTGTGTGGGCATCGAAGGTCCCAGAAGGGTTGGGCATGGGCATAGTGATAAGCACTGTAGCACCCAAAGAAAAAGCCTTTAAAAGACTATAGGTATAAGTAGAGTGGCACTTAGATGAAGAAGACTTTACAACTTATTAGGTGTGGGCACTCATCGAAAGTGCCCTGACTTTTCCAAACCCAAGGGCTTGGTAAGGAGCCTAAAACTAGTATATCTCTAGAAAGGCCTTAGCTAACTTTGTTAAAGCTTGGAAACCCTAAAACTATCTAGAAAGCCCTTAATGGCTATACACTTGGATTCATTATAACCATAAGTACCAAAGAGGCTCAAGTATAAATAGGAGCACCTCTCCTTTATTTATATATAAGCCATCACCAAGTGAACATAGTGAAGCAAGAATGTAAGCATTAGCGACATAGGCCTTGAAAGCCTTTGTGGAGAACACATAAAGGGTTATGTTCTAAGAGTAAGTGTACATACCCCATCAAGTAAATAAACTACTATTGCCTTAACCATTTCCTTTCTAACTTTTTCCTAAACTCCTAGTAGGTTAGTTGAGTTCCAGCACAAGTGAATGGCATAATCAATTAGTGCATGGCACCTAGTCGGTTTAAAGACTAACTTAGGCATATAAATGGTAGTTTTCCACCTAAAGTTGTATGGTTGCTAGGCTTAAGCTCCTAGCCCGTGATAGTTGGTATCAGTGCTATTTCTAACTAGAGTTGGTATCAAAGTAAGTTTCAAACCTTGGTTACGATTAGTGTTGGTGTTGGTTTGAATGCATGGGTAGCTTGTGTGTTAGTGTGTCAGTTGTGCTATAAACTTGCAATGGGAAGTATTGTGCAGGTGATTGCTTGTTGTTGATGCCAAGAGTGGGGCATAAATCTGTGTGAGTGCTCTTAAGTAAATTATGGGAAGTCTTTTGTCCAAGCTTTGTAATTATGGTGCGCATGAAAAAGCATAGCTAGTAACTTTCAAGTGGAGTGCATAAGTGAAGTGCAAGAGGGCAACCCATAAGCAAAGAGAGAAAGACTAGTTTGAAGGATCGATTGTCATCCATGGCTTCTCGATTGGCAAAATGAAAGTTAGCCATGGGAGATTTAAGGGATCAATTCAAAGACATTGAGGATTGCATCCAACAGCTGGACTTGGCATAGGAAGAGCTTAAAAAATAAATGCACAGTGTCTTGACTCAAGAGATAGAAGTGCTTACACAACATAATGAAGCTCTAAAGGCTTATGTGGTAGCCTTACAAGAAGAACTAGAGCAACTCAAGTAGGAGTTTGTTGCATTTTGGGTTGCTTAGTTACAAACAAGGGTTTAGGACCTAGGGTGAAAGTCTTAAGGCAAAGCCATTCATGAAAAGTCACTCAGCTAAAGAAGTTGACAACTTCATGTGAGGCATGGGATAGTACTTCCTAGTGGTTAAGACAATGGAGGAAGTCATGGTAAGCATGCTGTCATGTACTTAACTAATATGGCCTTGTTATGATGGCATCAAAGGTACAATAGCATGCAGTGAGGGTACACTACAATCACTACATGGGATCAATTTGTGAGGGAACTAATAAAACAATTTAAGCTAGAGTATGTAAAAGAAAAAGCTTAGACAAAGCTTCACCAATTCACTTAAAAGGGAAGAGTGTGAGACTATTATCAAGAGTTCTTGAAACTATCACTTATGATTCCTAGCATAGCCAAGCAAGAAGCCTTGTTCTACTTCTTTGACTAGTTAAAGTCATGGGCAAGTATTGAGCTAAAGCAGTGTAAGGTCCAAAACTTGAGTTAGGCAATTATGGTTGCCAAATCGTTAGTTAAGTATCATCATACCAAGTTTCTTAAGCCTAAAGGTAGCAGCTTAAGTAGGGGAGACAAGAATAACTGCTCTTCATTAGAGGATGAGGTTGAAGAAAAGCCATAACATCACAATGCAAGGGTTAAGGAGCCTGACAAGGACAAAGGTAAAAAGGCTATTACCTTTAGTCACTTCTTGTGTTTAAGGTCATATATACCTAGGGATAGACCATAATAGAAGAAGCTTATAGCCATTGTAGAGACTTATAAAGAGTCTAATGGCAAGAATAATGGTAGCAATCAGCACGTTGAGGACTCTAATAGTTTGTTAAGGCTTGGTGCTATTCGAATAAACCAAGAGGAGTGAACTTCTCAAGCTCTCGATGAAGACTATAATGGTATGGCTACAGAGAGCCACCAGTCAAGCCAATAGGATTAATAGAGTGTGGTCATGGAAAGCCACCAGTTAAACCAAAAAGATCAGGCAGACCTTTTTCATTAAAGTGTATAGAGGTGACTTTTAAGTAAAAATTGGTTTGGCAACAAACGTGTCACTATCAAGGTAATAAAAAAAGATGATCATGATCGGGTGCCAAAGACCATTGAGATAAGAGACAAACAATGAACCAACGTATGTGTGCACTAGAGGATCGACATTCCCTTAGCAACAAGGGTATTGCTAGGACAAGTGGGGGAGAATATCATAGACCGTGCATGAGTCCTAGACCAAAAGGGTCACATGATAGGACTTGCTTGAGATGGTGCAAGTGAAACGCTAGGAATGATTGAGACCAAGGTCCTAAAGGAACATATTTTACTCAAGTGTATAGGCTAAGGCTAAGGCTAAGGCTAGAGTGTAGGAGTACACTCATAGTGAGTTACAAGGTGCTAGGCATGAGGACTGCTCGTTAAAAGGTTCTAAAATACCCCAAGATGTAAGACAAGTAGTCAGGTACAAAAAAGCCTAGAACTACCTAAAGATAGGCCATGTATATAGGTATAGAAGGGTTTAGAGAAGCCTAGAGGTAGACCAAGTGCATGGGCACCAAAGGTTTCAAAAGGGCTAGGTATGGGCACATGGACAGGCATTGTAGCTCCTATACAAAGAAGCCTTTAGAATACCCTAGCTATAGGTAGAGTGGCACCCAAATGGAGAAGACTTTGGAACCTATTTGGCATAGGCACTCAATAAAAGTGTCTAATCTCTTCCAAACCTAGGGCCTCGATAGGGTGTCTAAGACTAGCATATCTCTAGAAAGGCCTTAACCGACCTTATTGGAGCCTGGTCACCTTAGAACTATCTAGAAGGGCCTCAATGGCTATATAGTTTGATTCATTGTAACCATAAGTACCAATAGGGCTCAAGTATAAATAGTAGAGCCTCCCTCTCATTTGTACAAAAGCCATAACTAAATGAAAACATATGGAAGCACGAGTGCGAACATTAAGGACTTAAGCCTTAAGAGCCTTTGTAAAGAACACATAGGGACTAACATACCCCATTAAGTAAATAAACTAGCCTTGCCTTAACCATTTCTTTCATAGTTTTCTCATAAACTCCTAGGAGGTTAGTCAAGTTCCAACACAAGTGCATAGCACAGTTGGTTTGTGCATGGCACTAAGTCCTTTTAAAGGCTGACTTAGGCATATGGATGGTGGTTTCCCACCTAAGGCCGTATAGTAGCTAGGCTTAAGCTCTCAGCCTATGACAATTGGTATTAAGCCAGTTCTAAATAGAGTTGGTATTAAAGTAGGTTTCAAGCCTTGGTTACAATCGGTGTTGGTGTCAGTTATAGTGCATGTGTAGCTTGAGTGTTAGTGGGTCAATTATGCTATAGACTTGTAATGGAAAGTGTTGTATGGGTGATTGTTGGTTATCGGTGCTGAGAATAGGGCATAAATACACTTGAGTGCTCTTAATGAAATTGTGGAAAATCCTTAGTCTGAGCTTCGCAATTATGGTGCATGTGCCAAATCATGGCTAGTAACCTTCAGGTGAAGTGCACGAGTGAAGTGCAAAAGGGCCACCCACCCACAACAAAGGGAGAAAGGCTAGTTCAAAGGATCTATTGTCATCCATAGACTCTCAGTTGGTAAAATATGAGTTAGCCATGGGAGATTTAATGGATTAGTTCAAGGACACTAAGGATTGCATCCAAGAGTTAGACTTGATATAAGAAAAGCTCAAATAAGAGATGCATAATACCTTGACTCTAGAGATAGAAGTGCTCACATAGTATAATAAAGCTCTAAAGGCTAAAGTGGTAGCCTTACGGGAAGAAATAGAGCAACTCAAGCCAGAGTTTGTTGTATTTCAAGCTATCATAGTTACAAACAAAGGTTTGGGACCTACGATGAAAATGCCCAAGCCAAAGCCATTCATGAGAAGTCACTCAGCCAAAAAAGTTAACAACTTCGTATGGGGCATAAAGTAGTACTTTTAAGTGGCTGGTATAGCACAGGAGGCTAAGGTAAGCACCGTTGCCATGAACTTAATTGATGTGGCCCTATTATGGTGTTGTCAAAGGTGTAATAGCATACAATAAGGGGAGACTGTAACACCACATGGGATCAATTTGTGAGGAAACTAACAAGATAGTATAAACTAGAGTATGAGAAGATGAAGCTTAGGTGAAGCTTCATTAGCTCACTCAAACGGGAAGAATGTAAGACTACTATCAGGAGTTCTTAGAATTTTCACTTAAGGTTCCCAACATGGGTGAGCAAAAAGCCTTGTTCTACTTCCTTGATAGGTTAAAACCATGGGCAAAAATTGAGTTAAAGTGGCATAGGGTCCAAGACTTGAGTCAGGCAATTGTAGGTTCCAGATCATTGGTAGAGTATGAGTGCACCAAGTCTCCCAAGACTAGGGACAGCAACTTAAGTGGGGGAGACAAAAGTAATCACTCTTCATCAAAAGATAAGGTTGAGGAAAAGCTTTGGCATCGTAAGGAAATGGTCGAGGAGTCTAACAAGGACAAAGGTAAGAAGGCCATTACCTTTACTTGTTTCTTGTGTTTAAGATCACATAAGCCTAGAGATTGCCCACAATAAAAAAAGCTTGTAGCCATTGCAAAGACTTATAAAGAGTCTAACGATAAGAATAATGGTAGCAATCAGCATATTGAAGACTCCAATGGTGTGTTGAGGCTCAGTGCTATTTTATTAAGCCAAAAAAAGTAAACCTCTCAAGCTCCTGATGAAGGTGATAATGGTGTGGCTACAACTAGCCACCAATCAAGCTAATAAGATTAGTAAAGTGTGGACATGGAGAGCTACCAGTCAAACCAAAAAGATCAACTAGACCCCTTTTATCAAAGTGCACAATAGGTGACTCTAAGGAAAAAGTCAGTTTAATAGTAGACACATAAGTGTCAAGGAAACAAAAAGGGATGATCACAATTAGGTGCCAAAGGCCATTAGGATAAGAGGTAAACATCAATCTAGCATGCACATGTGGTGAAGGATTGGCATTCCTCTAGCAACAAGGGCATTGCTAGAATAACTGAGGAAGAATGTCACAGATCGTGTATGAGTCATCGACCAAGAGGGTCACATGATGGGACTTGATTAAGATGGTGAGGTAAAGCATTAGCTAGGTTCAAAACCATGTTCTTAAAGGCACATACTTTACCCAAGTGTGTGGGCCAGGGCCAAGGCCAAGGCTAGAATGTAGGAGTACCTTTATGGTGAGCTACACGATGTCAGGCAAGAGGATTGCCTGCTGAAAGGTTTTAGAACACCCTAGGATATGGTGCAAGTAGTTAGACATAGAAAGGCCTAGAACATGGAAGGGTTAAACAAGCCTGTAGGTAAGCTAGGTACATAGGTACCAAAGGTTTTAGAAGGACCAAGCATAGGCATAGTGACAAGCATTATAGCATCTAGATGAAAAAGTCATTAGAAGGCCCTAGCCATAGTTAGAGTGGCACCTAAATAGAGAAGACTCTGGAACCCACTAGGCATGGGCATTGAGTGAAAATGCTTGGGCTTTTCCAAACCCAAGTGCTTAATAGGGAGCTTGAAACTAGCATATCTCTAAAATGGCCTTAGCCTACCTTATTGAAGTGTAGGCACCATAAAACTATGCAGAAAGCTCTTAAAGGCCATACACTTGGATTCATTGTAACCATAAGTACCAAGGGGGCTCAAGTATAAATAGGAGAGCCTTTTCCTCATTTGTACATAAACCATAAACAAGTGACAACATAACGAAGCAAGAATGTGAGCATTAGGGACATAGGTTTTGAAAGCCTTTGTAGAGAACCCATAGGGACTGTGTTCCAATAGCAAGTGTACATACCTAATCAAGTAAATAAACTACTCTTACCTTGACCATTTCCTTCCTAGCTTTTTCCTAAACTCCTAGGAGGCTAGTCGAGTATGACATAGTCAATTAGTGCACGACACCAAATTGGTTGAAAGGCTGACTTAGGCATACAAACGGTAGTTTTTGACCTAAGGCTGCATGGTAGCTAGGCTTAAGCACCTGGCTTATGACACAAGCACGGGCTTAAGCTCAACACAACTAAGCCCCTTTTTCACATGCATGTTAATTGGTTAAGGCCATAGGCACCTACAGGTCACTAGACTAACCAGTCATCAAATAACATGATGAGAAGGCAAGAATGGCCTAGATTTTGCTCTAGGGACATTATCATTGATATATGCAATGACAGGCCCATCACATACACCTACTCCCCTCATGGAAGGGAAAGGGGGGCTCGGACAACCAACTCTTAAAGAGCATGAGAGATTTTATAAATATGCTTGTAGTAGACATTAGAGCATTTGAAATGCAAACAATTTTTTCAAATAGGCATATCCTGCACCAAGATTCCACAGGTTTTCATGATGGTCAAGGCATGTGCTGACACCAAGGCCTAGCATATGCTGATGGTGTTTAAGACAACTACCTACACTGAAAGCCATGTACTACCAATGTTGATGGAGGCATATGCCCAAACCAAAGGCTAGCATATGCCAATGGCAGTCAATGCAAGTGCCCATACCTAATGCCAGCTTGTATTAATGGTGGTCGAGGTAAGTGCACATACCAAAGGCTAACTTGTGTTAATGATGTTAAAGGCATGTGCTTGCACCATGCATCAACATGTGCCATTGATGGTTGAGGCCTTGGTCAAAGTTTGATTCTAGGCCACGGTGCACATATTAGCTCAAGCATGTGCTGGTTCAACATTTTTTTACCTAAGGCACCATTATTAGAGAACTTAATCGGTGGCATTAGAGGTTTCAGCGATTAGGGGTAAGGGCCAGGAAGATGTGCGCACATTATATATGATGGGCACTAGTCCTTGGCCCTTATATTAGCCCTATATGCACAAAGAACCTTGACAACTCACACCCCTTAAAGAGCGTAAAAGCTTTTACAGGTTCGCAACTAATAGCCATTCAAGAGTCTAAAATAAGGGCATTTTTTTCAAATGGCCAAAAAATCTTCTACACTTTAATTTTTTAGTTGAATTTTTTTTATGGAAGCCAATAAAAATACAAGGATCATGTATACCAAAATTAGGGCCAAAACTCCTTTTAAAAAATTTTCAAAAAATCTAAATCGAGAAAAATTTTAAAATTTATGAAAAATAAAAAAATGAGTCATCTTGCCATGAAACTTCACATAAAGGCTTAAGGGACCGTTATATGAATTTACAACCATAAAAATGTCATTGGCACAACAAAAATATGATGATGTGCTTGAACCCACCTATTGCCTAATCATGGTGCACTTGGTACGCAACCTAGGCCCAGGATACTTATGCATGGTGTGGGGCCTAACATGTGCTGATCGTGTTCGAGAGAATTCCCTGCACAAAGGCTAGCATGTGTCGATGGGGGTTAAAGCATGTGTTGAGATAAAGGGCCAACAAGTCTCGATGGCGGTTGAGGCAAGTGCATGCACTAAGGGTCCTTCGATGTCAATGGAGGTCAAGGTATGTGATGTGTCATAGTCCACAAACTGGTCCAAGCCTAGGGGTTCTTTTTGAGTCAAGGAATAGTTTTAGTTCTAGTAGGATAAGGTTTGATAGCCACAATGACCATGCCTTAAGGCCTACTATAGGCCCAAGTTACGAGGAACTACCCCAAAATAGAGGTATAGGTAGTGATAAAGACTCAAAAGGCTTAGGCATAGAGTTTAGATTTGGTTGAATTGAGCAAGGCCTAGATATAGGAGCTGGTGAGTGCTTATATGAATTTGCAAGCCATAAAAATGGCATTGGCATGGTAGAAATATAAAGATGTGCCTTAACCTACCTACTACCTAATCGTGGTATGTGTAGTGCATAGCTCGAGCCTAGGATACCTATACGTGGTGAGTGGCCTAGCATGTGCCAATGTGTTCAAAGGAACTGCTCACATAAAAGGCCAGCATGTTTTAATGGTGGTCAAAGTATGACCTAAGACTAAGGGTCAACATATCCCGATGGTGATCGAGGCATGTGCATGTATCATAATCCACAAGCTAGTCCAATCCCATAGGTTCTCTATAAGTCAATGAGTAATTCCAGTTCTAGCGAGACAAGGTTTGATAGCTAGATAGATAGGCTTTGAGGCTTACTGGAGGCCCAGGTTGCGAAAAGCTAGCCTAAAACAAAGGTATGGGTAGTGATCAAGATTTTAGAGGCTTAAGCATAGTGTTCATGTTCGACAGAATTGAGTTAGGCCCAAGTATGGGTGCTAGTAAGCACTTATATGAATTTACAAGCTATAAAAATGGCATTGGCGTGGCAAAAATATGAAGATGTGGTTACACCCACCTACTGCCCAGGTATGGTATGCATGGTGCACGTGTCATGCCCTGGGTAGATACTAGGTGCACAGGCTCAAGCATCTAAGGTTGAGGCTCACGCACCAGGAGCTTTGTGGGTTTGCACACTAGGCCTTAGTGAGGAGTCCAGATCGCCCATACAGCATACAGGCCAGCATGTACAGCCAAAGCCAAGCCCGTATGATGCCTGCACAACATCCAATAAGGCTCAAGAGAATAAGTGCACAGTAAGATCTTTTAGAAGTGCATTGGATTAGTAGGAGCCTTTTGGAGGATTTGGTTGACCCTAAAAATCAAGAAACAGAGTCGTATATTAATGTAATATTTGTAATCCTTGATTGCTTGTAATTCTTTCACTCTAGGAATTTAGTCATAAGTGTAGCTAGAGGCCTCAACTATAAATAGAGGGTCACCCTACCCTTCTTTGTACATTATCTTACACTTTTACTTTAGTAAAATACAGAGTATATTCCAGGAATTCTCTTGTTCTTTTATTTTTTTCAAACTTGTGCAATCTATCCTTCCCATTGTTCTAGTGCTTGTACATTTGTGTTCTAGGCTAACTTAGGCTAGAATAAGGTGATTCCAAACCTAAGGCTGCATGAATTTTGAGTCTTAGGTCAGAGCCCATGGCAGTTGGTATTAGAGTAGTTTTGGTTCTGCTTGTTTATGTGTGTACAGCATAGATCGCAGTCAAAGAGATGGCATCCCAGAGTGATATGGCTAGCCAATAACTAGAAGCCCAGGAGCAAGGGCGCGAAAGGGGCAAGAAGGCTAGTTTGAAAGACATTTGGTATACCATAGATGGGAGGCTATCTAAGGTGGAAGTGATCATGGGTGACATGAAAGAGAAGCTTGATAATGTGGAGACTCATATTGAAGTGCTAGACTCTATCAAGAAGGAGCTCAAGAGTGAGTTACAAGTTACTCTCAATCAAGGCCTGGATGTGATCCCCCAAAAGAAACGAGACCTTGGAGGCCTAGGTGAAGACCATGCACGATGGCATGAAGGCCATGTACAAAGAGATAAAGAAGCTCAAGAGCGAGTTCGCTACGTGTAAGACTACCATAGGGAATGGCATGTTTGTTGGAGCATCTAAGATCCATGTGGAGATCCCCAAGCCCAAAGGGTTCAAAGGGACCAGGGCAGCCAAAGAAGTAGACAACTATTTATGGGGCATGGAGCAGTACTTCTGTGCCACAGGCATGTAAGATGAGGCTACCAAGGTAAGCACTACATCAATGTATCTTACTGATGTTGCCTTATTGTGGTGAAGACATAGGTGTGATGATGTGAGGTGTGGGGTGCCATGATTAGAACTTGGGTAGAGTTCCAAAATGAGTTCAGAGAGCAATTCTACTCAGAGTATGCCAATGATGAGGTGCAGGCAAAGTTGTGTAGGCTTACCCAGTAAGGGCAGATAAAGGACTATGTCCAAAAATTCTCTGAATTGATGCTTCAGATCTTGGATCTGAGTAAGATAGAGAGCCTATTTGCTTTCATGGATAGGTTGAAGCTGTGGGTGAAGTGCCACGGATTGAGACTTAATCTTCAAGCCTACATGGCTTTAAGCCTCGAGCATGCACTCATCCGATGTCCTAGATCAGCTTACCTACTACGATTCATACCCTTGTGAGGTATTATTTGCTCTGGCCTTCTGGCCTCACAGTTTTATCCCACAAAAGGTGCCCACAAGGAGGAAGAGATGTGAACCCTTATATCCTAAGACCAACTCTAGTATTTAACTGATGTGGGATTTTTTACTTCACTTCAGGACCGTGACATCTTTCCCCACTCCAACGAGGGCCCACTGTCCTCCATGGCACATCTCTAGTACCCCATAAAGTGGCTTTGATTCTATTTGTCACAAACTAAGACTTAATATCTAGGCCTATGTGGCTCCAAGACCCAAGCATGCACTAATCCAGCATCTTAGATCAGCCTACTTACTATGGTTCACAACCTTGTAAGGTATTGTCTGCTCTGTCCCCTCTGGCCTCATGGTTTTATTCCATAAAAGGTGCCTTACAAGGAGAAAGAAGTGTGAACCCTTATATCCCAATACCAACTCTAGTACTTAATTGATGTGGGATTCCTAACTTCACTTCAGGACCATGACAGAAGCACGAGCTACAAAGGTAGAGAGTTTGTGACTTGGCTAAAGCCATGACTACTACTGAGTCCTTGGTGGAGTTCAAACAATTGAACAAGTTTGAGTCTTCCAAACCCAAGGGAAAAGGCAAGGACAAGTGAGACCAAGAGAAGTAGTCCAAAGGAAGAAACCATGATCGACAATCCAAGGATAAGGATCAAAACCGTTCAGACAAAGATGGTAAGAGAAAGCCACTAGCAAAGAAGTGGAAGGTAAAGGAGGATCGAGAGCCACTCGCATGTTACCTATATGGAGGGAGTTACATAGCATGCAACTACCCACAAAAGGGCAAGCTGGCTATTATAGACAAAAAGTTTGATGAGGAGCCAAAGGTAGGGGTAGCAAAGCTTGGGTCATTGGTGCTCAATGCTGTCCAGAGTAAGGGGAGCTGTAAACCAAAAGGCTTGATGTTTGCTGATCTAATGGTTACGGGTTAAAAAGTGAGTGAACTGGTAGACACAAGTGCCTCACACTTGTTTATTTCATGGGTTTAAACCCAAGAGCTCAGATTGAAGGTGCAAAAAAGGACTAGTACCATCAAGATGATGAACTCTAAAGAAGCTCTAGCCATTAGAGTAGCATAAAGAGTGGAGTTGTAGCTTAGAGACTAGAAGGGCAAGGAAACCAATGAGGTAATAACCTTCGATGACTATAAGTTTGTGATTAGGTTGGATTTCCTTGTTCAAATTAATGCCTTCTTTGTGCATTTTGCCAATTGTATTTGCATTCTGGTTGCACGGTGCCAATGCCTTGTACCATTGAGGCGAGGATTCAAGATTAGGTCTAAGGTGGTGTTAGCCATTTAATTTGCCATGGCAGTGAATAGGGAAGAAGACACCTTCTTGGTAGCCTTGAAGTATAAGGAGTCGAGAGAGGAAGAGTCTAATACCCTCTTAGAGGTGCTAAAGGTGTTCGAGTCCTTTAGTGATGTGATGCCCGAAAAGCTACCTAGCAAGCTACTACTTAAGAGGGAGGTAAACCATAAGATCAAGTTGGTGCCCAAGCCCAAGCCACCAGTTAGAGCCCCTTACCAAATGTCCCTACTAGAGTTGGAGGAGCTAAGGAAGTAGCTCAAGGAGTTGATTGATGCAGGCTTTATCAGGCCATCTAAGGTCCATATAGTGCACTCGTTCTATTCTAGCACAAGCATGATGGGTCGTTGTAGTTGTGTATTGATTATCGGGCTTTGAACAAGCTGACCATCAAGAAAAAGTATTCTATCCCACTCATTGCCAAATTGTTTGACCAACTTAGGAGTTCAAGGTGGTTCACCAAGCTAGATTTGAGGTCAGGCTACAATCAGGTTAGGGTCATGGAGGGAGATAAGCCCAAGACAGCGTATGTCACTTGGTATGGCTCGTATGAGTTCTTGTTCATGCCATTTGGACTCACCAATGCCCTAGCAACCTTTTGTACACTCATGAACAAGGTACTTCAGTCATTCTTTGATCAATTTGTTGTGGTTTATCTAGATGACATTGTGATTTATAGCTAGACATTGGGAGAGCATGTAGACCACTTGAGATAGGTGTTTAAGGTGTTATAAGTGCATAAGCTGTATGTCAAGAAGGAGAAGTGCTCATTTGCCTAGTAGGAGATCTTGTTCTTAGGCCATATAGTGGGAGGTGGTAGGATTCACATGAATGAAGGCAATGTGCATGCCATTTTAGAGTGGGAACCACCAACCAAGGTCACTGAGTTGAGGTCATTCCTTAGGCTGGTCAACTACTACAGGACCTTCATCAAAGGCCACTCAACCATAACCACGCCATTGATTAACTTGCTTAAGAAAAAAAGAGCATGACAATGGAGCGCAAGGTGCCAGAAAGCTTTTGATCGATCGAAGTATGCTATGATTGAGAAACCAATCTTAGCCTTGCTAGACCATGCCAAGCCATATAAGATGCATATAGACACATCAAATTATGTAATAGGGGGTGTGTTGATGTATGAGAGACATCCGGTTGCATTCGAGAGTCAAAAAGCTCAATGAAACTGAGTGTAGGTACATGGTCTAAGAGAAAGAGATGACTGCAATGGTGCACTACTTGCACATTTGACACCATTACCAATTAGGGTCGAGGTTTGTGGTTAGAATGGACAATGTGGTGACCAACTACTTCTAGTCATAGAAGAAGCTATCCCCCAAGCAAGTGAGGTGGCAGGATTTTCTTGTGGAGTTTGATTTCTAGATGGAGTCCAAGCCAGGGTGGGTGAACCTAGTGGTTGACGCCTTGAGCAGAAAGGTGAACCTTGCTACCATTAGCCAACCAAAGGGATCTTTGGTGTCGCACATCAAGGAAGGGCTTGTGCATGATTTTACAGCCAAGGCTCTCATGGAGTACGCCTAGCAAGGTAAGACTAGGTGATTTTGGCTGCAAGATGGTTTATTGTACACCAAGGTTAGTAGGCTATTTGTGCCGTAGCATGGGACACTTTATAGGGAAGTCATACATGAGTGCCATGATTCAAGGTTGGCTGGACACCCAGGGGTGAGCCGTACCTTGGCTTTGATAGAGGACTAATACTACTAGCAGTACATGAGGGAAGATGTGGAGGACTATGTAAAGACTTATCTTCTGTGCCAACAGGACAAGGTGGAGCTGAAAATACCAAGTGATCTTTTAGAGCCATTGCTAGTGCTAGAGCAACCATGGGAGAGCATCACTCTAGACTTTATAGTCAGCCTACCCAAGGTAGAGGGATTTGGAAGCATCATGGTAGTAGTGGACAGGTTTTCCAAGTATAGGATTTTCATTCTAGCAACCAAAGAGTGCCCAGTCGAAGAAGCAGCCCGATTGTTTTTGAAAAACATGGTGAAGTACTAGGGAGTGCTGAGGACCATTGTTAGTGATCAGGACAAGCATTTCACAGGTAAGTTCTAGACTGAGTTATTCAAGCTGTTAAGGTCAGACTTGAACTTTTCCTCTAGCATACATTCACAGACCGACAAGTAGACTGAGTATGTGAATGGGCTATTGGAGGTCTACCTCAAGCACTATGTGAGTGCCATGCAAAGGGACTGGCAAAGCTATTAGATGTCACCCATTTTTCTTACAACTTGCAAAAGAGTGAGGCAACGAATTAGATTCCATTCGAGATCATGACAGGTCAGCAACCGTTAACACCCAATTCGATTGCTGTAGGTTATACAGGGTCGAATCCAATAGTATACAAGTTTGCCAAGGCTTGGTAGGAGCAAGCTAACTTAGCCAGAGTCTATCTACATAAAGCGACAAAGAGGTCAAAAAAGTGGGTAGACCAGAATAGGTGGGACATGCAGTTCCAAGTATAAGACTTACTGTTGGTGAAGCTACAACCCATTGTCTGCCACAATGGGTTGTAGCTTCACCAACACTACTGTACAAAGGCCTAGTTCATAGGTATGAGGGACCTTTTTGAGTAATCAAGAGAGTAGGCAAGGTTGCCTATAAGTTAGATATGCCACCCAAGCTAAAGGTACACTTGGTGTTCCAAGTTAGCATGTTTAAGCCATTCTGTGAGGATGAAGGAGATCCAAGATGGGTAAAGTTAAAGCATGCCCTATTGGGAGCTAGGGCCTTATATGAGAAGGAGGTTCATAGCATCATAGTTGATTAAAAAGTGAGACAGAAGAACAAACAACTAAGACAGGAGTACTTGGTGTGCTAGAAGGGACTTTCAAATAGTGAGGCAACTGGGAACCAATAAAAGACTTATGGTAGTTTTGGGACCAGATGAAGCAGTACCATGTAGAGGATGCAACGAGGGCATTGTACAATCAAGTAAGGGAAAAATCATACCTTGGGCGAGTGCACCAGGTGCACAGGCTCAAGGACCTAAGGTTGAGGGTCGCGCACTAGGAACATTGGTGAGGGTTTGTAAATTAGCCCTTGGAGAGGAGTCTAAATTGCCTACATGTCTTGCATGACCAGGGCCAGGCTCACAAGATGCTCGCACCACATCCAAGAAGGCCCAAGAGAGAAAGTGTATAGCAAGATCTTCTAGAAGCGCATAAGATCAGCATCAGCCTTCTGGAAGATCTGGTTGACCCTAAAAATCAGAAAGTAGAATCATATAATGTAATCTGTATGATCCTTGATTGATTCTAATTCCTTGATTCTAGGGATTTAGCCATAAATGTAGCTGGAGACCTTAACTATAAATAGAGGGTCACCCCACCCTCCTTTGTACATCATTTTACACTTTTGCTTTAGTAAAATATAGAGTATATTCCAACAATTCTCTTATTCTTCTATTTTTCTCAAACTTGTGCATTTTGTCTTTTCCATTGTTCTAGTGCCCGCACACTTGTGTTCTTGGCTGACTTAGGCTAGAAGGTGGTGATTCCAAGCCTAAGTCACACGGATTCTAAGTCTTAGGTCAGAGCCTGTGACACATCCTGAGCCTAGGATACCAGTGCATGGTGCATGACACAATATGTGTTGATGGTGGTCAAAGCATATGTCAAGACCAAAGGCCAAGATGTATCAATGGTGGTTAAGGCATATGCATGTGTCATAGTTTGCAAATTGGTCCAAGCCTATGGGTTTTTTCTGAGTTAAGGAGCAATTCTAGTTCTAGTGGGATAGGGTCTGACAACTAGAAGGACCAGGCATTGAGGCCTACTGGAGACCCAAGTTATGTGGAACTAGCCCAAAGTAGTGGTATGGGTAGTGATCAAGACTCTTGAGGCTCAGGCACAATGTTCATGTTTGGCAAAATTGAACCAAGCTTAGGTGTGGGCACCAGTGAGTGCTTATGAAAATTTACAAGCAATAAAAATGGCATTGGCATGGTAGAAATATGAAGATGTGCTTAAGCCCACCTACTATCTATCATGGTGTGCATGGTGCATAACCCAGCATATGTTGATGGTGTCTGAGGGAACTACCTGCACAAAAGGCCTGCATATATTGATGGTGGTCAAAACATACGCTGAGACCATAGGCTAACATGTCCCGATGGTGCTTGAGGCATGTGCATGTGTCATGGGCCTAGGATTTAAACCAAATGTGCCATGTGGCCTTAGGCTAGACTCCTTCCTTGTATGCCTAAGTTAGCATGCAAATGCTTTCCAGTAATGAGCACTCAAAAGAACATTGAAAGGCACTATAAAGCTAGAAAAGGCTAGAAAGCAAGAGATGCTTGGAAATGATATAACTTGTATTCACTCAAGTGTTTTTGTATACCAAATGAGGGTGGGGAAGCCCTCTATTTATAGTTAAAGCCCCCATGAATCAATGGCTAGGATTGACTCAATACAATGGCTATTACAATGTCCAAGATTACAGAGAGATTACATGAGATATACGTCAAGGGTTTGAATTATGTAGGGAACTATACTATCATGGGAGCCTCTAGATCCATCTAGAAAGTTCTATCTATTGGGTCTACTTGGACTTGATGATAGTTAGGTCTACTATGGCCTAGTGTGCCCACACCAAGGCCTAGTCCACCTGTACCAGGGCTTAGTCCATCTGAGGCCCATCTACAAGTGTTAACCTTAGTTTGGGGAGCTTGCATGGAAGGTTCTGGTGCTTGCGCATGCATTCTGCTCTCGAGGGGTTCTTACCAAGATGGGAAATGGTTTTAAGGCAACATGGACCAAGTCAGAATGTAAGGGAAACTAGGCCTAGAGGTGTAATGGAGGCCCTATGTGTAGGACCATGACCTAGGATGGGTGTGCAAGCACTGAAACAAGCTTAGGTAGCTCAGGCCAAGGGATCCAATTTGGCAACTTTTAGACAAACCCAGCATGAACACGGGAGTAAGCCTAGGTGCAGGCAAAACCAAAGTAGGTGTAGACATGTAAATTTAGGAATATTCGTTTTAATCCCATTATATGTCCTATACATATTGTACTCTTTGTGAGCATTAGAATAGGAACAAAGTCAACCATTGATTCAAGGGGGTTTTAACTATAAATAGGAGGTGCACCCACCCTTACACACCATAACTGGAGTAATACAAGTTTGCTCTTGCCTAGCTTTGTTGTTCTCTTTAGCTTTCCATTAAACACCTTATATACAGGCTTATCTAGCAGTAGCTTGGGTGTCTGTGCATTAATTCAGTTGAAGGCTAATGTGGGAAGTTGGAAGAGTCCATTCCTAGGTCTTGGAGCCTTATGAGTCAAAGCTTAAGTCTCAACTAGTGACACATGTGTCATGGTTTACAAGACGACCTTGGCCTAAGGGTTTTTTCCGAGTCGATGAGTAGTTCCAATTCTAGTGAGATAAGTTCAATAGCTAGGGAGCTAGGCCTGAAGGCCTACTAGAGGCCTAGGTCATGAGAAACTAGCTTTTTTTAGTCGTATGGGTAGTGATCAAGACTTTAGAGGCTTAGGCATAGTGTTCAAGTTCAGTAGAATTAAGCCAAGCCTAGGTGTAGGTGCTAGTGAGCGATGCACGAGCATACAATCAGACCCAGCGGTAGGCACTGATGATTGAGGTGTGGGTGCATAGTTAGACGTAAGTATGGGCACACTTAAACATAGTTCTAAGAGGATCAGATTTATGGGCTTCTACAATGCCTAATACTATAGCACAATTTTTGACAAGCTGGAATTATGTTAAGCACTTGACTTTTATAGGCTAACTTAGGCAAACAGAGTCAATTCCCTATCCAAGGTTACACAGAGTTTGGCTTAAGATTAGAGCATGTGATGCATGCATTGAGCATCATTTGATGTTGATGGTGATTGAGGGGTAGACAAGTGCTATGGGTGGGAGGTTCACGATACATTTATCGTACCAAGTGCCAACATCTACTAAGAGGAGTTTGAGGTAACAACCCACACCAAGAACCTGCTTGCACTATCAGTGGTTTAGGTAAGTGCCCATACTAAGTGCCAACATTTGGAATGGTGTTCGAGGCAACATCCCACACCAAAGGCCAACATCTACTAATGGTGTATGGGGTAACAATAGGCCAGCATCAGTCGATGGTATTGGATGCTATTGCTTACACTAACAAAGGGCCACAGGCTATTGATGGTGTTCAAGGCAACAACCTACACCAGGGGTTGGCATACACTGATGGAGTTCGAGGTAAGTGCCCACACCAAGGGTGAGGCTGTCATTGTACCAACTACCAAAGGCATTTAATTATAGTTTACTTGGTGACTATAACAAATACCTAACTGAATCTATTGCAATGGAGAACACCATTCATCCCTAACCCTAAAAGGGTGCAGTGTAAAAAAATGAAGTGAGAGGACTTCGATGGGTATGGTGGAGAAAGGGACAAATTGAAGCAATAAAGGGTTGAATCTTAATGGATGTGGTAGCAAGGCTACTCTACCACATACAATATCCCATCATGTATTTAAGTCATCTATAAAGGATTCTACTTACCATTCGATGGGAATTGAGCTCTAAGGAGGCCCATGTAGCTTGTTCAACATGGGGGCTGCACTTAGGACACATGCCCTTAGAGGCATTGACCCTTACTGCAGGTCAACATTTGGGTGATAGGCACATGCATCACTTTTAGCCTAGATTTTGACTTGAAGGCATTTGGTTATAGTCCAATACGTGGTAACGTTGTGCCTTTGGCTTTTCAACCAAGTTTGATGACCTATTGTGCGAATCAATGATTATTTTCATACTAGGTTGAATTACTATTGTGACACTGCAATTAGTAAGGTAAATCTAATCTATCTCATGATAGTCTAAACCTAGTTCATGTTTCTAGTGGCTGGTGAACAATCCAACACTTGGTGAATTTTGCTTCATAATGATCAAAAAAGCTGACATTCAAGGATCAAAAAGCAAAGTCACTATGAATGCTTGGCTGCCACAAGTGAATTATCCGTGTGGTTTCTAGCACCTTTAGCTTTAAATTCTGATGGTCTAAAGGATTGATAGGCCATGCTTTCATAGTTTGTATTTGTACTAGAAATCAAAATCAAATGAGCTTTTACCCTTTTGTTCTACATGAGATTTCTATTCTCATTGAGCTCATCTTAGGACACTTGCATTATCTTTTAATAAATGTACCACCCTAGCCAAACTCCCCACTTAATAATGTCTTTCACCTAGATTGATTGATCAAGGCTAGCTTTGGGTTTAAAAAAAAGGGTTGTGCCCTACCTTTGATTTACAGACTAAGTAAAGTAGTGTTAAAAGTAGTAGTATTTCAATTTCACCTAAGGGCTCCCACTTATCCTACACCTCTCAAGTCATTTCACAAAGTCAGACTAGAGTCAAGCTCAATTGGGTCTTCTTTCCTCGCTAATTCTGCCAAACCCATTCCCTTGCGTGTAGTTTTACTAGATAGTAGACAGTGATAGTGGGAATCTCATTAATCCTTTCATGCGTATCAATAATTAGATTACAAGGCATTTGGCTACCTTAAGAGAGTCATAGTTACTCCCGTCGTTTACCTATGCTTGGTTGAATTTTTTCACTTTGACATTCAAAGCACTGGGCAAAAATCACATTGTGTGAGCATCTGTAGGGACTATCGTAATGTTTTGTTTTAATTAAATAGTCAGATTCCCTTAGTCCACACTAGTTCAAAGTTGACTATTCATTATTTGGGGAAAGCTCCCGATCAACACATGGTGACTTGCTCGTCATGAGAGTAGCTCAATAGTGCATTGATAGCTGATGGTTTCAGGAATAGGACCCCCATGAACAGCCCTCAGAGTTAATCCTTTTCTCGAGGTTACAAATCCATTTTGTCGACTTCTCTTGCATACATTGTTCCATTGACCAATGGTTGTTTACCTTGGAGACCTGATGTGGTTATGAGTATGATTGTACACGAATGGCACTTGGTGCTCCAAATTTTCAAGGGTTGCTGGGGTGCACTAGACACCAAGCAACATATGTTGCTCATCTGGCTATCAGACCCTACCTACAGTTGGGTCATTTCTAGGGTGGGGAGGCCATGAAATAGAAAAGATAACTCTTTTCAAGGACCCCACCAATGTCTTTAGATTCTCTAACATTGCCATCAATCGCTGCATCTCGATTCAAGAATTTTAACCTTATTCCCTTTCAAAGCTTGCGCTAGATGCACTATTAGACTATCTTCCCCCATCTCTTAGGATCAACTAACTCATATACAAGTGCCATTCATGTGGAACCTTTCCTTTCTTTAGCCTTCAAAGCTTTCATTTGAATATTTACTACTAATGCCAAGATCTACACTAACGGCTGCTCCACCCGAGCTCATGCCTTAGATTTTATGGTGACCATGTGCCTTCTTACTCATTAGGGCTTGGCCCTTGCCCTGATAGTTTAGTATTGGTCATGTGCTTAAGTGTTATCCATTTTTAGGGCCAATTGACTCGGTAGGTGAGTAGTTACACACTCTTTAGCAAATTTCAACTTCCATGACCACTATTTTGCTATCTTAATCGACAAACCCACTTTGTGGGTTCTAGGTTAGTGCAAAGTTAGGCACCATAACTTGGCTTCTGGTTCATCCTGCATTGCCAGTTCTGCTTACCAAAAATTGCCACTTAGAGCTTTCAATTTCGTGGCATGGCTTAATGAAGTCGCACCATCCTACCTATTTAAAGTTTAAGAATAGGTTGAGGGTGTTGTGGCCCCGATGCCTCTAATCATTAGCTTTACCTTATGGAATTCACTAAAGGCTCCACCTATCCTAAGGAAAACTTCAGAGGGAACCAGTTATTAAATAGTTTGATTAGTTTTTCACCCCTATACCCAAGTTAGATAAACAATTTACATGCTAGTATCATTGTGGGCCTCCACCACAGTTTCCTTTGGCTTTGTCCCACTTAAGCATAGTTCCTTATCTTTTAGGTCTTTATAGGCATGCTCACACTCAAACCCTTTTCAAAAGATCAAGGTCAGTCAGTAGCTCACTCATGAAGGATCCCACCAATCAACTTTCTTGTGTTTTATAAGTTTTCTAACCCATTGACTCACACACATGTTAGACTCCTTGTGCAATGTTTCAAGATGCACCAGATGAGGAACCTGCAGGCCTATGTTAGGAGCATGTGAGTGTCAAGGCATGTCCAGATGGCACGTGTTGCATTTTATAATCGTGGTAACAATGTCTCCATAGGCATATTGAAGCTTGGGTTCGGGCCACTACCATAACCCATAATGGTCCATGCCCTAGCCGATCAATGGATTGGCTATCGTTGTTCCACATTTAACCAAGATGCATCATTGGCCCCCATTTCACTTTTTTTTTGATAATTTCAAGAACTCATTGACTCTCTTTTCAAAGTCCTTTTCATCTTTCTTTTGTGATAGTTGTTCTCTCAGTTTCTCACCCATATTCAGCTTTGGATGGAATTTACTACCCTATTGGGGCTACATACCTAAACAACCCAACTCAAAGATAGTGCCTCATGGTGTGATAGGGTCTAGGCACAATAGGGCTCTCAGCCTCTCTGGCTCCCCTTTCCTGGGAACTTGGGCCTAGTCCACCACTGAGGATATTTCTGTAAACTATAATTCAGATGCTGTGGGTACCCGATTCTCAGGCTAGGCTCTTTCTGGTTCACTTGTTGTTACTAGGGGAATCTTGGTAAGTTTCTTTTTCTCTACATATTGATATGCTTAAATTCATCAAGTAATCCTACTTGACCTAGGGTTATGATGCTAGCATCAATCAAGTGATGCGAGGGTCCAATGAGGTTTAGATGGACAAAGAGCATGTGTCACCGGAGTCGAGGCATGCCAAGAGCTTTACCACCAACGATCACGATGCTATCATTGTCGAGGACTCAGTTTTGGGTGAACCACGATCGATGAGATCATGAAGGGTGATTTTTAGTCCCTTACTGTAAAGCCTAATGGGTGGGGGTTTAGAGAGGGAGACAATGCATGACACCTAGGTAGGCATGCCCTCGACCTAATGGCTTGTGGCACAACTTGCATTCAGAGACTCAATAGTCACAGGATTCTACAATTCACAGCATGTATCAAATTTTAATACATTCCTCATTGATGCGAGAGTTGAGATATCTATTGCTGAAAGTTGTTTTGGTTTTTCATGAAAAAAGGAGTCGTGATGCCGCCCATGTATACACCATGAACAGGATGGAGAAGGCACACGTGCTATTTTTCATTATGTTCCCTAGGGTGATTGGCACCAAGGGTTCGTTATTCAGTCATAAGCAATGAAAATAATAGTTTCTCCCGTTTAGGAAGCAAAATGAATTGATCGTCGTGCACACCTAGGGCAGGAAGGGGCTTGAGGCATGAAGGTACCCTTGCCCCCTTAGTGTTTTATTAATGCATTGTCATTCATTAAGCAAGTTTCAACAATGATCTTTTCACAAGTTCACATATAAAAACCTTGTTATGACTTTTCCTTCCTTTAAATGTAAGGTTTAGTGGACTTCTCGAGACATCATGGGTAATTAACTATCATGTTGCTATGATCCAAACACTTCATCAGACCATTCAATTAGTAGGAGTGATGACGGTGTGTACAATGGGCAAAGATGTAGTCAGTATGAGCTGATGACTCACGCCTACTAGGAATTCCTCATTGAAGACTAATAATTGAAATGATCTATCACCATGATGATGAAATTTCAAATATTACTTGAGCCTATTAGCCAAGGCTATATGTCATAGGTTGAGACTCAGGCTCTGACTTGTACAGCTCTAGGACCCAGGAATTGACTCATTCGGTGTCCCAAAGCAGCCTTTAATGAATGGACACTTGAAACTCTAGGGCTAACCATCTTAATCTACTACTAGACAAAGCTGCACATAAATTGCTTGATGGAAAGCTAAAAAGAACAACAGAGATAGGAAGGAGTAAACTTGTATTATTCAAGTTGTGGTGTGTGTAGTGAGGGTAAGGGGCTTCTCCTATTTATAGCTAAAGCCTCTTAAACCAATGGTTGACATAATTCCTATCCTAGGGCTTACAAAGAGTCTAATATATACAAGACATTACAATATGATTACATTGGAGAGTTCTAATTTTACATAAACTTTATCAGAAAGGAGTTTGAATTAGCTTGGACTCCTTCTTCAGTAGTATCCATGTGGGGCCCCTTTTTAGACCTATGCATGGTTTAGTTTTGCTATGCTTCTTATGCCTAGGTCTATTTGAAAGTTGTCAAACTAGATCCCCTAGCTTGAGGTCCCTAAGCTTGTTTCGATGCCCATACACCTATTCTGGGTCATAGTCTTACCCCCAAGACCTCTATTATGCCTCTAGGCCTAGTTTCCCTTGCATTCTAACTTGGTCTTGATTACCTTAGAACCACTCCCTATCTCAGTGAAAACCCTTCCCTATCTCAATGAAAACCCCTGGGCTTAGTCCTTCTTATTGACTGTGACATTCTCCCCTACTCATTCTAGTAACACCCTCATTGCTAGAGGGATGCTACACCTGAACTGCATGCCTCTATGAAAATTAGTTTTGTTTTCTCCCATCGAACTAGATTTCCTAAGTGTTTGTCCTATACCCAAATAAGTACTCTACTGGTTGTTCGCTCGAGTATCATCAACCCTGTGCTGCACTAGTCCCTTTCGCCTGCATGTTCGATGTCTCTTCTACTTTCTTTGAGTTACCTGCTACAAACTTTTTTTTTGAAGGGATCTAGTTGCACCTTGGGACTAATGCTGTGGCACTCCATTACCCCTTCACTATCATCTCCTAGAGAGGTTTTTCCTTTTTAACAGAGTCAAAAAGCATCGAGCCGTATCACCTTGGGCTCCTCTTAGTGTTCATCACCACTACTTCTCTTGCCTACAAATAACTCCTCTATGTAGTTGATGGTTGAAGGCCTTGCACACCTCGGGCACTCCTTCACCCTATGCTAATTATTACACAAAAAGCAATTCAAGGGCTTATTCTCCTTGCCACTACTGACAGTAGTAGTGGCCATGCAAAATCTAGGATTTCTTATAGCCATTTCCTCCCCTGAGGAACAAACACTGGTGTCTCCCCCACTTTGGTTGTTTCCCCTAGGCTTTGGAGACTTGGTGCACTAAACTTGAGTCTTTGACTCCACAAAAATGCTGGCCCAACTTAACTCCTGCATACCTCTTTGTTGTAGCATGGTTTTTACTATTGCCTTTTGACCATCTAAAAACTACTTAGCCATCACCACTTTAGGTCTTATGCCCACACCAACAACTATGGTAATTTGAAATGCAGTATGATCAACTCTGAGCCTTGCTAGCTCCTCTTGCAAGGTTGATAGCATGGCTTCCAATGCGTCATTCCACTGAATGAGCACCTCTAATACCTCATTCAAGGATCTTTCCCTATCCTTGAACCTATACCTCAATTCAACAATAATCACCTCGAACTTTTGCAATTGGGTATCTAGGGACATTACCATGTCTCTCAATCTAGCTTTCCTTCCTTTGTCTATAGGTGGGCACTTATCAAGGCCCTTACCTTGGCCTTTGGTCTAGTTTTCCCTAGTGATGCCATAACCCTAAACAATTTACAAAACTAAAGAGATTACATCAACCTTTTGCACATTCTAGTGATTTAGTCTTGGTCCCTATGAACCAGCACACCTATCTATTGGCACAACACACCAACACACACACATTGTCAAGCACCAATCTATACATTGGCTCAACACGCCTTGCATTTTTTATCAGGCACTAATCTATACACCTGCACACCATGCCTAGCACTTCTATAGTACCACAATAGTAATCGATTGAACACTTAGTCTACACTCTTGTACACCTATATCTTATGCACTAAGGGACATATCACCAGCACATAAGCACAAAAATGACCTACAATGCCCACACCACAAAATTGAATGCCTACACCAACACATTAGAAACCTCCCCTAAGGTTAACTTTAGTTCTAATAGCACACAGCATTGATCACTTTGGACTAGCTTTTGATGACTCTGAACCAAATCTAAACCTGCTCTAATACCACTTATCATGGGCTGAGACTCAAGCTTTGACTTGTATGGCTCTAGGACCCATGATTTGACTCATCTAGTATCCTAGATAAGCCTTTAACTGGACAGATGCATGGGCACTCAAAACTCTAAGTCTAGTTGCCTCAATCTGCTGTTAGACAAGGCTACACATAAACTGTTTAATAGAAAGCTAAAGTGAATGACAGAGATAGGCAAGAGTAAACTTGCATTGCTCAAGTTATGGAGAGTATAATGAGGTTAGGTGCACCTCCTATTTATAGCTAAGGCTCCCTTGAATCAATGGTTGACATAGTTCCTATCCTAAGCTTACAAAGAGTCCAATATATACAGGACATTACAATAAGATTACATTAAAGAGTTTTAATTTTACATGGACTCTATTAAAAAGAAGTTTGAATTATCTTGGACTCCTTCTTTAGTAGTGCCTATATGGGGCCCTTTTTTGGGCTTCTGCTTGTTTTGGTTCTACCTATGCTTGGGCAAACACTTGTATTTGCACCTGGGTTTGTCTGAAAGCTACTAAACCAAATCCACTGGCTTAAGCTTCCTGAGCTAATTTCAGTGCCTACGTATCCATTCTATGTCATGGTCCCACCCCTGGGACCTCTATTGCACCTCTATGCATGGTCTGCCTTGCATATTGACTTGGTTTCAGTAGCTTTAGAACTGCTCCCTATCTCAATGAGAACCCTTGGCTTGGTCTTTCCTATGGATAGTGACATATAAACCCATTGAATACATTAGTGTAGCATGTGTGTAACCTATAACATCTAAGGGCATTACAAACTTGTTATTGCCTCAAACTTCCTTAGCCTAAGTGACTGTAGTCCCTTTAAGAGGCTAGCCATGAAAGATCACCTCCTTATAGCTAGTTAGTAGGCTGAAGTCTCATTCATTAATGAAATTAACTAGACAAATTACTTCACCAACCAAGAATAGCCATGCACCACCATTTATAGAATCAAGAAAGAGCTCTCATTTTATCAATCCTTACTATGTCTGGACTTGGTAAGTTTCCCCATGTTGAGTCAAATTAAGCCACAGGTTCTACTCTTAGTGGTGTCCTTATGTTAATCCTTTAAGTTTTAGCCTTGCGACCATACTCCCCTCAAAACCAAAGACTTTGATCTCTCATAATGTGCTAATGGATTCCTAAAAGTAACATTGTCGATCCTTGGTTGACATTGTTTATGGTTGAGACTAGGATGATATCTGATTGTCTTTGAGCCCTCAACTTTCATTCTTAATTAATGAAAACATCCTTGGTAAATGCTTTTGTAAATATTCATCTTTCATAAATCCAAGAATTTCACCTTTTACTATGAAATATGAATGCCCTTGACTATCTCTGTTAATCATTACTTCGATCCCAAAGGCTAACACAATAGGACTAAAATCCTATGATGTCTCCCTACCTTTGCCTTTGTCTTTGAGCTTCAAAAACTTAAAATTGTACTATTTCTTGAATTCCACTAAGGATTAAGTGATGGTCATTGCTCGAGTAAGGTCCTGGACACCCATCCTCCTTAGCTCTTGCTTAGCAGCCCATCCATAAATGCAAAAAAGGCCTTATCCTCCCCAAGGTTAAGAATTCAGAGCATGAGTTCTTAGAACTCCAGAACATAGTCTCACACCTCTCTATGTTGGGTGAACTATCATAGCTTGGTATGTGCCTCATTTATAGCGTATCTTAGGTAAAGCTGCTACTAATACTCATTTTGGAACTCTTCTAATGTTCCAATGGCAGCACCCCCATGCCTAACCTTCTTAGACTTGCAATGCTACCATAGAAGTGCAATGTTTACAAGATACATAGAGGCAATACTTACCTTAGCAACATCCTTCTCAAGGCCCAATGCTTGAAAATACTACTCCATGCCCCATAAGAAGTTGTCTATGTCTTTTATAGATCATGTCCCCTTGAACTCCTTCGACTTAGAAACCTCCACCTTAGTCCTAGGAGTTGTTATGAGTATGTCTCCCTTTATGGTTACCTTGTATACAAAAAGCCTCTTTTTGAGTTACTTCATCTCCTCTCTCATGGTCTCTACTAGGGCCTTTAGGGTAAAGTTCTTATGGGTAAGGCTTTCGATTTCTTTATAAAGAGTTTGTCTTAACTCTTCCATGATCTCTTTTCTAGCTGAGACCAATTCTTCCATTTGGTCTTTGTACTTGTCTTGTATTTTAGCCATAGCTAATTCCACCTTGGCCAATTGAGCATCTAAGGTTGAGATCATGCCCTTATTGATGCCTTTTTGACCATTCCAACAATGTGTATCTCATGAGTCTCTTGCCTTTCAGTGTGCTGGGGGCTCTTTTAGAAGTTGACATTGTCTTGGATCGAGGTCGCACACTAAACTGTGTTCTGATGCCAACTATCATAAGCTTCAATCTTAAGGTTTAGGTAGGAAACTACCATTCACATATGCCTAAGTCATCCTTTAATCGGGTTGAGTGAATGTGCCATTCACCAATGACTTGTTAGACCCTAAAGACAATCAAACACTATAGCACACTAAAAAGGCACTGGTAAAAGAATACAAAATCATTTTTATTACTGGAACAATGTGGCTTACGCACAAATGTGCTTTAGTAGCTTTATGGGTCCATAAGTTCACTAGTTTATACGTTGGTCTTATGGGAAAGGGGGCACCTTTATTTATATTTGAGCCCCCACAGCTAAGGTGGTCACTAGTGAGCCAAGTGTGTGGCTCTTATATACATTCTAGAGGGTTCTAAGGCCTTTAACACATACAAGGTTAGGGAATTTCTAGAAAAAAGTTAGTTCTAGACACTTTGTGGTGCACTAGGTCTAGAAGGTTCCAGGCTCTCTCACAAACTGCCTATACCTCTGGCCTTCGGAAGCATCCCTATGTAGTGTTATAGTAACCATACCCATTTTTGTATCTCACCCTTCTAGAAAGTTCTATGCCTATGCACTTGGCTTATAACTAGGCTTATCTAGAGCCTTCGCACCTATAGTGCCCACACCACCTTTTTAGGGCTTTTGAGAAGCTTTTCTCGAATGGTCCTCAAGTTCAACATCAAGTAACTCTTGTAAGGACTCGTTCATGTTACCTAGTGCTTGAGTGAGGGTCTAGCCTCCATGTGCTGGCACTCGAACCTTGGCCTCAATGGGCTCATGTGGGGTGTGACATTTGCGCAAGCTTGGCCAGGCTAAAGCATTTTTGTGGTTGACAAGAAAGGATCATGAGACTGCCAAATACCCAAAAGACTTGGCTAGGCCTAGCCCATGGTCATAGATTTTGCTTGCCTACCTCAGGGTGCCATTGCCTGATTTAGGGACTTCGTCTGGTGTCTAGGCTAGCATCAACTGTAGGCATGGGCTTAAGTTTGGCACAGCTAAGCCTTTTTTTCACATGTATGCTAATCTATTGAAGCCATGGGCATCTATGGGTCACTAAAGCAACTAGCCAATGGACAACATAGCCAAAAGGCATTCATGGCTTGGAATTTGCTCTAGGGGCATTGCCATGCATGTACGCAATGATAGGCCCATCACACACACCTACTCCCCTTATGGAGGGAGAGGAGGCCTAGGACAACCACCCTTTAGAAAGCATGAGAGATTTTATAGATATGCTAGCAATAGACATTAAAGTGCCTAAAATGGGGACAATTTTTTCAAAGAGGCATATCCTGCACCAAGGGTCCATAAGTGCCAGTGGTAGTCAAGGTATGTACTTGCACCAAGGCCTAGCATGTGCCAAAGGTGTTCAACGTAAGTGCCTACTGCAAGGGCCAGTAAGTGCCAATGGTGTTTAAGGTAACTACCTATACCAAGGGCCATCTTCAGCCAATGTTGATCGAGGCATGTGCCTACACCTAGGGCTAGCATGTGCTAATGGTGGTTGAAGCAAGTGCTTATACCAGGGGCTAGCTTATGCCAATGATGGTTAAGGTAAGTGCCCTCGATAATGGTCGAAGCATGTGCTTGCATGATGTGCCAACATGTGCCATTGATGGTTAAGGCCTTAACTGAAGTTTGATTCTGGGCCATGGTGCACATGCTAAGCTTAAGCATGTGTTGGTTCCACATTTTTTTGCCTAGGGAACCATTGTTGGAGCATCACTAAAAAGCCTAACTGATGGCATTAGGGGTTTCGATCATTAGGGGTGGGGGGTTAGAGGGTGTTTTACACATGATATGTGATGGGTGCTAGTCTTTGTCCTTTATGTTGGCCCCCTATCCCTTAAGGAACCTTGACAACTCACACCCCTTAAAGAGCATAAAAGCTTTTATAGGTTCTCAGCAAGTAACCATTCAACTGTCTAAAATGGGGATGCTTTCTTCAAATGGCCACAAAATCTTCTACATTTTAATTTTTTAATTGAATTTTTTAATAGATTCCAACAAAAATACAAGGATCATGTATACCAAATTTGGGGCCAAAACTCTTAAAAAAATTCAAAAAAATCCTAAATAGCAAAAAATTTTAAAAATTGTGACAAATAAAAAACAAGTCATCTTGCCATGAAACTTCACATGAAGGTTAAAGGACCATTATATGAATTTACAAGCCATAAAAATGCCATTGACATGGCAAAAGTATGAACATATGCCTGAACCCATTTATTACCTAGTTGTGGTGCACATGGTGTGTGACTCGAGCCTAGGACACCCACATGTGGTGCACAACCCAGCATGTGTTGACAGTGTTCAAGGGAATTGCCCACATAAAAGCCAGCATGTGCTGATGGTGGTTGAGGCATGTGTCGAGACAAAAAACCAATAAGTCTCGCTAGTGGTTGATGCATGTGCACATGTCATAGGCCAAGACTCAAGCTCCAAGCTCGAGTAGGTCCAAGACATAAAAATGGACTCTTTCATGTCCCAGATCAACCTAACACAAGAAATGGTGCATAAACACTCCAGACTACAAGCTTGGTTACCCAACATGTTGTAAAGCGAAAGGGCATAACAAGTGTTAGAAGAAAAGCTGACAAAAGAACAATAGAAAGGTTTAACATAAGAGTAAAGATGTTATTACTCAATGGTTCTATTATGTGTACAATGAGGGTGAAGGCTCTCTATTTATAGTCGGGTCTTCCTTACATTTAATGCCTGAGATACATTTTTAAACTCTAGAGATTACAGTCCCTTGATTCTAGGAGCTAAGTTACAATCCTTGATTCTAGGTGATTTGATGTTGCTGCACAATCCTTGACTTGCTAAAATCATGCTAAGCACCAGGCCTTTTAGAAGCTTTCAAGTCTAATCCTCCTAAGATTGTGTTCAGGCATGCCCACACTTGGGTCTGACAATGCACTTACATCTCAATCATCAGTCTGCTCGCCTAGATCCAACTAAGAGCCTATGCATTGTTCACCAGTGCTTGCCCTTGGGCTTGGCTCAATTCTATCAAATTGAACACCTTCCCTAAGGCTCTAGAGTTTTGATCACTACCTTCCTATTGTTTTGGGCTAGTTCCTCATGACTTAGACCTCTAGTGCACCTCAGGGCATAGTTGCCTTAGCTTTTAGACTCTATCCTGTTAGAACTGTAATTGTCACTCAACTCGGAAAAAGCTTCACTTATCATGGGTTAAAACTCAAGCTCTAGGCTAGTATGGCTCTGGGACATGGGAATGGACTCTTTTGCATCCTAGATTAGTGTAACATAAAAAATGGTACACGGACACTCTAGACTATGGGCTTGGTTGCCCAATATGATACAAAACAAAAAGGCACAACAAATGCTAGAAAAAGGCTAACAAAACAACAATAAAAAGGTTTAAGGTGAGAATAAGGATGTTGTTACTCAATGGTTCTAGTTTGTGTACAATGAGGGTAGGGGACTCTATATATAGTTATGTCCCCCTTCCATTTAGTGTGTGAGATATATTCCTAAACTCTAGAGATTATAATCCCTTGATTCTAGGAGCTAAGTTACAATCCTTGATTCTAAGGGATTTGATGCTACTACATAATATTTGACTTGCTAAAATCAACTTGAGCAACAAGCCTTCTCGAAGCCCTTAAATCTAATCTTCTCAGGTCTATGTTTAAGCATGCCTGCACCTAGGCCCGACCATGCACTCGTACCTTGATCATCAGTGCTATTGGCTAGGTCTGACTGGGTGCTCGGGCATCGTTCACTAGCACCCACCCTTGGGCCTGGCTCAATCTTGCTAAAGCTGAACACCTTCTTTCAGCCTTTAGAGTCTCGATCATTACTTACCCCATTGTTTTGGGGTAGTTTCCCATGACCTAGACCTCTAATGCACCTCAAGGCGTGGTCCTCTTGGCTATCAGATTTTGTCTTGCTAGAACTACAACTGTCACTTGACTTGGAGAGAACCCTTAGACTTGGACTAGCTTACAGGCCGTAACATTCTCCCTCACTTATTCTAGCAATGCCCTCATTGCTAGGGAATGATGCACCCACCTTATATACTAGTATTAACTCTTACCCCGTGAACTAATTTTCCAACTTTTGGTCCTATTCCCAAACATGTACTTTGTTGGGTTTTGCTATTCTCTATCCTATGTTCCTCAGCACTCTACTATAATGGCCCTTTCCATCTATGCTACTGATGCTTCCCATGCTTCCTTTGAGTTGCTTGTGGCACACTCTTTTTTGAAGAATCTGGCTGTACTATGAGACTTATGTTGTGGCACTCCACTACCATTGGTTTTCCCTTATCAACTCCTTGAGAGGTCCTAACCCCTTGGTAGACTTGACTAGCACTTGGCCACTTTTCTTTGGGCTTATTCTGGTGTTGTTTGCCCCTTCCACTCTGGCTTTCAGATAGCCCATTCACTTGCTTAAAGGCCAAAAGCTTCGATCACTCCCTAACCCGATGTTGACTGGCATAAAAATAGTAACTCAAGGCTTCTTGCCCCTATTGGTGGCTTTATTGATCTTGCAAAATCTGGGTTTCCCCATAGCCCTTCCCTCTTTCGAGGAACAAACATCAATGTCTCCCCCATTTTGCCTTTTTTTTTGGCCTTGGAGACTTGGTGTACTCAACCTGACTCAATGATTACACAGTAATTTTGGCTTAACTTGACTCGTGTCCCTCTTTTTGTTGCAGATTAGCCTTTACCCATGAATTTGGTCCATTAATGAAATGCTTAGGCACCTTCACTCTTGGTCCCAACCTGTAACAGCAACCACAGTAGCTCACAATACAGCATGGTCAACCTTGGGCCTAGCCAACTCCTCTTATAAGGTTGTCACTGTGGACTCTAATGCCTCAATACCCTGTATGAGCTTTTTCATTGACTTATTTAAAGATCTTTTAATGTCCTGAACTGATCTATTATCTGAAGTATGGCCTTCACACACTTCACTAACCAAGTGCTTGTTAGCACGTATCTTACTGAAGCCTTCCCCCACTTGTTTGTAGGTGGGTGTTCCATGAGCACCTCACTTAGGCCCCCTATTTGGTTTTCCCTAGCTATTCCATAGCCCAAAGCACACAAACTATTAGATCATGAATGCACAAATCGAAAGATTAGCTTAAGTCTAGTAGGCACTCAAGCAATCCAATTTTAGTTCTTGCAAGCCAGCACACTAGTTATCAATATAGCACACCAACATAGCAGACATTATCAGGTACTAGTCTACATAATGCCTCAACACACAAGCCTCTCTTGGTTAGGCTCCAATATGCACATTTGCTCACCTGCACATTATCATGGGCCAGGAGTTTAATCCTAGCTACCGTGTGGCCTTAGGTAGGAAACTATCGTTCATATTCCTAAGTTAGCCTTTTCCTTGACTCTATGCCAAACACCATTGGCTCCCTAGGAGCTTGGTAGAATGCTATGAAGAAGAGTTAAAGCAATTATGACTTTTATTTACTTGAAGCTATAAATAATTGCTCAATGCCCAGGTCTATGACTTGGTTTTCCTTACTTTTGTAGCTTCTAACTCCTTACAAAGGAAAATGAGGGCCTTTATTTATACCTAAGCCTTCCTAGCACATATGACCCTTATTGATCCAAATGTGTGGCCATCATAGGCCTTCTAGACCATTCCGTGGTCACTAGACATTTCCTAGGTTGGCTATGGCCTTTGTAGAATCCAGCTTGTTCCAGGCTTCCTACTAAGCCTCTGGTTTAGAAAAGTCTGGGCACTCTCACTGAGTGCCTGCCCCTATCGAGTTCTAAAATGTTCCTCAACTAGTCATTATTTTGCTTGTTGCTAGAGCCTTCTAAAGCCTTCCTCATCTAGGTGCTATAGTACCTACCATTGTTCCTACGCCTAGCCTTTCTGGAGCCTTCAGTGCCTACACACCTAGCCTACCTCCAAGCTTCTTCAAACTCTTTTGTGCTTGCACACTTTTCCTATCTCTAGGCTAATTTAGAGCCTTTTGTGCCTGCCTTCCCATGCCATTCTTTTAGGGCATTCTAGATCCTTTCAATGATTTGTCCCCATTCTTAGTACTAGGCTATTTAACTCTCCACGCTCTTACACCTTAGCCTAGGCCTTGTGCCTTTAGGACCTTGGTCTTGCTCTTTCTTGGTCCTTCACCTACACCAACTCAAATAAGTTATGTCTTTTGACCCATTTGGCTTAGGACTTGTACACGGACCATGACACATAGCACACCTACAACATACAATAACAACTTGTTAAGAACCTCTCTTACACTCTAGTATGTTCAAACCTGGCACACCAAGAGTGTTTTACTAGCATATGAGCACAATAACCCTTCTAGGATGCATGCACCAAGCAATAAACTACCTGCACCACATAGTCAAATGCCTACACACATAGAAGGATGACTGCACACCACACCAGGATGCCTGCACACAAATCCCTTTACCTGCATTAATGCCAACTCTAACTCCCCATGCCAACTTTGGCTCTCACGCTAACTTTGGCTCCTCATGTCACAAGTTGGGATCTATTGCACACTTTGAACCAAGGCTTTGGTCACTACCTCTAGTTTGATCCAAGCTTCGATACCCCTTGGTATCTAGTTTTCTTGCCTACTTTAAAAGTTCCTTTGAACCAAGCTTTGACACCACTTGTCATGGGCTGAGACTCAAGCTCCAGGCTCGCATAACTATAGGACATGGGAATGGACTCTTCTGCATCCCATATTAGACTAACACAAGAAACAGTCCACAAATACTCTAAACCACATGGCTTAGCTACCAAGAATGCTGCAAAACAAAAGGGCACAATAAGTGTTAGAAGAAAGGCTAACAAAAGAACAACAAAAAGGTTTAAGTCAAGAATAAAGATGTTATTACTCAATGGTTCTGGTGTGCATACAATGAAGGTGGGGGACTCTTTATTTATAGCTAAGTCCCTTTTACATTTAGTGCTTGAGATACATTCCTAAACTTTAGAGAATGCCATCCCTTGATTCTAGGAGCAAAGATACAACCCTTGATTCTGTGGGATTTGGTGCTATTGAACAATCCTTTACTTGCTAAAATCATGTTGAGCACTAGGCCTTCTAGAAACCTCCAAATCTAATCCTACCAAGTCTGTGTTCAGGCATGGCCAAACCTAGGCCTGACTGTATGCGAACACCTCAATCATTAGTGCTTCCACCTAGGTTTAACTGGGTGACCCCGTATTGCTCACCAGCACCTACCCCTAGGCTTGGCTCAATCTTACCAAACTTGAACACTATTCGTTCCATTGTTTTAGGCTAGTTCCAAGCAACCTGGATCTTTAGTGCACCTCATGGCTTGATCCCCTTAGATGTCAGACTCTGTCCCTATAGAATTAGAATTATCACTCGACTTGAAAAGAATCCCTAGGCTTGGACTAGCTTGTGAACTATGATAGATGCACTCAAGGTCATTTGGTGCTGATGGTGGTTAAGGCATGTGCATGTGTCATAGTCTACAAGTTGGTTGTCATAGGCCATACATTCTTTAGACCAAAATCATGTGTCCATGTTGCACCAAGACTACTCTTAGTCAAGGTCAACCTTTTTCAAATCTTTTTCTCTATGGATAGATCATTTTTGATCCTTCAAGCTACATACTCATGAACCTTTCCTGGCCCCATGGGTTGCTCACAATAATCTCAAACTTGGTAAAGAGGAACCTAACTCTCATCATCATAATTAACCCATGATTCTCACGCTGCCCTTAACACCCATCTCTACCTACAGGTATTGAGGTTTTGAGCACTAACCCACTTAGCTCATAAGGGTACACATATTCTGGCATGTGAAAACTTAACACTATGCCTGTCTACATCATATGCAAGCTTTTATGCCTTGAACCCTAAAGCACAACATAGATGCTAGTCAATAGCTAGCTTAGAGCCACACTTAGATAATCTCGTCCCATAAAACTCATATCTCAAGGCCTTAGCCTTAGCCTTATTCTAGGTTGCTCATATGTATGATGGACACTTGACATGATGCTTGTCCTATCTCAAGGAACTTGAGTGTGCTACCCTAGCTGCAGCACACCTCTGTCTATTGGCCATAAGGGTCTAGCAACATGTTTGCTTGCTAGCCCGCTCATCCTTCAAGCTTATGGTGCCCCTCCTATGCAAACACCATATCATGATCCTTGGTTACTCATCGAGCTAGCTAAAGGAAAGGAAACTAAAGGTCATAACAAACACTAGCATCTAAACCCATGGTTCAACACAAAGGCATGATACAAGGCCTACTGACCATAACTATCCTTGAGTTTACCATAACCTAAGGAGGCATCGTGCCACACTCGTGACCAGATGATGCCTACCCATCTAGACACCATATGTGCCTATGAGTTACTCATTTTAGACTAGCTAGGCCCCCTTCTACCTATTAGCCAAAGGGGTGGTGGAGAGCTAACACCAATCATCCTCTATAAAGAGTGTAAGAAATTTCCTAATCATCCTATCTAGAAATGTAAGACTGTTTGAAATCAGGACATCCATCTCAAAGCCTTTCTTCAGCTAGCTCAAGGCCTAGTGACCTATCTCTTAGCCACTGTAATTCTTAAATTCAACTCGTTGCTACATTAACACATTTAAGGGTGCTTGCTCATGACTTTGACTGATAGCACCTGACTAAGTACCTGGCTCTAAGGTGGCTGTCCTTGAACTCACACTTGGCCAAGCACCTTAGGACCTCAGTTATGCCTCTAGGGTATGATGACCACATGAGGGGAGATTGAAGAGGATGACAAGTTGATAGTCTAATGCATTAAGCATGGAGACTACCAACATGTACAACCATAGCATAATTCATATGCCTATTACTTAATGAGTGAGCAGAAGAAATAATGTATGAAGCCAGGCCATAACCGCTTGGCATAGGAAAAACACAAGCAATGGCTAGGAGACTACCCCTGCCATCCAACAGGTAACAATGACACAACACAACTAATGCTTAGTCTAGTTGAGACCGCACATGCAAACTCTATTGTCACCACCCTAAGGGGACATTGCCCAATTTAAGGACTTCTTTTTGGGGTTTTAGGTAGCATCAGCTGAATGTGTCACGAACCATGTAGAAGTCCAAAACCAAGAGGGTTATGTGATTAGAATTGCTCAAGATGGTATGGGCAATGGACTAGGAAGGATTAAAATCGAGGCCTTAAAGGCACATACTTTACCCAAGTGTATGGGCCAAGGCCAAGGTCGGAGTGTAAGAGTACACTAAAGGTGAGTTGCGTAGTGCAAGGGATGCGAATTACTCATTGAAAGGTTTTAGGAAGCCCCAGGATATGGCATGAGTAGTCAAGCATAAAAAAGCCTAGGTTAACTAGAAGACTAGCTAGGTAAGTGGGCACGAAAGAATCTAAAGAAGCCAAGATGCTGGCCAAGTGCATGGGCACCAAAGGTTCTAGAAGGGCCAGGTGCAGGCATAGTGATGGGCACTATAGCACCCATATGAGAAAGCCTGTAGAAGGCTCTACCTGTGGGCAGGGTGGCACCCAAATGGAGAAAGCTTTGAAACCTACTAGACGTATGCACTTAGTTGAAGTGTTTGAACTTTTCTAGAGCCGAGGTTCGACAAGGAGCTTGAAACCAACGAATCTTTAGAAAGACCTTAGTTGACCATGGTAGAGCCTGGGCACCTTAGTACTATCTAAAATGCCCTTAATGGCCATACACTTGGATTCATTGTAACCATAAGTACTAAGGGAGCTCAAGTATAAATACGAAAGCCTCCCTCTCATTTGTACATAAGCAATAAACAAGAGAAAAGTTAAAAGCAACAAGATAAGCAAGGAAGAAGAACCAAGTAATAAACTTGGGCATTGAGTAATTGTACATAGCATCAATTAAATAGAAATAATATTGTTTTAACTCTCTTTCCTAGCTTTCTCCTAAGCTCTTAGGGAGCCAATGGAGTGTACGACACAAGTGTTCAGCACAAAGTAAAAAAAAAGCTTACTTAGGCACTTGGCTGGTTTTTTCTAAGCTAATGCCACATAGGTACTAGGCTTAAGCCCCGACCTATGACATATGCATGGGCTTGGCTAGGCTAACACATTTTTATGATCGATGAGAAGGGACCATAAGACTGCCAAATACTTGAGAAACTTGGCTAGACCAAGCTTACGATCACAGCTTCTACTTGCACCACCCTAAGGAGTCATTGCCTAAATTAGGGACTTGGTCAATGGTTTGGGATAGCATCAGCCATAGGTGTCATAGGCCAGGGGCTTAAGCCTAGCACCCATGTGGCCTTAGGCTAGAAACTACGATCCATGTACCTAAGTTAGCCATTTTTTTGACTTTGTTACATATGTTTATGCCATGCACTCTATTGTCTCCTTAAGAGATTGGGAGAAAGTTAAGAAGGAGAGTTAAAGCAATTGTATTTGTATTTACTTGATGCTATGTACAATTGCTGAACGACCTTACAATGACTCCTATGTTTACTTTTAAGTCTATAATATAGCCAAGTCTATGACTTAGTTCCTCTTACTTTTCTGTTGTTGCTTCTCTTATTAACTATAAATGAAGGGGAGGGCCCCTATTTATACCTAAGCCTCCTAACACATATGGCTTTTATTGATCCAAGTGTATGGCCTTTATAGGCCATCTAGACCCCTCCATAGCCCTTAGACACTTCCACATCCTTTGTAGAATCCAGCTTGTCTACTCTTGGTAAGTGCCTACACCTAGTCGGTTCCATAACTTTCACCATCTAGTTCTTACTCCACCTATAGTTAAGGCCCTTAAGAGCCTTCCTCATTTGGGTGCTATAGTACCTGTTACTATTCCCACACTAAGTCATTTTGGAACTTTCAGTACCAGTGCACCTAGTTGGCCTTTAAGCTTCTCTAGACTCTTCTATGCCTATACACTTGGCATGTCTCTAGGTTAATCTAGAGCCTTCTGTGCATGTCTGCCCATGCCACTCTTCTAAGGCATTCTTGATCTTTCCAATGAGTAGTCTCCATTCTTAGCACTAGGCTGCTCATCTCTTCAAGCTTTCACATCTTAGCCTAGGCCTTGGTCAAGACACTTGGGCATTGTATGTGCCTTTAGGATCTTGGTCTTGCTCTTTCCTGGTCCTTCACCCATACCAACTTGAACAAGCTACATCTTTTGACCCTCTTGGCTGAGGACTTTTGCATAGACCACGACATTCTCCCCTACTCATTTTAGCAATGCCCTTATTTTTAAGGGATGCCATTCTTTCATCGTACATGCATGCTAGAACAATGTCCTACTCTTGTCCCTATGGTCCTTGGCACATGATGGTTCTTGTTACATGATGGTTCTTAGTACACCTTCATAGTTATCCCTTGTTCACTCATGATACCAATGTGATTCCTATGAAACCAAGCTTGTCAAAGCATGCAATACTTTCTCTAGTGATGTGTCGTTACCCTTTTTCAATACTTAATGAGCCTTTTGAGGTGTGCGGCACTCATGTCACATAGGCTTCCATGCATCTTGCCTTGTCAAAGCAAACAACACCTCTATGTCTGATGTGCCATTACCTTCTCCTCTTTACCATCGGATCCTTACCTTTTTTCTACATTCAATGAGCCTTTTAGAGTATACAGCAACATAAATGCAAGGTGTGTGTTACTTATGACTAGGCTATTACCCTTTTTTCGACAAACCATCCATCTCTAAGGTTGGTTGCTCTTTACAACCACACTCACCTTGCTTTCATTAGGAGCCTAAAAGATCACCTTTTATTGGCTCAATCACCATCTTGACTCTTGCCATTAGACTTTCCCTATGTCTTCACAATTGCTTTAGGCTTTTTCCACTATGGGAGCTCCTTGGCCAAATACGATCCTAAGTATAAGAAGTAATTAAAGGACATGGTCACTGTACCTTTATCCTAGATCAAACCTTTAGTCTTTACCTTTTAATGTTATGGATCTTTATTTGCTTCCTCTTCTCCTAAGGAACTACTACTCTCATCTCTCCCACTCAAGCCTTTACCCTTGGGCTCAACTCTTACCCTTGGGCTATAGAGACTTAGTACACTCAGCCTCGACCACTGACTGAGTAATGGCAATACTCCGGCTTGAAGTTTTATACCTTACTACTTCACTTGGCTCTTACCCATAGTTTTTATGCTTTTTTGGAGTCCTCTCATGTAGAGTCTAGCAGTCATATATGATCTTTAGTGTTCTTAAATTGACTTCAAGGATGACAACCTCTTCTTCAAACTAACCTTTTTGTCCTTACACATGGTTTAACGACCCTTATACACATCACTTATGCATTTGACCATAAAAGCAAAGCTTAAACTAAGGATCTCCAACACATTTTTATAAGCAATCAAGTGTCCTTATGCCCTACTCTCAGCACCAACAACTAGTAATGCCCACTCTATGCAACCCCTCATGCAAGCTATCAACATAAATGGCACACTAGCACACAAGCTATTGGTACAACTCAAACTGACATCAACACCGATCATAATGAAGGTTTTTATCCACTTGTTGGGAACCTACTTTGATACCAACTATCATGGGTAAAGGGCTTAAGCCTAGCACTCATATTGCCTTAAGCTGAAAACTATCATCCATGTGCCTAAGCCAACCTCTTTTTTAACTCTGTGCTGAACACTTATGCTATGTATTCCATTAGTTCCCTAAGTGTTTGGAAGAAAGCTAAGAAGGAGAGTTAAAGCAATTGTATTTCTATTTACTTGATGCTATGCACAATTGCTTAATGATAATGACTCCTATGTCTAGCACTAAGTCTCTAATATGGCAAAATTTATCACTTGGTTCTTTTTACTTTTCTCTTTTTAATTTTATTATTAACTACAAATGAAAAGGAGGGCCCTTATTTATACCTAAGCCTCCCCAACACATATGGCCCATATTGATCCAAGTGTTTGGCCCTTATAGGCCTTTTAGACCTTTTCATGGCCATTAGACACTTCCTAGGTTGGCTAATGACTTTGCAAAAACTAGCTTCCTCTAGGCTCCTTATTGAGCCTTAGGTCTAGAAGAGTTCGGGCACTCGTGCTAAGTGCCCAAGTCTAGTGGGTTCAAAACCTTTTATGTCCGATTACTGCTTTACTCGCAGCTAAGGTTTTCAAGAGCCTTCCTTATCTAGGTGCTACAGTACCTATTACTATTCCTATGCTAGCATATTTTGGAACCTTTGATGCCTACACGTATTCCTAGCCTTTAGGTTTCTCCAGACTCTTCTGTCCCCATGCACCTGGTTTGTCTCTAAGCTAATCTAGAGCATTCTTTTCCAATTTGCCTATTTGCCCATGCCACTATTCTAGGGCATTTTAGATCCTTCTAATGAGTAGTCCCTATTCTTAGCACTAAGCTACTTACTTTGCCATGCTTTCACACCTTAGCCTAGGCCTTAATCTACACACTCGAGCCTTGTATATGCCTTAAGAGCCTTGGTCTTGATTCTTTTCGGTCCTTCACCTACACCAACTTAAACAAACTATCTTTCTCAACCCTTTTGGCTTAAGACTTGCATATAAACCATGACATTCTTCCATACTCATTCTAGCAATGCCCTTATTACTAGAGGATGTCTTTTTTTCACTATATGTGCACACTAGATGATGTCTTCCTCTCATCCTAATGGTCTGTGGCACATGATGGTTTTTTATACATGATGGTTCTTCATACACCTTAGCAGTCATCCCTTACTTTGGTTTTGATCCCAATATGGTTCTCACAAAATGATGCTTATCAAAACATGCAATGCCATAGTTAGTGATATGGCTTTACCATCTCCCCATGCTTAATGGGCCTTTTAGAGTGTGCAACACTCACATCACATAGGCTTCCACAAATCTTAGCTTGTTGAAAAGTGTAGTGTTTCTATGTTTGATGTGCCATTACCCTTTCCTTTGCACCATAGGGTCTTTTTCCTTTTCCCACACTCAATGGGCCTTTTGAGCTGCATAATGACATAAGTGTAAGGCATGTAGGGTGTGCAGTGCTCATGTCTAGGACATTAGACTTTCTTCAACAAATTGTCCATCTCTAAGGCCTATGGCTCTTTGTAACAACACTGACATTGCCCTTACTAGGAGCCTAAGAGATCATCTTTTTTTGGCTCAACTGCTATCACAACTCTTGCCATTGGACTCCCCCTATGTCCTCATAATGGCTTCAAGCTTCTTTCGCTATATGTGTTCCCTAGCCTTATGTTGAGCACCAGAAGCAGTTAAAGGACATGATTACCGTACCTTTATCCTAGACCAAATCTTTGGTCCTTACCTTTCGTTGGCATGATTCTTCATTGGCCTTTTTTCCCTTAAAAAACTACTACTGTTGTTTCTCTCACTCAACCTTTATCCCCAGGCTTAGCTTTTACCCTTGGGCTATGGAGACTTAGTGCACTCAGACTCAACCACCAACTTAATAGTGGCTATATTCTGCTTTAAGTCTTATACCCTACCACTTCACTCGGCTCTTACCCATGGCTTTTACCCTTCTTCAAACTCCTCGCACATGGAGTCTAATACTCGTATGTGATCCTTGGTGTCCTCAAACTAGCTTTCATGGATGACAACATCTTCTTCAAAATAACTTTTCTCTTTTTATGCATGGGTGGCTGGCCATCATGCACATCACCCATGCACTCATCCACAAACACGAAGCTTAAACCAAGGATCTCCCACACATCCTTATGAGCAAACAAGCATCCTTTTGCCTTACTCTTGGCACAAACAACCAACAATGCCCACACCATGCAATCCCATAAGCAAGCTATCATTATAAAGGGCACATTAAAATGCAAACTGCCTGTGCAACTCAAATTGACATCAACATCAATCATAACAAAGGTTATGATCCCCCTTGGTTAGAACCTACTATGATACCAACTATCATGGGCTAGGGTTTTAAGCCTAACACCTGTATGGCCTTAGGCTAGAAACTACCATGTTTTTGAGTTAGCCTCTTTTTTGACTCTATGCCAAACACTTGTGCCATGCATTCCATTGGCTTTTTAGGAGCTTGGGAGAAAGCTAGGAAAGAGAGTTAAAGCAATTGTATTTCTATTTACTTTATGCTACATACAATTACTCAATGACCTTACACTAACTCCTATGTCTGTCCCCAAGTCTCTGATATGGTAAAATCTATCACTTGGTTCCTCTTACTTTTTTCTTGTTGCTACTCTTGTTAACTAAAAATGAGGGGGAAGGCCCTTATTTATACTTGAGCCTTTCCAGCATATATAGCCTTTATTGATCTAAGTGTGTGGCCTTTATAGGCCTTCTAGATCCTTCTATAGCCATTTGACACTTTCTAGGTCAACTAAGGCCTTTGTAAAAATCTAGCTTGTTCTAGGCTCCCTACTGAGCCTTGAGTCTAGAAGAGTCTGGGCACTCCTGCTGAGTGCCCATACTTAGCGGGTTTCAGAACTTTCCTTGTTTGGTTGCTACTCTACCTGCAGCTTAGGCCTTCCAAAGCCTTCCTAGTTTGGGTGCTATAATACCCACTACTATTCCAATACTAGGCTATTCTAGAACCTTTGGTGCCCGTGCACTTGGCTAGCCTCCAAGGTTCTCCAAACTCTTCTGTGCCCATGCACATGGCTTATCTCTAGGCTATTCTAGAGCCTTTTCTAACTATTTGCTTGCACCACTATTCTAAGGCATTCTAGATCTTTTCATTAAGCAGTCCCCATGCTCGACACTAGGCTACTCACTTTACCATGCTCTTGCACCTTAGCCTAGGCCCTAGTTCACACACTCAAGACTTGTATGTGCCTTTAGGATCGTGGTCTTGATCTTTCTCGATCTTTTGCTTACACCAACTTGAACAAGTTGTGTCTCTCAACCTTCTTAGCTTAGGACTTATGCACAGGCAGTGTCCTCTCTCACTCATTTTAGCAATGCCTTTATTGCTAAGGGATGTCATTCTTTCATTGCACCGTCACATCAACTTCCATAAATCTTAGCTTGTATAAGTGTGCAACACCTCTACGTCTAATGTGCCTTTACCTTCTTCTTTGCAACATGGGGTTTATACCCTCTTCTAGCACTCAATAGGCCCTTCGAGGTGTATAGCACACACAAATATAGGGCATGCACTTCTTATGTCTAGGCCATTACCCTTTCTTTGACATACCATCCATTTTTAGGGCAAGTGGCTTTCCACAGCCACACTTACCTTGCCCTTATTAGGAGCCTGAGAGATCCCATTTTCTCTATTTAACCACCATCATGGCTCTTGCCATTAAACTTTTCATAAGTCCTTACAATGGTTTGAAGCTTCTTCTATTATGGGTGTTTCTTAGCTTTATATGGTCTTGAGCATAAGAAGCAATTAAAGGACATGGTCATGGTACCTTTATCTTAGACTAAATCCTTGTTCCTTACCTTCTGATATTGTGGTTCTTCATTGGCCTTCTCTTTTTTTAAGGAACTGCTACTCTTGTCTCTCCTAATCAAGCCTTTACCCCTAGGCTTAGCTCTTACCCTTGGGCTATAGAGACTTACTGCACTCAGCCTTGTCCACTAACTCAGCAATGGCAATACTCCTACTTCAAGTCTTGTAACCTACAGCTTCATTTAGCTTTTACCCATGGCTTTTACCTTTTGTCAGACTCATTATGTGTGGAGTTTAGCACTCGTAAGTGATCTTTGGTGTCTTCAAACTAGCTTTCATGGATGAAAACCTCTCTTTTAAATTAGCCTTTATCCCCTTACACATGGGTGGGTGGCCCTCACACACATCACCTATGCATTCAACCACAAACATAAAGCTCAAACCAAGGATCTCTAGCACATCTTTATAAGAAATCAAGAATCTTTGTGCCCACTCTTGGCACTGACAACTTGCAATGCCCATACCATGTAACCTTGTATGCAAGCTATCATCATACGCAATGCACTAGCATACAACCTAACCATACAACTGAAATCGACATCAACATTAATCATAACAAAGATTTTGATCCCCCTAGGTTGAAACCTGCTCTGATACCAACTGTCACAGGATGGGGGCTTAAGCCTAGTACCTGTGCGACCTAACGCTGGAAATTACTTTCCATGTGCCTAAGTCAACATCTTTTCTGACTCTGTGCTAAACACTTATGCTATGCATTCCATTGGCTCCCTAAGAACTTAGGAGAAAGCTAGGAAGAAGAGTTAAACCAATTATATTTCTTTTTACTTGATGCTATGTCTAATTGCTTAATGACCTTACAATGACTCCTATGTCTATCCCCAAGTCTCTAATATGGCTAAGTCTATTACTTGATTCCTCTTACTTTTCTCTTATTGCTTCTTTTATTAACTATAAATTAAGGGGAAGGTCCCTATTTATGCCTAAGCCTCTCCAGCACATATGGCCCTTATTGATCTAAATGTGTGGCCTTTTATAGGCCTTCTAGACCCTTCCATAGCCCCAAAACACTTCCTAGGTCAGTTAAGGACTTTGTAAAATCCAGCTTATTCCAGACACCCCACTAAGCCTCGGCTCTTAAAGAGTTTGAGCACTCCTGTTGAGTGCCTGCACCGAGCAGGCTCTAAAACTTTTCCCACCTGATTGCTACTTTGCCTACAGCTAGGGCCTTTAAGAGCCTTCCTAATTTGGGTGCACAGTACCCACTACTATTCTCATGCTAGGCCATTGTAAAACCTTCAGTGCTGACACACTTGGTTGTTCTCTAGGCTTATCTAGACTTTTTTGTGCCTATGCACTTGGCCTATCCCTAAGTTAATCAAGAGCCTTTTGTGCTTGTCTACCTATGCCACTCTTTTAGGGAATTCTAGATCTTTCAATGAGTAGTCCTTATTCTTAGCACTAAGCTGCTCACCCTGTCATGTTCTTGCACCTTAGCCTAAGCCCTGGTCCATACATTCAGGCCTTGTATGTGCCTTTAAGACCTTGGTCTTGATCCTTCCAAGTCCTTTCTCCTTCACCAACTCAAGCAAGCTACATCTGTTGACCCTTGTGCATGATGTAAACAAAGGCTTAAGGTCAGGACGTTGAGCCCTTTTTTCACATGCACAGTAATACATCAAGGCCATGGGTGCTTATAAGTCATCGAAACAACCAATCATCAGACAACATGGCCAGAAGGCATGCATGACTTGGATTTTGCTCTGGGGATATTGCCATGGATGTATATAATGATAAGCCTATCAAGTACACCTATTTTCATTATAGGGGGAAAAGAGGCTCGAAAAACCACCTTTTGAAGATCAAGAGAGATTTTACAATTATGATAGCAGTAAACATTAAAGTGTTTGAAATGCGCACACTTTTTTCAAATAGGCATATACCACACCAAGGGTCCACAGTTGAGGCATGTGTTCGCACCAAGGCCCAGCATGTGCCAATGGTGTTTGAGGTAACTATCTGCATCAAAAGCCATCTTTTATCAATGTTGATCGAAGCATGTGCTCACACTAAGTCTAGATTATGCTGATGTTGATCAAGGCATGTGCCCTCACTAAGAGCTAGAATGGGTAGATAATGGTTAAGGCAATTGCCCATACTAAGGGCTAGCTTATATTGATAGTCATCAAGGCAAATGCCTATACCAAAGGCCAGCTTGTGCTATTGATAGTCGATGATATACTCACACTATGCACCAGCATGTGCCATTGATGATCAAGGCCTTGGCCAAAGTTCAATTTTGAGCCATGATGCATATGTTGGCTCAAGATGAAGAACCTGACCAATGGCATTAAGGGTTCCAACAATTAGAGGTAGGGGGTTGGGTGGTGTGCGCACATGATATGCAATAAACGTTGGTCTTTAGACCTTATATTACCCCCTATCCTCCAAAGAATCCTGACATCTCACCCACCCTTAAGGAGTATAAAAGCTTTTATAGGTTATAGCTAGTAGCCATTGAAGTGCCTGAAATATGGATGCTTGTTTCAAATGGCCACCAAATCTTCTACATTTTGATTTTTTTAACTGAAATTTTTATGTGGACACCAAAAAAAATACTAGGATCACATATACCAAATTTAGGGCCATAACTCATAAAAAAAAATTTAAAATATCTTAAATCGAGAAAAATTATAAAAATCATGTAAAATAGAAAATGAGTCATCTTTCCATGAAACTTCACATACAGGCTTAGAGGACCATTATATGAATTTACAAGCCATAAAAATGGCATTGGCATGGTAGAAATATGAAAATGTGCATGAACCCACGGATTGCTTGATTGTGGTACACGACCCAAGCCTAGGATACTTATATGTGGTACATGGCCCTCCATGTGCTGATAGTGGTCAAAGCATGTACCAAGACCAAGGGAAACATGTGATGATGGTGGTTGGGCATGTTCATGTGTCACGATCCGTAAGCTAGTCCAAGCCCAAGGGTTCTTTTCGAGTCAAGGTGTAATTCTAGTTCAAGCAAGATAAGGTCAAACAATTAGGGGGACCAAAGCTTAAGGCTTACTGAAGGCCTAGGTAAGAGGAACTAGCCTAAAATAGTGGTATAGGTAGTGATCAAGACTCCAGAGGCTCAAGCACAGTGTTCACATTTGGCAGAATTAAGCCAAGCCAAAGTGCAAGCAATGGTGAGTGCTTATACAAATTTACTAGCCATAAAAATGGCATTGGCATGACCAAAATATGAAGATGTGCTTGAGCCCACCTATAGCCTAGTTATGGTGTGCATGGTGCATGGCCAAGGCCCAAGATACTTGTACATGGTGCACAGCCTAGCATGTGTCATTGGTGTTTAAGAGAACTACTTGCACAAAGTGCTAGCATGTGCCAATGCTGGTTTGAGCATGTGTTGAGACCAATGGCCAATATGTCCCAGTGGTGGTCTGGGCATGTGCATGTGTCATGGTCCACAAGCTAGTCTTGGCCTAGGGGTTCTTTCTAAATCAAATAGTAGTTTTAGTTCCAGCAGGATAGGGTTTGATAGCTGAAAGGATCAATCTTTAAGGCCTACTAGAGGCCCAATTCATAGGGAACTAGCCTAGAATAGTTTTAGGTAATGATCAAGACTCTAGAGGCTCAAACAGAATGTTTAGGTTTGGCAAAATTAAGCCAAACCCAGGTGCAAGCACCGGTGAGTGATGTGATGTACAAGCACACAGTCAAACTCAAGTGAGGGCACTAATGATCGAGGTGTGGATAGATAGTCAGACCTAGGTACAAGCACACATAAATATAGTCCTAGGAAAATTAGATTTAGGGGCTTCTAGAAGACCCAACACTATAGCATAATCTTTGACAAGCTAGAATTGTGCTAAGCACTTGAGTTTGTAGGCTGACTTAGACATATGGAGTTAATTTCTTATCTAAGGCTACCTGAGGTTTGGCTTAAGATTGGGGCTTATGACACGTGCATCGAGTGTTATTAGGAGTCGATGGCACTCGAGGGGCAGACAAGTGCATTGGGAAGGATAAAAAAGTGGTGGAAGGGTCATGGTACATATGTTGTACTAAGTGCTACCATCTAGGGATAGTGTCAAAGGCAACAACTCGCACCAAAGACCAACATGTCTTGATGGTAGTCGAGGCATGTGCATGTGTTACAGTTTACATGCTAGTCCAGGCCTATAGGTTCTCTTCGAGTTAAAAAATAGTTCTAATTCTAGTGGGACAAGGTTCAATAGCTATGGGGACCAAGACTTAAAAGTACACTGAAGGCTTAGGTCATAGGGAACTAGCCCAAAATAGTGACACGGGTATTGATCAAGACTTTAGAGGCTTAGGCCAGGTGTTCAAGTTTGGCAGAATTGAGTCAAGCTTAGGTGTGAGGCACTAGTGAGTGCTTATATGAATTTAAAAGCCATAAAAATGGCATTGGCTTGGAAAAAATATGAAAATGTGCCTGAACCCACCTATTACCTAGTTGTGGTGTGTATGGTGCACTGCCCAAGCATAGGATACCCATACATGATGAGTAGCCTAGCATGTGTCGATGATATTCCAGAGAAATACCCACACAAAGGGCCAACATATGCCAATAGTGGTCAATGCATACACCAAGACAAAGGCCAACATGTCCTGATAATGGTCAAGGCATGTGCATGTGTCATGGTCTATAAGTTTGTCTAAGCCTAGAGGTTATCTCTGAGTTGAAGAGCAATTCTTGTTTTAGTGGGACAAGGTCTGACAACTAAGGAAACCAAGCCTTAAGGCCTACTAAAGTCCTAGGTCAAGGGGAACTAGCCCAGAATAGTAGTATGGGCAGGACTAAAGGCTCAGGTACATTGTTCCTATTTGATAGAATTGAATTAGGCCCAAGTGCAAGTGTTATGCCCTGGACGGGCACACTAGGCACAATTACAGGAGTCAGCATGCAAGGCCTTGAAGGCAAAGATAGAGCACCCATACAGCCTACAGGCCAGCTCGTAAGGCTAAGGTCTGGCTTGCATGATGCCCACACCACATCTAGCAGGGCCTAAGATGGGAGATACGTAAGAGGATCTTTTAGAAGATCACAAGATCAGCATGAGCCTTTTGGCAGATCTGGTTGACCTTAAAATTAGGAGATAGAATCCTAATTGATTGTAATCTTTGTAATTCTTTGATTTTAGCCTTGATTCTAGGGATTTAGCCATAAGTGTAGCTGAAAGCCTCAACTATAAATAGAGGGCTACTCCACCCTCATTTGTACACCATTATACACTTCTGTTTTAGTGAATACAAAGCATATTCCAACACGTTATCTTGTTTTCCTATTTCTCTCAAACTTGCACATTCAACCTTTCCCATTGTTCTAGTTCCTGCACGCTGGTGTTTTAGGCTGACTTAGGCTACAAAGAGGTGATTCCATGCCTAAAGCCACATAAATTCTGAGTCTAAAGTCAGAGCTCATGATAGTTGGTATCAAAGCAAGTTCAGTTTTACGTGTTTGTGTTGTTCAAGTTAGATCATAGTCGAGAAGATGGCATCCCAGAGTGACGTTGCTAGCCAACAACCAAAGGCCCAAGAGTAGGGGCATGGAAGAGGCAAAAAGGCCAACTCGAGAGACATCTGGTCTACCATGGATGGTAGGCTGGCTAAGGTGGAGGTGAACATAGGTGACATGCAAGAGAAGCTTGAGGATGTGGAGACTCACATTTAAATGCTAGACTTCATGTGGTAGAGACCATATGTGATGGCATGGAGGCCATAAGTAAGAGCATAGAGGAGCTCACCAGTGAGCTCATTACTTGTAAGACTGCCATTAGGAATGGTATGTTTGTTGGAGTGTCTAAGTCCATGATGGATGTTCCCAAGCCTAAAGAGTTCAAGGGAACTAAGGTAGTCAAGGAAGTAGACAACTACCTATGAGGTATGAAGTAGTACTTCCAGGCTATAGGCATGTAAGATGAAGTAATAAAGGTAAGCACCGCTGCTATGTATCTCACTGATGCAGCCTTATTATGGTAGAGGCACAGGTGTGATGATGTTAGGTGTGGGAGCACCAAGATTCAAACCTAGGCAAAGTTTCAAAAAGAGTTCAGGGAGCAATTTTACTAGGAGTATGCCGATGATAAGGCATGGGCAAAGTTGCACAGGCTGAGCTAGCAAAGGGACATAAAGGAGTATGTCCAGAGATTTTTTGAACTGATGCTATAGATCTCAGATCTAAGTGAAAAGAATGCCTTATTTGCTTTCATGGATAGGCTGAAGTCGTGGGTGAAGCATGAGTTACAATGGAGAGGAGTTCATGACTTGGCTAAAGTCATGACTACTATTGAGTCCTTGATAGAGTTTAAGCTTCTGAACAAGTTCGAGTCTTCTAAGCCTAAGGTTAAGGGCAAAGATGAAAAGGACCGAAAGAAGCAGTCTAAAGGGAAAGACTAATTTATGCACCTGCTACCTTATTTGGATGTGGTAGCCATTGCTCAGGCTCCTTCTTTAGAATTGAATCCTAATTCTCTGTCACCTATTACCACCATAGTAGGCCACTATCCTACCATTGAAAGTGGATAAGGTAAAATTTTGAGTGATGTGTCATTGGCACAAAGGCTATGTGATTCATCAAGTTATCATGAATTATCAAACTAATAGGCAAAGCCCACTTCAAACTTTTTTCTAATAAATGCATCTTTTTCAAAAATTAAGGTTTGTTGCCTATATTAGCTCTAGAATTATTATGGTTATCCGAGTAATAGATACCATTAAACAAACTATAATTGATTTAATGAGCCATTCACAATTACACAATCTGAATTAGTTCATAGTTTCACATGCATGGCTTAATCTTTGAGACAAACATATTACTACTAGCCAAATCAACTAGATAGCATTCTTTCAAGATGTTGGCACTGCATGGGCCTCAACACACCAACGAGTAGTGGAAAAAGCCAACATAGAGCATAAGCATCATGCATGTCGAGCACGTAAAATGCATAGCATCAGATGAATAGGGGCCAAGAGCTTGTGCCCACAAAACATTCCATATCTAAAAGCACGATTCAACACCAGTGCACCAATGTGGCCATGAAGGTTTAAGAGGCATGCTTAGGACATGGGGCACAATTGAGGTTTGACCCATAGTCATTAAGAATGCAAGATGGATGTAAGATTGAAAGACGTCTTATTTCTATTGATTTAGGTATGTAGCATAAGATCCTAATTGTGCCCCTAAGGTATGATGACCATATAATGAGAGTTAAAAAGGATGATAGGTCGACAATTTTATGCATCGAGTATAAAGCCTGCCAACACACATAACCATAGCACCACTCATATGCCCATAAGTGCCAGCATCCATGCACATCGATCCAAAACTTCTTCTAAAAAAATTTTTGAAAAATCTTGAATTGTGAAAAATTTTAAAATCATGAAAAATAGAAAGTAAGTCATCGTGCCATGAAACTTCACAAGAAGGCTTAGGGGACCATTATATGAATTTACAAGCCATAAAAATGGCATTGGCATGGCAAAAATATAAAGATGTGTATGAACCCACTTACTGCTCGATCATGCATAAGGTGCATAGCCCGAGACTAAGGTACCCATGCATGGTGCGTGGCTCAACATGTTGAGGGAACTATCCATACCAGGGGCTAGCATGTGCTAATAGTGGTCAAAGCATGTGTCGATGGTGGTCGAAGCATTTGTCAAGACCAATGGCCAATATGTCCTAATGATGATTAAGGCATATGCATGTGTCATGGTACATATACTAGTCCAAGCGTAGAGGTTCTCTCTGAGTCGAAGAGTAGTTCTAGCTCTAGCGAAACAGGGTCAAAAAACCAAGGAAACTAGGCCTTGAGGTATACTAGAGGTCCAAGTCACGAGTAGTTAGCATAGAATAGTGGAACGGGCAGTGATCAAGACTTTAGTGCTTCAAGCCCAGTGTTTACATTTGATAGAATTGAGCAAAGCCTAGGTATGAGTGCTGGTGAGCATTATATGAATTTACAAGCCATAAAAATGGCATTGGCATAGTAGAAATAAGAAGATCTGCTTGAACCCACATACTACCTAGTCATGGTTCACATGGTGCACGGCTCAAGCTTAGGATAACTATGCTTGGTGCATGACCTAGCATGTACTGATGGTGTTCGATGGAACTACCTGCATAAAAGGCCAACATGTGTCGATGGTATTTAAAGCATATACCAAGACTAAGGGCCAACATCTCCTGATGGTATTTTAAGTATGTATATGTGCCATGGACAACAAGCTATCTAGGCCTAGGGATCTTTTTAAATTGAAGATCAATTCTAGTTTTGGCGAGATAGAGTTGATAGCCAAAAGGACTAGGCCTTAAGGCGTACTAGAGGTCTAGATCATGGGAAACTAGCCTAAAATAGTAGTATGGGCAGTGATCAAGACTTTAGTAGCTCAGGCATAATGTTAAAGTTTGATGAAATTAAGCCAAGCCCAGGTGCAGGTGCTAGCGAGCATTATATAAATTTACAAGCCATAAAAATGGCATTGGCATGGTCGAAATATAAAGATGTGCCTAAACCCACCTACTGTATGGTCTAGGTGCACACGATGCATAGTTCAAGCCTAGGATACCTATGCTTGGTATGCAACCCACCATATGCTAATGGTGTTTGAGGAAACTGCCCATATAAAGGGCTAGCATGTGCCAATGGTGGTCGAACCTTATGCGAAGACCAAGGCCAACATGTCTTGATGGTGGTCGAGGCATGTGCATAGTTCATAAACTAGGCAATGGCCAAAGGTTCTCTTTGAGTCAAGGAGCAGTTCTAGTTCAAGTGGGAAAGGGTGTAATTGCTTGGGGGACTAGGCCTTAAGGCCTAATAGAGGCCCAAGTCATGTGGAACTAGCCTGAAACTATGGTATGGGTAGTGATCAAGACTTCAGAGGCTCAGGCATGGTGTTCAGCTTTGGCATAATTGAGCTAGGCCTAAGTGTGGGCATTGGTAAGCATTTATGTGAATTTATAAGCTATAAAAATGGCATTGGCACGACAAAAATATGATGTGCCTAAACCCACCTACTACCCAATCATGGTGTGCATTATGCATAGCTTAAGCCCAAGATACTCGCGAGTGTTGTGTGGCCTAGCATATATCAATGGTAATTGATGAAACTACCCACACAAAGGGTAAGCATGTGTCGATGGTGGTTGAAGCATGTGCTGAGACCAAGGGCCAACATGTCCTAATGGTTGTCAAGGATGGGCTTGCATCAGAGTTTGCAAGCTGGTCCAAGCCCTGAGGTTTTCTCTGAGTCAAAGAACAATTCTAGTTTTAGTAAGATAGGGCTTGAATGGCAAGGGGACCAGGCCTTAAGGCCTACTTGGGGCCCAAGCTATGGGGAACTAGCCCAAATAGTGGTATGAGTAGTGATCAAGACTCCAAAGGCTTAGGTATGGTGTTCAGGTTTGGCAGAATTGAGCCAGGCCTAAGTGCTGGCACTAGCTTATATGAATTTACAAGCCATAAAAATGACATTAACATGGCAAAAATATGAAGATGTGCCTAAACACACCTATTACCCAATCATGGTGTGCATAGTGCAAGACCCGAGCCCAGGATACTTGTGCTTGGTGTTTTGCCTAGCATATACCAATGGTGGTTGAAACATGTGTTGAGACCAAAGGCCAACATGTTTCAATGGCATTTGAGGCATGTGATGTTCCATGGTAGACAAACTGGTATAGGCCCATAGCTTCTTTTTTAGTCAAAGAGCTATTCCAATTCAAGTGGGACACAGTTTAATAGCTTAGAAGACCATACCTTGAGGCATACTAGAGGTCCAGGTCATGGGGAACTAGCCTAAAATAGTGGTATGGGCAATGATCAAGACTTTAGTGGCTCAGGCATGATGTTTAGGTTTGGTAAAGTTTAGCCAAACCTAGGTGTGGGCACTGGTGAGCATTATATGAATTTACAAGCCATAAAAATGGCATTGGCAAAGTAGAAATATGAAGATGTGCTTGAACCTACCTACTGTTTGATCATGGTGCACATAATGCATGGTTCGAGCCTACGATACCTATGCTTGGTACGCATTCTAGCATGTGTCGATGGTGGACAAATCATGTGTGAAGACCATAGTTCAACATGTCCCAATAGTGGTCGAGGCATGTACTTGTATCACCCGCAAGCTGGTCCAAGCTTAAGGGTTCTCTCTAAGTCAAAGAGTAGTATTAGTTCTAGTGGGAAATGGTTTGATTGCCAAGTAGACCAGGCCTTAAGGCCTATTAGAGGCCCAAGCCATAAGGAAATAGCTTAGAATAGTGGTACGGATAGTGATCAAAACTCAAGAGGCTTAAGTATGATGTTTAGGTTCAACAAAATTGAGCCAGGCCTAGGTGTAGGCCCTAGTTAGTGCTTATGTGAATTTACAAAACATAAAAATGGCATTCACTTTGCAAAAATATGAAGATGGGGCTAAACCCACCTATGGCCTGATCATGGTGTATATTGTGCTTAGCCCAGGGCTAGGTAACTCGCATGTGGTGTGTGGCCTAGCATGTGTTGATGGTGTTTGTGGAAACTACCCACACAAAGGGCTAGCATGTGTTGATGGTGGTTAAAGCATGTACAGAGACCAAGGGCCAACATGTCTTGATGGTGATTGAGGTATGTGCTTGTGTCAGAATTTACAAGCTAGTCCAAGCCCATAGGTTCTCTCTGGTGAAAGAGTAGTTCCTATTCTAGCAGGAAAAGGGTTTGATTGCCAGAAGGACTATTAGAGGCCCAGGTCTTAAGGCACTAGCCTAAAACAATGGTGTAGGTAGTGATCAAGACTTTAGAGGCTTAGGCGCAGTGTTCAAGGTCAGTGGAATTAAGCTAAGCCCAGGTATGGGTGCTAGTGAGCACTTAGATGAATTGATAAGCCATAAAAATGGCATTGGCATGGAAGAAAAATTAAGATGTGCCATAACCGTCCTACTTTCCAATCATGGTATGCAAGGTGAGCAGCCTGAGCCTAGGATAGCTACACGTGGTGTGCGACTTGGCATGTGCCATGGTGTTCAAGGGAACTACTCATATAAAGGACTAGCATGTGTCGATGGTGGTCAAAGCATGTGCCAAGACCAAGGGCCAACATGTCCCAAAAGTGGTCAAGGCATGTGCATGTGTCACAGTTCACTAGTTGGTCCAAGCCTAGGGGTTCTCTCTAAGTTAAGGAGCATTCTAGTAAGATAGGGTCCAACTACCAAAAGGACCAAACCTTAAGGCCTACTGGAGCCCCAGGTCATGGGGAACTAGCCTAAAATGATGTTATGGGTAGTGATCAAGACTCTAAAGTCTTAGGCACATTGTTTAGGTTTAACAAAATTAAACCAAGCCCTGGTGCAAGTGCTAGTGAGTGCTTATATGAATTTAAAAGCCATAAAAATGGCATTGGCATAGTAGATGTGCCTGAACCCATTTACCACTAGATCATGGGGTGCATGTTGTGCAACCCAACATGTGTTGATGGTGTTTAAAGGAACTGCTCGCACAAAGGAATAGCATGTGCCCCTATGATAGGTCAAAAATCGAGTGATGGGCACATGTGTCACTTCTAGCTTGGATTTTGACTTAGAGTCATTCAATAATAATCCAATGCATGGTAGCTTTGTGCCACCAGCTCTTTAACCAAGCACAATGATTAATTGTGTAAATCAACGGTTCTTCTCATACTAGGTTGAATTACTATCATGATGCTGCCATTAGTAGGGTAAAATTAACTTACCTCATGATAGTCTAAACCCAGCTCACATTCCGTAGTGGTGAGTGAACAATCCAACACTTGGTGAATTCTGCTTCACAATGATAAGAAGAGCTAGCATCAAAGGATCAAAAAGTAACATTGTTATGAATGCTTGGCTACCACAAGCTAGTTATCCTTATGGTAGCTTTTTTGACACCTCTAGCTTCAAATTTTGAAGGTCTAAAGGATCTATAATCCACGCTTTCATGGTTCATTTTTATACTAGAAATTAGAATCAAATGAGCCTTTATCCTTTTGTTCCATGTGAGATTTTTGTTCTTAATGAGCTCATCTTGGGACACCTACGTTATCTTTTAACAGATGTGCTACCCTAGCCAAAATCCCCACTTGACAATGTCTTCTACCCATATTGATTGACCAAGGCTAGCCTTGGGTCCAAAAGAAGGGGTCATGCCTCACCTCTAATTCATGGAATAAGTAAAATAACATTAAAAGTAGCGGTATTTCAATTTCACTCGAGGCCTCCCATTTATCTTACACCTCTTAAGTCATTTCCCAAAGTTAAACTATAGTCAAGCTCAACAAGGTTTTCTTTCCCCACTAATTCTTCCAAGCCTATTCCCTTGGCTATGGTTTTGATTGATAGTAGATAGGGATAGTGGGAATCTCATTAATCCATTAATGTGAAACACTAATTAGATGATGGGGCATTTGGCTACATTAAAGGGGTCATAGTTACACTTGTCGTTTACCCATGCTTGTTTGAATTTCTTCACTTTGACATTTAGAGCACTGGATAGAAATCACATTATGTGAGCATATGCAGAAACCATTGCATTGATTTGTTTTAATTAAATAGTTGGATTCCCTTTGTCTATACCAGTTCTAATTTGACTACTCTTGCCTAGGAAAAGCCCTCGAGAGAGCAATTCCTAGTTCCTTTAACCAGTGCATGGCAACCTGCTCTCACTATAAGAGTAGATTGACTAGTGTATCGGTAGCTGATGGGTTTAAGATTGGGACCCTCGTGCCTAACCCTTAGAGCCAATCCTTTTCCCAAGGTTATGGATCTATTTTGTGACTTCTTTTGCCTATATTGCTCCATCGACTAGAAGCTATTCACCTTAGAGACCTAATGCAGTTATAAGTTTGATTAGGCATGGATGGCACTTGGTCCTCTAGATTTTCAAGAGCCACCAAGGGAACACTTGACACCATAATATGTGTGGTGCTCTTTTGGTCGTTGGACCCTACCTCCAACTAAGCCATTTCCAGGGTAGGTAGGCTATTAAACAAAAAAGATAACTCTCCCTAAGGCCCCTATCGACTTCTTCAAACTCTCTAATGTTGGCGTTAGCTACTGCATCCTGATTAAGGAATTTTAACCTAAATCCCTTTTAAAACTCATGCTAGACATGCTATCAGACGAGCTTCCCTTGTCTCTTAGGATCGACTAACCCATGTGCAAGTGCCATTCACATGGAACCTTTCCCCTCTTTGGCTTTCAAAGTTTTCATTTGAATATTGGCTACTACCACCAAGATCAGCATCGATGGTCACTCCACCTAGGTTCACACCTAGGTTTTGCGATGACTGTTATGTCATCCTACTCATCGAGGCTTGGCCTTTGCCCTAATAGTTGGGTATAGGTCGCATGCTTAAGCACCATCCATTTTTTGGGTTAGTTGATTCGGTAGGTGACATGTTTCACATTCCTTAGTGGATTTTGACTTCTATGACCACCATCATGGTATCTTAATCGACCAACACCCCTTATGGGTTTTAGGTTAGAGCACAATTAGGCACCATAACTTGGCTTCTAGTTCATCTTGTATCACCAATTTAGCAGACCGAGGGTTGCGTCAGCAGGATTGACAGCACGCAGGGGGACCGAGGCCGATCCCTAGCTTGTGCATTCTACCTCTCCAGCTGGTTGAGCACCCACACGAACGTTTTATGGGTTGACTTAGGCATACGAAGTTCATTCCCAGTCTAAGATCGGATCGGACCAAGGGTTACGGTAGTAGGACCAGCAGCAGGATCGAACGCACGTAGGGGGATCGAGCCGATCCCCAGCTTACGCATTCTGCCTCTCTGGTCGGTTGAGCGCTCGTACGCTCGTTTCGTGGATTGACTTAGGCATACGGAGTTCATTCTCAATCTAAGCATACGGAGTTCATTCCTAATCTGAGATCGGATCGGATCGAGGGTTACGGCAGCAGGATCGATAGCACGCAGGGGGGATCGGGCTGATCCCTAGCTTGCGTATTCTGCCTCTCTGGTCGACTGAGCGCCCGCACGCCTGTTTCGTGGGTCGGCTTAGGCATAGGGAGTTCATTCCATGTCTAAGCCCCAGTCGGACTGATGGTTGTGGCAGCGGGACCGGTAGCACATAGAGGTGGATTGGACCGATTCCCGACTTGCGCATTCTACCTCTCCGGCCAGCTGAGCGCCCGCACACTCCTTTCGTGGGTTGGCTTAGGCATACAGAGTTCATTCCATGTCTAAGCATACGGAGTTCATTCCCAGTCTAAGAGTTTGAGCCATGGTGCACATACTGGGCTTGGGCATGTGCTGGTGCCGCATTTTTTTCACTCGGGGCACCATCACCGGAGCATCGTCAGAGCATCGTTGGAGAGGCTAATCTGCGGCATTAGGGGTTCCGGCTATTGGGGGGGCCGGGGGGTGTGCGCACATGATGTGCAATGGGTGCTGGTACTTGGCCCTTATATTGGCCCCCTATCCCTCATCAAACCTCGAGAACTCACACCCCCTTCAAGAGCATTTGAGATTTTATAAGTTTGCTGCCAGTAGCCATTACAGTGTCTGAAATGGGGACACTTTTTTCAAACGGTCACAAAATCTTCTCCACTTCGAGTTTTTAGCTGAATGTTTTTGTGCATGCCAACAAAATTACAAGGATCACCTCTACCAAATTTGGGGACAAAACTCTTTCTAAAAATATTTTAAAAAATCTCGAACCACAAAAAGTTTGGAAAATCGTGAAAAATAGAAAATGGGTTATCTTGCCACGAAACTTCACATGAAGGCTTAGGGGACCATTGTATGAATTTACAAGCCATAAAAATGGCATTGGCATGGCAGAAATATGAAGATGTACTTGAACCCACCTACCACCCGTTCGATCCCTGGCTTGCGCATCCTGCCTCTCTGGTCGGTTGAGCGTCCGCACGCTTGTTTCGTGGGTTGACTTAGGCATATGGAGTTCATCTCCAGTCTAAGCATACGGAGTTCATTCCCAGTCTAAGATCAGATCGGACTGAGGGTTGCGACAGCAAGATTGACAGCACAAAGGGAGGACTGAGCCTATCCCCGGCTTGCGCATTCTGCCTCTCCGGCCGACTGAGCGCCCGCATACCCATTTTGTGGGTTGGCTTAGGCATAGGGAGTTCATTCCATGTCTAAGCCCCAGTCAGACCGAGGATTGTGGCAGCGGGACTGGCAGTATGCAGAGGGGGATCGGGTTGATCCCCAGCTTGCGCATTATGCCTCTCCAGCTGGCTCAGCACCCGAACGCTCATTTCGTGAGTTGACTTAGGCATACGGAGTTAATTCATAGTCTAAGATCGGACTGGACTGAGGGTTGTCGTAGCAGGAGTAGCAGTAGGATCGACAACACGCAAAGGGGGATCGAGCCGGTCCCTGGCTTACGCATTCTGCCTCTTCGATCGACTGAACACCCACAGGCTCGTTTCGTGGGTTGACTTAGGCATACGGAGTTCATACCCAGTCTAAGCATACAGAGTTCATTCCTAGTCTAAGATCGAACCGGACCGAGGGTTATGGCAGTAGGATCAGCAGTACGCAGGGGGGATCGGGTCGATCCCCAGCTTGCGCATTCTGCCTCTCTGGCCAGCTGAGCACCCGCACGCCTGATTTATGGGTTGGCTTAAGCACAAGGAGTTCATTCCATGTCTAAGCCCCAATCGGACCGAGGGTTGTGGCAATGGGACTGGCAGCACGCAGAGGGGGATCGGGCTGATCCCCGGCTTGCGCATTATGCCTCTCTGGCCAACTCAGTGCCCGAACGCTCGTTTCATGGGTTGACTTAGGCATACGGAGTTCATTCCAAGTCTAAGATCGGACCGGACCGAGGGTTACGGTAGCAGGATCGACAGAATGCATTCTGCCTTTTCGGTCGACTGAGCGCCCGCACGTTCGTTTCGTGGGTTGGCTTAGGCATACAGAGTTCATTCCATGTCTAAGCATACAGAGTTCATTCCCAGTCTAAGAGATTGAGCCACGGTGCACATGCTGGGCTCGGGCATGTGCTGGTGCCACATTTTTTCCGCCCGAGGCACCATCGTCGGAGCATCGCCAGAGAGCCTAACCGATGGCATTGGGGGTTTCGACGATTGGGGGGGCCGGGGGGTGTGCACACATGATGTGCGATGGGTACTGGTACTTGGCCCTTATATTGGCCCCCTATCCCTCATCAAACCTCAAGAACTCACACCCCCTTAAAGAGCATTTGAGATTTTATAGGTTTGCTACCAATAGCCATTAAAGTGTCTGAAATGGGGACACTTTTTTCAAACGGTCACAAAATCTTCTCCACTTCGAGTTTTTAGTTGAATTGTTTTGTGCATGCTAACAAAAATACAAGGATCACCTCTACTATATTTGGGACAAAACTCTTTTTAAAAAAATTTTAAAAAATTTCGAACCGTAAAAAGTTTCAAAAATCGTGAAAAATAGAAAACGGGTCTCCTTGCCATGAAACTTGACATGAAGGCTTAGGGGACCATTGTATGAATTTACAAGCCATAAAAATGGTGTTGGCATGAAAGAAATATGAAGATGTGCTTGAACCCACCTACCACCCATTCGATCCCCAGCTTGCGCATCCTGCCTCTCTAGTCGGCTGAGCGTCCGCACGCTCGTTTCATGGGTTGACTTAGGCATACGGAGTTCATCCCCAGTCTAAGCATACAGAGTTCATTCCCAATCTAAGATCGGATCAGACTGAGGGTTATGGCACCAGGATCGATAGCACGCATGGGAGACTGGGCTAATCCCCGGCTTGCCCATTCTGCCTCTCCGACCGATTGAGTGCCTGCTCGCCCGTTTCATGGGTTGGCTTAGGCATAGGGAGTTCATTCCATGTCTAAGCCCCAGCAGGATCGAGGGTTGTGACAGCGGGACCGGCAGCATGCACAGGGGGACCGGGTCGATCCCCGGCTTGCACATTATGCCTCTCCGGCCGTCTCAGTGCCCAAACGCTCGTTTTATGGGTTGGCTTAGGCATATAGAGTTCATTCCCAGTCTAAGCAGTAGGATCGACAGCACGCAGGAGGGGACCGAGTTGGTCCCCAACTTGCACATTTTGCCTCTCCGGTCGGATGAGCGCCCGCATGCTCGTTTCATGGGTTGACTTAGGCATACGGAGTTCATTCCATGTCTAAGCATATGGAGTTCATTCCCAGTCTAAGATCGAACCGGACCGAGGGTTGGGGCACCAGGACCAGTAGCAGGATCGGTAGCATGCAGGGGGGGACTTGGCTGATCCTCGGTTTATGGATTCTGCCTCTTCAACTGGTCTCTCTAATCGGTTGAACGTCGGCACGCTCGTTTCGTGAGTTGACTTAGGCATACGGGGTTCATCCCCAGTCTAAGCATATGGAGTTCATTCCCAGTTTAAGATCAGACTGGATCGAGGGTTATGGTAGCAGGATCGGCACCACGCAGGGGGGATCGAGCCGATCCCTGGCTTCCTTATTCTGCCTCTTCGATCAACTGAGCACACGCACGCCTGTTTCGTGGGTTGGCTTAGGCATAGAGAGTTCATTCCATGTCTAAGCCTTAGCTGGACCGAGGGTTGTGGCAGTGGATCGGTAGCACACAGAGGGGGACCGGTTCGATCCCCAGCTTGCGCATTTTGCCTCTCCGGTCGGTTAAGCCCCTGCACGCTCGTTTCGTGGGTTGGCTTAGGCATACGAGTTCATTCGATGTCTAAGCATACGAAGTTCATTTCATGTCTAAGCATACGGAGTTCATTCCAAGTCTAAGACTTTCAGCCACAAAGCACATGCTAGGCTCGGGCATTTGTTGGTGCCGCATTTTTTTCACCCGAGGCACCATCATTGGAGTATCGTCGGAGAGCCTAACCGGCGGCATTGAGCGTTCCGACGATTGGGGGGGTCGGGGGGTGTGCGCATATGATGTGCGATGGGTGCTAGTACTTGGCCCTTATATTGGCCCCCTATCCCTCATCAAACCTCTAGAACTCACACCCCTTTAAAGAGCATTTGAGATTTTATAGGTTTGCTGTGAGTAGCCATTAAAGTGTCTGAAATGGGGACACTTTTCTCAAACGGTCACAAAATCTTATCCACTTCGTTTTTTTAGTTGAATTATTTTGTGCATGCCAACAAAAATACAAGGATCACCTCTACCAAATTTGGGGCCCAAACTCTTTCTAAAAGAATTTTAAAAAATCTCGAACCGTAAAAAGTTTCAAAAATCGTGAAAAATAAAAAATGGATCGTCTTGCCACGAAACTTCACATGAAGGTTTAGGGGACCATTGTATGAATTTACAAGCCATAAAAATGGCATTGGTACAGCAAAAATATGAAGATGTGCTTGAACTCATCTACCACCCGTTCGATCCCCGGCTTGCGCATCCCACCTCTCTGGTCGGCTGAGCGTCCGAACGCTTGTTTCATGGGTTGACTTAGGCATACGGAGTTCATCCCTAGTCTAAGCATATGGAGTTCATTCTCAGTCTAAGATCGGATCAGATTGAGGGTTGCGATAGCACGCAGGGGGGATTGAGCTGATCCCCTGCTTGCGCATTCTACCTCTCCGGCCTGCAGACCACCCGCACGCCCGTTTCGTGGGTTGGCTTAGACATAGGGAGTTCATTCCATGTCTAAGCCCCAGCCAGACCGAGGGTTGTGGTAGCGGGGCCGATAGCACGCAGAGAAGGATCGGGCTGATCCCCGTCTTGTGCATTATGCCTCTCCGGCCGACTCAGCACCCAAACGCTCGTTCTGTGGGTTGACTTAGGCATACGGAGTTCATTCCCAGTCTAAGATCGAACCAGATCGAGTGATGCGACAGCAAGATCGACAGCACGCAGGGGGGACCGGGCCTATCCCTGGCTTACGCATTCTATCTCTTCCATCAGCTGAGCACCCGATGCTCGTTTCGTGGGTTGGCTTAGGTATACGGAGTTCATTCGATATCTAAGCATAGGAGTTCATTCCTAGTCTAAGATTGGATCGGACCGAGGGTTGTGGCAGTCAGACCAGCAGCAAGATCGATAGCACGTAGGAGGGACCGGGTTGATCCCTAACTTGCACGTTCTACCTTTCCGTCCGACCTCTCCGATCGGTTGAGCGCCCATACGCTCATTTCATGGGTTGACTTAGGCATACGGAGTTCATACCCAGTCTAAGCATACGAAATTCATTTCCAATCTAAGATCAGACCGGACCGAGGGATGCAGTAGCAGGATTGGCGGCACGCAGAGGGGACCGGGCCGATCCCCAGCTTGCACATTCTACCTCTTTGGCTGGCTGAGCGCCCGCACGCCCATTTCGTTGGTTGGCTTAGGCGTAGGGAGTTCATTCCATGTCTAAGCCCCAATCGGACTGAGGGTTTGTGGCAGCGGGATCGACAACACGCAGAGGGGGAGCGGGGTGATCCCCGGCTTGCGCATTATGCCTCTCCGGCTGGCTCAACACCCGAACGCCCATTTCATGGGTTGACTTAGGCATACGGAGTTCATTCCTAGTCTAAGATCAGACCAGACCAAGGGTTGCGGTAGCAGGATCGATAGCACGTAGGGGGGACCGGGTCGGTTCTTGACTTGCACATTCTACCTCTCCGATTGGCTGAACGCCCGCACACTCGTTTCGTGGGTTGACTTAGGCATACGAAGCTCATCCCCAATCTAAGCATACGGAGTTCATTTCCAGTCTAAGATCAAACCAGATTGAAGGTTGCGGCAGCAGGATTGGTAGCACGCAGGGGGCACCGGGTCGATCCCCAACTTGCGCATTCTTCCTCTTCAGCCGGCTGAGTGCCCGTACGCCCATTTCGTGGGTTGGCTTAAGCATAGGGAGTTCGTTCAATGTCTAAACCCCAGCCAGACCGAGGGTTGTGGCAGCGGGACCGACAGCACACAGAGGGGGACCAGGACGATCCCCGGCTTGTGCATTATGCCTCTCCGACTGGCTCAGCACCCGAACACCTATTTCATGGGATGACTTAGGCATATGGAGTTAATTCCTAGTCTAACATCAGACTGGATCAAGAGTTGCTGCAGCAGGATCGATAGCACACAGAGGGGGACCGAACCGGTTCCTGACTTGTGCATTCTACCTCTCCCGCTAGCTGAGCGCCCGTACGCTCGTTTCATGGGTTGACTTAGGCATATGGAGTTCATACATAGTCTAAGCATAAAGAGTTCATTCTCAGTCAGAGATCGGACCGGACCAAGGGTTGCGGTAGCAAGATCGATAGCACGCAGGGTCGATCGCGCCGATCCCCGGCTTGTGCATTCTGCCTCTCCGATCGGCTGAGTGGCCGAACACTCGTTTCATGGGTTGGCTTAGGCATAGGGAGTTCATTCCATGTCTATACCCCAGCTAGACCGAGGGTTGTGGCAACGAGACTGATAGCACGGAGTGGGGGATCAGGTCGATCCCCGGCTTGCGCATTCTGCCTCTCCGACTGGCTGAGCGCCCGCACGCCCATTTCGTTGGTTGGCTTAGGCATAGGGAGTTCATTCCATGTCTAAGCCCCAGCCAGACCGAGGGTTGTGGCAGCGGGACTGACAGCACATAGAGGGGGACCGGGTCGGTCCCCTGCTTGTGTATTCTGCCTCTCCGGCCGACTGAGCGCCCGCACACCCATTTCATGGGTTGGCTTAGGCATAGGGAATTCATTCCAAGTCTAAGCCCTAGCCGGACCGAGGGTTGTGATAGTGGGACTGGTAGCACGCAGAGGGGGAACGGGCCAATCCTTGGCTTGCGCATTATGCCTCTCCAGCCAGCTCAGTGCCCGAACGCTCGTTTCCTGGGTTGGCTTAGGTATACAAAGTTCATTCCCAGTCTAAGATCTAATCGGATCGAGTGTTGCGATAGTAGGACCAGCAGTAGGATCGATAGCATGCAGGGGGGACCAGGTTGATCCCCGACTGGCAAATTCTGCCTCTCTGACTGGCCTCTTTGGTTGGCTGAGCGCCCACACGCTCGTTTCGTGGGTTGACTTAAGAATACGAAGTTCATCCTTAGTTGAAGCATACAGAGTTCATTAGCAATCTAAGATCAGACCAAACCGAGGGTTGCGGCAGTAGGATCGGTAGCACGCAGGGGGAATCTGGTTGATCCCTGGCTTGCGCATTCTACCTCTCCAACTGGCTGAGCACCCACAAACCCGTTTCGTGGGTTGGCTTAGGCATAGGGAGTTCATTCCATGTCTAAGCCCCAGCCGGACTGAGGGTTGTGGCAGCGGGACCGATAGCACGTAGAGGGGGACCAGGCCGATCCTCAGCTTGCACATTCTGCCTCTCTGACCTGCAGAGCACCCACACGCTCGTTTCATGGGTTGGCTTAGGCATACGGAGTTCATTCCATGTCTAAGCATACAGAGTTCATTCCCAGTCTAAAAGTTTGAGCCACAGTGCACATGCTGGCTCAGGCATGTGCTGGTGCCATTTTTTTTTCACCCAAATCAGACCAAATGTTATGGCACCAGGATCGGTAGCACGCAGGGGGGATCGAGCTAATCCCCAGCTTATGCATTCTGCCTCTCCAATCGGCTGAGCACCCGCACGCTCGTTTCGTGGGTTGACTTAGGCATATGCAGTTCATCCCCAGTCTAAGCATACGAAGTTCATTCCCAGTCTAAGATCAAACCAAACCGAGGATTGTGGCAGCACGATCGACAGCACGTCGGGGGGACCGAGCCCATCCCTGGCTTACTCATTCTGCCTTTCCGTCTGGTTGAGCGCCCGCACGCCCATTTCGTGGGTTGGCTTAGGCATAGGGAGTTCATTCCATGTCTAAGCCCCAGTCGAACTGAGGGTTGTGGTAGTGGGATGTAGAGGGGGACCGGGCCGATCCCCGACGTGCGCATTCTTCCTCTCCGACTGGCTGAGCGCCCGTACGCTTATTTCATGGGTTGTATTAGGCATACGGAGTTCATTCCACGTCTAAGCGTACGGAGTTCATTCCCAGTCTAAGAGTTTGAGCCACGGTGCACATGCTGGGCTCGAGCATGTGCTGGTGCCTTATTTTTTTCGCTCGGGTCACCATCGCCGGAGCATCGTTGGAGCATCGTCGGAGAGCCTAACCAGCGGCATTGGGGGTTCCGACGATTGGGGGGCTGGGGGGGTGTGCGCACATGATGTGCGATGGGTGCTGGTACTTGGCCCTTATATTGGCCTCGTATCCTTCATCAAACCTTAAGAACTCACACCCCCTTGAAGAGCATTTGAGATTTTATAGGTTTGCTGCCAGTAGCCATTAAAGTGTCTGAAATGGGGACACTTTTTTCAAACGGTCATAAAATCTTCTCCACTTTGAGTTTTTAGCTGAATGTTTTTGTGCGTGCCAAAAAAAATACAAGGAACACCTCTACCAAATTTGGGGATGAAACTACTTCTAAAAAAATTTTAAAAAATCCCGAACCGTAAAATGTTTCAAAAATCATAAAAAATAGAAAATGGGTCGTCTTGCCACAAAACTTCACATGAAGGCTTAGGGGACCATTGTTTGAATTTACAAGCCATAACAATGGCATTGGCACAATAGAAATATGAAGATGTGCTTGAACCCACCTACCACCCGTTCGATCCCCGGCTTGCGCATCCTGCCTCTCTGGTCGGCTGAGCGTCCGCACGCTCGTGTCATGGGTTGACTTAGGCATATAGAGTTCATCCCTAGTCTAAGCATACGGAGTTCATTCCCAGTCTAAGATCGCACCGAACCGAGGGTTGTGGCAGTAGGATCGACAGCACACAAGGGGGATCGGGCCGAACTCCGACTTGCGTATTCTACCTCTCCGGCCGGTTAAGCGACTGTACGCTTGTTTCATGGGTTGGCTTAGGCATACAAAGTTCATTCCATGTTAAAGCATACGGAGTTCATTCCCAATCTAAGAACGAACCAGACCGAGGGTTGTGGCAGCAGAACCAGTAGTAGGATCGACAGCACGCAGGGGGGACCGGGCCAATCCCCGGCTTGCACATTCTACCACTTCGGTCGAACTCTCCGGTTGACTGAGCACCCGTATGCTCGTTTCGTAGGTTTGCTTAGGATACGGAGTTCATTCCCAGTCTAAGATCAGATCGGACCGAGGGTTACAGCAGTAAGATCAATACCATACAGGGGGGACCAAGTTGATCCTCGACTTGCGCATTCTGCCTCTCCGGCCGGCTGAGCACCCGCACGCCTGTTTCATGGGTTAGCTTAGGCATAGGGAGTTCATTCCACGGCTAAGCCCCAGCCGGATCGAGGGTTGTGGCAGAGGGACCGACAGCATGTAGAGGGGGACCAGGCCAATCTCTGGCTTGCTCAACGCCCGAACGCTTGTTTCATGGGTTGACTTAGGCATACAGAGTTCATTCCCAGTCTAAGATCAGGCCGGATCGAGGGTTACGACAGCAGAATCAATAGCACGCAGGAGGGACCGAGCCAATCCCCAGCTTGCTCATTCTGCCTCTCCGGCCGGCTGAGCGCCCGTATGCCCGTTTCGTAGGTTGGCTTAGGCATAGGGAGTTCATTCCATGTCTAAGCCCCAGCTGGATCGAGGGTTGTGGCTGTCAGACCGGGCCGATCCTCGGCTTGCGCATTCTACCTGTCCGGCCAGTTGAGTGCCCGCACGCTCGTTTCGTTATTTGGCTTAGGCATACAAAGTTCATTCCATGTCTAAGCATACGGAGTTCATTCCCAGTCTATGAGTTTAAGCCACAGTGCACATGCTGGACTCGGGCATGTGCTGGTGCCACATTTTTTTCGCCCGGGGCACCATCGCTGGAGCATCGCCGGAGAGCCTAACCGACAGCATTGGGGTTCTGACGATTAGAGAGTCGGGGGGTGTGCGCACATGATGTGTGATGGGTGCTGGTACTTGGCCCTTATATTGGCCCCCTATCCCTCATCAAACCTCGAGAACTCACACCCCCTTAAAGAGCATTTCAGATTTTATAGGTTTGTTGCTAGTAGCCATTAAAGTGTCTGAAATGGGGACACTTTTTTCAAACGGTCACAAAATCTTCTCCACTTCGAGTTTTTAGCTGAAGTTTTTGTCCATGCCAATAAAAATACAAGGATCACCTCTACTAAATTTGGAGACAAAACTCTTTCTAAAAAATTTTAAAAAATCCTGAATCGTAAAAAGTTTTGAAAATCATGAAAAATAGAAAATGGGTCATCTTTCCATGAAACTTCACATGAAGGCTTAGGGGACCATTGTATGAATTTACAAGCCATAAAAATGGCATTGGCATGGCAGAAATATGAAGATGTGCTTGAACCCACCTACCACCCGTTCGATCCCCAGCTTGCGCATCCTGCCTCTCTGGTCAGCTGAGCGTCCGTACGCTTGTTTCGTGGGTTGACTTAGGCATACGGAGTTCATCTCCAGTCTAAGCATACGAAGTTCATTCCCAGTCTAAGATTGGACCGGATTGAGGGTTGCGGCAGCAGGATCGACAGCACGCAGGGGGGACCGGGTCGATCCCTGGCATGTACATTCTGCCTCTCCTGTCGGCTGAGCGCTCGCACGCCTGTTTTGTGGGTTGGCTTAGGCATAGGGAGTTCATTCCATGTCTAAACCCCAGCTGAACCGAGTGTTGTGGTAGCGGGACCGGTAGCACGTAGAGGGGGACCGGGCCGATCCCTGGTTTGCGCACTATGCCTCTTCATCAGGCTGAGCACTCGTATGCTTGTTCCGTGGGTTGGCTTAGGCATACGGAGTTCATTCTATGTCTAAGCATAGGAGTTTATTCCCAGTCTAAGAGTTTGAGCCACGGTGCACATGCTGGGCTTGGGCATGTGCTGGTGTCGCATTTTTTTTCACCCGGGGCAGCATCGCTGGAGGATCTCCGGAGAGCCTAACCGGCGGCATTGGAGGTTCCAGCGATTGGGGGGGCCGGGGGGTTTGTGCGCACATGATGTGTGATGGGTGCTAGTACTTGGCCCTTATATTGGCTCCCTATCCCTCATCAAACCTCGAGAACTGACACCCCTTTAAATAGCATTTTAGATTTTATAAGTTTGCTGCCAGTAGCTATTAAAGTGTTTGAAATGGGGACACTTTTTTCAAATGGTCACAAAATCTTCTTCGCTTTGAGTTTTTAGTTGAATTTTTTTGTGCATGCCAAAAAAAAATACAAGGATCACATCTACCAAATTTGGAGACAAAACTCTTTCTAAAAAAATTTTAAAAAATCTCGAACCGTAAAAAGTTTTGAAAATCGTGAAAAATAGAAAATGGGTCGTCTTGCCACGAAACTTCACATGAAGGCTTAGGGGACCATTGTATGAATTTACAAGCCATAAAAATGGCATTGGCATGGCAGAAATATGAAGATGTGCTTGAACCCACCTACCACCCGTTCGATCCTCGGCTTACGCATCTTGCCTCTCTGGTCGACTGAGCGTTCACACGCTCATTTCATGGGTTGACTTAGGGATACGGAGTTCATCCCCAGTCTAAGTATACAGAGTTCATTCTCAGTCTAAGATCGAACCGGACCGAGGGTTACGACAGCGGGATCGACAGCACGTAGAGAGGGACCGGGTTGATCCCTGGCTTGCGCATTATGCCTCTTCGGCCGGTTCAGCACCCACACACTTGTTTTGTGGGTTGACTTAGGCATACGGAGTTCATTCCTAGTCTAAGATTGGACCGGACTGAGGGTTGCGGTAGCAGGATCGACAGCACGTAGGGGGGATCGAGTCGATCCCTGACTTACGCATTCTTTCTCTTCGGTCGACTGAGCACCCATTCGCTCGTTTCATGGGTTGGCTTAGGCATATGGAGTTCATTCCATGTCTAAGGATACTGAGTTCATTCCCAATCTAAGATCGAACTGGACCGAGGGTTGCGGCAGCAGGACCAGCAGCAGGATCGGCAGTAGAGGGGATCGGGCTGATCCTCGACTTACGCATTCTGCCTCTACGGCCGGCCTCTCAGGTCGGCTGAGCACCCGCACGCTCATTTCATGGGTTGACTTAGGCATACGAAGTTCATCCCCAGTCTAAGCATATGGAGTTCATTCCCAGTGTAAGATTAGACCCGACCAAGGGTTGTGGTAGCAGGATCGGCAGCACGTAGGGGGGACTGGGCCGATCCTCGGCTTGCGTATTCTACCTCTCTGTCCGACTGAGTGCCCACACGCCCGTTTCATGGGTTGGCTTAGGCATAGGGAGTTCAGTCCATGTCTAAGCCCCAGTTAGACCGAGGGTTGTGGCAGCAGGACCGGCAGAACGTAGAGGGGGACTGGGTCGATCCTCGGCTTGCGTATTATGCCTCTCTTACTGGCTCAGTGCCCGAACGCTCGTTTCGTGGGTTAACTTAGGTATACGAAGTTCATTCCTAGTCTAAGATCGGACCATATCGAGGGTTCCGATAGCAAGATTGACAGCACGCAGGGAGGGATCGGGCCGATCCCTGGCTTGTGCATTCTGCCTCTCCGATCGGCTGAGCGCTCGCACGCTCGTTTCATGGGTTGGCTTAGACATACGGAGTTCATTCATGTCTAAGTATATAGAGTTCATTCCCAGTCTAAGATCAGATCGGACCAAGGGTTGCGACAGCAGGATCGACATCATGCAGTGGGGACCAGGCCGATCCCCAGCTTGCAGATTATACCTCTCCGATCGGTTGAGTGCCCGCACTCCCGTTTCATGGGTTAGCTTAGGCATAGGGAGTTCATTCCATGTCTAAGCCCCATCCAAACTGAGGGTTGTGGCAGCGGGACCAACAGCACGCAGAGGGGGACCAAGCCGATCGTCGGCTTGGCATTCTGCCTCTCCGACCGACTGAGCGCCCATACGCTCGTTTCGTGGGTTGGCTTAGGCATACAGAGTTCATTCCATGTGTAAGCATACAGAGTTCATTCCCAGTCTAAGAGTTTGATCCATGGTGCACATGCTGGGCTCGGGCATGTGCTGGTGCCGTATTTTTTTTCGCTTGGGGCACTATCGTCAGAGCATCGCTGGAGAGCCTAACCGGCGGCATTAGGGGTTCCAACGATTGGGGGGGCCGGGGGGGTGTGTGCACATGATGTGCGGTGGGTGCTGGCACTTGGCCCTTATATTGGCCCCCTATCCTTCATCAAACCTCGAGAACTCACACCCCCTTAAAAGAGCATTTGAGATTTTATAGGTTTGCTGCCAGTAGCCATTAAAGTGTCTAAAATGGGGACAATTTTTTCAAACAGTCACAAAATCTTCTCCACTTCAAGTTTTTAGCTAAATATTTTTGTGCATGCCAAAAAAAATACAAGGACCACCTCTACCAAATTTGGGGACAAAACTCTTTCTAAAAAAATTTTAAAAAATCCTGAACCGAAAAAAGTTTCAAAAATTGTGAAAAATAGAAAATGGGTCGTCTTGCCACGAAACTTCACATGAAGGCTTAAGGGACCATTTTATGAATTTAAAAGCCATAAAAATGGCATTGGCATGGCAGAAATATGAAGATGTGCTTGAACCCACTTACCACCCGTTCGATCCCCGGTGTCATGAGCCAAACTTGTATAGGGCCTTGACCGAGACTTAGGTTGCCTTGAGCCACCCATGTATAGGGCCATGGCTGGGTAGATCCCTTGTGCTAGGAAAAGTGTCCCCATTTCAAACATTGTAATGGTTACTGGTAGCATAGCTCTAAAATCTCTAAGGCTCTTTAGGGGGGTGAGCCAGCAGCATAGTGTTGGACTGTCTAACCGGTTGCTATGCGAGCCTAGGCCATCCACCAAGGGCTGCCCCCAGGCCCTGGTGATGGTGGGACGTCCCAATGTATGATTCTTGATTATAATAAAATTAACCCGATTGAATGTAACGAATGTTGCCTCGATGTGTTTTTCATTTTCTCGATGTGAATATGCCTTCTTGTGTGTGTGCTTAAGATTGATCTCGATATATTGTGGCTTATTGTGAATGCTTGAGACTCACCATGGCTTATGGTTATTTGTTCAGATATCGATTTATTGAAGGCTGACTTGGGTGGAAGCGCCCATTCAAGTGCCGCGCGGTCTATTGCTTATTAAGAGAAAGCTTAGTCCGTGACACGTGGTATCAGAGCACGGTTGAGAAGTGCTAGAAAATGGATGAGATGGCCACAAGTGGTGGACCCAATAATCAATAGAGAATTGAGGAACTTGAGGCCGCGGTGGCCGCAATGAAAACTCATATGGTAACTAAAGACCGAGTGAGGGAGATCGAGACAACCCAGCAGGAGTTGTCTGATACTCTCCACAATGTGAGCGAGGAGGCTAGAGATGCCTTGAACATTCTCCAAAAGGAGTTTGAAGAGCTTAGAGCATAGGTGAGCATCTTACAAATGGTTGTGGCCAGATCAGGTTTGAGCTCGATGGAAAGGGGAAAAAGGCCCAAGGTACCGGAGCCTCGATGCTATGAGGGGGCAAGGGATGCTAAGGAACTTGAAAATTTCTTGTTTGACATGGAGTAGTACTTTCGAGCTGTACACACGGATTCAGAGGAAGACAAGGTAGCAGTGGCATCAATGTACCTTACAGAGGATGCCAAGCTATGGTGGCACTCCAAGTTTGTCAATGACGAGTGCCTGATTAAGACTTGGACGGACCTGAAGCGAGAACTGAAAAACAAATTTTTCCCTAAGAATGTGGAGTACATGGCTCGAAAGAGACTTCGAGAATTGGTGCAAACAGGAATAGTGTGAGAGTTTGTAAGGAGTTTCTATACCCTGATGTTAGATATTTGAGACATGTTTGAAAAAGACAAGATGTTTTATTTTCTTGAGGGCCTCAAGCCTTGGGCTAGGACAGAACTACAAAGACAAAAAGTGCAAGACGTGGCTACGGCCATGGCTGCAGCTGAACGTCTCCACGATTATAATGATGGCTCCTTAAAACGGAAAAATCCTCCATCAGCTGGCAGTAGCTTCAACTTTGGGAGTGGGGGAAGTTGACCAGGTTGGATCGACCCTTCAGTGAGGGATCAGATAGGAGGTCCTTTGGTCGAGATAGCACCCAACCCAAGACAAGCAACGTTATGATTTTCAGGCCTAGGCAATCGCTTGGCTGAATGCCCGCATAGAGGAGCCCTTAATGCCTTAAGAACCTCATTTCAAGAGTCTACAAAAGTGCCAGAGAACATTGAAAAAGTTGAAGAGGAGCCAGCCATGATGGGTTCAATAAGGTTCCTCAATGCCCTCTGCACCCAACTGAGCACTATAAAGAAAGAGCAGAGTAGAGGCTTGATGTATGTGAGCTTAATGATCAATGAGAAAGCCACTAAGGCCATGGTGGATACAGGTGCTACCGATACTTTCATCACACCAGAAGAAGCAAAAAGGTGTGGTCTTCAGGTTAGCAAAGACTGTGGGTGAATGAAGGCAGTCAATTCGCTAGCCTTTGCAATAAGTGGAAGCTCTAAGAGTGTGACAACCAAGTTGGGGCCATGGAAAGGGAAGGTAGACTTTACAGTTTCCCCCATGGATGACTTTGATGTCATTCTCGAATTAGACTTCATGATGTTGGCTCAGGTGATCCCTATCCCTGCCACTAGCTGCTTGTTGTTCTTAAGGGAACACCCATGTGTGGTGCCAGCCAATATCTTACCAAATAGTGGGAAAAAAATGATTTCAGCCTTGCAGTTCAAGAAAAAGGTCAAAACAGGGGAACCCTCATTCGTGGCTATGTCGATTTACAAAGAAGGGTCAAAAGTAGAACCAATACCTGATGGCATGGAAAAAGTATTAGAAGAATTAGAAGAGGTGATGCCAGAGATGTTGCTTAAGGTTCTACCCTCTCGACGAGTAGTGGACCATGAAATTGAGCTCCTCCCAAGAGTGAAACCCCCTGCTAGAGGCCCTTACCGCATGGCCCTGCCAGAGTTGGCCGAACTAAGAAAACAGTTAGATAAGCTTCTACAAGCCGGGTTCATCAGACCATCAAAAGCTCCATTCGAAGTGCCAGTGCTATTTCAGAAGAAGCATGATGGAAGTTTGTGATTATGTGTTGACTACAGGGCCCTGAACAAAGTCACCGTAAGAAACAAGTATTCCATCCCTCTTATAGCAGACTTGTTTGATTAATTGAGTCAGGCCAAGTACTTTTCCAAATTGGACCTGAGATCTAGCTACCATTAGGTCAGAATCGTTGAGGGAGATGAGCCAAAGACCACTTGCGTAACACGGTATAGTGTATTTGAATTCTTGTTATACCCTTTGGACTGACCAATGCTCCTGCCACATTTTGTACATTGATGAATCAGGTGTTCCATAACTACCTAGACAAATTTGTAGTCATCTATTTAGATGACATAGTGGTATAGCTCCACTTTGGAAGAACATCAAGAACACCTACGCTAGGTGCTTCAAAGGTTACAAGACCACCAGCTATACATCAAAAGGGAGAAGTGTGCATTTGCTCAGACCCAAATCCAATTTCTTGATCACATTGTCGAACGTGGCCACATTCGAATGGACATGAAAAAGGTTAGGGCCATCAAAGAGTGGACAACACCGAAGAACATTAGTGAGCTCCGCTCATTTTTGAGACTAGCCAACTATTATAGAAGGTTTGTGGAAGGGTACTCTCATAAGACCATGGCCCTCATGAAGCTATTGAAGAAGGAGCATAAATGGTGTTGGACGAATGAGTGCTAAGAGGCCTTTGAGGGATTGAAGAATGCTATTATGAATGACCCCATCTTAGCCCTCCCTGATATTGAAAAACCTTTCAAAGTTCAGACGGATGCATCTGATTTTGCTATTGGAAGAGTGCTTTTGCAATAACAACACTCGATAGCATTTGAAAGTAGGAAGCTAAGTGAAGCTAAGAGAAAATATACGGCCCAGGAAAAAGAGCTCCTGGCAGTGGTTCACTGTTTGAGGGCTTGGCGACATTACTTGTTGGGTTCACACTTTATCATGAAGACAGACAATGCGGCCGTTAGCCATTTCCTCACCCAACCAAGGCTTATGGTGAAACAAGCTAGGTGGTAGGAATTTTTAGTGGAGTTCGACTTTTGTTTTGAGCACACCGCTGGAAAGACCAATCAAGTGGCTGATGCATTGAGCAGGTGAACAGATTTAGTGGCCCTTAGAAGAATTGCCCTAATGGCGGTTAGTCGAGCCACTATAGACATTCACAAGCTGATTGGAGATCATTTAGGGAAGGACCCGCAAGCCTGTGCCATCTTGAAGCTAGTGAAAGAAGGGAAGTCCAAGTACTTCTGGCAAGAGAATGGGGTCTTGTGGACCAAGGGGCCTCAAGTGTTTGTGCCAAGAGCAGGAGGTCTGAGATAGATGCTGATGAGGGAGTGTCATGACACCCCATGGGCGGGACACCTGGGCTGGCAATGCACTTTGGCGTTATTGAAATAGGGATACTATTGACCTCACATGTGACAAGATGTGATGGACTATACGAAGACTTACTTCATTTGCCAACAAGACAAAGTTGAAAAAAAGAAACCAGCAGGCATGCTTGAACCACTATCGGTACCTGCCAAACCATGGAAAAGCATCTCCTTCGATTTCATTTCGAGCCTACCCAAGGTTGGTGATCTTGGAGCTATCTTGGTGGTGATTGATCAATTTTCTAAGTATGCCACATTCATTCCCTCTCACAAGTATTGTACAGCAGAAGACACAGCTCGACTATTGTTCAAACATGTGGTCAAATATTGGGGCCTCCCTCAAAACATTGTCAGCGATAGAGATCAAGATTTACGAGGTCCTTCTGGAGAGAGCTTTTCAAGATATTGGGGTCCCAACTCAACATCTCCTCAAGCTATCACCCTCAAACTAATGGTTAGACAGAACGGTTCAATGGATTACTAGAGGAATACTTGAGGCACTTTGTTCAAGCCAATCAGAAGGACTGGCCTTCATTATTGGACGTTGCTCCACTCTGCTTTAATTCCAACAAAAGCTCTTCCACCAACAAGAGCACATTTGAGGTGGTCACCGGACAACTACCAAGGCTACCCCACACTTATTTGGAATAATATGGAGGAAAGAATCTGAGAGCCTTCAACCTCAGCAAGGAATGGAAACAAAACACGTAGATTGCACAAGCTTACTTAGAGAAAGCATCACAGCGGATAAAGAAATGGGCAGACAAGGGTCGCAGGGCTCAACAATTCCAAGTGGGTGATCTGGTTCTTGTTCGACTAGTTCTTGAACAGACCAGGTTCTTGAGAAAGAGAGATCGTAGATTGGTGTACAAATATGAGGGTCCAGTAAGGGTCCTTTCCAAGGTGGGGAATACTTCTTACAAAATCGACCCACCAAAGTGGATGAAGGTGTACCTAGTCTTTCATGTGAGCAACTTGAAACCTTTCATGTAGATCCTTCAGATGCTAGCCAAAGGGAGCCAACCAGAGCCACTATCACCATGAAGCCACACTCAGAGCGTCGAGTTGAAGAGATCTTAGTTGATAAGGAAACCAAGATATCTCGAAGACTGGTTCGAAAGTACTTAGTGAAGTGGGAAGGATTAAGACTAGAAGAAACCAGCTGGGAAAGGAACATGACCTCCAGAGATTTCAAAGGAAGATTAAATAATTCCAAGGCAGCAAGTCGATGAGGACGTCGATAGAATAGGTGGGGGAGGATGTCATGAGCCAACGTTGCATAGGGCCATGACTGGGACTTAGGTTGCCATGAGCCACCCATGTATAGGGCCATGTTGTGGCAGTGAGACCGGCAGCACGCAGAGGGGGACCGAACCGATCCCCAGCTTGCGCATTATGCCTCTCCAGCCAGCTCAGCACCCGAATGCTCATTTCGTGGGTTGACTTAGGCATAAGAGTTCATTCCCAGTCTAAGATTGGACCGAACCGAGAGTTGCAATAGCAGGATTGATAGCCCAGGGGGGACCGAGCCGATCCTCAGCTTGCGCATTCTGCCTCTCCGGCCGGCTGAGCGCCCGTATGCTCGTTTCATGGGTTGGCTTAGGCATACAGAGTTCATTCTATGTCTAAGGATACGATGTTCATTCCCAGTCTAAGATCGGACCAGACCGAGGGTTATGACAGTAAGACCAGCAGTAGGATCGATAGCACATAGGGGGGGATCGGGCCGATCCTCTACTTACGCATTCTACCTCTCTGGCCGGTTGAGCACCCATACGCTCGTTTCATGGGTTGACATAGGCATACGAAGTTCATCCCTGGTCTAAACATACAGAGTTCATTCCTAGTCTAAGATCAAATCAGACCGAGGGTTGTGGCAGCAAGATCGGTAGCACGCAGGGGGGACCAGGTCGATCCCTGACTTGCGCACTCTGCCTCTCCGGTTGGTTGAGTGCCCGCACGCCCGTTTCATGCGTTGGCTTAGGCATAGGGAGTTCATTCCATGTCTAAGCCCCAACCAGACCGAGGGTTGTGGTAGCGGGACCAGCAGCATGCAGAGGGGGATCGGGTCGATCCCCGGCTTACGCATTATGCCTCTCTAGTCGGCTCAGTGCCCGAACGCTCGTTTCATGGGTTGACATAGGCATACGGAGTTCATTCCCAGTCTAAAATCAGACTGGACTGAGGGTTACAGCAGCAAGATCGATAGCACGTCGGGGGGACCGGGTCGGTCCCTGGCTTGTGCATTCTGCCTCTCGACCGGCTGAGCGTCGGCACGTTCGTTTCATGGGTTGGCTTAGGCATACGGAGTTCATTCCATGTCTAAGGATACGAAGTTCATTCCCAGTCTAAGATCAGACCGGACTGAGGGTTGTAATAGCAAGACCAGTAGTAGGATCGACAGCACACAGGGGGGGACCAGGTCGATCCCCGGCTTGCGCATTTTGCCTCTCCGACGACTGAGCACCCGCACGCTCGTTTCGTGGGTTGACTTAGCCATACAAAGTTCATCCTCAGTCTAAGCATACAGAGTTCATTCCTAGTTTAAGATCAAATCGGACCAAGGGTTGCGGTAGTAGGATCGGCAGCACGCAGAGGGTGACCGGGCTAGTCCCCGACTTGCACATTCTACCTTTTCGGCCAGCTAAGCGCACACACATCGGTTTCATGGGTTGGCTTAGGCATACGGAGTTCATTCCATGTCTAAGCATACGGAGTTCATTCCCAATCTAAGAGTTTGAGCCACGGTGCACATGCGGGGCTCAGGCATGTGCTGGTACCGTATTTTTTTCGCATGAGGCATCATCGCCGGAGCATTGCTGGAGAGCCTAACCGATGACATTGGGGGTTCCGGCAATTGGGGGAGCCGGGGGGGGTGCGCACATGATGTGCAATGGGTGCTAGTATTTGGCCCTTATATTGGCCCCCTATCCTTCATCGAACCTCGAGAACTCACACCCCCTTAAAGAGCATTTGAGATTTTATAGGTTTGCTGCCAGTAGCCATTAAAGTGTTTGAAATGGGGACACTTTTTTCAAACGGTCACAAAATCTTCTCCACTTCAAGTTTTTAGCTGAATTTTATTTGTGCATGCCAACAAAAATACAAGGATCACCTCTACCAAATTTGGGGACAAAACTCTTTCTAAAAAAATTTTAAAAAATCCCAAATCACAAAAATTTTTGAAAATCGTGAAAAATAGAAAATGGGTCGTCTTGCCACAAAACTTCACATGAAGGCTTAGGGGACCATTGTATGAATTTACAAGCCATAAAAATGGCATTGGCATGGCAGAAATGTAAAGATGTGCTTGAACCCACCTACCACCCGTTCGATCCCCGGCTTGCGCATCCTGCCTCTCTGGTTGGTTGAGCGTCCGCACGCTCGTTCAATGGGTTGACTTAGGCATACGAAGTTTATCCCCAGTCTAAGCATATGGAGTTCATTCCCAGTCTAAGATCGGACCGAATCGAGGGTTGCGGTAGCAGGATCGGCAGCACGCAAGGGGGACCAGGCTGATCCCCAGCTTACGCATTCTACCTCTCCAGCCGGCTAAGGGCTCGCACGCCCGTTTCATTGGTTGGCTTAGACATAGGGAGTCCATTCCATGTCTAAGCCCCAGTCGGATCGAGGGTTGTGGTAGCAAGACCGGTAGTACGCAGAGGGGGATCGGCTGCATTGGGGGTTCTGACGATTTGGGGGCCGAGGGGGTGTGCGCACATGATGTGCGATGGGTACTGGTACTTGGCCCTTATATTGGCCCCTATCCCTCATCAAACCTCAAGAACTCACACCCCCTTAAAAAGCATTTGAGATTTTATAGGTTTGCTACCAGTAGCCATTAAAGTGTCTGAAATGGGGACACTTTTTGCAAATGGTCACAAAATCTTCTCCACTTCGAGTTTTTAGTTGAATTTTTTATGCATGCCAACAAAAATACAAGGATCACCTCTACCAAATTTGGGGACAAAACTCTTAGACTAGGAATGAACTCTGCATGCTTAGACATGGAATGAACTCCGTATGCCTAAGCCAACCCACGAAACGAGCGTGCGGGTGCTCAACCGATCGGAGAGAAAGAATGCACAAGCCGGGGATAGGCTCGATCCCCTTCTGCATGCTGTCGGTCCCGCTATCATAACCCTCAATCCGGCTGGAGCTTAGACATGGAATGAACTCCTTATGCCTAAGCTAACCCACGAAACGGACGTGCGGGTGCTTAGCCGACCAGAGAGGCAGAATGCGCACGTCGAAGATCGGCCTGGTCCCCCCTACGTGCTGCTGATCCTGCTACCGCAACCCTCAGTCCAGTCCGATCTTAGACTGGGAATGAACTCCGTATGCTTAGACTGGTGATGAACTCCGTATGCCTAAGTCAACCCACGAAACGAGCGTACGGGCACTCAGTCGGTCGAAGAGGCAGAATGCGCAAGTTTGGGATCGACCCGGTCCCCCCTACGTGTTGTCGATCCTACTATCGCAACCCTCAGTCCTGTCCCATCTTAGACTGGGAATGAACTCCGTATGGCTAAGTCAACCCACAAAATGAGCGTTCGAGCACTGAGCCGGTCGGAGAGGCATAATGCGCAAGTCGGGGATCAACCCGGTCCCCTTCTGCGTGCTATCGGTCCTGCTACCACAACCCTAGGTCCAGCTGGGGCCTAGACATGGAATTAACTCCCTATGCCTAAGCCAACCATGAAACAGGCGTGCGGGCGCTCATTCGGTCGGAGAGGCAGAATGCGTAAGCCGGGGATTGGCCCGATCCCCCCTACGTGCTGCCGATCCTACTGCCGTAACCCTTGGTCCGGTCTGATCTTAGACTGGGAATGAACTCCGTATGCTTAGACTAGGGATGAACTCCGTATGCCTAAGTCAACCAACGAAACAAGCATGCAGACCTTCAGCCGACCAGAGAGGCAGGATACACAAGTCGGGGATCGAACGGGTGGTAGGTGGGTTCAAGCACATCTTCATATTTCTATCATGCCAATGCCATTTTTTTGGTTTGTAAATTCATACAATGGTCCCCTAAGCCTTCATGTGAAGTTTCGTGGCAAGATGACCCGTTTTCTATTTTTCATGATTTTTGAAACTTTTTACGGTTTGAGATTTTTTAAAATTTTTTTAGAAAGAGTTTTGTCCCCAAATTTGGTAGAGGCGATCCTTGTATTTTTGTTAGCATGCACAAAAACATTCTGCTAAAAACTCGAAATGGAGAAGATTTTGTGACCGTTTGAAAAAAGTATCTCTATTTTAGACAATTTAATGACTATTGGCAGCAAACCTATAAAATCTCAAATGCTTTTTAAAGGGGTTTGAGTTCTTGAGGTTTGATGAGGGATAGGGGGCCAATATAATGCGCAAGTCAGGGGTCGGCCCGATCCCCCTCTGCGTGCTACCGATCCCACTACCACAACCCTCGGTCCGGCTGGGGCTTAGACATGGAATGAACTCTTATGCCTAAGCCAACCCACGAAACGAGCGTTCTGGCACTCAGCCGATCGGAGAGGTAGAATGTGCAAGTCGGGGATGGACCCGGTCACCCCTTACGTGCTGCCAATCCTACTGCTGGTCCTGCTACCGTAACCTTCAGTCCGGTCTGATCTTAGACTGGGAGTGAACTCCGTATGCTTAGACTGGGGATGAACTCCGTATGCCTAAGTCAACCCACGAAACGAGCGTGCGAATGCTCAGCTGACCAGAGAGGTAGGATGTGCAAGCTTGCGTGTTGTCAATCTTACTGTCGCAACCCTTGATCCAGTCTGATCTTAGACTTGGAATTAACTCGTATGCTTAGACTTGGGATGAACTCCGTATGCCTAAGTCAACCCACGAAATGAGCGTGTGGGCGCTCAGTCGGCCGAAAGGGCAGAATACGCAAGCAGAAGATCGGCCTGATCCCCCCTGCATGCCACTGATCCTATTATCGTAACTCTCGGTCCGGTCTGATCTTAGACTGGGAATGAACTCTATATGCTTAGACTGGGGATGAACTCCGTATGCCTAAGTCAACCCATAAAATGAGCATGCGGGCGCTTAGCTGGCCGGAGAGGCTGGCTAGAGAGGCAGAATACGCAAGCTGGGGATCGGCCCGATCCCCCCTACGTGCTGCCGATCCTGCTATCGCAACCTTCGGTCCAGTCTGATCTTAGACTGGGAATGAACTCAGTATGCTTAGACATGTAATGAACTCTATATGCCTAATCCAACCCACGAAACGAGCATGCTGGCGCTCAACTGACCGGAGAGGCAGAATGCGTAAGTCGGGATCGGCCCGATCCCTCCTACGTGCTGTCGATCCTACTGTCGCAACCCTCGGTCCGATCTGATCTTAGACTGGGAATGAACTCCATATGCCTAAGTCAACCCACAAAACAAGCGTCCGGGCGTTAAGCCGACCAGAGAGGCATAATGCGTAAGTCGATGATCGGCCGGGTCCCCCTCTGCGTGCTGTCGGTCCCGCTGCCACAACCCTAACTCCGACTGGGGCTTCGACATGAAATGAACTCCCTTAGCCTAAGCCAACCCATGAAATAGGTGCACAGGCGCTCAGCCAGTTCGAAGAGGCAGAATACGAAAGCCGGGGATCAGTCCGGTCCCCCTTACGTGCTGCCGATCCTGCTGCCGCAACCCTCGGTCTGATCTGATCCTAAACTGGGAAAGAACTCCGTATGCTTAGATTGGGGATGAATTTCATATGCCTAAGTCAACTCACGAAATGAGCGTGCGGATGCTCAGCCGACCAGAGAGGCAGGATGCACAAGCTGGGGATCGAACGGGTGGTAGGTGGGTTCAAGCACATCTTCATATTTCTGCCATGCGAATGCCATTTTTATGTCTTGTAAATTCATACAATGGTCCCTTAAGCCTTGATGTGAAGTTTCGTGGTAGGACGACCCGTTTTCTATTTCTCAAGATTTTCAAAACTTTTTACGGTTCGAGATTTTTTAAAATTTTTTTAGAAAGGGTTTTATTCCTAAATTTGGTAGAGGTGATCCTTGTATTTTTGTTGGCATGCACAAAAAAATTATGCTAAAAACTCAAAGTGGAGAAGATTTTGTGAGCGTTTGAAAAACATGTCCCCATTTCAAACACTTTAATGGCTATTGGCAGCAAACCTATAAAATCTCAAATGCTTTTTAAGGGGGTGTGAGTTCTCGAGGTTTGATAGGGGACCAATATAAGGGCCAAGTACCGGCACCCATCACACATCATGTGCGCACACCCCCTCGGCCCCCCAATCATCGGAACCCCCAATGCCGTTCGTTAGGCTCTCCGACAATGCTCGGGCGATGGTGCCCCAGGCAAAAAAAATGCGACACCAGCACATGCCCGAGCCCAGCATGTACACCGTGGCTCAAACTCTTAGACTGGGAATGAACTTCGTATGCTTACACATGGAATGAACTCCGTATGCCTAAGCCAACCCACGAAACGAGCGTACGGGTGCTCAGCCGGTCGGAGAGGCAGAATGCGTAACCCTCGGTCTGGTCTGATCATAGACTGGGAATGAACTTCGTATGCCTAAGTCAACCCACGAAACGAACGTTTGAGCGCTGAGCTGGTCGAAGAGGCATAATGTACAAGTCGGGGATTGACCCGATCCCTTTCTGCGTGCTGTCGGTCCCGTTGTCACAACCCTCGGTCCGACTGGGGCTTAGACATGGAATGAACTCCCTATGCCTAAGCAAACCCATGAAACAGGCGTGCGGGTGCTCAGTCGGCTAGAGAGGCAGAATGCACAAGCTAGGGATCGGTTTGATCCCCCTGCGTCCTGTCGATCCTATTGTCGCAACCCTCAGTCCGATCTGATTTAGACTGGGAATGAACTTCGTATGCTTAGACTGGGGATGAACTCCTATGCCTAAGTCAACCCAGGAAACGAGCGTGCGGACGCTCAGTCGACCAGAGAGGCAGGATGCGTAAGTCGAAGATCAAACAGGTGGTAGGTGGGTTCAAGCACATATTCATGTTTCTGCCATGCCAATGCCATTTTTATGGCTTGTAAATTCATACAATGGTCCCCTAAGCCTTCATGTGAAGTTTCGTGGCAAGACAACCCGTTTTCTATTTTTCATGATTTTGGTAACTTTTTATGGTTCGAGATTTTTTAAAATTTTTTTAGAAAGAGTTTTGTTCCCAAAATTTGGTAGAGGTGATCCTTGTATTTTTGTTGGCATGCACAAAAAAATTCAGCTAAAAACTCGAAGTGGATAAGATTTTGTGATCGTTTGAAAAAAATGTCCCCATTTCAGACACTTTAATGGCTACTGGCAACAAACCTATAAAATCTCAAATGCTCTTTAAGGGGGTGTGACTTCTCAAGGTTTGATGAGGGATACAGGGACAATATAAGGGCCAAGTACCACCACCCATCGCACATCATGTGCGCAGACCCCCCGGCCCCCCCAATCGTCGGAACCTCAATGCCACCGATTAGGCTCCCCAATAATGCTCTGAGTTTTGTCTGGCGATAGTGTCCCGGGTGAAAAAAATGTGATACCAGCACATGCCTGAGCCCAGCATGTGCACCGTGGCTCAAACTCTTAGACTGGGAACAAACTCCGTACGCTTAGACATGGAATGAACTCCGTATGCCTAAGCTAACCCACGAAATGAGCGTGGGGGCGCTCAGCCGACCGAAGAGGCATAATGCGCAAGCCTAGGATCGGCCCGATCCCCCTCTGCATGCTGTCGGTCCCGCTACCACAACCCTCAATCTGGCTGGGGCTTAGACATGGAATTAACTCCCTATGCCTAAGCCAACCCATGAAACAAGCGTGCGGGCGCTCAGCCGGTCGGAGAGGCAGAATACGTAAGTCGAGGATTGGCTCGATCCCTCTTGCGTGCTATCGATCCTGCTGCCGCAACCCTCGATCTGATCCAATCTTAGATTGGGAATGAACTCCGTATGCTTAGACTGGGGATGAACTCTGTATGCCTAAGTCAACCCACAAAACGAGCGTGCGGGCACTCAGCCGGCCAGAGAGGCAAAATGCATAAGGCGAGGATCAGCCCGGTCCCTCCATGCATACTGTCGATCCTGCTGTTGGTCCTGCTGCCACAACCCTTGATTCGATCTGAACTTAGACTGGGAATGAACTCTGTATGCTTAGACATGGAATGAACTCCGTATGCCTAAGCCAACCCATGAAATGAGCGTGCGGGCGCTTAGCCGGCCAAAGAGGTAGAATGTGCAAGTCGGGGATCGACCTGGTCCCCCCTACGTGTTGTCGATCCTGCTGCCTCAACCCTTGGTCTGGTTCAATCTTAGACTGGGAATGAACTCCGTATGCCTAAGTCAACCTACGAAATGAACGTTTGGGAGTAGAGCCGGTCGGAGAGGCATAATGAGCAAGTCGTGGATCGGCCCGGTCCCCCTCTGCATGCTACCAATCCCACTGCCACAACCCTCGGTCCGACTGGGGCTTAGACATGGAATGAACTCCCTATGCCTAAGCCACCCATGAAACGGGCGTGTGGCACTTAGCCGGTCAGAGAGATAAAATGCGCAAGCCGACGATCGGTTTGATTCCCTCGATGTGCTGCTGATCCTGCTATCGCAACCCTCAGTGCGGTGCGATCTTAGACTGGGAATGAACTCCGTATGCTTAGACTGGGGATGAACTCCTTATGCCTAAGTCAACCCACGAAACGAGCGTGTGGACGCTCTGCCAACCAGAGAGGCAGGATGCACAAGCTGAGGATCGAACGGGTGGTAGGTGGGTTCAAGCACATCTTCATATTTCTCCCATGCCAATGCCATTTTTATGGCTTGTAAATTCATACAATGGTCCCCTAAGCCTTCATGTGAAGTTTCGTGGCAAGACGACCCGTTTTTTATTTTTCATGATTTTTGAAACTTTTTACGGTTCGAGATTTTTTAAAATTTTTTTAGAAAGAGTTTTGTCCCCAAATTTGGTAGAGGTGATCCTTGTATTTTTGTTGGCATGCACAAAACAATTCAACTAAAAACTCGAAGTGGAGAAGATTTTGTGATCGTTTGAAAAATGTGTCCCCATTTCAGACACTTTAATAGCTACTGACAGCAAACCTATAAAATCTCAAATGTTCTTTAAGAGGGTGTGAGCTCGAGGTTTGATGAGGGATAGGGGGCCAATATAAGGGCCAAGTACCAGCACCCATCGCACATCATATGCGCACACCCCCCAGCTCCCCCAATCGCCAGAACCCCTAATGCTGTCGGTTAGGCTCTCCGATGATGCTTCGAAGATGCTCCGATGATGGTGCCCCGGGTGAAAAAAATGTGGCATCAGCACATGCCTGAGCCTAACATGTGCACCGTGGCTCAAACTCTTAGACTGCGAATGAACTCCGTGTGCTTAGACATGGAATGAACTTCGTATGCCTAAGCCAACCCACGAAACTAGCGTGCAAGAGGTCAGTCGACCAGAGAGGTGGAATGCACAAGCTGAGTATTAGCCCGATCCCCCTCTACGTGCTGTCGGTCTCATTGCCACAACCCTCGGTCTGACTAGGGCTTAGACATGAAATGAACTCCCTATGCCTAAGCCAACCCACGAAACGAGCGTGCGGGCACTCAGTCAGTCGGAGAGGTAGAATACTCAGGTCGGGGATCGGCCTGGTCCCTCCTGCGTGCTACCAATCTTGTAGCCGCAACCCTCGGTCCGGTCTGATTTTAGACTGGGAATGAACTCCGTATGCTTAGACTGGGGATGAACTCTGTATGCCTAAGTCAACCCATGAAACAAGTGTGCGGGCGCTCAACCAATCGAAGAGGCAAAATGCGTAAGCCGGGGATGGGCCCGGTCCCTCCATCCATGCTACCGATCCTAGTGCCGCAACCCTATTGGTCCGATCTGATCTTAGACTGGGAATGAACTCTATATGCCTAGACATGGAATGAACTCCATATGCCTAAGCCAACCCACAAAATGAGCGTTCGGGAGCTGAGTCGACTGGAGAGGCATAATGCGTAAGCCGAGGATTGGCCCGGTTCCCCTCTACGTGTTGTCGGTCCCGCTACCACAACCCTCGGTCTGACTGGGGCTTAGACATGGAATGAACTCCCTATGCCTAAGGCAATCCACGAAATGGGTGTACGTGCGCTTAGCCGACCGAAAAGGCAGAATGCGCAAGCCGGGGATCACCCCAGCCCCCCTGCATGCTTTCGATCCTACTGTCTCAACCCTCGATCTGGTTCGATCTTAGACTGGGAATGAACTTCGCATGCCTAAGTCAACCCATGAAACGAGTGTTCGGGAGCAGAGCCGGTCGGAGAGGCATAATGCGCAAGCCGTGGATCGGCTCGGTCCCCCTCTGTGTGCTGCCTGTCCCGTTGCCATAACCCTCGGTCCGACTGGGGCTTAGACATGGAATGAACTCCCTATGCCTAAGCCACCCACGAAACGGGCGTGCAGACGCTCAGCCCAACATGTGCACCGTGGCTCAAACTTTTAGACTAAAAATGAACTCCGTATGCTTAGACATGGAATGAACTCCGTATGCCTAAGCCAACCCATGAAACGAGCGTGCAGACGCTCAGCCGGCCGAAGAGGCAGAATGTGCAAGCCGGGGATCAGCCCGATCCCCCCTACGTGCTGTTGATCTTGCTATCGGAACCCTCTACCTAGTCTAATCTTAGATAGGGAATGAACTCCGTATGCCTAGGTCAACACATGAAATGAGCATTCAGGCGCTGAACCGGCCGAAGAGGCATAATGCGAAAGTCGGGGATCAGCCCGATCCCCCCTACATGCTACCGATCCTGTTACCGCAACCCTCGGTCTGGTTTAATCTTAGACTGGGAATGAACTCCGTATCCTTAGACTAGGGATGAACTCCGTATACCTAAGTCAACCCATGAAACGAGCGTGCGAGCGCTCAATCGGCGGAGAGGTAGAATATGTAAGCCGAGGATCAGCTCGGACCCCCCCTGTGTGCTGCCAATCCTGCTGTTGGTCTTGCTACCACAACCCTCAGTCTGGTCTGATCTTAGACTGGGAATGAACTCTGTATGCCTAAGCCAACCCACGAAACGAGCGTGCGGGCGCTTTGTCGATCGAAAAGGCAGAATGCGTAAGCTGAGCACCGGCCCGATCCCCCCTTACGTGCTATCGATCTTGCTGCTGCAACCCACGGTCCGATCTGATCTTAGATTGGTAATGAACTTCGTATGCCTAAGTTAACCCACAAAACGAGCGTGCAGGCACTCAGCCGGTCTGAGAGGCAGGACAAAGAGGCAGAATGCACAAGTCAGGGATCAACCTGATCCTCCCCTACGTGCTACCGATCCTGCTGCTGGTCCTGTTGTAGCAACCCTCGATCCGGTCTGATCTTAGACTGGGAATGAACTCTGTATGCCTAAGCCAACCCATGAAATGAGCGTACGGGCGCTCAGTCGGTCGAAAAGGTAGAATACGCAAGTCGAGAATTGGCCAGATCCCCCTCTATGTGCTGCAGGTCCCGCTACCACAACCCTCGGTCCGGTTGGGGTTTAGACATGGAATGAACTCCCTATGCCTAAGCCAACCCACGAAACGGGTGTACGGGCGCTTAACTGATCAGAGAGGCAGAATACGCAAGCCAAGGATCGGCCCAGTCCCCCCTGCGTGCTACCAATCCTGTCGTCACAACCCTCGGTCTGGTCCGATCTTAGACTGGGAATGAACTTCGTATTCTTAGGCTGGGAATGAACTCCGTATGCTTAAGTCAACCTACGAAATGAGTGTGCGGGCGGTTAGCTGATCGAAAAAGCAGAATGCGTAAACCAGGGATCGGTCTGGTCCCCCTCTGCGTGCTGCCAGTCTCGCTGCCATAACCCTTGATCCAACTGGGGCTTAGATATGGAATGAACTCCTTAAGCCTAAGCCAACCCATGAAACGGGCGTACGGGCGCTCAGCCGACCAGAGAGGCAGAATGCATAAGTCGAGGATTGGCTCGATCCCCCCTGCGTGCTGCCAATCTTGCTGCCGCAACCCTCAGTTCGATCTGATCTTAGACTGGGAATGAACTTCGTATGCTTAGACTGGGGATGAACTCCATATGCCTAAGTCAACCCATGAAAGGAGCATGCGAGCACAAAGTAGGTCGGAGGGGCCGATCGGAGAGGCAGAATACGCTAGCCAGGGATCGGCCTGGTCCCCCCTGCGTGCTGTCGATCCTGCTACTAGTCTTGCTGCCGTAACCCTTGGTCCGATCCGATCTTAGACTGGGTATGAATTCCATATGCTTAGACATGGAATGAACTCCGTATGCCTAAGCCAACCCATCAAACGAGCGTGCAGGCACTCAGCCAGCTGGAGAGGTAGAATGTGCAAGCCGGGGATCCGTCTGATCCCCCCTACATGCTGTTGATCCTGCTACCGCAACCCTCGGTCTGATTCGATCTTAGACTAAGAATGAACTCCATATGCCTAAGTTAACCCACGAAACGAGCGTTCGGGCGCTGAGCCGATCGGAGAGGCATAATGTCCAAGCTGAGGATTGACCGGTCCCCCTCTGCATCCTGCTGGTCTCGCTGCCACAACCCTCGATCTAGCAGGGGCTTAGATATGGAATGAACTCCCTATGCCTAAGCGAACCCACAAAACGGACGTACGGGTGCTCAGCCGACCGAACAGGCAGAATGCGCAAGCCGGGGATCGGCTCGGTACCCCCTCCGTGCTACCAATCCTACTGCAGCAATCCTCGGTCTGATCCAATCTTAGACTGGGAATGAACTCTGTATGCTTAAACTGGGGATGAACTCCATATGCCTAAGTCAACCCACGAAACGAGCGTGCGGGCACTTAGTCGACCGAAGGGGCCGATCGAAGAGGCAGAATGCGCTAGTTAGGGATCGACCTGGTCCCCCTTGCGTGTTGCCAATCCTGCTGCTGATCCTGCTACCGCAACCCTTGGTCCGGCCCGATCTTAGACTAGGAATGAACTCCATATGCTTAGACATGGAATGAACTCTGTATGCCTAAGCCAACCCACGAAACGAGCGTACAAGCACTCAACTGGCCGAAAAGGCAGAATGCACAAGTCAAGGATCCATCCGGTCCCCCCTACGTGCTATCGATCCTGCTACCGCAACCCTCGATTCGATCCGATCTTAAACTGGGAATGAACTCCGTATGCCTAAGTTAAACCATGAAACGAACGTCTAGGCGCTGAGTCGGTCGAAGAGGCATAATACGCAAGTCGGGGATCGATCGGTCCCCCTCTGCGTACTATCGGTCCCGCTGTCACAACCCTCAGTTTGGTTGGGGCTTAGACAAGGAATGAACTCTGTATGCCTAGGCCAACACACGAAACGGACGTGCGGGCACTCAGTCGACCAGAGAGGCAGAATGCGTAAGCTGGGGATCGATCTGATCCCCCCAGCGCACTGTCGATCCTACTGTCGCAACCTTCGGTCTGGTCTGATCTTAGACTAGGAATGAACCCCGTAAGCTTAGACTGGGGATTAATTTCGTATGCCTAAGTCAACCCATGAAACGAGCGTGTGGGCGTTGAGCCAGCCAGAACGACATAATGTGCAAGCCGAGGATCGACCTGGTCCCCCTCTGCGTGCTATCGGTCCCGCTGCCACAACCCTCAATCCGGCTGGGGCTTAGACATGGAATGAACTCCCTATGCCTAAGCCAACCCATGAAATGGGCATGTGGGTGCTCAGTCGGCTAGAGAGGCAGAACGCGTAAGCCGGGGATGGGCCCGATCCGCCTTACGTGCTACTGATCCTGCTGTCATAACCCTCGGTCCGATCTAATCTTAGACTGGGAATGAACTCCATATGCTTAGACATGGAATGAACTCCCTATGCCTAAGTCAACCCACAAAACGAGCGTGCGGACGCTCAGCCGACCAAAGAGGCAAGATGCGTAAACCGGGGATCAAACGGGTGGTAGGTGGGTTTAAGCACATCTTCATATTTATGCCTTGCCAATGCCATTTTTATGGCTTGTAAATTCATACAACGGTCCCCTAAGCCTTCATGTGAAGTTTCGTGATAAGACGACCCGTTTTCTAATTTTCACAATTTTTGAAACTTTTTACGGTTCGAGGTTTTTTAAAATTTTTTTAGAAAGAGTTTTGTCCCCAAATTTGGTAGAGAAGATCCTTGTATTTTTGTTGGCATGCACAAAAACATTCAGCTAAAAACTTGTAGTGGAGAAGATTTTGTGACTGTTTGAAAAAAGTGTCCCCATTTCAGACACTTTAATGGCTACTGGCAGCAAACCTATAAAATCTCAAATGCTCTTTAAGGGGGTGTGAGTTCTCGAGGTTTGATGAGGGATAGGGGGCCAATATAAGGGCCAAGTACCAGCACCCATCGCACATCATGTGCGCACACCCACCGGCCCACCCACTCGTCGAAACCCTCAATGCCACCGATTAGGCTCTCCGACGATGCTCCGACAATGGTGCCCCGGGCGAAAAAAATGTGCCACCAGCACATGCCCGAGACCAGCATGTGCACCCTGGCTTAGACTCTTAGATTGGGAATGAACTCCGCATGCTTGGACATGGAATGAACTCCATATGCCTAAGCCAAACCACGAAATGAGCGTGCGGTGGCTCAGCCGGTCGAAGGGGCAAAATGCACAAGTCGGGGATCGGCCCAGTCCTTCTCTGCATGCTGGTAGTCCCGCTGCCACAACCCTTGGTCCAACTGTGGCTTAGACATGGAATGAACTCTCTATGCCTAAGCCAACCTACAAAACGGGCCTACGGGCGCTCAACCGGTCAGAGAGGCAGAATGCGCAAATCAGGGATCAGCTCGGTCCCTCTGCATGCTGTCGATCCTGCTACCGTTACCCTCGATCTGGTCTGATCTTAGACTGGGAATGAACTTTGTATGCTTAGACTGGGGATGAACTCCGTATGCCTAAGCCAACCCACGAAATGAGTGTGCGGTGGCTCAGTCGGCCTGAGAGCTAGAATGCACAAGCCGAGGATCGGCCCGGCCCCTCTCTACGTGTTGGCGGTCTTGCTGTCACAATCCTCGATCCTGCTGGGGCTTAGACATGGAATGAACTCCCTATGCCTAAGCCAACCCACGAAATGGGTCTGCGGGTGCTTAACCGGTCGGAGAGGCAGAATGCGCAAGTCAAGGATCAGCTCAATCCCTCCCAACGTGCTATTGATCCTGCTACTGGTCCTACTACCATAACCCTTGGTCTAGTCTGATCTTAGAATAGAAATGAACTCCGTATGCTTAGACATGGAATAAACTCCATGTGCCTAAGCCAACCCACGAAACGAGCGTGCGAGCGCTCAGTTGGTCAGAGAGGCAGAATGCCCAAGTCGAGGACCGATCCGATCCCCCTCTGCGTGCTATCGATCCTGCTACCGCAACCCTCAATCCGATCTAATCTTAGACTGGGAATGAACTCCGTATGCCTAAGTCAACCCACAAAATGAGCGTTCAGGCGCTGAGCTGGTCGGAGAGTCATAATGCGCAAGCCAGGGATCGGCTCGATACCCTTCTACGTGCTGCCGGTCCCACTGCCATAACTCTCGGTCTGGCTGGGCTTAAACATGGAATGAACTCCTTATGCCTAAGCTGACCCACTAAACAGTTTGAAAAAAAATTTGGTAGAGGTGATCCTTGTATTTTTGTTGGCATGCACAAAAAAAATTCAGCTAAAAACTCGAAGTGGAGAAGATTTTGTGACCGTTTGAAAAAAGTGTCCCCATTTCAGACACTTTAATGGCTACTGGCAGCAAACCTATAAAATCTCAAATGCTCTTTAAGTGGGTGTGAGTTCTCGAGGTTGGATGAGGGATAGGGGCTCAATATAAGGCCAAGTACCTACACCCATTGGACATCATGTACGCACACCCCCCGGCCCCCCAATCGACGGAGCCCCCAATGCCGCTGCTTAGGCTCTCCGGCGATGCTCCGACGATAGTGCCCTAGGCAAAAAAAATGCGACACTAGCACATGCCCGAGCCCAGCATCTGCACCGTGGCTCAAAATCTTATACTGGGAATGAACTCCGTATGCTTAGACATGGAATAAACTCCGTACGCCTAAGCCAACCCACGAAACGAACGTGTGGGTGCTCAGCCGGTCGGAGAGGTAGAATGCGTACGCCGGGGATCGGCCCGATCCCCCATGCGTGCTGTCAATCCTGCTACCGCAACCCTTGCTTCGGTTTGATCTTAGGCTGGGAATGAACTCCGTATGCATAAGTCAACCCACGAAACGAGCGTACGGGCATTGAGTCGACCGAGGAGGCATAATGCGCGAGCCAGGTATCGGCTCGATCCCCCTTTGCGTGCTGCCAGTCTCGCTGCCACAACCCTCGATCCGACTGGGGCTTAGACATGGAATGAACTACCTATGCCTAAGCCAACACACGAAACGGGCGTGCAGACGCTCAGCCGGCCGGAGAGGCAGAATGCGTAAGCCGGGGATCGGCGCGTTCCCCCCTACGTGCTATCGATCATGCTGACGCAACCCTTGGTCCGATCCGATCTTAGACTGGGAATGAACTCTGTATGCTTAGACTGGGGATGTACTCCGTATGCCTAAGTCAACCCATGAAACGAGCGTGCGGGCGCTCAACCGGTCGGAGAGGCATAATGCGCAAGCTGGGGATCAGCCCGATCCCCCTCTGCGTGCTGTTGATCCCACTACCGGTCCTGCTGCCACAACCCTCGGTCCAGCTGGGGCTTAGACATGGAATGAACTCTGCATGCCTAAGCCAAACTACGAAATGAGCATACGGGCGCTCAGCCGGCCGGAGAGGCAGAATGCGTAAGCCGGAGATTGGCCTGGTCCCCCCTGCATGCTACCGATCCTACTACTGGTCCTGTTGCCGTAACCCTTAACTCGGTCCGATCTTAGACTAGGAATGAACTCCGTATGCTTAGACATGGAATGAACCCCGTATGCCTAAGCCAACCCATGAAACGAGCATGCAGGTGCACAGCCAACCGGAGAGGCAGAATGCGTAAGTCGAGGATCGACCTGGTTCCCCCTATGTGCTATTGATCTTGCTACCACAACCCTCGGTCCGATCCGATCTTAGACTGGAATGAACTCTGTATGCCTAAGTCAACCCACGAAACAAGCGTGTGGGCTCTGAGCATAATGCATAAGCCGGGGATCGACCCGGTCCCCCTCTACATGTTGTCGATCCCACTGCCACAACCCTCGGTCTGGTTAGGGCTTAGACATGGAATGAACTCCCTATGCCTAAGCCAACCCACGAAACAGACGTGCGGGTGCTCAACCGGCCGAAGAGGTAGAATGCGCAAGCTGAGGATCGGCCCGATCCCCCCTGCGTGCTGTCGATCTTGCTGTCGCAACGCTCAGTCTGGTTTGATCTTAGACTGGGAATGAACTTCGTATGCTTAGACTGGGGATGAACTCTGTATGCCTAAGTCAACCCATAAAATGAGCGTGCGGGCGCTCAACCGACCAGAGAGGCAGGATGCGCAAGTCAGGGATCGAACGGGTGGTAGGTGGGTTCAAGTGTCACGCCCTGGGCGGCCGCGCCAGGCACATCAGGTAGACCAGCAGGTGAGCCAGAGGTTGAGGTCCGTAGACCAGGCATGCTGACGGGTATCTATGTGCAAAGCCTAGTAAACGAGTTCATAATGCCCGTCCAGCTTGCAGGCCAGCCCGTGAGACCAATGCCTTGCATACAAGCTACCCGCACCACATCCAGAAGGGCCCAAGGTGCTAGACATGCGAGGGAGGTTTCTGGAAGCAGGCAGGATCAGTAGGAGCATCCTGGCAGATTTGGTTGACCCTGAAAATTAGGAGTTAGCATCCTGATTGATTGTAATCCCATGATTTTAGCCTTTATTCTAAGGATATTGCCATTAAGTTGTAGCTGGACCCTCAACTATAAATAGAGGGCTGCTCCACCCTTATTTGTACACCATCAAACACTTCTGTTTCAGTGAATCCAAGAGCATTTCCAGAATTCTATCTTCTTGTCCTGTTTCTCTTTAACTTACGTAATCAGCCCTTCCCGTTGTTCTAGTGCCTGCACGCTTGTGTTTTAGGCTGACTTAGGCATAAAGGAGGAGATTCCAAGCCTAAGGCCGTACGGTTTCTGAGTCTAAGGTCGGGGACCATGACAGTTGGTATCAGAGTAAGTTCAATTCTGCGTGCTTGTGTTGTGCAGGTTAGATCGTGATTGTGGAGATGGCATCCCAAGTGACGTTGCTAACCAACAACCAGAGGCCCAGGAGCATTGGGGTGGAATAGGGAGGAAAGCCAGTTCTAGAGATATCTAGTCTACCATGGACGGTAGGCTGGCCAAGGTGGAGGTGACCATGGGCGACATGGGGAAGAAGCTTGAAGGGGTAGAGACTCACATTGCATCGTTAGACTCTTTGGGGGAAGAGATCCAAAGTGAGCAGGAAGCTGCTCTCAATAAAGGCATGGATGTGATCACCCAAAAGAATCAGACCTTGGAGGCTGAAGTGCTAACCTTGCACGATGGCCTGGAGGCCATGCGACAGTGGATGGAGGAGCTTACCAGTGAGCTCGTTGCTTGCAAGACTACCATTGGGAATGGCATGTTTGCCAAAGTGTCCAAATCCAGATTGGATGTCCCCAAGCCTAAGGAGTTCAAGGGGACTAGGGTGGCCAAGGAAGTAGACAACTACCTTTAAGGTATGGAGCAGTACTTCCAGGCCATGGGCATGCAAGACGAGGCGATAAAGGTAAGTACCGCAGCTATGTATCTTACTAATGTAGCCTTATTGTGGTGGAGGCGCAGGTGTGATGATGTAAGGCATGGGAGCACCAAGATTGGAACCTGGGCAGAGTTCCAAAAGGACTTCAGAGAACAATTTTACACGGAGTATACCGATGATGAGGTGCGGGCAAAGTTGCGCAGGCTGAGCCAGCAAGGGGACATAAGGGAGTATGTCTAAAAATTCTCTGAACTGATGCTACAGATCTTGGATCTAGGTGAAAAGGATGCCTTATTTACTTTCATGGATGGGCTGAAGCTGTGGGTGAAGCATGAGCTACAAAGGAGACGAGTTCATGACTTGGCTAAAGCCATGACTACTACCAAGGCCTTGATAGAGTTCAAGCCTCTGAACAAGTTCGAGTCTACCAAGCCCAAGGGTAAGGGCAAGGAATATAGGGATCAGAAGAAGCAATCCAAGGGGAAGGACCATGACCGAAAGTCCAAGGATAGGGACCGAGACCATTCAAACAAGGATGGTGAGAGGAAGCCACCAGCAGGTAAGTGGAAAGCAAAGGGGGACCGAGAGCCACTAGCATGCTACCTATGTGGAGGGAGCCACATAGTGCGTAATTGCCCGTAAAAGGGCAAGCTGGCTGCTGTAGACAGGGAGTCTAACGAGGAGCCGGAGTCAGGGGCAGCAAAGCTTGGGTCGTTAGTGCTCAATGCTGTCCAAAGTAAGGGGAGTCGTAAGCCAAAGGGCTTGATGTTTGCGGATCTGATGGTTACGGGTCAGAAGGTGAGTGCACTGGCGGACACAGGTGCCTCACATCTTTTTATTTCAGGTGATGGAGCCCAGAAGCTCAGACTGAAGGTGTAGAAAGGGATTGGTACCATTAAAATGGTGAACTCCAAGGAGGTTCCAGCCATTGGAGTAACACAAAGAGTGGAGTTGCAGCTTAGAGACTGGAAAGGCAAGGAGACCATTGAGGTAATACCCCTTGATGACTATGAGTTTGTGATTGGGTTGGATTTCCTTGTTCGAATTAATGCCCTCCTTGTGCCTTTTGTCGATTGTGTTTGCATCTTGGATGCACGGTGCCAATGCCTAGTACCATTAAGGAGAGGGTCTGGAATTGGGTCACAGGTGGTGTCAGCCATCCAATTTGCCAAGGCGGTAAGCAGACAAGAAGACACCTTCTTGGCAGCCCTAAAATATGATGAGCCAAGGGAGAAGGAGACCGAGTCACCCTTGGAGGTGCTAAAGGTGCTAAAGACCTTTAGTGATGTGATGCCCGCAAAGCTGCCTAGCAAGCTACCACCTAAGAGGGAGGTGGACCATAAGATCGAGCTAGTATCCGAGGCCAAGCCACTAGCTAGAGCCTCTTACCAAATGTCTCCACTAGAGTTGGAGGAATCGAAGAAGTAGCTCAAAGAGTTAGTTGATGCTGGCTTCATCAGGCCATCGAAGGCACCCTATGGTACACCGATTCTATTCCAGCGTAAGCATGATGGGTTGTTGCGGCTGTGCATAGACTATTGGGCTTTGAACAAGCTGACCATCAAGAACAAGTACCCCATCCCAGTCATTATAGACTTGTTCGATCAACTTGGATGCACAAGGTGGTTCACCAAGTTGGATTTGAGATCAGGCTACTATCAAGTCAGGATCACGGAAGGAGATGAGCCAAAGACAGAATGTGTCACTCGGTATGGTTCGTATTAGTTCTTGGTGATGCTTTTCAAACTCACGAATGCCCCAGTAACATTCTGCACCCTTATGAATAAGGTACTTCAGTCATTCCTGGATCGATTTGTTGTGGTTTATTTGGATGACATTGTGATCTACAGCCAGACTTTGGGAGAGCATGTAGACCACTTGAAATAGGTGTTCGAGGTGTTGCGGGCGCGCAAGCTGTTTGTCAAGAGAGAGAAGTGCTCATTCGCCCAGCAGGAGATCCCGTTCCTAAGCCACATAGTGGGAGGTGGCAGGATACGCATGGATGAAGGCAAGATACACGCCATCCTGGAGTGGCAACCGCCAGCCAAGGTCACTGAGTTGAGATCATTCCTTGGGCTAGTTAACTACTATAGGTGCTTCATCAAAGGTCACTCAGCAATAGCCATGCCATTGATTGACTTGCTCAAGAAAGAGAGAGCATGGGAGTAAAGCGCAGGGTGCCAGGAAGCCTTTGACAGGTTGAAGCGGGCTGTGACAGAAGAGCCAGTCTTGGCCTTGCCAGACCATGCCAAGCCGTATAAGGTGCATACAGATGCATCAGACTTTGCCATAGGGAGCGTGTTGATGCAGGAAGGACGTCCAGTCGCGTTCGAGAGCAGAAAGCTGAACGAGACTCAACGCAAGTACACGATCCAAGAGAAAGAGATGACTGCAGTGGTGCACTGCTTACGCACTTGGTGCCATTACCTGTTGGGGTCGAGGTTCATGGTTAGGATGGACAATGTGACGACCAGCTACTTCCAGACACAAAAGAAGCTGTCCCTCAAGCAGACAAGATGGCAAGATTTTCTTGTTGAATTTGATTTTCAAATGGAGTACAAGCCAGGGTGGGCGAACCTAGTGGCAGACACCCTAAGAAGGAAGGCTAACCTTGCTACCATTAGCCAATCAGAGGGGTTACTAGTGTCACGCATCAAGGAGGGACTTTGATGGAGTATGCCTAACAAGGTAAGACTAGGCGGTTTTGGTTGCAGGATGGCTTGCTGTACACCAGGGGCAGTAGACTGTTTGTGCCATGGCACGGAAAGCTCCACAGGGAAGTTTTGCAAGAATGTCATGATTCAAGGTGGGCTGGACACCCCGGAATGAGCCGTACCTTGGCGCTGATTGAGGATCGGTACTACTAGTCACACATGAGGGACGATGTGGAGGCTTATGTGAAGACTTGTCTTGTGTGCCAAAAAGACAAGGTGGAGCTCAAGAAACCAGGCAGTCTCTTGGAGCCATTGCCAGTGCCAGAGCGACCATGGGAGAGTGTTTTTCTAGACTTTATAGTCGGTCTACCCAAAGCAGAAGGGTTTGGAAGCATCATGGTAGTGGTGGATAGGTTTTCCAAGTATGGAATCTTCATTCCAACAACCAAAGAGTGCCCAGTCGATGAGGTAGCTCAATTGTTTCTGAAGAACATGGTTAAGTACTGGAGAGTGTTGAAGACCATTGTTAGTGATCAGGATGGGCATTTCACAGGCAGGTTCTGAACTGAGTTGTTCAAGCTATTGGGGTCAGACTTGAACTTTTCCACCAGCATGCATCCGCAGACCGATGGGTAGACAGAGTGAGTAAATGGACTATTGGAGGTCTACCTCAGGCACTATGTGAGTGCCACTCAAAGGGACTGGCCAAAGCTACTAGATATTGTGTAGTTTTCCTACAACTTGCAAAGGAGCGAGGCAACAAACCAGAGCCCATTTGAGGTTATGATAGGGCAACAACCACTAACACCCGGTTCGATTGTTGCAGGTTATACAGGGCCAAATCCAGCAGCATACAAGTTTGCCAAGGCATGGCAGGAGCAAACTAACTTGACCAGAGTTTGTCTACACAAGGCGGCCAAGAGGTCGAAGAAGTGGGCAGACTAGAAGAGGCGAGATGTGCAGTTCCAGGTTTGAGATTTGGTGTTGGTGAAGCTGTATCCCATCGTGCACCATAAGGGGCTGCACAAGGCCTAGTTCGGAGGTATGAGGGACCTTTTCGAGTAGTCAAGAGGGTAGGCAAGGTTGCCTACAAGTTGGATATGCCACCCAAGCTGAAGGTACACCTGGTGTTCCATGTGAGCATGCTCAAGCTGTTCCATGAGGATGAGGGAGATCCAGGATGGGCAGAGTCAAAGCGTACGCCATTGGGAGCAAGGGCCTTATATGAGAAGGAGGTCCACAGCATCATAGCTGACCGAGAGGTGAGACGGAAGAACTATCAACCAAGATATGAGTACTTGGTGCGCTGGAAGGGACTTCCAGACAGTGAGGCGAGCTAGGAACCAGCAGAGGACTTATGGTAGTTCGGGGACCAGATCAGGTAGTACCATACAGAAGACACAACGAGGGCATTGCGTAATCAGGTGGGGGAGAATGTCACGCAATGGGTGGTCGTGCTAGGCACATCAGGTGGACCAACAGGTGAGCCAGAGGTTGAGGCCCGTAGACCAGGCGTGCTGGCGGGTATCTATGCACAAAGCCTAGCAAACGAGTTCAGAATGCCCGCCCAACTTGCAAGCCAGCCTGTGAGACCAAGGCCTGGCATACAAGCTGCCCGCACCACATCCAGAAGGGCCCAAGGTGCTGGACACATAAGGGAAGCTTCTGGAAGCAAGCAGGATCAGCAGGAGCATCCTGGCAGATTTGGTTGACCCCAAAAATCAGGTGTTAGCATCCTGATTGATTCTAATCCCATGATTTTAGCCTTTATTCTAGGGATATTGCCATTAAGTTGTAGCTAGCGCCTCAACAATAAATAGAGGGCTGCACCACTCTCATTTGTACACCATCAAACACTTTTGTTTCAGTGAATACAAGAGCATTTCCTGAATTCTATCTTTTTATCCTGTTTTTCTTTAACTTATGTAATCAGCCCTTCCCATTGTTCTAATGCCTACACGCTGCCATCCCAATGCCCTTTTTATGGCTTGTAAATTCATACAATGGTCCCCTAAGCCTTCATGTGAAGTTTCATGGCAAGACGACCTATTTTCTATTTTTCATGATTTTCAAAACTTTTTGCGGTTCAGGATTTTCTACAATTTTTTTAGAAAGCGTTTTGTCCCCAAATTTGGTAGAGGTGATCCTTGTATTTTTGTTGGCATGCACAAAAAAATTCAGCTAAAAACTCGAAGTGGAGAAGATTTAGTAACTGTTTGAAAAAAGTGTCCCCATTTCAAATACTTTAATGGCTATTGGCAGCAAACCTATAAAATCTCAAATGCTCTTTAAAGGGGTATGAGTTCTCGGGGTTTGATGAGGGATAGGGGGCCAATATAAGGGCCAAGTACCAGCACCCATCGACATCATGTGCGCACATCCCCCGGCCCCCCAATCGTCGGAACCCCCAATGCCGCCAGTTAGGCTCTCCGAAGATGCTCCGACGATGGTGCCTTGGGATAAAAAAATGTGGCACCGTGGCACAAACTCTTAGACTGGGAATGAACTCCGTATGCTTAGACATGGAATGAACTCCGTACGCCTAAGCCAACCCACGAAACGAGCGTGCGGGCACTTAGCCGACCGGAGAGGTAGAATGCACAAGTCGGGGATTGGCCTAGTCCCCCTTTGCGTGCTCTCGGTCCCACTACCACAACCCTCGGTCCGGCTGGGGCTTAGACATGGAATGAACTCCCTATGCCTAAGCCAACTCAAGAAACGGGTGTACGGGTGCTCAACCGGCCGAGGAGGCAGAATGTGCAAGTCGGGGATCGACCCGATCCCCCCTGCGTGTTGCCGATCTTGCTGTCGCAACCCTCGGTCCGGTCTGATCTTAGGCAGGGAATGAACTTCGTATGCTTAGACTAGGGATGAACTTCGTATGCCTAAGTCAACCCATGAAACGAGCGTACGAGCACAAAGCCGGCCGGAGAGGCAGAATGCGTAAGTCGGGGATTGACCCGGTCCCCCCTGCGTGCTGCCAATCCTGTTGCTGGTCCTACTATCGTAACCCTCTGTCCGATCTGATTTTAGATTGGGAATGAACTTCGTATGCCTAAGTCAACCCATGAAATGAGCATTCGTGCGCTGAGCCGGCCGGAGAGGCATAATGCGCAACCCTCTGCGTGCTGTCGATCCCGCTGCCACAACCCTCGGTCTGGCTAGGGCTTAGACATGGAATGAACTCCCTATGCCTAAGCCAACCCATGAAACGAGCGTACGGGTGCTCAGTCGGCCAGAGAGGCAGAATGCGCAAGCCAGGGATCGACCTGGTCCCTCCTGCGTGCTGTCGATCCTGCTACCACAACCCTCGGTCTTGTCCGATCTTAGACTGGAAATGAACTTCATATACTTATACTGGGGATGAACTCCGTATGCCAAAGTCAACCCATGAAACGAGCGTGCGGACGCTCAGCCGACAGAGAGACAGGATGCGCAAGCCGGGGATCAAACGGTTGGAGGTGGGTTCAAGCACATCTTCATATTTCTCCCATGCCAATGCCATTTTTATGGTCCCTTAAGCCTTCATGTGAAGTTTCGTGGCAAGACGACCCATTTTCTATTTTTCATGATTTTTGAAACATTTTACGGTTCGAGATTTTTTAAAATTTTTTTAGAAAGAGTTTTGTCCCCAAATTTGGTAAAGGTGATCCTTGTATTTTTTTTGGCATGCAAAAAAAAATTAAGCTAAAAAATCGAAGTGGAGAAGATTTTGTGACTGTTTGAAAAAAATGTTCCCATTTCAGACACTTTAATGGCTACTGGTAGCAAACCTATAAAATCTCAAATGCTCTTTAAGGGGGTATGAGTTCTCGAGGTTTGATGAGGGATAGGGGGCCAATATAAGGGCCAAGTACTAGCACGCATCGCACATCATGTGCGTATACCCCCTGGCCCCCCCAATCGCTGGAACACCCAATGCCGCTGGTTAGGCTCTCCGGTGATGCTCCGGCGATGGTGTCCTGAGCAAAAAAAATGTGGCACCAGCACATGCCTGAGCCCAGTATGTGCACCATGCCTCAAACTCTTAGGCTGGGAATGAACTCTGTATGCTTAGACATGGAATGAACTTCGTCTACCTAAGCCAACCCACAAAATGAGCATGCGGGCGCTCAGTCGGCCGGAGAGGCAGAATGCGCAAGCCGGGGATCGACCCAATCCCCCTCTATGTGCTGCCGATCCCGCAGCCACAACCTTCGGTCTGGCTGGGGCTTAGTCATGGAATCAACTCCCTATGCCTAAGCCAACCCCATAAAATGGGCGTGCGGGCGCTCAGCCGATCGGAGAGGCAAAAAATGCAAGTCGGGGATCGACCCGGTCCCCCCTGCATGCTACCGATGCTGCTACTGTAACCCTCGATCTGGTTCGATCTTAGACTGGGAATGAACTCAGTATGCTTAGACTGGGGATGAACTCCGTATGCCTAAGTCAACCCACGAAATAAGCGTACGGGCGTTCAGTCGGCCGGAGAGCCAAAATACGCAAGTCGAGTATCGGCTCAGTCCCCCCTACGTGCTACCGATGCTACTGGTGGTCTTGCTGTCGCAACCCTCAGTCTGGTCCGATCCTAGACTGGGAACAAACTCTGTATGCTTAGACATGGAATGAACTCCGTATGCCAAAGCCAACCCACAAAATGAGCGTGCAGGCGTTCAGCCAGCCGGAGAGGCAGAATGGGCCAACCGGGGATCGGCTCAATCCCCCACTACGTGCTGCAGGTCCCGCTACTACAACTCTCGGTCCGATTGGGGCTTAGACATGGAATGAACTCCCTATGCCTAAGCCAACCCACAAAACGAGCATGCGGGCACCCAGTCGTTCAGAGAGGCAGAATGCGCAAGCCTAGGATCGACCCGGTCCCCCCTGCATGCTACCGATCCTGCTACCGCAACCCTCGATCCGATTTGATCTTAGATTGGGAATGAACTCCGTATGCTTAGACTGAGAATAAACTCCGTATGCATAAGTCAACCCATGAAACGAGCGTGCGGGCACTCAACCGGCCGGAGAGGCAGAACGCATAAGCTGGGGATCGGCCCGATCCCTCATGTATGCTATCGATCCTACTGCTGGTCCTGCTACCGCAACCTTCAGTCTGGTCCGATCTTAGACTGGGAATGAACTCCGTATGCTTAGACATGGAATGAACTCTGTATGCCTAAGCCAACCCATGAAATGAACATGCGGGCACTCAGTCGGCCGTAGAGGTAGAACTCTGTATGCCTAAGTCAACCCATGAAATAAGCGTTCGGGCGTTGAGCCGATCGGAGAGGCATAATGCGCAAGCGGGGATCGGCCCGGTCCCCCCCCCGCGTGCTGCCTGTCCCACTGCCATAATCCTCGGTCCGGCTGGGGCTTAGACATGGAATGAACTCCCTATGCCTAAGCCAACCCACGAAACGGGCGTACGGGTGCTCAGTCGGTCGGAGAGGCAGAATGCACAAGCCGGGGATCGGTCCGATCCCCCCTGTGTGCTACCGATCCTACTACCGCAACCCTCGATCCGGTTGCATCTTAGACTGGGAATGAACTCTGTATGCTTAGACTGGGGATTAACTCCGTATGCCTAAGTCAACCCATGAAACGAGCGTACGGGCGGTCAGTCGATCAGAGAGGCAGGATGCGCAAGCCGAGGATCGAACGGGTGGTAGGTGGGTTCAAGCACATCTTCATATTTCTCCCATGCCAATGCCATTTTTGTGGCTTGTAAATTCATACAATGGTCCCCTAAGCCTTCATGTGAAGTTTCATGGCATGACGACCTGTTTTCTATTTTTCATGATTTTTGAAACTTTTTACGGTTCGGGATTTTTTAAAGTTTTTTTAGAAAGAGTTTTGTCCCCAAATTTGGTAGAGGTGATCCTTGTATTTTTGTTGGCATGCACAACAAAATTCAGCTAAAAACTCAAAGTGGAGAAGAATTTATGGTCATTTGAAAAAAGTGTCCCCATTTTAGACAATTTAATGGCTACTAGCAGCAAACATATAAAATCTCAAATGCTCTTTAAGGGGGTGTGAGTTCTCAAGGTTTGATGAGAGATAGGGGGACACTATAAGGGCCAAGTACCAGCACCCATCGCACATCATGTACGCACACCCCCGGCCCCCCCAATCGTCGGAACCCCCAAAGCCGTCGGTTAGGCTCTCTGGCGATACTCCGACGATGGTGCCCCAGGTGAAAAAATATGGCACCAACACATAGCCTAGCCCAGCATGTGCATCGTGGCTCAAACTCTTAGACTGGGAATGAACTCCGTATGCTTAGACATGGAATGAACTCCGTATGCCTAAGCCAACCAATGAAATGAGCGTACGGGTGCTCAGCCGGTTGGATAGGCAGAATGCGCAAGCAAGGGATCGACCTGATCCCCCTCTGCGTGTTGTTGGTCCGCCTGCCACAACCCTCGGTTCGGCTGGGGCTTAGACATGGAATGAACTCCCTATGCCTAAGGAAACCCACGAAACGGGCGTACGGGTGCTCAGTCGGTCCCCCCTGCATGTTGTTGATCCTGCTATCGTAACCCTCAGTCTGATCCAAACTTAGACTGAAAATGAACTCCGTATGCGTAAGTCAACCCATGAAATGAGCGTTCGGGCACTGAACCGTCTGGAGAGGCATAATGCGCAAGCCAGGGATTGGCCCGGTCCCCCTCTGCGTGCTGTCAGTCCTGCTGCCACAACCCTAGGTCCGACTGGGGCTTAGACATGGAATGAACTAACTATACCTAAGCCAACCCATGAAACTTCACGTGCGGGCATTCAGCCGCCCGAAAAGGTAGAATGCACAAGCCGGGGATCAGCCTGGTCCCCTCTGTATGCTGTTGATCCTACTGCCGCAACCCTTGGTTCGGTCTGATCTTAGACTGGGAATGAACTGCGTATGCTTAGATTGGGGATGAACTCTGTATGCCTAAGTCAACCCATGAAACGAGCGTACGGACGCTCAGCCGACCAAAGAGGCAGGATGGGCAAGCCGGGGGTCGAACAGGTGGTAGGTGGGTTCAAGCACATCTTCATATTTCTGCCATACCAATGCCATTTTTATGGCTTGTAAATTCATACAATGGTCCCCTAAGCCTTCATGTAAAGTTTCATGGCAAGATGACACATTTTCTATTTTTCATGATTTTTAAAACTTTTACGGTTTGGGATTTTTTAAAATTTGTTTAGAAAGAGTTTTGTCCCCAAATTTGGTAGAGGTGATCCTTGTATTTTTGTTGGCATGCACAAAAAAATTCAGCTAAAAACTCGAAGTGGAGAAGATTTTGTGACCGTTTGAAAAAAGTGTCCCCATTTCAGACACTTTAATGGCTACTGGCAGCAAACCTATAAAATCTCAAATGCTCTTTAAGGGGGTGTGAGTTCTCAAGGTTTGATGAGGGATAGGGGGCCAATATAAGGGCCAAGTACCAACACCCATCACACATCATGTGCGCACACCCCTCGGCCCCCCCAATCGCCAAAACCCCCAATGCCACCGGTTTGACTCTCCGACGATCATCCGGCGATGCTGCCATGGGCGAAAAAAATGTGGCACCAGCACATGCCCGAGCCCAGCATGTGCACCGTGGCATAAACTCTTAGACTGGGAATGAACTCTGAATGCTTAGACATGGATTGAACTCCGTATGCCCAAGCCAACCCATGAAACGAGCATGCGAGCGCTCAGCCAGCCAAAGAGGTAGAATGCGTAAGCCGAGGTTCGACCCCCCTTCTACGTGGTGCTGGTCCCGCTAACACAACCCTCGGTCTGGCTACGGCTTAGACATGGAATGAACTCCCTATGCCTAAGCCAACCCATGAAACGGGTGTACGGGTGCTTAACCAGCCAGAGAGGCAGAATGCGCAAGCCGGGGATCGGCCCGATCCCTCTTACGTGCTACCGATCCTACTGTCGCAACTCTCGGTTTGGTCTGATCTTAGACTGGGAATGAACTTTGTATGCTTAGACTAGGGATGAGCTCCGTATGCCTAAGTCAAACCACGAAACAAGCGTGCGGGCGTTCAGCTGGTCGGAGAGGCAGAATGTGCAAGTCGGGGATCGGCTTAGTCCCCCTCTGTGTGCTGCCTATCCCGCTGCCACAACCCTCAGTCTGACTGGGGCTTAGACATGGAATGGACTCCCAATGCCTAAGCCAACACATGAAATGAGGGTACGGGCACTTAGCCGACCGTAAAGGCAGAATGAGTAAGTCAGGGATCGGCCTAGTCCCCCCTGTGTGCTACCGATCTTGCTGTAGCAACCCTCGATCTGGTCAGACTTAGACTGGGAATGAACTCCATATGCTTAGACTGGGGATGAACTCCGTATGCCTAAGTCAACCCATTAAACGAGCATGCGGGCGCTCAATCGGCCAGAATGGCTGGTCGGAGAGGTAGAGTGTGTAAGCCGAGGATCGACCCATTTCCCCCAGTGTGCTATCGATCCTGCTACTTGTCCTGCTACCGTAACCCTTGGTCTGGTCTGATCTTAGACTGGTAATGAACTCCGTATGCTTAGACATGGAATGAACTCCGTATGTCTAAGCTAACCCATGAAACGAGCACACAAGTGCTCAGCCGCCTGGAGAGGCAAAACTTGCAAGCCGAGGACCGGCCCGATCCCTCCTGCATGCTATCACTCTTACTACCACAGCCCTCAGTCCGATCCGATCTTAGATTGGGAATGAACTCTGTATGCCTAAGTCAACCCATAAAACGAACGTTCGGGCACTGAGCTGATCGAAGAGGGATAATGCGCAAGTCGGGGATCGACTCGATCCCCCTCTGCGTGCTATCGATCCCGCTGCCACAACACGTGGTCCGGCTGGGGCTTAGACATGGAATGAACTCCCTATGCCTAAGCCAATCCATGAAACGGGCATGCGGGCGCTCAGTCGGTTGGAGAGGCAGAATGCACAAGCCGGGAATTGGCCTGGTTCCCCCTGTGTGCTGGTGATCCTACTGCTGGTGCTGCTGCTGCAACCTTCAGTCCAGTTTGATCTTAGAATGGGAATAAACTCCGTATGCTTAGACATGGAATGAACTCCGTATCCTAAGCCAACCCATGAAATGAGCATGCGGGCGCTCAGCTGGGCGGAGAGGTAGAATCCACAAGCCAAGGATCGGCCCGGTCCCCGCCTGCGTGCTGTCAATCCTACTGTCGCAACCCTCGGTCCGATCCGATCTTAGACTAAGAATGAACTCCGTATGCCTAAGTCAACCCATGAAACAAGCGTTCGGGCGCTGAGCCGGTCGGAGAGGGATAATGCACAAGTTGGGGATCGACCTAGTCACCCTCTGCGTGCTGTCGGTCCCGCTGCCACAACACTTGGTCCGACTGGGGCTTAGACATGGAATGAACTCCCTATGCCTAAGCTAATCCATGAAATGGGCATGCGAGCGCTCAGCCAGCCGGAGAGACAGAATGCACAAGCCAAGAATTGGCCCTGTTCCCCCTGCGTGCTGTCGATCCTGCTGCTGGTGCTGCTGTCGGAACCTTCAGTCCGATCCAATCTTAGACTAGGAATAAACTCCGTATGCTTAGACATGGAATGAACTCTGTATCCTAAGCCAACCCACGAAATGAGCGTGCGGGCGTTCAGCTGGGCAGAGAGGTAGAATGCGCAAGCCAGGGATCGGTCCGATCCCTGCCTACGTGCTGTTGTTCCTGCTATCGCAACCCTCGGTCTGGTCCGATCTTAGACTGAGAATGAACTCCGTATGCCTAAGTCAACCCACGAAATGACCGTTCGGGCGTTGAGCCAATCGGAGAGGTATAATGCGCAAGTCGAGGATCGGCCCAGTCCCCCTTTGTGTGCTACCGGTCTCGCTGCCACAACCCTCGATCCGGCTAGGGCTTAGACATGGAATGAGATCCCTATGCCTAAGCCAACCCGTAAAACAGGCGTGCAGACGCTCAGCCAGCCGGAGAGGTAGAATACATAAGCCGGGGATCGGCCTGATCCTCCTTGCATGCTGCTGATCTTACTGCCACAACCCTCGGTCCGATCCGATCTTAGACTGGGAATGAACTCCGTATGATTAGACATGGAATGAACTCTGTATGCCTAAGCTAACCCACGAAACGAACATGCGGGCACTTAGTCGGGCGGAGAGGTAGGATGCGCAAGCCAGGGACTGACCCGATCCCTCCTGCGTGCTGTCGATCCTACTGCTGCAACCCTCGGTCCAGTCCGATCTTAGACTGGGAATGACTCCGTATGCCTAAGTCAACCCACGAAACGAGCGTTCAGGCGCTGAGCCAGCTAGAGAGGCATAATGCGCAAGCTGGGGATCAGCCTGGTCCCCCTCTGCATACTGTCGATGCCGCTACCACAACCCTCGGTCTGGCTACGGCTTAGCCATGGAATGAACTCCCTATGCCTAAGCCAACCCATGAAATGGGTGTGCGGGCGCTCAGCCGGCTGGAGAGGCAGAATGCACAAGTCAGGGATCGATCTGATCCTCCCTACGTGCTGTCGATCCTGCTGCCACAACCCTCGGTCCGGTCCGATCTTAGACTGGGAATAAACTCCGTATGCTTAGACTGGGGATGAACTCCGTATGCCTAAGTCAACGCACGAAACGAGCCGGGGACCGGATCGATTTTGGTGCTGGTTCTACTGCCGCAAACCTCGGTCCGGTCTGATCTTAGACTAGAAATGAAGTCGATATCGTTAGACATGGAATGAACTCCGTATGCCTAAGCCAACCCACCATACGAGCATGCGGGCGCTCAGCTAGTCGGAGAGGTAAAATGCGTAAGTCGGGGATCGGCCCGATCCCCCTTTGCGTGCTGTTGGTACCGCTGCCACAACCCTCGGTCTGGCTGGGGCTTAGACATGGAATGAACTCCCTATGCCTAAGCCAACCCACGAAACGGGCGTACGGGCGCTCAGTCGACCGGAGAGGCAGAATGCGCACGCCGGGGATCGATCCGGTCCCCCCTGTGTGCTACCAATCTTGCTATCGTAACCCTTGATCTGAGTCAATCTTAGACTGGGAATGAACTCTGTATGCTTAGACTGAGGATGAACTTCGTATGCCTAAGTCAACGCACGAAACGAGCCGAGGATCGACCCAGTGCCCCTCTTTGTGCTATCGATTCTGCTGCTGGTCCTGCTGTCAGATCTTAGACTAAGAATGAACTCCATACAATTAGACATGGAATGAACTCCGTATGCCTAAGCCAACCCACGAAATGAGCATGCGGGTGCTCAACTGGTCGGTGAGGCAGAATGCGTAAACCGAGGATCAGCCCGGTCCCCCTCTGCGTGCTGTCGATCCTGCTGCCACAACCCTCGATTCGACTGGAGCTTAGACATGGAATGAACTTCCTATGCCTAAGCCAACCCATGAAACGGACGTGCAGGTGCTCAGCCGGCTGGAAAGGTAGAATGCGCAAGTAGGGGATTGGCCCGGTCCCTCCTGCGTGCTGCCAATCCTGCTCCTCGATCCAGTTTGATCTTAGACTGGGGATGAACTCCGTATGCCTAAGTCAACCCACTAAACGAGCGTGCAGACGCTCAGCTGACTAAAGAGGCAGGATGCGGAAGCGGAGATCGAACAGATGGTAGGTGGGTTCAAGGACATCTTCATATTTCTGCCATGCCAATGCCATTTTCATGGCTTGTAAATTCATACAATGGTCCCGTAACCTTTCATGTGAAGTTTCGTGTCAAGACGACCCGTTTTCTATTTTTCATGATTTTTGAAACTTTTTACGATTAGAGATTTTTTAAAATTTTTTTAGAAAGAATTCTGTCCCTAAATTTGGTAGAGGTGATCCTTGAATTTTTTTTGGCATGCACAAAAAAATTCAGCTAAAAACTCGAAGTGGAGAAGATTTTGTAACCGTTTGAAAAAAGTGTCCTCATTTCAGACACTTTAATGGCTACTGGCAGCAAACCTATAAAATCTCAAATGCTCTTTAAGGGGGTGTGAGTTCTCGAGGTTTGATGAGGGATAGGGGGCCAATATAAGGGCCAAGTACCAGCACCCATCACACATCATGTGTGCACACCCCCCGGCCCCCCAATCACCGGAACCCCCAATGCCGTCGGTTAGGCTCTTCAGTGATGCTTCGACGATGCTCCGGCAATGGTGCCCAGGGTGAAAAAAATGTGGCACCAACACACAGTCGAGCCCAGCATGTGCACTGTGGCTCAAACTTCTAGACTGGGATTGAACTTCGTATTTTTAAACATGGAATGAACTCTGTATGCCTAAACGAACCCATGAAACGATCGTGTGGGTGGTCAATCGATCAGAGAGGCAGAATGCACAAGCTGGGGATCGACCTGGTCCCCCTCTACGTGTTGCCGATCCCGCTGCCACAACCCTCGGTCTGGTTGGGGCTTAGACATGGAATGAACTCCCTATGCCAAAGCCAACCCACGAGACAGGCGTGCAGGCGCTCAGTCGGTCGAAAAGGCAGAATGCGCAAGTCGGGGATCGACCTGGTCCCCCCTATGTGCTACTGATCCTACTGTCACAACCCTCGGTCCGATCCAATCTTAGAATGGGAATGAACTCCGTATGCTTAGATTGGGGATGAACTCCGTATGCTTAGATTGGGGATGAACTCCGTATGCCTAAGTTAACCCACAAAACGAGCGTGCAGACGCTCAGCCGACCAAAGAGGCAGGATACGAAGCCGAGGATCAAACTAGTTGTAGGTGGGTTCAAGCACATCTTCATATTTTTGCCATGCCAATGCCATTTTTATGGCTTGTAAATTCATACAATGGTCCCCTAAACCTTCATGTGAAGTTTCATGGCAAGACGACCCGTTTTTTATTTTTCACAATTTTAGAAACTTTTTGCGGTTTGGGATTTTTTAAAATTTTTTTAGAAAGAGTTTTGTCCCCAAATTTGGTAGAGGGTGTCCTTGTATTTTTTTGGTATGCACAAAAAATTCAGCTAAAAACTCGAAGTGGAGAAGATTTTGTGATTGTTTGAAAAAAGTGTCCCCATTTCAGACACTTTAATGGCTACTGGCAGCAAACCTATAAAATCTAAAATGCTCTTTAAGGGGGTATGAGTTCTCGAGGTTTGATGAGGGATAGGGGGCCAATATAAGGGCCAAGTACTAGCACCCATCACACATCATGTGCACACACCCCCCGGCCCCCCCAATCGTCGGAACCCCCAATGCCGTCGATTAGGCTCTCCGATGATGCTCCGATGATGCTCCGACAATGGTGGCCAGGGTGAAAAAAATGCGGTACAAGCACATGCCCGAGCCTAGCATGTGCATCGTGGCTCAAACTCTTAGACTGGGAATGAACTCCGTATGCTTAGACATGGAATGAACTCCGTATGCCTAAGCCAACCCACGAAACGAGTGTGCGGGAGCTCAATCGACCGGAGAGGCAGAATGCGCAAGTTGGAGATCAGCCCAGTTCCCCCTGCGTGCTGTTGATCCCACTGTCGAAACCCTCGATCCGATCTGATCTTAGACTGGGAGTGAACTCTGTATGCCTAAGTTAACCCACGAAACGAACGTTCGGGCGCTGAGCTGGCCGAAAAGCCATAACGTGTAAGTCAGGGATCGCCCCGATCCCCCTCTATGTGCTGCCGGTCCCACTACCACAACCATTAGTCCGGCTGGGGCTTAGACATGGAATGAACTCCCTATGCCTAAGCCAACCCACGAAACGGGTGAGTGGGTGCTCAGCCGATCGGAGAGGCAGAATGCACAAGCCGGGGATCAACCTGATCCCCCCTGTGTGCTGCCGTAACCCTCGATCCGATCTTAGACTGGGAATGAACTTCATCTGCTTAGATTAGGGATGAACTTCTTATGCCTAAGTCCACCCACGAAACGAGCGTGCGGACGTTTAGCCGACCAGAGAGGCAGGATGCGCAAGCCGGGGATCGAACGGGTGATAGGTGGGTTCAAGCACATCTTCATATTTTTGCCATGCCAATGCCATTTTTATGGCTTGTAAATTCATACAATGGTCCCCTAAGCCTTCATGCGAAGTTTCGTGGCAAGACGACCCGTTCTCTATTTTTCACGATTTTCAAAACTTTTTACCGTTCGAGATTTTTTAAAATTTTTTCAGAAAGAGTTTTGTCCCTAAATTTGGTAGAGGTGATCCTTTTATTTTTGTTGCCATGCACAAAAAATTCAGCTAAAAACTTGAAGTGGAGAAGATTTTTGACCGTTTGAAAAAAGTGTCCCCATTTCAGACACTTTAATGGCTACTGGCAGTAAACCTATAAAATCTCAAATGCTCTTTAAGAGGGTGGGAGTTCTCGAGGTTTGATGAGGGATAGGGGGCCAATTTAAGGGCCAAGTACCAGCACCCATCGCACATCATGTGCGTACACCCCCCGGCTCCCCAATCACCGGAACCCCCAATGCCACCGGTTAGGCTTTCCGACGATGGTCCGACGATTGTGCGCCGGGTGAAAAAATGCGGCACCAACACATTCTCGAGCCCAGCATGTGCACCGTGGCTCAAACTTTTAGACTGGGAATGAACTCTGTATGCTTAGACATGGAATTAACTCCGTATGCCTAAGCCAACCCATGAAACGAGCATGCGGACGCTCTACCGGCCAGAGAGGCAAAATGTGTAAGCCGGGGATCAACCCGATCCTCCTCTACGTGCTGCCGGTCCCGCTACCACAACCCTCGGTTCGGCTGGGGCTTAGACATGGAATGAACTCCCTATGCCTAAGCTAACCCACGAAACGGGCGTACGGGCGCTCAGTCGGCCGGAAAGGCAGAATACGCAAGTCGGGGTCTGACCCGATCCCCCTTGCGTGCTGTCGATCCTACTATCGCAACCCTCAATCCGGTCTGATGTTAGACTGGGAATGAACTCCGTATGCTTAGACTGGGGATGAACTCCGTATGCCTAAGTCAACCCACGAAACGAGCGTGCGGGCGCTCAGCCGGCCGGAGAGGCCAGCTGGAGAGGCCGGTCAAAGAGGCAGAATGCGCAAGCCGAGCATCGGCCCGATCCCCCTTACGTGCTGTCGATCCTGCTGCTGGTCCTACTGTCGCAACCCTCAGTCCAATCTGATCTTAGACCAGGAATGAACTTCGTATGGTTAGACATGGAATGAACTCTGTATGCTTAGACATGGAATGAACTCCATATGCCTAAGCCAACCCACGAAACGAGTGTACGGGCGCTCAGTCGGCCTGAGAGGTAGAATGCGCAAGTCGAGGTCCAGCCCGATCCCCCCTGTGTGTTGTCAATCTTGCTGCCGCAACCCTCGGTCCAGTCCGATCTTAGACAGGGAATGAACACTGTATGCCTAAATCAACCCATGAAACGAGCGTTCGGGCACTGAGCCGACTTGAGAGGCATAATGCGAAAGTCAGGATCTGGCCCGGTCCCCCTCTACGTGCTGCCGGTCCTGTAGCCACAACCCTTGGTCCAGCTGGGGCTTAGACATGGAATGAACTCCCTATGCCTAAGCCAACCCACAAAACGGACATGCGGGCACTCAATCGATCGGAGAGGCAGAATGCACAAGTCGAGGATCAGCCTGGTCCCCCCTTCGTGCTGTCGATCCTACTACCGTAACCCTCGATCCGGTCTGATCTTAGACTAGGAATGAACTCCATATGCTTAGATTGGGGATGAACTCCGTATGCCTAAGTCAACCCACGAAATGAGCGTGCGGACGCTCAACCAACCAGAGAGGCAGGATGGCAAGCCGGGGATCGAACGGGTGGTAGGTGGGTTCAAGCACATCTTCATATTTCTACCGTGACAATACCATTTTTATGGCTTGTAAATTCATACAATGGTCCCCTAAGCCTTCATGTGAAGTTTCATGGCAAGACAACTCGTTTTCTATTTTTCACGATTTTTGAAACTTTTTAAGGTTCAGGATTTTTTAAAATTTTTTTAGAAAGAGTTTTGTCCCAAAATTTGGTAGAGGTGATCTCTGTATTTTTTTTTGGCATGCACAAAAATATTCAGCTAAAAACTAGAAGTGGAGAAGAATTTGTGATCGTTCGAAAAAAGTGTCACCATTTCAGACACTTTAATGGCTACTGCCAGCAAACCTATAAAATCTCAAATGCTCTTTAAGGGGGTGTGAGTTCTCGAGGTTTGATGAGGGATAAAGGGCCAATGTAAGGGCCAAGTACCAGTACCCATCGTACATCATGTGTGCACACCCCCCGACCCCCCCAATCGTCGAAAGCCCCAATGCCACCAGCTAGGCTCTCCGACGATGCTCCGACGATGGTGCCCTTGGTGAAAAAAATACGACACCAGCACATTCCCAAGCCCAGCATGTGCACCGTGGCTCAAACTCTTAGACTGGAAATGAACTCCATATGCTTAGACATGGAATGAACTCCATATGCCTAAGTCAATCCACGAAATGAGCGTGCGGGCACTCAGCCGGTCGGAGAGGCAGAATGCGTAAGCCGGGGATCAGCCCGATCCCCCTCTACGTGTTGGTAATCCCGCTGCCAGTCTGGCTGCCACAACCCTCGGTTCGACTGGGGCTTAGACATGGAATGAACTCCCTATGCCTAAGCCAACCCAAGAAACGGGCGTGCGGGCACTCAGCTGGTCGAAGAGGCAGAATGAGTAAGTCGGAGACCGACTTGGTCCTCCCTGCATGCTGTCGATCCTACTACCGCAACCCTTGGTCTGGTCTGATCTTAGACTGGGAATGAACTCCGTATGCGTAAGTCAACCAACGAAATGAGCGTGTGGGCACTGAGCCAGCCAAAGAGGCATAATGCGTAAGTCAGGGATTGGCTCGATCCCCCTCTACGTGCTAGCGGTCCCACTGCCACAACCCTCAGTCTGGCTGGGGCTTAGACATGGAATGAACTCCCTATGCCTAAGCCAATCCATGAAATGGGAATGCGGGTGCTCAGCCGGTCGGAGAGGCAGAATGCACAAGCCGAGGATCGACCCAGTCCCCCTCTGTATGCTGTCGGTCCCGCTACCACAACCCTCGATCCGACTAGGGCTTAGACATGGAATGAACTCCCTATGCCTAAGCCAACCCAGGAAACGAGTGTGCGGGTACTCAGCCAGTCGGAGAGGCAGAATGCACAAGCCGGGGACCAACCCGGTCCTTCCTACGTGCTGTCGATCCTACTACTGCAACCCTTGGTCTGGTTCGATCTTACACTGGGAATGAACTCTATATGCCTAAGTCAACCCATGAAACGAGCGTTCGGGCACTGAGTCAGCCGGAGAGGCATAATGCGCAAGTCGGGGATCGACCCAGTCCCCCTCTGCATGCTGCCAGTACCGCTGCCACAACCCTCGATCTGGCTGGGGCTTAGACATGGAATGAACTCCCTATGCCTAAGCCAACCCACAAAACAGGTGTACGGGTACTCAGTCGACTGGATAGGCAGAATGTGCAAGCCGGAGATCAGCCCGGTCCCCCCTACGTGCTATCGATCCTGCTACCGCAACCTTCGGTCCGGTCTGATCTTAGACTGGGAATGAACTCCATATGCTTAGACTAGGGATGAACTTCGTATGCCTAAGTCAACCCATGAAACGAGCGTGCGGACGCTCAGCCGACCAGAGAGGCAGGATGCGCAAGCCGGGGATCGAACGGGTGGTAGGTGGGTTCAAGCACATCTTCATATTTCTTCCGTGCCAATGCCATTTTTATGGCTTGTAAATTCATACAATGGTCCGCTAAGACTTAATGTGAAGTTTCATGGCAAGATTACCCGTTTTTTATTTTTCATGATTTTTGAAACTTTTTATGGTTCGGGATTGTTTAAAAATTTTTTAGTAAGCCTTTTGTCCCCAAATTTGGTAGAGGTGATCCTTGTATTTTTGTTGGCATGCACAAAAATATTCAGCCAAAAACTCAAAGTGGAGAAGATTTTTTGACCATTTGAAAAAAGTGTTCCCATTTCAGACACTTTAATGGCTACTGGTACCAAACCTATAAAATCTCAAATGCTCTTTTAAGGGGGTGTCAGTTCTTGAGGTATCATGAGGGATAGGGGGCCAATATAAGGGCCAAGTACCAGCACCCATCGCACATCATGTGCGCACACCCCCCGGCCCCCCCAATTGTCAGAACCCCCAATGTTGTCGATTAGGCGTTCCGACGATGCTCTGGAGACGGTGCCCTGGGCAAAAAAAATGTGGCACCAGCACCTGCCCGAGCCCAGCATGTGCACCATGGCACAAACTCTTACACATGGAATGAACTCTGTATGCTTAGACATGGAATGAACTCTGTATGCCTAAGCCAACCCATGAAACGAGCGTGGGGGTGCTCAACCGATCGTTGAGGCAGAATGTGCAAGCTGGGGATCGGCTCGGTCCCCCTTTGCGTGCTGTTGGTCCCGCTGCCACAACCCTCAATCTAGCTGGGGCTTAGACATGGAATGAACTCCCTATGCCTAAGCCAACCCATGAAACGGGCGTGCGGGCGCTCAGCCAGTCGGAGAGGCAGAATGCACAAGTCGGAGATCGGGCCCGTCTCCCCTGCGTGCTGTCGATCCTGGTGCCGCAACCCTCGGTCCGGTCCAATCTTAGACTGGAAATGAACTTCGTATGCTTAGACTGGGGATGAACTCCGTATGCCTAAGTCAACCCACGAAATGAGCGTACGGGTGCTCATCCAATTGAAGAGGTCGACCAGAGAGGTAGAATGCGCAAGCCAGGGATCCACCTGGTCCCCCTTGCGTGCTGCCGATCCTCATACTGATCCTGCTATCGTAACCCTCGATCCGGTCTGATCTTAGATTGGGAATGAACTCCATATGGTTAGACATGGAATGAACTCCGTATGCCTAATCCAACCCACGAAACCAGTGTCCGGGCGCTCAGTCTGTCGGAGACGTAGAATGCACAAGCCGGGGATTGGCCCGGTCCCCCTCTGCATGCTGTCGATCCTACTACGGCAACCCTCAATGCGGTCTGATCTTAGACTGGGAATGAACTTCGTATACCTAAGTCAAGCCGCGAAATGAGCGTTTGGGCGCTAAGCCGGCCAGAGAGGCATAATGCGCAAGCCAGGGATCGGCCCGGTCGCCCTCTGCATGCTGTCGATCCCACTGCCACAACCCTCAGTTTGGCTGGGGCTTAGACATGGAATGAACTCCCTATGCCTAAGCCAACCCACGAAACGGGTGTGCAGGCGCTCAGCCGGCCGGAAAGGCAGAATGCACAAGCTGGGGATCAACCCGGTCCCCCATGCGTGCTGCCAATTTTGCTACCACAACCCTCGGTCTGGTCTGATCTTAGACTGGGAATGAACTCTGTATGCTTAGATTGGGGATGAACTCCGTATGCCTAAGTCAACCCACGAAACGAGCGTGCGGACGCTCAGTCGACCAAAGAGGAAGGATGCGCAAGCTGGGGATCGAACGGGTGGTAGGTGGGTTCAAGCACATCTTCATATTTCTACCATTCCAATGCCATTTTTAGGGCTTGTAAATTCATACAATGGTCCCCTAAGCCTTCATGTGAAGTTTCGTGGCAAGACGACCCGTTTTCTATTTTTCATGATTTTTGAAACTTTTTTTGAAACTTTTTTTAGAAAGCGTTTTGTCCCCAAATTTGGTAGAGGTGATCTTTGTATTTTTGTTGGCATGCATAAAAAAATTCAGCTAAAAACTCGAAGTGGAAAAGATTTTGTGACCGTTTGAAAAAAGTGTCCCCATTTCAGACACTTTAATTGCTACTGGCAGTAAACTTATAAAATCTCAAATGCTCTTTAAGGGGGTGTGAGTTTTCGAGGTTTGAAGAGGGATAGGGGGATAATATAAGGGTCAAGTACCAGCACCCCTCGCACACCATGTGCGCAAACCCCCCGGCCCCCACAATCACCGGAACCCCCAATGCTGTCGGTTAGGCTCTTCAGCGATGCTCCGGCGATGGTGCCCCGGGTGAAAAAAATGTGGCACCAGCACATGCCCAAGCCCAGCATATGCACCATGGCTCAAACTCTTAGACTGGGAATGAACTCCATATGCTTAGATATGGAATGAACTCCGTATGCCTCAGCCAACCCACGAAACGAACGTGTGGGCGCTCAGCCGGTCGGAGCGACAGATTGTGCAAGCTACGGATAGCTCAGTCCCCCTCTGTATGCTGTCGGTCATGCTGCCACAACCCTCGGTTTGACTGGGGCTTAGATATGGAATGAACACCCTATGCCTAAGCCAACCCACGAAACGGGCGTGCGGGCGCTCAATCAATCGGAGAGGTAGAATGCGCAAGCCGAGGATCGACCCGATCCCCCCAGCGTGCTGTCGATCCTGCTGCCACAACCCTCGGTCCGGTCCGATCTTAGACTGGGAATGAACTCTGTATGCTTAGGCTGGGGATGAACTCCGTTTGCCTAAGTCAATGCACAAAATGAGCCTGCGGGCGCTCATCCGACCAAAGAGGCAGAATGCGTAAGTCGAGAATTAGCCCTGTCCCCTCTGGGTGCTGCCGATCCTGCTACTGGTCCTGCTGCCTCAACCCTCAATCCAGTCTGATCGTAGACTGGGAATGAACTCCATATACTTAGACATGGAATGAACTCCATATGCCTAAGCCAACCCACGAAATGAGTGTACGGGCGCTTAGTCGGTTGGAAAGGCAGAATGCGCAAGCCAGGGATAGGCCCGATCCCCCCTGCGTGCTATCGATCCTGGTATCGCAATCCTCGATCCGGTCCGATCTTAGACTGGGAATGAACTCCTATGCCTAAGTCAACCCACGAAACGAGCGTTTGGGCACTGAGCCGACTGGAAAGGCATAATGCCCGATCCCCCTCTGTGTGCTGCCGGTCCCACTGCCACAACCCTCGGTCCGACTAGGGCTTAGACATGGAATGAACTCCCTATGCCTAAGCCAACGCACGAAACAGGCATGCGGGCGCTCAGCTGTCCGGAGAGGCAAAATGCGGAAGCCGGGGATCGGCCTGTTCCCCCCTGCGTGCTGTCGATCCTGCTACCGCAACCCTCAGTCCGATCCGATCTTAGACTGGGAATGAACTCCGTATGCTTAGACTGGAGATGAACTCCGTATGCCTAAGTCAACCCACAAAACGAGAATACGGGCGCTCATCCAATCGAAGAGGTCGATCGGAGAGGCAGAATGCGCAAGCCAGGGATCGGCCCACAAAACGAGCGTACGGGCGCTCAGTCGACCGAAGAGGTAAAATGCGTAAGTCGGGGATCGGCCCGGTCCCCCCTGGGTGCTGTCGATCTTGCTGCTGGTCCTACTACCACAACCCTCGGTCCGGTCCGATCTTAGACTGGGAATGAACTCCGTATGCTTAGACATGGAATGAACTCCGTATGCCTACGCCAACCCACGAAACGAGGGTGCGGGTGCTCAGTCGGTCAGAGAGGAAGAATGCATAAGTCAGGGACCAGCCCGGTCCCCCCTGCAAGCTATCGATCCTACTGTCGCAACCCTCGGTTCGATCCGATCTTAGACTAGGAATGAACTCCGTATGCCTAAGTCAACCCATGAAATGAGCATTCGGGTGATGAGCCGACCAGAGAGGCATAATACACAAGTCGGGGATCGACCCGATCCCCCTCTGCGTGCTATCGGTCCCACTGCCACAGCCCTCGGTCCAGCTGGGGCTTAGACATGGAATGAACTCCCTATGCCAAAGCCAACCCACAAAACGGGCGTGCGGGCACTCAACCGACTGGAGAGGTAGAATGTGCAAACCGGGGATCGACCCAATCCCCCCTGCGTGCTGTCGATCCGACTGTCGTAACCCTCAATCTGGTCTGATCTTAGACTGGGAATGAACTTCGGATGCTTAGACCAGGGATGAACTCCATATGCCTAAGTCAACCCATAAAATGAGAATGCAGGTGCTCATCCGATCAAAAAGGCCAATCGGAGAGGCAAAATGCGCAAGCCAAGGATCGACCTGGTCCCCCCTACGTGCTGTCGATCCTGCTACTGGTCCTGCTACCGTAACTCTCGGTCTGGTCTGATCTTAGACTGGGAATGAACTCTGTATGCTTAGACTGAGGATGAACTCCGTATGCCTAAGTCAACCCATGAAACGAGCATGCGAACGCTCAACCGATCGGAGAGGCAGGATGTGTAAGTCAAGGGTCGAACGGGTGGTAGGTGGGTTCAAGCACATCTTCATATTTTTCCCGTGCCAATGCCATTTTTATGGCTTGTAAATTCATACAATGGTCCCCTAAGCCTTCACGTGAAGTTTCATAGCAAGACGACCTGTTTTTTATTTTTCATGATTTTTGAAACTTTTTACAGTTCGGGATTTTTAAAATTTTTTTAGAAAGATTTTTGTCCCCAAATTTGGTAGAGGTGATCTTTGTATTTTTGTTGGCATGCACAAAAAAATTCAGCTAAAAACTCGAAGTGGAGAAGATTTTGTGACCATTTGAAACAAGTGTCCCTAATTCAGACACTTTAATGGCTACTAGCAGCAAACCGATAAAATCTCAAACGCTCTTTAAGGGGGTATGAGTTCTCGAGGTTTGATGAGGGATAGGAAGCCAATAAAGGGCCAAATACTAGCAACTATCACACATCATGTGCGCACACCCCCCGGTTAACGCATTCTGCCTCTCGGTCGGCTAGCGCCCGCACGCCCGTTTCGTGGGTTGGCTTAGGCATAGGGAGTTCATTCGATGTCTAAGCCCCAGCCAGATCGAGGGTTGTGGCAGCGGGACCGGTAGCACGCAGAGGAGGACCGGGTTGATCCCCGACTTGAGCATTATGCCTCTCCGATCGGATCAGTGCCTGAACGCTCGTTTCGTGGGTTGGCTTAGGCATACGGAGTTCATTCCTAGTCTAAGATCAGACCAGACCGAGGGTTATGGTAGCAAGATCGACAACACGTAGAGGGGGACCGGGTCGATCCCCGGTTTATGCATTCTGCCTCTCTGGCCGACTGAGTGCCCGCAAGCTCGTTTCATGGGTTGACTTAGGCATACGGAGTTCATCCCAGTCTAAGCGTACGGAGTTCATCCCAGTCTAAGATTGGACCGAACCGAGGCTTGCGGCACTAGGATCGACAGCACGCAGGAGGGACCGAGTCGATCCCCGGCTTGTGCATTCTACCTCTCCAGCCGACTGAGCGCCCGCACGCCCGTTTCATGGGTTGGCTTAGGCATAGGGAATTCATTCCATGTCTAAGCCCCTGCCAGATCGAGGGTTGTGGTAGCGGGATGACAGCACGTCGAGGGGGAATGGGCCGATCCCCGGCTTGCGCATTATGCCTCTCCGGTTGGCTCAGCGCCCAAACGCTCGTTTCGTGTGTTGACTTAGGCATACAGAGTTCATTACTAGTCTAAGATCGGATCGGACCAAGGGTTGCGACAATAGGATCGACAGCACGTAGGGGGGATCGGGTTGGTCCCCGGCTTATGCATTCTACCTCTCTGGTCGGTTGAGCGCCCGCACGTTCGTTTCGTGGGTTGGCTTAGGCATACGAAGTTCATTCCATGTCCAAGCATATGGAGTTCATTCCCAGTCTAAGATCAGACTGGACCGAGGGTTGCAATAGCAGGACCAACAGCAGGATCGGTAGCACACAAGGGGGACCAGGCCGATCCCCGGCTTGCACATTCTGCTTCTCCGACCAGCTGAGCACCCGCACGCATGTTTCGTGGGTTGATTAGGCATACGAAGTTCATCCCCAGTCTAACCATGCGGAGTTCATTCCCAGTCTAAGATAAGACCGGACCGAGGGTTGCGGCAGCAGGATCGACAGCACATAGAGGGGATCGGGCTGATCCCCAGCTTGTGCATTCTATCTCTCTGGCCGGCTCAGCGCCCGTATGCCCGTTTCGTGGGTTGGCTTAGGCATAGGGAGTTCATTCCATGTCCAAGCCCCAGTCGGACCGAGGGTTGTGGCAGCAGGATCGGTAGCACATAGAGGGGGATCAAGCCAATCCCCGACTTGCGCATTATGCCTCTCTGGCTGGCTCAGCGCCCGAATGCTCGTTTCATAGGTTAACTTAGGCATACGGAGTTCATTCCCAGTCTAAGATCGGATCAGACCGAGGGTTGCAGCAACAGGATCGACAGCATGCAAGGGGGACCGGGTCGATCCCCGGCTTACGCATTCTGCCTTTCTGGTCAGCTGAGCGCCCGCACGCTCGTTTCGTGGGTTGGCTTAGGCATACGGAGTTTATTCCATGTCTAAGCATACGGAGTTCATTCCCAGTCTAAGATCGGACCAGACCGAGGGTTGTGGCAGCAGGACCAGCATCAAGATCGACAGCACGCAGGAGGGACCGGATCAATCCCCGACTTACGCATTCTGCCTCTTCGATCGGTTGAGCGCCCATAAGCTCGTTTCATGGGTTGACTTCGACATATGGAGTTTATCCCCAGTCTAAGCATACGGAGTTCATTCCCAGTCTAAGATCAGATCAGATTGAGGGTTGCGACAGTAGGATCGACAGCACGTAGGGGGGACCGGACCGATCCCAAACCTGCGCATTCTACCTCTCCGACCGGCTGAGCGCCTGCACACCCATTTCGTGGGTTGGCTTAGGCATAGGGAGTTCATTCCATGTCTAAACCCCAGTCGGACCGAGGGTTCTGGCTGCGGGATCGACAGCACGTAAAGGGGGACCGGGCCGATCCCTGGCTTACGCATTCTGCCTCTCTGGTCAGCCTCTCCGACCGGTTAAGCGCCCAAAGGCTCATTTCGTGGGTTGACTTAGGCATGCGGAGTTCATCCCCAGTCTGAGCATACGAAGTTCATTCCCAGTCTAAAATCAGACCGGACCGAGGGTTGCGATAGTAGGATCGGTAGCACGCAGGGGGGATCGAGCCAATCTCCGGCTTGCCCATTCTTTCTCTTCGACCGACTGAGCGCCTACACGCCTGTTTCGTGGGTTGGCTTAGGCATAGGGAGTTCATTCCATGTCTAAGCCCCAGTCGGACCGAGGGTTGTGGCGACGGGACCGACCGATCCCTGGCTTGTGCATTCTACCTCTCCGACCGACTGAGCACCCGACCACTCGTTTCGTGGGTTGGCTTAGGCATACGGAGTTCATTCCATGTCTAAGCATACAAAGTTCATTCCCAGTCTAAGAGTTTGAGCCACGGTGCACATCCTGGGCTCGAGCATGTGCTGGTGCCGTATTTTTTTCGCCCGAGGCACCATCACTAGAGCATCGTCGGAGAGCCTAACCGATAACATTGGGGGTTACGGCGATTGGGTGGGCCAGGGGGTGTGTGCACATGATGTGCAATGGGTGCCGGTACTTGGCCCTTATATTGGCCCCCTATTCCTCATCAAACCTCGAGAACTCACACCTCTTTAAAGAGCATTTGAGATTTTATAGATTTGCTGCCAACAGCAATTAAAGTGTCTAGAATGGGGACACTTTTTTCAAACGATCACAAAATCTTCTCCAGTTCGAGTTTTTAGCTGAATTTTTTTGTGCATGCCAAATAAAATACAAGGATCACCTCTACCAAATTTGGGGACAAAACACTTTCTAAAAAATTTTTAAAAAATCCCAAACTGCAAAAAGTTTTGAAAATCATGAAAAATTGAAAACGAGTCCTCTTGCCACGAAACTTCACATGAAGGCTTAGGGGACCATTGTATGAATTTACAAGCCATAAAAATGGCATTGGCATGGCAGAAATATGAATATGTGCTTGAACCCACCCACCACCCATTCGATCTCCGGCTTACGCATTTTGCCTCTCCGGTCGGCTGAGCGCCCGCACACTCGTTTCATGGGTTGACTTAGGCATATGGAGTTCATCCCCAATCTAAGCATACGGAGTTCATTCGTAGTCTAAGATCAAACCGGATCGAGGGTTGTGGTAATAGGATCGGCAGCACGCAAGGGCGACCAGGCCGATCACCGGCTTGTGCATTCTACCTCTCCGACCGGCTGATAACCCGTACGTCCATTTCGTGGGTTGGCATAGGCATAGGGAGTTCATTCCATGTCTAAGCCCCAGCCAAACTGAGGGTTGTAGTAGCAGGACCGGCAGCACGCAGAGGGGGATCAGGCCGATCCTCGACTTGCGTGTTCTGCCTCTCCGACCGACTGAGTGCACGCACGCTCATTTCATGGGTTGGCTTAGGCATACGGAGTTCATTCCATGTCTAAGCATACGGAGTTCATTCCTAGTCTAAAAGTTTGAGCCACGGTGTACATGCTGGGCTCGAGCATTTGCTGGTGCCGCATTTTTTTCACCCGGGGCACCATCATCGAAGCATCGTTGAAGCATTGTCGGAGAGCTTAATCGGCGGCATAGGGGGTTTTAACGATTGGGGGGGCCGAGGGGGTGTGCGCACATGATGTGCAATAGGTGCTGGTACTTGGCCCTTATATTGGCCCCCTATCCCTCATCAAACCTCAAGAACTCACACCCCCTTAAAGAGCATTTGAGATTTTATAGGTTTGCTACCAGTAGCCATTAAAGTGTCTAAAATGGGGACACTTTTTTCAAACGGTCACAAAATCTTCTCCAGTTCGAGTTTTTAGCTGAATTTTTTTTTGCATGCCAACAAAAATACAAGGATCACCTCTACCAAATTTGGGGACAAAAATCTTTCTGAAAAAATTTTAAAAAATCCCGAATCGTAAAAAGTTTTGAAAATCATGAAAAATAGAAAACGGGTCGTCTTGCCACGAAACATCACATGAAGGCTTAGGGGACCATTGTATGAATTTACAAGCCATGAAAAAGGCATTGGCATGGTAGAAATATGAAGATGTGCTTGAACCACCTACCACCCGTTCGATCTCCGGCTTACGTATTCTGCCTCTCCGGCCAGCTGAGCGCCCGTACGCTTGTTTCGTGGGTTGACTTAGGCACACGGAATTCATCCCCAGTCTAAGCATACGAAGTTCATTCCCAGTCTAAGATTGAACAGGACCAAGGGTTGGGACAGCAGGATCGGCAGCACGTAGTGGACACCGGGTTGATCCCCGACTTACGCGTACTACCTCTCCGATAGACTGAGCGCCCGCACGCCCGTTTCGTGGGTTGGCTTAGGCATAGGGAGTTCATTCCATGTCTAAGCCACAGCTGGACTAAGGGTTGTGGCAGCGAGACCGGCAGCACGTAGAGGGGGACCAGGTCGATCCCCGGCTTGCGCATTCTGCCTCTCCGATCGGCTGAGCGCATGCACACTCGTTTCGTGGGTTGGCTTAGGCATACGAAGTTCATTCCATGTCTAAGCATACGGAGTTCATTCCCAGTCTAAAAGTTTGAGCCACGATGTACATGCTGGGCTAGGGCATGTGCTGGTGCCGCATTTTTTTTACCCGGGGCACTATTGTCGGAGCATCACCGGAGAGCCTAACTGGCGGCATAAGGGGTTCCGACGATTGGGGGGGCCGGGGGGTGTGCGCACATGATGTGCAATGAGTGCTGGTACTTGGCCCTTATATTGGCACCCTATCCCTCATCAAACCTCAAGAAATCACACCCTCTTAAAGAGCATTTGAGATTTTATAAGTTTGCTGTCGGTAGCCATTAAAGTGTCTAAAATGGGGACACTTTTTTCAAACAGTCACAAAATCTTCTCCACTTTGAGTTTTTAGTTGAAGTTTTTTACGCATGCCAAAAAAAATACAAGGATCTCGTCTACCAAATTTGGGGACAAAACTCTTTCTAAAAAAATTTTAAAAAATCCCAAACCGTAAAAAGTTTTAAAAATCATGAAAAATAGAAAACGGGTCGTCTTGCCACGAAACATCACATGAAGGCTTAGGGGTCCATTGTATGAATTTACAAGCCATAAAAATGGCATTGGTATGGTAGAAATATGAAGATGTGCTTGAATCCACCTACCACCCGTTCGATCCCCGGCTTACGCATCCTGCCTCTCTGGTCGGCTGAGCGTCCGCATGCTTGTTTCGTGGGTTGACTTAGGCATACGAAGTTCATCCCCAGTCTAAGCATACGGAGTTCATTCTCAGTCTAAGATCAGACCAGACCGAGGGTTGCGACAGTAGGATCGGCAACACGCAGGAGGGACCGGGTTGATCCCCGACTTGCGCATTCTGCCTCTCCGGCCGACTGAACGTCCGCATGCTCGTTTCGTGGGTTGGCTTAGGCATAGGAAGTTCATTCGATGTCTAAGCCATAGCCAGACCGAGGGTTGTGGCAGCGGGACCGACAGCACGTAGAGGGGGACCGGGTCGATCCCCGACTTACGCATTCTGCCTCTCCGGCCGGTTGAGCACCCGCATGGCTGTTTCGTGGGTTGGCTTAGGCATAGGGAGTTCATTCCATGTGTAAGCCCCAGCCAGACTGAGGGTTGTGGTAGCGGGACCGGCAGCACATAGAGGGAGATCGGGCCAATCCCCGGCTTACGCATTATGCCTCTTCGGCTGGCTCAATGCCCGCACGCTCGTTTTGTTGGTAAACTTATGCATACGAAGTTCATTCCCAGTCTAAGATCAGACCAGACCGAGGGTTGCAGTAGTAGGATCAATAGCACGTAGGGAGGATCGGGTCGGTCTCTGGCTTGCGCAATCTGCCTCTCCGACCGACGGAGCTCCCGCACGCCCGTTTCCTAGGTTGGCTCAGTGCCTGCACACTCGTTTCGTGGGTTGACTTACGCATACGGAGTTCATTCCCAATCTAGGATTGGACCAGACGGAGGGTTGCAGCAGCAGGATCAATAGCACGTAGGTTGGATCGGGTCGATCCCCGGCTTGCGCATTCTACCTCTCCGACCGGCTGAGCGCCTGCACACTCGTTTCATGGGTTAGCTTAGGCATACGGAGTTCATTCCATGTCTAAGCATACGGAGTTCATTCCCAGTCTAATATTTTGAACCATGGTGCACATGATGGGCTCGGGCATGTGCTGGTGCCACTTTTTTTTTGCCTGGGGTACCATCGCCGGAGCATCACCGGAGATCCTAACCGGCGACATTGGGGGTTCCGACGATTGGGGGGGCGGGGGGGTGTGCGCACATGATGTGTGATGGATGCTGATACTTGGCCCTTATATTGGCCCCCTATCCCTCATCAAACCTCGAGAACTCACACCCCCTTAAAGAGCATTTGAGATTTTATAAGTTGCTGCTAGTAGCCATTAAAGTGTCTGAAATAGGGACACTTTTTTCAAATGGTCACAAAATCTTCTCCACTTTGAGTTTTTAGCTGAAGTTTTTTGTGCATGCCAAAAAAAAAACAAGGATCATCTCTACCAAATTTGGGGACAAAACTCTTTCTAAAAAAATTGTAAAAAATCCTGAACCGTAAAAAGTTTCAAAAATCGTGAAAAATACAAAACGGGTCATCTTGCCACGAAACTTCACATGAAGGCTTAGGGGACCATTGTATGAATTTACAAGCCATAAAAATGGCATTGGCATGGCAGAAATATGAAGGTGTGGTTGAACCCACCTACCACCCGTTCGATCCCCATCTTGCATAGCCTGCCTCTCTGGTCGGCTGAGCGCCCGCATGCTCGTTTCATGGGTTGACTTAGGCATGCGGAGTTCACCCCCCGTCTAAGCATACAGAGTTCATTCCTAGGCTAAAATTGAATCGGACCGAGGGTTGCGATAGCAGGATCGATAGCACGCAGAGGGGATCGGGCCGATCCCCGGCTTGCGTATTCTACCTCTCCGACCGGCTAAGCGCCCGCATGCCTATTTCGTGGGTTGGCTTATGCATAGGGAGTTCATTCCATGTCTAAGCCCCAGCCAGACTAAGGGTTGTGCTAGCAGGATAGGCAGCACACAGAGGGGGACCGAGCTGATCCTCGGCTTGCGTGTTATGCCTCTTTGGTCGGCTCAACACCTGAACGCTCGTTTCGTGGGTTGACTTAGGCATACGGAGTTCATTCCCAGTCTAAGATCAAACTGGACCAAGGGTTGCAGTAGTAGGATCGACAGCACGCAGGGGGAGATCGGGTCGGCCCCCGGGTTAAAATTTTGCCTCTTCGACAGGCTGAGCGCCCGTACGCTCGTTTTATGGGTTAGCTTAGGCATACGGAGTTCATTCCATGTCTAAGCATACGGAGTTCATTCCTAGTCCAAGATTTAGAGCGACGGTGCACATGCTGGGCTCAGGCATGTGCTGGTGCCACTTTTTTTTCACCCAGGGCACCGTCACCGGAGCATCACTGGAGATCCTAACCGGTAGCATTGGGGGTTCCGACAATTGGGGGGCCGGGGGGTGTGCGCACATGATGTGCGATGGGTACTGGTACTTGGCCCTTATATTGGCTCCCTATCCCTCATCAAACCTCGAGAACTCACACCCCCTTAAAGAGCATTTGAGATTTTATAGGTTTGCTGTCAGTAGCCATTAAAGTGTCTAAAATGGGGACACTTTTTTCAAACGGTCACAAAATCTTCTCCACTACGAGTTTTTAGCTGAATATTTTTGTGCATGCCAACAAAAACAAAAGGATCACCTCTACCAAATTTGGGGACAAAACTCTTTCTAAAAAAATTTTAAAAAATTAAGAACCGTAAAAAGTTTTGAAAATCGTGAAAAATAGAAAACAGGTCGTCTTGCCGCGAAACTTGACTTGAAGGCTTAGGGGACCATTGTATGAATTTACAAGCTGTAAAAATGGCATTGGCATGACAAAAATATGAAGATGTGCTTGAACCCACCTACCACCCGTTCGATCCCCGGCTTGCGTATCCTACCTCTCTGGTCGGCTAAGCATCTGCAAACCCGTTTCGTGGGTTGACTTAGGCATACGGAGTTCATCCCCAGTCTAAGCATACGAAGTTCATTTCCAGCCTAAGATCGGATCAGACCGAGGGTTGCAGCAGCAGGATCGACAGCATGCAGGGGCGACCAGATCGATCCCTGGCTTACACATTCTACCTCTCCGGTCGACTGAGCGCCCTCACGCCCGTTTCATGGGTTGGCTTAGGCATAGGGAGTTCATTCCATGTCTAAGCCCTAGCCAGACCGAGGGTTGTGGCAGCGGGACCAGTAGCACGCAGAAGGGGACCGAGCTGATCCCTGGCTTACGCATTATGCCTCTTCAACCCGTTTAGCGCCCGAACGCTCGTTTCGTGGGTTGATTTAGGCATACGGAGTTCATTCCCAGTCTAAGCAGCAGGATCGACAGCACATAGGGGGGATCGGACAGGCCCCCGACTTACGCATTCTGCCTCTCCGGTCGGTTGAGCGCCCGCACGCTTGTTTTATGGGTTGGCTTAGGCATACGGAGTTCATTCGATGTCTAACCATACGGAGTTCATTCCCAGTCTAAGATCGGATCGAGTCGAGGGTTATGACAGCAGGACCAGCAGCAGGATCAGCAGCACGCAGGGGGGGATCGGACCGATCCTCTACTTGCGCATTCTGCCTCTCCGACAGACTGAGCACCCGTACGCTCGTTTTGTGGGTTGGCTTAGGCATACGGAGTTCATTCCATGTCTAAGCCCCCATCGGACCGAGGGTTGTGGCAGCAAGACCGACAGCGGGATCGACAGCACGCAGAAGGGGATCGGGCTGATCCTCAGCTTGCACATTATGCCTCTCCGACCGGTTGAGCGCCCGCACGCTCGTTTCTTGGGTTGACTTAGGCATACGGAGTTCATCCCCAGTCTAAGCATACGTAGTTCATTCCCAGTCTAAGATCAGACCGGACCAAGGGTTGCGACAGTAAGATCAGTAGCACGCAGGGGGGATCGGGCCGATCCTCGGCTTGTGCATTCTGCCTCTCCAGTCGGCTAAGCACCCGCACGCCCGTTTCATGGGTTTGCTTAGGCATAGGGAGTTCATTCCATGTCTAAGCCCCAGTCGGACCGAGGGTTGTGGCAGCGGGACTGACAGCACGCAGAGGGGGATCGGGCCGATCCCCGGCTTGCGCATTATGCCTCTTCGGTCAGCTCAGCGGCCGCACGCTCGTTTCGTGGGTTAACTTATGCATACGGAGTTCATTCTCAGTCTAAGATCGGATCGCACCGAGTGTTGTGGCAGCAGGATCTGTAGCACGTAGGGGGGACCTGGTCGATCCTCGGCTTGCGCATTCTGTCTCTCCGATCGGCTGAGCGTCCGTATGCCCGTTTCATGGGTTGGCTTAGGCATAGGGAGTTCATTCCATGTCTAAACCCCAGCCGAATCGAGGGTTGTGGCAGCGGGATCGGCAGTACGCAGAGGGGGACCAGGCTGATCCTCGGTGTCACATTCCACGCATTCCTCCTACTGAAACCACGTGTCCGTGCGGCACCAAGACTACTCGTAGTCAAGGTCGGCCTTCACCGTGTCCATTTTTCTTCACGATCGACCAAATCCGATCCTTCAAGCTGCATGCCCACGAGCCTTTTCTGGCTTTTAACCCCATAGGGTTACTTATTCCAAACTCTATAGAGAGGAACCCATCTTTCACCGCGCATCGGCTCACGGTTCCCCAAGTGACCATGAGCACCCAGCTCTAGCCGCAAGGCTTAATGCTTCGAGCATCGACCCTCGAATCTCGAAGGGCACACAGCTCGGTTCTCTTGATTAATATCACTTCTTGACATGGTGAGAACCCAACACCATGCCCGTCCGTGTCGCATACAAGCTCTCGTATCAAGTTTATGCAAGCCCACAACTAAGCTGGTCGGTAGCCAGCTTAGAGCCTCTCGGCTCATCTCATCCCACGGGACTCGGTTCTTAGGGCTTACGCCCTTAACATCCGTATCGGCCACCCGCCGCATGACTGACACCCAACATCATGCTAGTTCTGCAAGGGGACTTGGGTGGGCTGCCCAAGCTGCAGCACACCAGCCATCATGCTAGTCCCGTAAGGGGCTTGGGTGGATTGCCCCAGCTGCAACACAGCTCTCCCTACTGGCCACAGGGGTCTAGCAGCGTGCCTGCCTACTAGCCCGCACATTTTTTCGGGTCGATGGCATCCCTCCTACATAAACACCATTGCATGATCCTTTCGACTCCAGGAGGGGAAATCGAGGGGCCTAACGATCTTTACCGTTTAACCTCATGGTTCAATGCAAAGGCGCGATACGAGGCTCGTCGGCCCTAACTGCCCTCGGGTTTACCGTGACCCGAGGAAACATTGTGCCACGCTCGTGACCTTACGATGCCCGCCCACCTAGCCACCACTAGTGACTAGAAGTAGCTCACTTCAGACTAGCCAGGCCCCCGCCTGCCCGCTAGCCAAGGGGGTGGTGAAAAGATGACACCAGATCATCTCCCTATAAAGAGCATTAGAAATTTTCCTAATATGCTACCAGTGACCGTAAGAATGTCTGAAATGGGGACACTTTTTTGCCCAACCATCTCAGGGCCTTTTTCCAGCTAACTCAAGGCCCCGTAACCTTCCTCTTGGTCACCATTGCTCTTTGATTTTGCTCGTTGCTCCACCAACCCACTCGAAGATGCCCGCACATGGCTTATACTGACAGCCCCTGACTAGCTAGCTGGTCTTAGGGCATCGACATACTGCCTTATACTTACCTATAAATCTCAGGGCTTAGGACATGGACTGTCCACACATAATGTCTCTAACCTATTCCCATGATCGAAACGCCCGCACACTGCTTCCACAGATGGCACCCGCCAGGCTACTGGGCTTGAGGGTGTCCAACCACTGTCTCGAACTTCCCCGCGTATCTTGCAACCCAGGGCTCTCATTGCCCCCATAACATGTTAGCATCATGTTCCAAAGCTTCGAATGCATGCCTGCATTCCTTAGAACTGCTTTCCTGCCAGCTCGATCTTGACCGCTGCTCGGTTCAAGGTCAGTCATGGCAGGACCAAGGCCTGACCATGACACTCTCCCCCACTTACTATGTCGATGCCCTCATCGATGCCAAGACCACACCCAACTATCTTGTTGCACACAGCTGACATTTACTTATATGTCTCTCACTTGTGCCCTCAAGGATTGGGTCGAGGTCTCGTCACATAAGGAACCGCCCATAGTACTCGTCCATTGTTGATGTAGATTGATCACATTGCCATTCAACTTTGTTGCAGCTCGAATCGCCTAACCTATCTTGGTTATTCTTATATGGGCCATACCATGGCTTCATCCCTTGATCATGTCATGTTGTGACCTTGAGGCACCCTCATTGATCAATGACCCTCAGTAGAATGAATGACCACCTGCTTTGCCACTCACTTGGTGCGTCCCACCGGACGTGACCCCTCACACCGACTGCATGCTTGTAGTATCAACCCACTGATGCGCCCCTCTGGACGTGGTGCTTAGGTCAACTGCACTCGTACGGCACCCTACATGATAGACCCTAGCACAGTGGCATTCAAGCACTTTGGTCATCTCCCAACTTGGGTCCTCTCGGCCTTTCCAAGGTCACCCTTCTAGGTGTGGCCCTCTGGCCAACTGCCCTCAAGATGGCACCTTAATACATGCTCACTCGATCTTTGCTTCTTGCTCGAACACTATGCTCCATCCGCTCGAGCTCCCTTGTCTCAACATCACAGGGACATCACAGGTCTCCCCCATTTTTACTCGAAACTCAGTTCAGCATGATACGCAACTGTCTCCTCGATGGATCTATTGCTCGTCATTTTTTACTCTAGCCCAGTTCCTAGGGTATTCCAAAATCTGCTCATACTCGGAGATCCACTGATCTAACAAAACGTTTAGTCCACTGATTTGCTCGACTTGGGGATTCACCAATCCACTCCATTCTCAAGGTCCACTGACCCACACCATCTGAAAGCCTTGTCGACTGGCCATCTCCATTTGCTTGTTCCACTAGATTACTCGATCGTGGCTCACTGACCACCACTACATGTGAAGCCTTCTCTCTCGACCAACACAGACTCGATTCACTGATTCACACGTTCTCGTGATCCTTTGACCACGAGAACTCGTGGTCCACTGACTAACATAGCTCATGGTCCACTGACCAATGCAGCTCATGGTCCACTGACCATCCCACTTGTTGCTTCACTCTTTAGCCACTCCATACTCTTCTATGTAATAGCTTCATGCTTGAACTCGAATACTTCGGCTTGCACCCCCGCTAGGGCACCTGCACCATGCAGCAAGTGCACACATTAGTAATTAATCTTGAAACTCGATACCTCTTGCCCCTCAGGACAAGATTCACTCGACCTACGTGGCCTTATGTAATACCATTTCATGGTGTAAGCCCCTTTTCGCATCGTGGTCTCACTACGGTTCCTTCCACCGTAAGGCATCACATGCCTCTACATATGCCAACACCCTTTCCTAGGTAAGGCTAGACTCTGGTGCGGATCGACCAAATTCGATCTTTCAAGCCGCATGTCGACGAGCCTTTTTTGGCTTTTGACCCCGTAGGGTTGCTTGTTCTGAACTCTATAGAGAGAAACCCATCTCTCACCATGCATCGGCTCACGGTTCCCCAAGTGACCATGAGCACCCAGCTCTGGCCGTAAGGCTTAATGCTTCGAGTACCGACCCTCGAATCTCGTAAGGGCTTACAACCCTGGTTCTCTTGATTAATATCACTTCTTGACAAGGTGAGAACCCAACACCATAACCATCCATGTTGCACGCAAGCTCCCGTATCAAGTTTACGTAATCCCACAACTAAGCTGGTCGACAGCCAGCTCGGAGCCTCTGACTCATCTCATCCCACAGGACTTGGTTCTTAGGGCTTACGCCCTTAGCATTTGTATCGGCTGTCCGCACGTATGACTGACACCCAACATCATGCTAGTCCTGTAAGGGGCTTGGGTGGACTGCCCTAGCTACGCACAACTCTCCCGACTGGCCACAGGGGTCTAGCAGCGTGCCTGCCTGCTAGCCCGCACATCCTTTTAGCTCGATGGCATTCCTCTTACATAAACACCATTGCATGATCTTTTCGACTCCAGGAGGGGAAACCGAGGGGCCTAACGATCTCTACCATCTAACCCCATGGTTCAACGTAAATACACGATATGAGGTTTGTCGACCCCAACCGCCCCTGGGTTTATCATGACCTGAGGAAACATCGTGCCACGATCGTGACCCTACGATGCTCACCCACCTAGCCACCACTAGTGACTAGGAGTAGCTCACTTCAGACTAGCTAGGCCCCCGCCTGCCCGCTAGCCAAGGGGGTGGTGGAGAGCTGACACCAGATTATCCCCCTATAAAGAGCGTTAGTGATTTTCCCAATCTGCTACCAGTGATCGTAAGAATGTCTAAAATGGGGACACTTTTCTGCCCAACCATCTCAGGGCCTTTCTCCAGCTAACTCAGGGCCCCGTAACCTTCCTCTTGGTCACCATTGCTCTTTGATTCTGCTCGTTGCTCCACCAACCCACTCGAAGGTGCTTGCACATGGCTTAGACCGACAGCACCTGACTGGCTAGTTGGTCCCAGGGCACCGACGTACTGCTTTATACTTACCTGTAAATCTCGAGGCTTAGGACATGGACCATCCACACACAATGTCCCTAACCTATTCCCATGCTCAGAACGCCCGCACACTGCTTCCACAGATGGTACCCGCCAGGCTACTGGGCTTAAGGGTGTCCAACCACTGTCTTGAACTTCCCCGCATATCTTGCGGCCCAGGGATCCCATGGCCTCCACAACGTGTTAGCATCATGTTCCAAAGCTCTGAATGCACGCCTGCATTCCTTAGAACCACTTTCCCACTAGTTTGATCTCGATCGCTGCTCGGTTCAGGGTCAGTCATGGCAGGACCAAGGCCTGACCATGGCACCAAGCTTGCGCATTATGCCTCTCCGGTCGGCTTAGCGCCTGAATGCTCATTTCGTGGGTTGACTTAGGCATACGGAGCTCATTCCCAGTCTAAGATTAGATCGGATTGAGGGTTGCGGTAGCAGGATTGACAGCACGCAAAGGGGATCGGGTCAGTCCCTAGCTTGCGCATTCTACCTCTCCGATCGATTGAGCGCCCGCACGCTCGTTTCATGGGTTGGCTTAGGCATACGAAGTTTATTCCCAGTCTAAGATCGGACTGGACCGAGGGTTACGGTAGTAGGACCAGCAGCAGGATCGACAGCATGCAGAAGGGGATCGGGTCGATCCCTGACATACAGATTCTGCCTCTCCGACCGACTGAGCACCCGCACGCTCATTTCATGGGTTGACTTAGGCATACGGAGTTCATCCCCAGTCTAAGCATACGGAGTTCATCCCCAGTCTAAGCATACGGAGTTCATTTCCAGTCTAAAATTAGACCAGATCGAAGGTTACGACAGCAGGATCGGTAGCACGTAGGGGTGACCGGGTTGATCATCGGCTTGCGTATTCTGCCTCTCCGGTCGGTTAAGCACCAGCACGCCCGTTTCGTGGGTTGCCTTAAGCATAGGGAGTTCATTCCATGTCTAAGCCGTAGTTGGACCGAGGGTTGTGGCAGTAGGACCAACAGCATGTGAAAGGGGATCGGGTCGATCCCAGACATGCGCATTCTGCCTCTCTGGCCAGCTGAGCGCCTGCACGATCGTTTCGTGGGTTGGCTTAGGCATACGGAGATCATTCCATGTCTAAGCATACGAAGTTCATTCCCAATCTAAGAGTTTGAGCCATGGTGCACATGCTGGGCTCTGGCATGTGCTGGTGCCACATTTTTTTCGCCCGGGGCACCATCGCCGGAGTATCGTCAGAGAGCTTAACCGGAGGCATTGGGGGTTCCGACGATTGGGGGGATCGGGGGGTGTGCGCACATGATGTGCGATGGGTGCTAGTACTTGGCCCTTATATTGGCCCCCTATCCCTCATCAAACCTCGAGAACTCACACACCCTTAAAGAGCATTTGAGATTTTATAGGTTTGCTGCCAGTAGCCATTAAAGTGTCTAAAATGAGGACACTTTTTTCAAACGGTCACAAAATCTTCTCCAATTCACGTTTTTAGCTGAATTGTTTTGTGCATGCCAACAAAAATATAAGGATCACCTCTACCGAATTTGGGGACAAAACACTTTCTAAAAATATTTTAAAAAATCTTGAACCGTAAAAAGTTTCAAAAATCGTGAAAAATAGAAAACGGCTTGGCTTCCCATGAAACTTCACATGAAGGCTTAGGGGACCATTGTATGAATTTACAAGCCATAAAAATGGCATTGGCATGGCAGAAATATGAAGATGTGCTTGAACCAACCTACCACCCGTTCGATCCCCGACTTCTGCATCCTGCCTCTCTGGTCGACTGAGCGTCCGCACGTTAATTTCATGGGTTGAGTTAGGCATACGGAGTTCATCCCCAGTCTAAGCATACGAAGTTCATTCCCAGTCTATGATCGGATTGGACAAAGGGTTGCGACAGCAGGACCAGCAGCAGGATCGGCAGCACGTAGGGGGGATTGGGTCGATCCCTGGCTTGCACATTCTGCCTCTCCGACGGGCCTCTCCGGTCGATTGATCACCCGTACGCTCGTTTCGTGGGTTGACTTAGGCATACCGAGTTCATCCCTAGTATCAGCATACGAAGTTCATTCCCAGTCTAAGATCGAACCGGACCGAGGGTTGCGGCAGCAGGATCGGCAGAATGCAGGAGGGACTAGGTCGATCCCTAACTTACGCATTCTGCCTCTCCAGCCAGCTGAGCCCCCCCATGCCCGTTTCGTGGGTTGGCTTAGGCATAGCGAGTTCATTCCATGTCTAAGCCCAAGCCAGACCGAGGGTTGTGGCAGCGGGACCGACAGCATGCAGAGTGGGACCAGGCTGATCCCCAGCTTGCGCATTCTGCCTCTCGGTCGGCTAAGCGCCTGCACGCTCGTTTTGTGGGTTGGCTTAGGCATCCGGAGTTCATTCCATGTCTAAGGATATCGAGTTCATTCCCAGTCTAAGATTTTGAGCCACGGTGCACATGCTGGGCTTGGGCATGTGCTGCTGCCGCATTTTTTTCGCTCGGGGCACCATCGTCGGAGCACCTAACCGACGGCATTGAGGGTTGCGACAACTGGGGGGATGCACATGATGTGCGATGGGTTCTGGTACTTGGCCCTTATATTGGCCCCATATCCCTCATCAAACCTCGAGAACTCACACCCCCTTAAAGAGCATTTGAGATTTTATAGGTTTGCTACTATTAGCCATTAAAGTGTCTGAAATGGAGACACTTTTTTCAAACGATCACAAAATCTTCTCCACTTTGAGGTTTTAGTTGAATTTTTTTGTGCACACCAAAAAAAATATAAGGATCACCTCTACCAAATTCAGGGATAAAACTTTTTCTAAAAAAAATTTAAAAAATCTCGAACCGCAAAAAGTTTCAAAAATTGTGAAAAATAGAAAATGGGTCGTCCTGCCACGAAACTTCACATGAAGGCTTAGGGGACCATTGTATGAATTTACAAGCCATAGAAATGGCATTGGCATGGCAGAAATATGAAGATGTGCTTGAACCAACATACCACCCGTTCGATCCATGGCTTGCGCATCCTGCCTCTCTGGTCGGCTGAGCATCCGCACGCTCATTTCGTGGGTTGACTTAGGCATACGGAGTTCATCCCCAGTCTAAGCATATGAAGTTCATTCCCAGTCTAAGATCGAACCGGACCGAGGGTTGCGGCAGCAGGATCGGCAGAATGCATGAGGGACTAGGTCGATCCCTGACTTACGCATTCTGCCTCTCCAACCGGCTGAGCGCCCCCATGCCCGTTTCGTGGTTTGGCTTAGGCATAGGGAGTTCATTCCATGTCTAAGCCCAAGCCAGACCGAGGGTTGTGGCAGCGGGACCGACAGCATGCAGAGTGGGACCAGGCTGATCCCCTAGCTTGCGCATTCTGCCTCTCGGTCGGCTAAGCGCCTGCACGCTCATTTTGTGGGTTGGCTTAGGCATCCGGAGTTCATTCCATGTCTAAGGATATCGAGTTCATTCCCAGTCTAAGATTTTGAGCCACGGTGCACATGCTGGGCTTGGGCATGTGCTGCTGCCGCATTTTTTTCGCTCGGGGCACCATCGCCGGAGCATCGTCGGAGCACCTAACCGGCGGCATTGAGGGTTGCGACAACTGGGGGGCTGGGGGGGACGCACATGATGTGCGATGGGTTCTGGTACTTGGCCCTTCTATTGGCCCCATATCCCTCATCAAACCTTGAGAACTCACACCCCCTTAAAGAGCATTTGAGATTTTATAGGTTTGCTACTATTAGCCATTAAAGTGTCTGAAATGGAGACACTTTTTTCAAACGGTCACAAAATCTTTTCCACTTTGAGGTTTTAGTTGAATTTTTTTGTGCACACCAACAAAAATATAAGGATCACCTCTACCAAATTCAGGGATAAAACTTTTTCTAAAAAAAATTTAAAAAATCTCGAACCGCAAAAAGTTTCAAAAATTGTGAAAAATAGAAAATGGGTCGTCCTGCCACGAAACTTCACATGAAGGCTTAGGGGACCATTGTATGAATTTACAAGCCATAGAAATGGCATTGGCATGGCAGAAATATGAAGATGTGCTTGAACCAACATACCACCCGTTCGATCCCTGGCTTGCGCATCCTGCCTCTCTGGTCGGCTGAGCATCCGCACGCTCATTTCATGGGTTGACTTAGGCATACGGAGTTCATCCCCAGTCTAAGCATATGAAGTTCATTCCCAGTCTAAGATCAGACAGGACAAAGGGTTACGACAGTAAGACCAGCAGCAGGAGCGACAGTAGGAGGGGGGGATCGAGTCGATCCTCAGCTTGCGTATTCTGCCTCTTCGGTGGGCCTCTCCGATCGGCTGAGTGCCCGCACGCTCGTTTTGTGGGTTGACATAGGCATACGGAGTTCATTCCCAGTCTAAGCATACAGAGTTCATTCCTAGTCTAAGATCGAATCGGACCGAGGGTTACGGTAGTAGGATCTACAGCATGCATGGGGGACTGAGCCAATCCCTGACTTACGCATTCTGCCTCTCTGATCGGTTGAGTGCCCGCACGCCCGTTTCGTGGGATGGCTTAGGCATAGGGAGTTCATTCCATGTCTAAGCCCCAGTTGGACCGAGGGTTGTGGCAGCGGGACCGACAGCAAGTAGAGGGGGACCGGGCTGATCCCCGGCTTGCGCATTATGCCTCTCCGATCGGCTCAGCACCCGAACGCTCATTTCATGGGTTAACTTGGGCATACAGAGTTCATTCACAGTCTAAGATCGAATCAGACCGAGAGTTACGGTAGCAAGATCGATAGCACACAGGGGGGACCGGGCCGATCCCCAGCTTGCACATTCTTCCTCTCCTTAGGTTGACTTAGGCATACGGAGTTCATCCCTAGTCTAAGCATACAGAGTTCATTCCCAGTCTAAGATTGGATCGGACCGAGGGTTGCAGCAGCAGGATCAGTAGCACGCAGCGGGGACCAGGCCGATCCTCAGCTTGCGCATTCTACCTCTCCGACCGGCTGAGCGCCCGCACGGCCGTTTCGTGGGTTGGCTTAGGCATAGGGAGTTCATTCCTTGTCTAAGCCCTAGCTGGACCGAGCGTTGTGGCAGTGGGACCGATGGCACACAGAGGGGGACCGGGCCAATCCCCAGCTTGTGCATTCTACCTCTTCGACCGACTGAGCACCCGCATGCTCATTTCGTGGGTTGGCTTAGGCATACGGAGTTCATTCCATGTCTAAGCATGCAGAGTTCATTCCCAGCCTAAGAGTTTGAGTCACGATGCACATGCTGGGCTCGAGCATGTGCTGGTATCGCATTTTTTTCGCTCGTGCACCATCATTGGAGCATCGTCGGAGAGCCTAACCGACAGCATGATGTGCGATGGCTGCTGGTTCTTGGCCCATATATTTGCCCCCTATCCCTCATCAAACCTCGAGAACTCACACCCCCTTAAAGTGCATTTGAGATTTTATAGGTTTGCTGCCAGTAGCCATTAAAATATCTGAAATGGGGACACTTTTTTGAGCGGGATCGAGGGTTGTGGCAGCAGGACCGGTAGCATGTAAAGTGGGACCAGGCCGATCCCTGGCTTGTGCGTTCTGCCTCTCGGCCGGCTAAGCGATTGCACGCTCGTTTTGTGGGTTAGCTTAGGCATATGGAGTTCATTCCATGTCTAAGGATACCGAGTTCATTCCTAGTCTAAGATTTTGAGCCATGGTGCACTTGCTGGGCTTGGGCATGTGCTGCTGCCGCATTTTTTTTGCCCGAGGCACCATCGTCGGAGCATCGTCGGGGCGCCTAACTGGCGGCATTGAAGGTTGCGACGACTGGGGGGCTGGGGGGGTAAGCACATGATGTGCGATGGGTTCTGGTACTTGGCCCTTATATTGGCCCCCTATCCCTCATCAAACCTCGAGAACTCACACCCCCTTAAAGAGCATTTGAGATTTTATAGCTTTCCTACTAGTAGCCATTAAAGTGTCTGAAATGGAGACACTTTTTTCAAACGGTCACAAAATCTTCTCCACTTCGAGTTTTTAGATGAATTGTTTTGAGTATGCCAACAAAAATATAAGGATCACCTCTACCAAATTCGGGGATAAAACTCTTTCTAAAAAAATTTTAAAAAATCCCGAACCGTAAAAAGTTTCAAAAATTGTGAAAAATAGAAAACGGGTTGTCTTGCCATGAAACTTCACATGAACGCTTAGGGGACCATTGTATGAATTTACAAGCCATAAAAATGGCATTGGCATGGCCAAAATATGAAGATATGCTTGAACCAACCTACCACCCGTTCGATCCTCGGCTTGCGCATCCTGTCTCTCTGGTCGGCTGAGTGTCCACACGCTCGTTTCGTGGGATGACTTAGGCATATGGAGTTCATCCCCAGTCTAAGCATACGAAGTTCATTCCCAGTCTAAGATCAGATCGGACAAAGGGTTACGGTAGCAGGATAGGCAGCACGCAAGGGGGACGGAGTCGATCCCCGACTTGCGCATTCTGCCAATTCGGTGGGCCTCTTCGATCGGCTGAGTGCCCGCACACTCGTTTCGTGGGTTGACTTAGGCATACAAAGTTCATCCCCAGTCTAAGATTGGATCGGATCGAGGGTTGCGGCAGTAGGATCGGTAGCATACAGGGGGGACCGGGCCGATCCCCAGCTTATGCATTTTGCCTCTCCGGCCGGCTGAGCACCCGCACGCCCATTTTGTGGGTTGGCTTAGGCATAGGGAGTTCATTCCACGTCTAAGCCCAAGCCGGATCGAGGGTTGTGGCAGCGGGACCGGTAGCATCCAGAAGAGGACCGGGCCGATCCCCAGCTTGCGCATTCTGCCTCTCCGACTGGTTGAGCACCCGTACTCTCGTTTTGTGGGTTGGCTTAGGCATACGGAGTTCATTCCATGTCTAAGCATACGGAGTTCATTCCCAGTCTAAGAGTTTGAGCCACGGTGCACATGCTGGGCATGGGCATGTGCTATTGTCGCATTTTTTTTACCCGGGGTACCATCACCGGAGCATCACTGGAGCATCGTCGGAGCGTCTACCCGATGGCAGTGGGGGTTACGGTGACTGGGGGCGCCGGGGGGTACACACATGATGTGCGATGGGTGCTGGTACTTGGTTCTTATATTGGCTCCCTATCCCTCATCAAACCTCGAGAACTCACACCCCCTTAAAGAGCTTTTGAGATTTTATAGGTTTGCTGCCAGTAGCCAGTAAAGTGTCTGAAATGGGGAAACTTTTTTCAAACAATCACAAAATCTTCTCCACTTCGAGTTTTTGGCTAGTAAAGTGTCTTGCGACGAAACTTCACATGAAGGCTTAGGGGACCATTGTATGAATTTACAAGCCATAAAAATGGCATTGGCATGGCAGAAATATAAAGATGTGCTTGAACCCACCTGCCACTCGTTCGATCCCCGGCTTGCGCATCCTGCCTCTCTGGTCAGTTGAGCGTCCGCACGCTCGTTTCGTGGGTTGACTTAGGCATACAGAGTTCATCCCCAGTCTAAGCATATGGAGTTCATTCCCAATCTAAGATCGGATCGGACCGAGGGCTGCGATAGCAGGATAGACAGCACGCAGGGGGGATCGAGCCTATTCTCGGCTTACGCATTCTACCCTCCGATCGGCTGAGCACCTGCACGCCCATTTCATGGGTTGGCTTAGGCATATGGAGTTCATTCCATGTCTAAGCCCCAGCTGGACCGAGGGTTGTGGCAGTGGGACTGACAACACGCAGAGGGGGACTGGGTCGATCCTCGGCTTGCGCATTATGCCTCTCTGATCGGCTCAGCGCCCGAACGCTGGTTTCGTGAGTTGACTTAGGTGTACGGAGTTCATTCCCAGTCTAAGCTATAGGATCGACAGCACGCAGGGGGGATCGAGCCGATCTCTGGCTTGCGCATTCTGCCTCTCTGGCCGGCTGAGTGCCCACACGCTCGTTTTGTGGGTTGGCTTAGGCATACGGAGTTCATTCCATGTCTAAGCGTATGGAGTTCATTCCCAGTCCAAGATCGGATCGGACTGAGGGTTACGGCAGTAGGACCAATAGCACGCAGGGGGATCAGGCCAATCCTCGGCTTACGTATTCTACCTCTCCAGTCGGTTGAGCACCCACACGCTCGTTTCGTGGGTTGACTTAGGCATACGGAGTTCATCCCCAGTCTAAGTATACAGAGTTCATTCCCAGTCTAAGACCAGACCGGACCGAGGGTTACGGCAGTAGGATTGACAGAATGCAGGGGGACCGAGCTGATCCCCGGCTTGCGCATTCTACCTCTCCGATCGGCTGAGCGCCTGCACGCCCGTTTCGTCGGTTGGCTTAGGCATAGGGAGTTCATTCCTTGTCTAATCCCCAGCCGGACCGAGGGTTCTGGCAGCAGGACCAACAGCACGCAGAGGGGGACTGAGCCGATCCCCAGCTTGCGCATTATGCCTCTCCGATCGGTTTAGCACTCAAACGCTCGTTTTGTGGGTTGACTTAGGCATACAGAGTTCATCCCAGTCTAAGATCAGACCGGACCGAGGGTTGCAGTAGCAGGATCAATAGCACACAGGGGGGGACAAGTCAGTTCCCGGCTTGTGCGTTCTACCTCTCCGGTCGGTTGAGCGCCCGCACGCTCATTTCATGGGTTGGCTTAGGCATACGGAGTTCATTTCATGTCTAAGCATACGGAGTTCATTCCCAGTCTAAGATCGAACCGAGCCGAGGGTTGATGCAGCAGGACCAACAGTAGGATCGATAGCACGCAGGGGGGACCAGGCCGATCCCCTCTCTGGCTATCCTCTTCGATCGACTGACCGCCCGTACGCTCATTTCGTGGATTGTCTTAGGCATACGGAGTTCATCCCCAGTCTAAGCATACAGAGTTCATTCCCAGTGTAAGATCGGACCGGATCGAAGGTTACGGAAGCATGCAGGGGGGACTAGGTCGATCCTCGGCTAGCGCATTCTGCCTCTCCGACCGACTGAGCACCCGCACGCTCGTTTCGTGGCTTGGCATAGGCATACGGAGTTCATTCCATTTCTAAGCATACGGAGTTCATTACCAGTCTAGGAGTTTGAGTCGCGGTGCACATGCTGGGCTTGGGCATGTGCTGGTGCCGTATTTTTTTTGCCCGGGGCACCATCACCGGAGCATCACCGGTGCATCGCCAAAGAGCCTAACCGACGGCATTGGGGGTTCCGACGATTGGGTGGCCCGGGGGGTGTGCGCATATGATGTGCGATGGGTGCTGGTACTTGGCCCTTATATTGGCCCCTTATCCCTCATCAAACTTCTAGAACTCACACCCCCTTAAAAAGCATTTGAGATTTTGTAGGTTTGCTGTCAGTAGCCATTAAAGTGTCTAAAATGGGGACACTTTTTTCACACGATCACAAAATCTTCTCCACTTTGAGTTTTTAGTTGAATTGTTTTGTGCATGCCAACAAAAATACAGGGATCACCTCTACCAAATTTGGGGACAAAACTCTTTCTAAAAATATTTTAAAAAATCTCGAACCGTAAAAAGTTTCGAAAGTCATGAAAAATAGAAAATGGGTTGGCTTGCCACAAAACTTCACATGAAGGCATAAAAATGGCATTGGCATGGCAGAAACATAAAGATGTGCTTGAACCCACCTACCACTCGTTCGATCCCCGGCTTGCGCATCTTGCTTCTCTGGTCGGCTGAGCATCCGCACGCTCGTTTCGTGGGTTGACTTAGGCATACAGAGTTCATCCCCAGTCTAAGCATACAAAGTTCATTCCCAGTCTAAGATCAGACCGGACAAAGGGTTGTAGTAGCAAGACCAACAGCAGGATAGGTAGCATGCAGGGAGGACCAGACCGATCCCCGGCTTGCACATTCTGCCTCTCCGATAGGCCTCTCCAGTCGACTGAGCACCCGCACGCTCGTTTCATGGGTTGACTTAGGCATACAGAGTTCATCCCCAGTATAAGCATATGGAGTTCATTCCCAGTCTAAGATCGGACCGAACTGAAGGTTACGGTAGTAGGATCGATAGCATGCAGGGGGGACCGGGTCGATCCCCGACTTACGCATTCTACCTCTCCGACCGGCTGAGCACCCGTACGCCCATTTCGTGGGTTGGCTTAGGCATAGGGAGTTCATTCCATGTCTAAGCCCAGCCAGACTGAGTGTTGTGGCAGTGGGACCAACAGCACGCAGAGGGGGACTAGGCCGATCCTCAACTTGCGCATTATGCCTCTCCGACCGGCTCAGCGCCCGAACGCTCATTTCATGGTTTGACTTAGGCATACAGAGTTTATTCCCAGTCTAAGATCGGATCAAATCGAGGGTTGCAACAGTAGGATCGACAGCACGCAAGGGGGGATCGAGTCGATCCTCGGCTTGAGCATTTTGCCATTCCGACCGGTTGAGCGCCCGCACGCTCGTTTTATGGGTTGGCTTAGGCATCCGGTGTTCATTCCATGTCTAAGCATACAAAGTTCATTCTCAGTCTAAGATCAGACCAGATCGATGGTTACGGTAGCAGGATCAGCAACACGTAGGGTGGACCGGGTAGATCCCCGACTTGCACATTCTGCCTCTTCGACTGGCTGAGCGCCCGCATGCTCGTTTCGTAGGTTGACTTAGGCATACAGAGTTCATCCCCAGTCTAGGCATACGGAGTTCATTCCCAGTCTAAGATTGGATCGGATTGAGGGTTGTGGCATCAGGATCGGCAACACGCAGGGGGGACTGGGCCAATCCCCGGCTTGAGCATTTTGCCTCTTCGGTCGGCTGAGCACCTGCATGCCTGTTTCATGGGTTGGCTTAGGCATACGGAGTTCATTCCATGTCTCAGCCCCAGCCAAATTGAGGGTTGTGGCAGTGGGACTGGCAGCACGTAGAGGGGGATCGGGCCGATCCCCGGCATGCGCATTCTGCCTCTCCGACCGGCTGAGTGCCCGCACACTCGTTTTGTGGGTTGGCTTAGGCATACGGAGTTCATTCCATGTCTAATCATACGGAGTTCATTCCCAGTCTAAGAGTTTGAGCCACGGTGCAAATGCTAGGCTCGGGCATGTGCTGGTGCCGTATTTTTTTCGCCCGAGGCACCATTGTCAGAGCATCGTCGGAGCATCGCCTGAGAGCCTAACCAACGGCATTAGGGGTTCCGACGATTGGGGGGTCGGGGGGGTGTGCGCACATGATGTGTGGTGGGTGCTGGTACTTGGCCCTTATATTGGCCCCCTATCCGTCATTAAACCTCGAGAAGTCACACCCCTTTAAAGAGCATTTGAGATTTTATAGGTTTGCTGCCAGTAGCCATTAAAGTGTCTGAAATGGGGACACTTTTTTCAAACGGTCACAAAATCTTCTCCACTTCGAGTTCTTAGGTGAATTTTTGTGTGCATGCCAACAAAAATACAAGGATCACCTCTACCAAATTTGGGGACAAAACTATTTCTAAAAAAATTTTAAAAAATCTCGAACCGTAAAAAGTTTCAAAATCGTGAAAAATAGAAAACAGGTCATCTTGCCACGAAACTTCACATGAAGGCTTAGGGGACCATTGTATGAATTTACAAGCCATAAAAATGGCATTGGCATGGTAGAAATATGAAGATGTGCTTGAACCCACCTACCACCCGTTTGATCCCCGACTTGCGCATCCTGCCTCTCCGGTCGGTTGAGCGTCTGCGCGCTCGTTTCGTGGGCTGACTTAGGCATACAGAGTTCATCCCCAGTCTAAGCATACGAAGTTCATTCCCATTCTAAGATTGAACCGGACCGAGGGTTGCGACAGTAGGATCGGTAGCACGCGGGGGGGACTGGGTCGATCCTCGGCTTACGCATTCTGCCTCTTTGCCCGGTTGAGCACCCGCACAATCATTTCGTGGTTTGGCTTAGGCATAGGGAGTTCATTCCATGTCTAAGCCCCAGCTTGATCGAGGGTTGTGGCAACGGGACCGACACACGCAGAGGGGGACCGGGTCGATCCCTGGCTTGCGCATTATGCCTCCCCGGTCGGCTCAGCACCCATACGCTCGTTTCGTGGGTTGACTTAGGCATACGGAGTTCATTCCTAGTCTAAGATCAGACCGAATGAGGGTTACGGTAGTAGGATCAATAGCATGCAGGGGGGACTGGGTCGGTCCGTGGCTTGTGCATTATGCCTCTCCGACTGACTGAGCGCCCACACGCTCGTTTCATGGGTTGGCTTCGACATACGGAGTTCATTCCATGTCTAAGCATACGGAGTTCATTCCCAGTCTATGATCAAACCGGACCGAGGGTTGCGGTAGCAAGACCAGCAGCAAGATCGACAGCACACAAGAGGGATCGGATTGATCCCCGGCTTGCATATTCTGTCTCTCCGGTCGGTTGAGTGCCCGCACACTTGTTTCGTGGGTTGACTTAGGCATATGGAGTTCATCCCCAGTGTAAGCATACGGAGTTCATTCCCAGTCTAAGATCAGACCAGACCGAGGGTTACGACAGTAGGATCGGTAGCACGCAGGGGGGACTGAGTCGATCCCCGACTTACGCATTCTGCCTCTTCGATCGGTTGAGCTCCCGTACGCCCGTTTCGTGGGTTGGCTTAGGCATAGGGAGTTCATTCCATGTCTAAGCCCCAGCCAGACCGAGGGTTGTGGTAGTGGGACCGACAGGACGCAGAGGGGGACCGGGCTGATCCCCAGCTTGCGCATTCTGCCTCTTCGATCGGTTGAGCACCCGTACACTCGTTTTATAGCTTGGCTTAGGCATACGGAGTTCAGTTCATGTCTAAGCATACGAAGTTCATTCCCAGTCTAAGATCAGATCGGTCCGAGGGTTGCTACAGTAGGACCAGCAGTAGGATCGACAGCACGCAGGGGGGACCAAGCCTATCCCCGACTTGCGCATTCTGCCTCTACGATCGGCCTCTCTGGTCGGCTGAACACCCATATGCTCGTTTTGTGGGTTGGCTTAGGCATACGGAGTTCATCCCTAGTCTAAGCATAAGGAGTTCATTCCCAGTCTAAGATCAGACCTGATCGAGGGTTGCGGCAGGAGGATCGACAGCACGCAGGGGGGACCGAGCCAATGCCCGGCTTACGCATTTTGCCTCTCCAACCGACTGAGCACCCACACGCCCGTTTCGTGGGTTGGCTTAGGCATAGGGAGTTCATTCCATTTCTAAGCCATAGCCGGACTGAGGGTTATGGCAGTGAGACCGGTAGCACGTAGATGGGGACCGAGCCAATCCTCAGTTTGCGTATTATGCCTCTCCGGCCGGTTCAGCGTTCGAACGCTTACTTCGTGGGTTGACTTAGGCATACGAAGTTCATTCCCAGTCTAAGATAAGACCAGACTGAGGGTTGATGTAGCAGGATCGAAAGCACGCAGGGGGGATCGGGTCGGTCTTCGGCTTACGCATTCTGCCTCTTTGGCCGGTTGAGCGCCCACACGCTCATTTCGTGGGTTGGCTTAGGCATACGGAGTTCATTCCATGTCTAAGCATATGAAGTTCATTCTCAGTCATATCGGACCAAGGGTTGCGATAGTAGGATCAGTAGCACGCAGGGGGGACCGGGCCGGTCCCCGGCTTGCGCATTCTACCTCTTCGGTCGGTTGACTTAGGCATATGGAGTTCATCCCCAGTGTAAGCATACGGAGTTCATTCCCAGTCTAAGATCAGACCAGACCGAGGGTTACGACAGTAGGATCGGTAGCACGCAGGGGGGACCGAGCCGATCCCCGACTTACGCATTCTGCCTCTTCGATCGGTTGAGCGCCCGTACGTCCCGTTTCATGGGTTGGCTTAGGCATAGGGAGTTCATTCCATGTCTAAGCCCCAGTCAGACCGAGGGTTGTGGCAACGGGACCGGCAGCGCGTAGAGGGGGATCGGGCCAATCGCCAGCTTGCGCATTCTGCCTCTCCAGCTTGCGCATTCTGCCTCATTTCGTGGGTTGTCGTAGGCATACAGAGTTCATTCCATGTTTAAGCATGTGGAGTTCATTCCCAGTCTAAGAGTTTGAGCCACGGTGCACATGCTGGGCTCGGGCATGTGCTGGTGCCATATTTTTTTCGCTCGGGGCACCATCGCCTGAGCATTGTCAGAGAGCCTAACCGACGACATTAGGGGTTCCGACGATTAGGGGGGCCGGGGGGGTGTGCGCACATGATTTGTGATGGGTGCTGGCACTTGGCCCTTATATTGGCCCCCTATCCCTCATCAAACCTCGAGAAGTCACCCCCCCTTAAATATCATTTGAGATTTTATAGGTTTGCTGCCAGTAGCCATTAAAGTGTCTGAAATGGCGACACTTTTTTCAAACGGTCACAAAATCTTCTCCACTTCGATTTTTTAGCTGAATTTTTTTGTGCATGCCAAAAAAAATACAGGGATCACCTCTACCAAATTTAGGGACAAAAATCTTTCTAAAAAAATTTTAAAAAATCCTGAACTGTAAAAATTTTTAAAAATCATGAAAAATAGAAAACGGGTTGTCTTGCCATGAAACTTCACATGAAGGCTTAGGGGACCATTATATGAATTTACAAGCCATAAAAATGGCATTGGCATGGCAAAAATATGAAGATGTGCTTGAACCCACCTACCACCCTTTTGATCCCCGGTGTTATGAGCCAACCTTGTATAGGGCCATGACCGGGACTTAGGTTACCATGAGCCTCCCATGTATAGGGCCATGGCCGGGTAGATTCTTTGTGCTAGGAAAAGTATCCCCATTTCAAACATTGTAATGGTTACTGGTACCATAGCTCTAAAATCTCTAAGGCTCTTTAGGGGGGGTGAACCGATAGCATAGTGTTGGGTTGTCTCACCAGTTGCTTTGTGAGCCTAGGCCATCCACCAAGGGCTGCCCCCCTGGCCCTGGTGATGGTGGGATATCCCGATGTATGATTCCTGATTATAATAAAATTAACCCGATTGAATATCCCGAATGTTGCCTCGATGTGTTTTTGATTTTCTCGATGCAAATGTGCCTTCTTTTATGTGTGCTTAGATTGATCTCGATAAATTGTGGCTTATTGTGAATGCTTGAGACTAACCATGGCTTATGGTTATTTGTTCAGATATCGATTTATTGAAGGCTAACTTGGGTGGGAGCACCCATTCAAGTGTCGCACGGTCTATTAGTTGTTGAGAGAAAGCTTAGTCCGTGACACGTGGTATCAGAGCACGGCTAAGAAGTACTAGAAAATGGATGAGATGGCCACAAGTGGTGGACCCAATCATCAACAGAGAATTGAGGAACTTGAGGCCACATGGCCATAATGAAAACTCATATGGTGATTAAAGACCGAGTGAGAGAGATTGAGACAACCCAATCGGAGTTATCCGATACTCTTCACAACGTGAGCGAGGAGGCTAGAGATGCCTTGAACATTCTCCAAAAGGAGTTTGTGGAGCTCAGAGCACAGGTGAGCATCTTACAAATGGCTGTGGCCAAATCGGGTTTGAGCTCGATGGAAAGGGGAAAAAGGCCCAAAGTGCCGGAGCCTCGATGCTATGAGAGGGCAAGGGATGCTAAGGAACTTGAAAATTTCTTGTTTGACATGGAGCAATACTTTCGAGCTGTACACACGGATTTAGAAGAAGACAAGGTAGCAATGGCATCAATGTACCTCACAGGAGATGCCAAGCTATGGTGGTGCTCCAAGTTTGTCAATGACGAGTGCCCGATTAAGACTTGGACGGACCTGAAGTGAAAACTAAAAAACTAGTTTTTCCCTGAGAATGTGGAGTATATGGCTCGAAAGAGACTTTGAGAATTAGTGCAAACAGGAACAGTGTGAGAGTTTGTAAGGAGCTTCTTTACCCTGAAGTTGGATATTTGACACATGTCCAAAAAGGACAAGATGTTCTCTTTTCTTAAAGGCCTCAAGCCTTGGGCTAGGACAGAACTACAAAGATAGAAATTGCAAGACGTGGCTACGACCATGGCTACAGCTGAATGTCTCCACGATTATAATGATGGCTTCTTAAAACAAAAAAAATCCTCCATCAGTTAGCAGTAGCTTCAACTTTGAGACTGAGGGAAAGATGACCAGGTTGGATCGACCCTGCAGTGAGGGATCAGATAGGAGGTCTTTTGGTCAAGATAGCACCCAACCCAAGACAAGCAACGCTGTGATTTTTAGGCCTAGGCAACCGCTAGCTTGCTTTTTTTGTAAGGGGTCGCATCGGGTGGCCGAATGCCCGCACAGAGGAGCCCTTAATGCCTTAAGAACCTTGTCTCAAGAGTCTGCAAAAGTGCCAGAGAGCATTAAAGAAGTTGAAGAGGAGCCAGCCATGATGGGTTCAATAAGGTTTCTCAATGCCCTCCGTACCCAAATGAACACTATAAAGAAAGAGCATAATAGAGGCTTGATGTATGTGAGCTTAATAATCAATGAGAAAGCCACCAAGGCCATGGTGGATATGGGTGCTACCGATACTTTCATCACACTAGAAGAAAAAACAAGGTGTGGTCTTCAGTTAACAAAGACTGTAGGCGAATAAAGGCGATCAATTCGCCAGCCTTTGCAATCAGTGGAAGCTCTAAGAGTGTGACAACCAAGTTGGGGCCATGGGAAGGGAAGGTAGACTTTATAGTTTCCCCCATGGATGACTTTGATGTTGTTCTCGGATTAGACTTCATGATGTTGGCTCAGGTGATCCCTATCCCCGCTGCTACTTGCTTGTTGTTCTTAGGGGAACACCCATGTGTGGTGCCAGCCAATATCTTGCCAAAGAGTGGGAAGAAAATGATTTCAGCCTTGCAGTTCAAGAAAGGGGTCAAGAGAGGGGAACCCTCCTTCGTGGCTATGCCGATCTACAAAGAAGGGTCGAAAGTAGAACCAATACTTGATGGCATGGAAAAAGTGTTAGAAGAATTCGAAGAGGTGATGCCAGAGATGTTGCCTAAGGTTCTACCCCCTCAATGAGCAGTGGACCATGAAATTGAGCTCCTTCCAGGAGTGAAACCCCCTGCTAGAGCCCCTTATCACATGGCCCCACCAGAGTTGGCCGAACTAAGAAAACAGTTAGATGAGCTTCTACAAGTCGGGTTCATCAGACCATCAAAAGCTCCATTTGGAGTGCCAGTGCTATTTCAGAAGAAGCATGATGGAAGTTTGCGATTATGTGTTGACTATAGGGCCTTGAATAAAGTCACCGTAAGAAATAAGTATCCCATCCCTCTTATAGTAGACTTGTTTGATCAATTGAGTCGAGCCAAGTACTTCTCCAAATTGGACCTGAGATCTGGCTACCATCAGGTCAGAATCGTTGAAGGAGATGAGCCAAAGACCACTTGCGTAACACGGTATGGTGCATTTGAATTTCTTGTTATGCCCTTTGGATAGACCAATGCTCCTGCCACATTTTGTACATTGATGAATCAAGTGTTCCATGACTACCTAGATAAATTTGTAGTCATCTATTTAGATGACATAGTGGTATATAGCTCCATTTTGGAAGAACATCAAGAACACCTGCGCCAGGTGCTTCAAAGGTTACAGGACTACCAGCTATACGTCAAAAGGGAGAAGTGTGCATTTGCTCAGACCCAAATCCAATTTCTTGGTCACATTGTCGAACGTGGCCACATTCGAATGGACATAGAAAAGGTTAGGGCCATCAAAGAGTGGATAACACCGAAGAACGTTAGTGAGCTCTTCTCATTTTTGGGACTAGCCAACTATTATAGAAGGTTTGTGGAAGGGTACTTTCACAAGACCACGGCCCTCATAGAGCTATTGAAGAAGGAGCATAAATGGTGTTGGATAAGCGAGTGCTAAGAGACCTTTGAGGGATTGAAGAATGCTATTATGAAGGACCCCATCTTAGCCCTCCTTGATATTGAAAAACCTTTTGAAGTTCAGACGAATGCATCTGATTTTGCTATTGGAGGAGTGCTTTTGCAACAACAACACCCGATAGCATTTGAAAGTAGGAAGATAAGCAAAGCTGAGAGGAAATATACGACCCAGGAAAAAGAGCTCCTAGTGGTGGTTCACTGTTTGAGGGCTTGGCGACATTACTTGTTGGGTTCACACTTTGTCATGAAGACAGACAATGCGACCATTAGCCATTTCCTCACCCAACCAAGGCTTAGGGTGAAACAAGCTAGGTGGCAGGAATTTTTAGCGAAGTTTGACTTTTGTTTTGAGCACACCGCTAGAGAGACCAATCAAGTGGCTGATGCATTGAGCAGGCGAATAGATTTAGCGGCCCTTAGAAGAATTACCCTAATGGCAGTTAGCCCAGCCACTACAGACATTCACAAGCTGATTGGAGATCATTTAGGGAAGGACCCACAAGCCTGTGCCATCTTGAAGCTAGTGGAAGAAGGGAAGTCCAAGTACTTCTGGTGAGAGAATGAGGTCTTGTGGACCAAGGGGCCTCAAGTGTTTGTGCCAAGAGCAGGAGATCTGAGACAGATGCTGATGAGGGAGTGTCATGACACCCCATGGGTGGGACACTCGGGCTGGTAATGCACTTTAGCGTTATTGAAACAGGGATACTATTGGCCTCACATGTGACAAGATGTGATGGACTATACGAAGACTTGCCTAATTTGCCAACAAGACAAAGTTGAAAAGAGGAAACTAGCAGGCATGTTTGAACCACTATCGGTACCTGCCAAACCATGAGAAAGCATCTCCCTCGATTTCATTTCGAGCCTACCCAAGGTTGGTGATCTTGGAGCTATCTTGGTGGTGATTGATCGGTTCTCTAAGTATGACACATTCATTCCTGCTCACAAGTATTGTACAGCGAAAGACACAACTCGACTATTATTCAAACATGTGGTCAAATACTGGGGCCTCTCTCAAAACATTGTCAGCGATAGAGATCCGAGATTTACGGGGTCCTTCTAGAGAGAGCTTTTCAAGATATTAAGGTCCCAACTCAACATCTCTTCAAGCTATCACCCTCAAACCGATGGTCAGACAGAACGGTTCAATGAATTACTAGAGGAATACTTGAGGCACTTTGTTCAAGCCAATCAGAAGGACTGGCTTTCATTATTGGACGTTGCTCAACTCTGTTTTAATTCCAACAAAAGCATTTCCACCAACAAGAGCCATTTAAGGTGGTCACCGGATAACTACCAAAGCTACCCCACACTTCCTTGGAACAATATAGAAGAAAGAATCTGAGAGCCTTCAACCTCAGTAAGGAGTGGAAACAAAACACGAAAATTACACAAGCTTACCTAGAGAAAGCATCACAGCGGATGAAAAAATGGGCAGACAAGGTTCGTAGGGCTCAGCAATTCCAAGTGGGTGATCTGGTTCTTATCCGACTAGTTCTTAAACAGACTAGGTTCTTGAGAAAGAGAGATCGGGTCCAGTAAGGGTCCTTTCCAAGGTGGGGAATGCTTCTTACAAAATCAACCCACCAAAGTGGATGAAGGTGCACCCAGTCTTTCATGTGATGTAGATCCTACAGATGCTAGCCAAAGGGAGCCAACCAGAGCCGCCATCACCATGAAGCCACCCTCAGAGTGTCATTAGGGTTTCCGGTGATTGGGGGGGCCAGGGGGCTGTGCGCACATGATGTGCGATGGGTGCTGGTACTTGGCCCTTATATTGGCCCCCTATCCCTCATCAAAATTCAAGAACTCATACCCCCTTAAAGAGCATTTGAGATTTTATAGGTTTGCTACAAGTAGCCATTAAAGTGTTTGAAATGGGGACACTTTTTTCAAACGGTCACAAAATCTTATCCACTTCGAGTTTTAAGCTGAATTCTTTTGTGCATGCCAAAAAAAATACAAGCATCACCTCTACCAAATTTGGGGACAAAACTCTTTCTAAAAAAATTTTAAAAAATCCTGAATCGTAAAAAGTTTTGAATATTATGAAAAATAGAAAACGGGTCGTCTTGCCACGAAACTTCACATGAAGGCTTAGGGGACCATTGTATGAATTTACAAGCCATAAAAATGGCATTGGCATGGCAGAAATATGAAGATGTGCTTGAACCCACTTACCACCCGTTCGATCCCCAACTTACGTATCCTACCTCTCTGGTCGGCTAAGTGTCCGCATGCTCATTCCGTGAGTTGACTTAGACATACGAAGTTCAGCCCCAGTCTAAGCATACAAAGTTCATTCCCAATCTAAGATCGGACTGGACCGAAGGTTACGGCAGTAGGATCGACAGCATGCAAAGGGGACTGGGTTGATCCCTGGCTTACGCATTCTATCTCTCCGACCGACTAAGCACCCGCACACCCGTTACGTGGGTTGGCCTAGGCATAGGGAGTTAATTCCATGTCTAAACCACAGCCAGATCGAGGATTGTGGCAGCGGGACTGACAGCACGTAAAAAAGGACCGGGCCGATCCCCGACTTGCGTATTATGCCTCTTCGGCTGGCTCAGCACCCGCACGCTCGTTTCGTGGGTTGACTTAGGCATACGAAGTTCATTTCCAATCTAAGATCGCACCAGACCAAGGGTTACGGCAGTAGGATAGACAACACGCAGGGAGAACTGGGCTGATCCTTGACTTACGCATTTTGCCTCACTCGTCGGCTGGGTGCTCGCACGCTTGTTTCGTGGGTTGGCTTAGGCATACGGAGTTCACTCCATGTCTAAGCATACGGAGTTCATTCCCAATCTAAGATCGGACCAGACCGAGGGTTACAGTAGCAGGCCTAGCAGCAAGATCGATAACATGCAAGGAGGGATCGGACCGATCCTTAGCTTGTGCATTCTGCCTTTCCGATCGGTTGAGTGCCCGTACGCTCATTTCGTGGGTTGACTTAGGCATACGGAGTTCATCCCCAGTCTAAGCATACAGAGTTCATTCCCAGTCCAAGATCAGACTGGAGCAAGAGTTACAGAAGGAGGATCGATAGCATGCAAGGGGGACTAGGTCGATCCTCAGCTTGCGCATTCTAACTCTCTGGTCGGCTGAGTGCCCGCATGCCCATTTTATGAGTTGGCTTAGGCATAGGGAGTTCATTCCATGTCTAAGCCCCAACCGAATCGAGGGTTGTGGCAGCGGGACCGATAGCACGTAGAGGGGGACGAGGCATATGGAGTTCATTCCCAGTCTAAGATCAAACCAAAACGAGGGTTGTGGTAACAGGATCGATAGCACGTAGTGGAGATCGGGTCGATCCCCGGCTTACACATTCTGCCTCTCTGGTTGGCTGAGCGCCCGTACGCTCGTTTGATGGGCTGACTTAGGCATACAGAGTCATCCCCAATCTAAGCATACGAAGTTCATTCCCAGTTAAAGATCAGATCAGACCGAGGGTTGCGACAGCAAGACCAGCAGCAGGATCGGTAGCACACAAAGAGGAATCGGGCCAATCCCCGACTTACGCATTCGGCCTCTCCGGTCGACTAAGCACCCATACGTTCGTTTCATGGGTTGACTTAGGCATACGAAGTCCATCCCCAGTCTAAGCAAACATAGTTCATTCCCAGTCTAAGATCGGATCAGACCGCGGGTTACGACAGTAGGATCAGCAGTACGCAGGGGGGACCGGACCCATCCCTAGCTTATGTATTCTGCCTCTCCGGTCGGTTGAGAACCCGCACACCCGTTTCATGGGTTGGCTTAGGCATAGGAAGTTCATTCCATGTCTAAGCCCCAACCGGACCGCGGGTTGTGGCAATGGAACCCGCAAGCTCATTTCGTGGGTTGGCTTAGGCATACAGAGTTCATTCCATGTCTAAGCATATGGAGTTCATTCTGAGTCTAAGATCAGACCAAATCGAGGGTTACGGTAGTAGGACCAGAGTAGGATCGGCAGCACGCATGGGGGATCGGATCGATCCCTAGCTTACGCATTCTACCTCTCCGGCCGACTGAGCACCCGCACGCTCGTTTCGTGGGTTGGCTTAGGCATAGGGAGTTCATTCCATGTCTAAGCCCTAGCCAGACCGAGGGTTGTGGCAGTGGGACCGACAGCACGCAGAGGGGGACCGGGCCGATCCTTGGCTTGCGTATTCTACCTCTCCGACCGGCTGAGTGCCCGCACGCTCATTTCGTGGGTTGGCTTAGGCATAGGAAGTTCATTCCATGTCTAAGCCCCAGCCGGACCAAGGGTTGTGGTAGCAGGACCAGCAACACGTTGCGGGGGACCGGGCCGATCCCCGGCTTACGCATTCTGCCTCTCCGATCGGCTGAGTGCCGGCACGCTTGTTTCTTGGGTTGGCTTAGGCATACGGAGTTCATTCCATGTCAAGCATATGGTGTTCATTCCCAGTCTAAGAGTTTGAGCCACGGTGCACATGCTGGGCTCGGGCATGTGCTGGTGCCGCATTTTTTTCACCCAGGGCACCATTGCCGGAGCATCGCCGGAGAGCCTAACCGGTGGCATTGGGGGTTCCAGCGATTGGTGGTGCCGGAGGGGTGTGCGTACATGATGTGCGATGGGTGCTGGTACTTGGCCCTTATATTGGCCCCCTATCCCTCATCAAACCTTGAAAACTCACAGCCCCTTAAAGAGCATTTGAGATTTTATAGGTTTGCTGCCATTAGCCGTTAAAGTGTCTGAAATGGGGACACTTTTTTCAAACGGTCACAAAATCTTCTTCCCTTTGAGTTTTTAGCTGAATTTTTTTGTGCACGCCAACAAAAATACAAGGATCACCTCTACCACATTTGGGGATGAAACTATTTCTAAAAAAATTTAAAAACATCCCGAACTGCAAAAAGTTTCAAAAATCGTGAAAAATAGAAAATGGGTCGTCTTGCCACGAAACTTCACATGAAGCCTTAGGGGACCATTGTATGAATTTACAAGCCATAAAAATTGCATTGGCATGGTAGAAATATGAAGATGTGCTTGAACTCACCTACCACCCGTTCGATCCCCGGCTTGTGCATCCTGCCTCTCTAGTCAGCTGAGCGTCCGCACGCTCGTTTCGTGGGTTGACTTAGGCATACGGAGTTCATCCTCAGTCTAAGCATACAGAGTTCATTCCCAGTCTAAGATCAGACCAGACCGAGGGTTGCGACAGCAGAATCAGTAGCAAGTAGGAGGGACCGGGCCAATCCTCGGCTTGCGCAATTTACCTCTCCAGCTTGCGCATTTTGCCTCTCCGACCAGTTGAGTGCCCGCACACCCATTTCGTGGGTTGGCTTAGGCATAGGGAGTTCATTCCATGTCTAAGCCCCAGCTGGACCGAGAGTTGTGGCAGCGGGACCGGCAGCACGTAGAGGGGGATCGGGTCAATCCTCAGCTTGCGCATTATGCCTCTTCGGTCGACTCAAAACCTGAACGCTCGTTTCGTGGGTTGACTTAGGCATATGGAGTTCATTCCCAGTCTAAGATTGGACCGGATCGAGGGTTGTGGTAGCAGGATCGACAGCACGTAGGGGGGATCGGGCCGATCCTCGGCTTACGCATTCTGCCTCTCCGATCGACTGAACGCCCGCACGCTCGTTTCGGGGGTTGGCTTAAGCATACGGAGTTCATTCCATGTCTAAGTATACAGAGTTCATTCCCAGCCTAAGATTGGATCAGACCGAGGGTTGTGGCCTTAGGACCAGCAGTAGGATCGGCAGCACGCAAGGGGCGACCGTGTCGATCCCCGGCTTGCGTATTCTGCATCTCCGGCCAGCTGAGCGCCCACACATTCATTTTATGGGTTGACTTAGGCATACGGAGTTTATCCCCAGTCTAAGCATACGGAGTTCATTCCCAACCTAAGATCAGACCGGACCGAGGGTTGCAGCAGTAGGATTGCCAGCACACAGGAGGGACCGGGCCAATCCCCAGCTTGCACATTCTGCCTCTCCGGTCGGCTGAGCGCCCGCATGCCTGTTTCGTGGTTTGGCTTAGGCATAGGGAGTTCATTCCATGTCTAAGCCCCAGCCGGACTGTGGGTTGTGGCAGCGAGACCGGCAGCACGCAGAGGGGGACCGGGCCGATCCCCAGCTTGCGCATTCTACCTCTCCGACCGACTGAGCGCCCGTACACTCGTTTCGTGAGTTGGCTTAGGCATACGGAGTTCATTCCATGTCTAAGCATATGGAGTTCATTCCCAGTCTAAGAGTTTGAGCCACGGTGCACATGCGGGGCTCAGGAATGTGATGGTGCCACATTTTTTTTGCCCGAGGCACCATCACCAGAGCATCGCCAGAGAGCTTAACCGGCAGTATTGAGGGTTCCGGCGATTGGGGGGCCGGGGGGTGTGCGCACATGATGTGCGATGGGTGCTGGTACTTGGCCCTTATTTTGGCCCCCTATCCCTCATCAAACCTCAAGAATTCACACCCCCTTGAAGAGCGTTTGAGATTTTATAGGTTTGCTGCCAGCAGCCATTAAAGTGTCTGAAATGGGGACACTTTTTTCAAATGGTCACAAAATCTTCTCCACTTCAAGTTTTTAGCTGAATTTTTTTTTTGCATGCCAAAAAAAATACAAGGATCACCTCTACCAAATTTGGGGACAAAAATCTTTCTAAAAAAATTTTAAAAAAATACGAAACCTCAAAAAGTTTTGAAAATCATGAAAAATAGAAAACGGGTCGTCCTGCCATGAAACTTCACATGAAGGCTTAGGGGACCATTTTATAAATTTACAAGCCATAAAAATGGCATTGGCATGACAGAAATATGAAGATGTGCTTGAACCCACCTACCATTTGTTCGATTCCCGACTTCCGCATCCTGCCTCTCTGGTCGGCTGAGCGTCCGCACACTCATTTTATCGGTTAACTTAGGCATACGGAGTTGATCCCCAGTCTAAGCTTACGGAGTCCATTTCCAGTTTAAGATCAGACCGAATCGAGGGTTACGACAGCAGGATCGACAGCACGTAGGGGGGACTGAGCCAATCCCCAACTTACAAAATCTGCCCCTCCAGCCGGCTGAGCACCCGCGCGCCCATTTCATGGTTTGGCTTAGGCATAGGGAGTTCATTCCATTTCTAAGCCCCAGCCGAATCGAAGGTTGTGGCAGTGAGACCGGCAGCACGTAGAGGGGGACCGGGCAGATCCCCGACTTGTGCATTATACCACTCCAGTTGGCTCAGCACCCGAATGCTCATTTCGTGGGTTAACTTAGGCATATGGAGTTCATTCCCAGTCTAAGATCAGATCAGACCGAGGGTTGCAGTAGCAAGATCGACAGCACGCAGGGGGGGATCGAGCCGGTCTTCAGCTTGTGCATTTTGCCTCTCCGGTCGGTTGAGTGCCCTCACGCTCGTTTCGTGGGTTAGCTTAGGCATACGGAGTTCATTCCATGTCTAAGCATACAAAGTTCATTCCCAGTCTAAGATCAAACCAGATTGAGGATTGCGACAGTAGGACCAGTAGTAGGATCAACAGCACGCAGGGGGGATTGGGTCGATCCCCGGCTTGCGCATTCTGCCTCTTCGACCGGCTGAGCGCCCGCACACCCGTTTCGTGGGTTGGCTTAGGTATAGGGAGTTCATTTCATGTCTAAGCCCCAACCGGACCAAGGGTTGTGGCAGCGGGACCGATAGCACGTAGAGGGGGACTGGGCTGATCCCCAGCTTGCGCATTATGCCTCTCCGATGGGCTCAGTGTCCGAACGCTCATTTCATTGGTTGACTTAGGCATACGGAGTTCATTCCCGATCTAAGATCAGATTTCATCAAGGGTTATGGTAGCAGGATCGACAGTACATAGAGGGGATCGGGTCGGTCCCCGACTTGCACATTCTGCCTCTCCGATCGGCTGAGCTCCCGTACGTTTGTTTTGTGGGTTGGCTTAGGTATACGGAGTTCATTCCATGTCTAAGCATACGGAGTTCATTTCCAGTCTAAGATTAGACCGGACTAAGGGTTGCAGCAGTAAGACCAGCAGCAGGATCAGCAGCGCATAGGGGGGGACTGGGTCGATCCCCAGCTTGCGCATTCTGCCTCTCCAGCCAGCTGAGCGCATAGGATCAGCAGCGCCCGCATGCTTGTTTCGTGGGTTAACTTTGGCATACGGAGTTCATCCCCAGTCTAAGCATACGGAGTTCATTCCCAGTCTAAGATCGGATCAAACTGAGGGCTACGGCAGCAAGATCAGCAGCATGCAGGGGGGATCGAGCTGATCCCTGGCTTCCGCATTCTGCCTCTCCGGCCAGCTGAGTGCCCGTATGCTCGTTTCATGGGTTGGCTTAGGCATAGGAGTTCATTCCATGTCTAAGCCCTAGTCAGATCGAGGGTTGTGGCAGCAGGACTGACAGCACACAGAGGGGGACCAAGCTAATCCTCGACTTGCGCATTCTGCCTCTCCGGTCGGCTGAGCGCCCGCACACTCATTTCATATGTTGGCTTAGCCATACGGAGTTCATTCCATGTCTAAGCATACGTAGTTCATTCCCAGTCTAAGAGTTTGAGCCAAGATGCACATGCTGGGCTAAGGCATGTGCTGGTGCCATATTTTTTTCACCCGAGGCACCATCGTCGGAGAGCGTAACCGGCGGCATTAAGGGTTCCAACGATTGTGGGGGCCGGGGGGTGTGCGCACATGATGTGCAATGGGTGCTAGTACATGGCCCTTATATTGGCTCCCTATTCCTCAACAAACCTCGAGAGCTCACACCCTCTTAAAAAGCATTTGAGATTTTATAGGTTTGCTATCAGTAGCCATTAAAGTGTCTGAAATGGGGACACTTTTTTCAAATGATCACAAAATCATCTCTATTTCGAGTTTTTGGATGAATTTTTTTGTGCATGCCAACAAAAATACAAGGATCACCTCAACCAAATTAGGGGACAAAACTCTTTCTAAAAAATTTTTTAAAAAATCCCGAACCGTAAAAAGTTTTAAAAATTATGAAAAATAGAAAATGGGTCGTCTTGCCACGAAACTTCACATGAAGGCTCAGGGGACCATTGTATGAATTTACAAGCCATAAAAATGGCATTGGCATGGCATAAATATGAAGATGTACTTGAACCCACCTCCTACCCGTTCGATCCCCGGCTTGCGCATCCTGCCTCTATGGTCATCTGAGCGTCCGCACGCTCGTTTCGTGGGTTGACTTTGGCATACGGAGTTCATCCCCAGTCTAAGCATACAAAGTTTATTCCCAGTCTAAGATCAGACCAGAAAGAGGGTTGCGACAGTAGGATTGGCAGCACGTATGAGGGATCGGGTCGATCCCCGGCTTGCACATTCTACCTCTCCGACCGGCTGAGCGCCTGTACACCCATTCGTGGGTTGGCTTAGGCATAGGGAGTTCATTCCATGTCTAAGCCCCAGCTGGATTGAGGGTTGTGGCAGCGGGAATAGCAGCACGCGAAGAGGGATCGGGTCGATCCCCGGGTTACGCATTATACCTCTCCGACCAGCTCAATGTCCAAACGCTCGTTTTGTGGGTTGACTTAGGCATACGGAGTTCATTTCCAGTCTAAAATTAGATCAGACTGAGGGTTACGGTAGCAGGATCGACAGCACGCAAGGGAGGACCGGGTCAGTCCCCGACATACGTATTCTGCCACTTCGGTCGGTTGAGCGCCTGCACGCTCGTTTCGTGGGTTGGCTTTGGCATACGGAGTTCATTCAATGTCTAAGCATACGAAGTTTGTTCCCAGTCTAAGATTGGATCGAACTGAGGGTTGCTGCAGCAGGACCAGCAGTAGGATTGACAGCACACAGGGGGGACCGAGCTGATCCTCGGCTTACGCATTCTGCCTCTCCGATCGACTGAGTGCCCGTACGCTCGTTTCATGGGTCGACTTAGGCATATGGAGTTCATCCCTAGTCTAAGCATACAGAGTTCATTCCCAGTCTAAGATCATACCAGATCGAGGGTTACGACAACAGGATCGGTAGCACACAAGGAGGATCGGGTCGATCCCCGACTTGCACATTCTGCCTCTCTGACCAGCTGAGCGCCCGCACACCTGTTTCGTCGATTGGCTTAGGCATAGGAAGTTCATTCCATGTCTAAGCCCCAGCCAGACCGAGGGTTGTGGCAGCGGGACCTACAGCACGTAGAAGGGGACCAGGCCGATCTCCGGCTTACACATTCTGCCTCTCCGATCGGCTAAGCGCCCGCATGCCCGTTTCGTGGGTTGGCTTAGGCATAGGGAGTTCATTCCATGTCTAAGCCCTAGCCAGACTGAGGGTTGTGGTAGTGGGACTGGCAGCACGCAGAAGGGGACCGGGTCGAGCCCTGACTTACGTATTCTACCTCTCCGACCGGCTGAACGCCTGCATGCTCGTTTCATTGGTTGGCTTAGGCATACGGAGTTCATTCCATGTCTAAGTATACGGAGTTCATTCCTAGTCTAAGATCGGACTGGACCGAGGGTTGCGGTAGCAGGACCAGCAATAGGATCGACAGCAAGTAGGGGGGACCAGGGTGATCCTCGACTTACGTATTCTGCCTCTTCGGTCGACCTTTCCGACCGACTGAGCACCTGCACGCTCGTTTCGTGGGTTGACTTAGGCATACGGAGTTCATCCTCAGTCTAAGCATACGGAGTTCATTCCTAGTCTAAGATCGGATCGGATCGAGGGTTGTGACAGTAGAATTGGCAGCATGCAAGGGGGACCGGGTCGATCCTCGGCTTGTGCATTCTGTTTCTCCGACCGGCTGAGCGCCCACACGCCCATTTCGTGGGTTGGCTTAGGCATAGGGAGTTCATTCCATGTCTAAGCCCCAATCAGATCGAGGGTTGTGGCAGCAGGACCGGCAGTACATAAAGAGGGACCGAGCCGATCTCCGACTTGTGCATTATGCCTCTTCGGTCAGCTCAGTGCCCGCACGCTTGTTTCATGGGTTGACTTAGGCATACAGAGTTCATTCCCAATCGAAGATCAGACCAGACCGAGGGTTGCGATACCAGGATCAACAGCACGCAGGGGGGATCAGGCCGATCCTCAGTTTGTGCATTCTGCCTCTCCGATCGATTGAGCGCCAGCACGCTCGTTTCATGGGTGGGCTTAGGCATATGGAATTCATTCCATGTCTAAGCATACAGAGTTCATTCCCACTCTAAGATCGAACCGGGCCGAGGTTGCGATAGCAGGATCGACAGCACGTAGGAGGGATTGGGATGATCCCTGGATTGCGCATTCTGCCTCCTCAACCGTCTGAGCATCCGCACACTCGTTTGATGGGTTGGCTTAGGCATACGGAGTTCATTCCATGTCTAAGCCCCAGTCGGACCGAAGGTTGTGGCAGCAGCACCGGTAGCGAGATTGGCAGCACGCAGAGGGGGATCGGGCTGATCTTCGACTTATGCATTATTCCTCTCCGACTGACCTCTCCGGTCGGTTGAGCGCCTGTACGCTCGTTTCATGGGTTGACTTAGGCATACGGAGTTCATCCCCAGTCTAAGCATACGAAGTTTATTCCCAGTGTAAGATCGGACCGAACCGATGGTTGTGGCAGTAAGATCGGCAGTACACGAGAGGGATCAAGCCGGTCCCCGGCTCGCACATTCTGCCTCTCCGGCCGGTTGAGTGCCCGCATGCCCGTTTCATGGGTTATCTTAGGCATAGGGAGTTCATTCCATGTCTAAGCCCCAGCCGGACCGAGGGTTGTGGTAGCGGGATCGACAACACGTAGAGGGGGATCGGGTCGATCCCCAGCTTGTGCATTATGCCTCTTCGGTCGGCTCAGCACCCGCACGCTTGTTTCGTGGGTTGACTTATGCATACGGAGTTCATTCCCAGTCTAAGATCAGACCAGACTGAGGGTTGCAGGAGCAGGATTGATAGCACGCAGGGGGGATCAGGCCGATCCTCAGTTTGCACATTATGCCTCTCTGGCTGGATGAGCGCCCGCACGCTCGTTTCTTGGGTTGGCTTAGGCATACGGAGTCCATTCCATGTCTAAGCATACGAAGTTCATTCCCAGTCTAAGATTTTGAGCCACGGTGCATATGCTAGCCTCAGGCATGTGCTGGTACAAAATTTTTTTCGCTCGGGGCACCATTGCCGAAGCATCGCCGGAGAGCCTAACCGATGGCATCAGGAGTTCTGGCGATTGGGGGGGCCGGGGGGTGTGTGCACATGATGTGCGATGGGTGCTGGTACATGGCCCTTATATTGGCCCCCTATCCCTCATCAAACCTCGAGAACTCATACCCCTTTAAAGAGCATTTGAGATTTTATAGGTTTACTACTAGTAGCCATTAAAGTGTCTGAAATGGGGACACTTTTTTGAAACGGTCACAACATCTTCTCCACTTGAAGTTTTTAGCTGAATTTTTTTGTGCATGCCAAAAAAAAATACAAGGATCACCTCTATCAAATTTGGGGACAAAACTCTTTCTAAAAAAATTGTAAAAAATCTCGAACGGCAAAAAGTTTTGAAAATCGTGAAAAATAGAAAACAGGTCGTCTTGGCACGAAACTTCACATGAAGGCTTAGGGGACCATTGTATGAATTTACAAGCCATAAAAATGGCATTGGCAGGTCAGAAATATGAAGATGTGCTTGAACCCACCTACCACCCGTTCGATCCCCGGATTGCGCATCCTGCCACTCTAGTCGGTTGAGCGCCTGCACGCTCGTTTCGTGGGTTAACTTAGGCATACGAAGTTCATCTCCAGTCTAAGTATATGAAGTTCTTTCCCAGTCTAAGATTGGACCGGACCGTGGGTTAAGGCAGTAGGATCGACAGCACGCAGGGGGGACCGGGCCGTTCCCTGGGTTACGCATTCTGCCTCTCTGGTTGGCTGAGCGCCCACATGCCCATTTCATCGGTTGGCTTAGGCATAGGGATTTCATTCCATGTCTAAGGCTCAGCCAGATCGAGGGTTGTGGCAGTGGGATCGGCAGCACGTAGAGGGGGACCGGGCCAATACCCGACTTGCGCATTATGCCTCTTCAGTCGATTCAGCGCCTGCACGCTCATTTCATGGGTTGACTTAGGCATACGAAGTTTATTCCCAGTCTAAGATCATACCAGAAAGAGGGTTGCCATAGCAGGATTGATAGCACGCAGGAGGGGACCAGGTCGATCCCCGACTTGCGCATTCTGCCTTTTCGATCGGCTGAGCGCCCGTACGCTCGTTTCGTGGGTTGGCTTAGGTATACAGAGTTCATTCCATGTCTAAGCATACGGAGTTCATTCCCAATCTAAGATCAGACCAGGTTGAGGGTTGCGACAGCAGGACTAGCAGCAGGATCCGTAGCACGCATGGGTGACTGGGCCAATCCCCGGCTTGCGCATTCTGCCTCTTCGGTCGACTGAGTATCCCCACGCTCGTTTCGTGGGTTGGCTTAGGCATACGGAGTTCATTCCATGTTTAAGACTCTGTTGGATCGAGGGTTATGGCAGCAAGACTGGCAGCGGGATCGGCAGCACGCAGAGAGGGATCAGGCTGATCCCCGACTTATGCATTATGCCTCTCCGATCGGCCTCTCTGGCCGGCTGAGCGCCCGCACGCTCATTTCATGGGTTGACTTTGGCATATAGAGTTCATGACCAGTCTAAGCATACGGAGTTCATTCCCAGTCTAAGATCGGACCGAACTGAAGGTTGCGACAGTAAGATCGGCAGCAAGCAGGGGGGACCGAGCCGATCCCTGGCTTGTGCATTTTGCCTCTCCTGTCGATTGAGCGCCCGCACGCCCATTTTGTTGGTTGGCTTAGGCATAGGGAGTTCATTCCATGTCTAAGCCCCAGTCAGACCGAGGGTTGTGGCAGCGGGACCGACAGCACGAAGAGGGGGACCGGGTCGATCCTTGACTTACGCATTATGCCTATTCAACCGGCTCAGCGCCCGCACGCTCGTTTCGTGGGTTGACTTATGCATACGGAGTTCATTCCCAGTCTAAGATCAGACCGAACCGAGGGTTGCGACAGCAGGATTGATAACACGCAGAGAGGGATCGGGCCAAACCTTGGTTTCTGCATTCTGCCTCTCCGACTGGCTGAGCGCCCGCACGCTCATTTTGTGGGTTGGCTTAGGCATATGGAGTTCATTCCATGTTTAAGCCACTGTCGGATTGAGGGTTATGGCAGCAAGACTGGTAGCGAGATCGGCAGCACGCAGAGGGGGATCAGGCTGATCCCTGACTTGCGCATTATGCCTCTTCGGCCTGCCTCTCTGGCCGGCTGAGCGCCGGCACGCTCGTTTTGTGGGTTGACTTTGGCATATGGAGTTCATACCTAGTCTAAGCATACAGAGTTCATTCCCAGTCTAAGATCAAACCGGACCGAGGGTTGCGACAGTAAGATCGACAGCAAGCAGGAGGGACCGAGCCGATCCCTGGCTTGCGCTTTCTGCCTCTCCTGTCGGTTGAGCGCCCGCACGCCCGTTTCGTAGGTTGGCTTAGGCATAGGGAGTTCATTTCATGTTTAAGCCCCAGTCGGATCAAGGGTTGTGGCAGCGGGACCGGCAGCACGAAGTGGGGGACCGGGTCGATCCCTGACTTGCGCATTATGCCTATTCAACCGGCTCAACGCCCGCACGCTCGTTTCGTGGGTTGACTTTGGCATATGGAGTTCATGCCTAGTCTAAGCATACAGAGTTCATTCCCAGTCTAAGATTAAACTGGACCGAGGGTTGCGACAGTAAGATCGACAGCAAGCAGGAGGGACCGAGCCGATCCCTGGCTTGCGCTTTCTGCCTCTCCTGTCGGTTGAGCGCCCGCACGCCCGTTTCGTAGGTTGGCTTAGGCATAGGGAGTTCATTTCATGTTTAAGCCCCAGTCGGATCAAGGGTTGTGGCAGCGGGACCGGCAGCACGAAGTGGGGGACTGGGTCGATCCCTGACTTGCGCATTATGCCTATTCAACCGGCTCAACGCCCGCACGCTCGTTTCGTGGGTTAACTTATGCATACGGAGTTCATTCCCAGTCTAAGATAGAACCGAACCAAGGGTTGCGACAGCAGGATTGATAACACGTAGAGGGGGATCGGGCCAAACCCTGGCTTCCGCATTCTGTCTCTCCGGCTGGCTGAACGCCCGCACACTCGTTTCGTGGGTTGGCTTAGGCATACGGAGTTCATTCCATGCCTAAGCATACGGAGTTCATTCCCAGTCTAATATTTTGAGCCACGATGCACATGCTGGGCTCGAGCATGTGCTGGTGCCGCATTTTTTTCACCCGAGGCACCATCATTAGAGCATCACCGGAGAGCCTAACTGGCAGTATTAGGGGTTTCGATGATTGGGGGGGCCGGGGGTGTCCACACATGATGTGCGATGGGTGCTGGTACTTGGCCCTTATATTGGCCCACTATCCCTCATCAAACCTCGAGAACCCACACCCCCTTAAACGGCATTTGAGATTTTATAGGTTTGCTGCTAGTAGCCATTAAAGTGTCTGAAATGGGGACACTTTTTTCAAAGGGTCACAAAATCTTCTCCACTTCGATTTTTTAGCTGAATTTTTTTGTGCATGCCAAAAAAAATACAAGGATCACCTCTACCAAATTTGGGGACAAAACTCTCTCTAAAAAAATTGTAAAAAATCTCGAACAGCAAAAAGTTTTGAAAATCATGAAAAATAAAAAACGGGTCGTCTTGCCACGAAACTTCACATGAAGGCTTAGGGGACCATTGTATGAATTTACAAGCCATAAAAATGGTATTGGCACGACAGATATATGAAGATGTGCTTGTGTCATGATCCCCGACCATAGACTCAAAAATCGTGCGACCTTAGGCTTGGAATCTCTTCCTTTATGTCTAAGTCAGCCTAAAACACAAGTGTGCGTGCACTAGAACAATGAGAAGGGTGGATTACACAAGTTAAAGAGAAACAAGATAAGAAGACAAATTTTGGAAATGCTCTTGTATTCACTGAAACAGAAGTGTTTGATGGTGTACAAATGAGGGGAGCAGCCCTCTATTTATAGTTGAGGCTCCAACTACATCTTAATGGCAATATCCCTAGAATAAAGGCTAAAGTCATGGGATTACAATCAATCAGGATGCTAACTCCTGATTTTCAGGGTCAACCAAATCTGCCAGGATGCTCCTGCTGATCCTACCTACTTCCAGAAGCTTCCCTTGCGTGTCCAGCACCTTGGGCACTTCTAGATGTGGTACGGGCAGCTTGTATGCTAGGCCTTGGTCTCACGGGCTAGCCTGCAAGTTGGGCGGGCATTCTGAACTCGTTTGCTAGGCTTTGCGCACAGATACCCACCAGCATGCCTGGTCTGCGGGTCTCAACCTCTGCCTCACCTGTTGGTCTGCCTGATGTGCCCGGCGCACTCACCCAGGGTGTGACATTCTCCCCCACCTGATTACGTAATGCCCTCGTTGCATCTTCTGCATGGTACTACTTGATCTGGTCCTCGAACTGCCATAAGTCTTCTGCTGGTTCCTAGCTCACCTCACTATCTAGAAGTCCCTTCCAGTGCACCAAGTACTCATGTCTTAGTTGATAGTTCTTCCGTCTCACCTCCCAGTCAGCTATGATACCGTGGACCTCCTTCTCATATGAGGCCTTTGCTCCCAATGGTGCACGCTTTGACTCTGCCCATCCTGGATCTCCCTCATCCTCATGGAACGGCTTGAGCATGTTCACATGGAACATCGAGTGTACCCTCAGCTTGGGTGGCATATCCAACTTGTAAGCAACCTTGCCTACCCTCCTGACTACTCGGAAAGGTCCCTCATACCTCTGGACTAGGCCTTTGTGCAACCTCCTATGGCACACAATGGGATGCAGCTTCACCAACACCAAGTCTCTAACCTGGAACTACACATCTCGCCTCTTCTGGTCTGCCCACTTCTTTGACCTCTTGGCCGCCTTGTGTAGACAAACTCTGGCCAAGTCAGTTTGCTCCTGCCATGCCTTGGTAAGCTTGTATGCTACTGGATTTAGCCCTGTATAACCTGCAGCAATCAAATCGGGTGTTAGTGGTCATTGCCCTGTCACAACCTTAAATGGGCTCTGGTTCGTTGCCTCGTTCCTTTGCAAGTTGTAGGAAAACTACGCAATATCTAGCAGCTTTGGCCAGTCCCTTTGAGTGGCACTCACATAGTGCCTGAGGTAGACCTCCAATAGTCCATTTACTCGCTCTGTCTGCCCATCGGTCTGTGGATGCATGCTGGTGGAAAAGTTCAAGTCTGACCCCAACAGCTTGAACAACTCAGTCCAAAACCTGCCCGTGAAATGCCCGTCCCTATCACTATCAATGGTCCTCGGCACTCCCCAGCACTTAACAATGGTCCTCGGCGGGTATCTGTGTGCAAAGCCTAGCAAACGAGTTCAGAACACTCGCCCAACTTGCAGGCCAGCCTGTGAGACCAAGGCCTGGCATACAAGCTGCCCACACCACATCCAGAAGGGCCCAAGGTGCTAGACACGCAAGGGAAGCTTCTGGAAGTAGGTAGGATCAGCAGGAGCATCCTGGCAGATTTAGTTGACCCTAAAAATCAGGAGTTAGCATCCTGATTGATTGTAATCCCATGATTTTAGCCTTTATTCTAGGGATATTTCCATTAAGTTGTAGCTGGAGCCTCAACTATAAATAGAGGGCTGCTCCACCCTCATTTGTACACCATAAAACACTTCTGTTTCAGTGAATATAAAAGCATTTCCAGAATTCTGTCTTCTTATCCTGTTTCTTTTTAACTTATGCAATCAGCCTTTCTCGTTGTTCTAGTGCCCGCACGCTTGTGTTTTAGGCTGACTTAGGCATAAAGGAGGAGATTCCAAGCCTAAGGCTGCACGATTTCTGAGTCTAAGGTTGGGGATCGTGACACAAGCACATCTTCATATTTCTACCGTGCCAATGCCATTTTTATGGCTTGTAAACTCATACAATGGTCCCCTAAGTACTGGGGAGTGCCGAGGACCATTGTTAGTGATCGGGACGGGCGTTTCATGGGCAGGTTCTGGATTGAGTTGTTCAAGCTGTTGGGGTCAGACTTGAACTTTTGCACTAGCATGCATCCACAGACCGATGGGCAGACAGAACGAGTGAATGGACTATTGGAGGTCTACCTCAGGCACTATGTGAGTGCCACACAAAGGGATTGGTCAAAGCTACTAGATATTGCATAGTTTTCCTACAAATTGCAAAGGAGTGAGGCAACGAACCAGAGCCTATTTAAGGGTGTGACAAGGCAACAACCACTAACACCTGGTTCGATTGCTGCAGGTTATACAGGGCCGAATCCAGTAGCATACAAGTTTGCCAAGGCATGGCAGGAGCAAACTGCCTTGGCCAGAGTTTGTCTACACAAGGCAGCCAAAAGGTTGAAAAAGTGGGCAGACCATAAGAGGCGAGATGTGCAGTTCTAGGTTGGAGACTTGGTGTTGGTGAAGCTGCATTCCATTGTGCGTTATAGAGGGCTACACAAAGGCCTAGTCCAAAGGTATGAGGGACCTTTTCGAGTAGTCAAGAGGGTAGGCAAGGTTGCCTACAAGATGGATATGCCACCCAAGCTGAGGGTACACCTGGTGTTCCATGTGAGCATGCTCAAGCCGTTCCATGAAGATGAGGGAGATCTAGGATAGGCAGAGTCAAAGCGTGCACCATTGGGAGCAAGGGCCTCATATGAGAAGAAGGTCCACAGTATCATAGCTGACCGAGAGGTGAGATCGAAGAACTATCAACCAGGACATGAGTACTTGGTGCGCTAGAAGGGACTTCCGAATAGTGAGGTGAGCTGGGAATCAGCAGAGGACTTATGGTAGTTCGGGGACCAGATCAGGCAGTACCATGTAGAAGACGCAACGAGGGCATTGCACAATCAGGTAAGGGAGAATGTCACACCCTGGGCGGGTGCGCCAGGCACATCAGGCGGACCAGCAGGTGAGCCAGAGGTTGAAGCCCGTAGACCAGGCGTGCTGGTGGGTATCTGTGCGCAATGCCTAGCCAACGAGTTCAGAACGCCCGCCCAACTTGCAGTCCAGCCTGTGAGACCAAGGCTTGGCATACAAGCTACTCGCACCACATCTAGAAGGGCCCAAGGTGCTGGACACACAAGGGAAGCTTCTGGAAGGACCAGCAGCGTCGGAGAGCCTAACCGACGTCATTGGGGGTTTCGACAATTGGGGGGGCCGGGGGTGTACGCACATGATGTGCGATGGGTGCTGGTACTTAGCCCTTATATTGGCCCCCTATCCCTCATCAAACCTCGGGAACTCCCACCCCCTTAAAGAGAATTTGAGATTTTATAAGTTTGCTGCCAGTAGCCATTAAAGTGTCTGAAATGGGGACACTTTTTTCAAATGATCACAAAATCTTCTCCACTTGGAGTTTTTAGCTGAATTTTTTTGTGCATGCCAAAAAAAATGCAAGGATCACCTCTACCAAATTTGGGGACAAAACTCTTTCTAAAAGAATTGTAAAAAATCTCGAGCCGTAAAAAGTTTCAAAAATCATGAAAAATAGAAAACTGGTCATCTGGCCACGAAACTTCACATGAAGGCTTAGGGGACCATTGTATGAATTTAAAAGCCATAAAAATGAAGATGTGCTTGAACCCACCTACCAGCCATTCGATCCTTGACTTGCGCATCCTGTCTCTCTAGTCGGTTGAGCGCCCGCACGCTCGTTTCGTGGGTTGACTTAGGCATGCGAATTTCATCCCCAGTCTAAGCATACGGAGTTCATTCCCAGTCTAAGATCAGACCAGACTGAGGGTTGCGATAGTAGGATCGAGAGCACGCTGGAGGGACTGGGTCAATCTCCGGCTTGCGCATTCTGCCTCTCCGATCGGCTGAGCGCCTACACGTCCATTTCATGAGTTGGCTTAGGCATAGGGAGTTCATTCCATGTCTAAGCCCCAGCCATACCAAGGGTTGTGGCAGCAGGACTAGCAGCACGCAGAGAGGGATCGGGTCGATCCCCGGCTTGCACATTATGCCTTTTCAATCGGCTTAGCACCCGCACGTTCGTTTCGTGGGTTGACTTAGGCATACAGAGTTCATTCCTACTCTAAGATCAGACCAGACCGAGGGTTGTAGCAGCAGGATCGATAGCACGCAGGAGGGACCGGGCCGATCCTTAACTTGCGCATTCTACCTCTCCGGTCGGTTGAGTGCTCGCACGATCGTTTCATGGGTTGGCTTAGGCATACGGAGTTCATTTCATGTCTAAGCATACGAAGTTCATTCAAAGTCTAAGATCGGATCGGGCCGAGGGTTACAGCAGCAGGACCAGCAGCAGGATTGGTAGCATGCAATGAGGGACTGGATCGATCCCCGACTTACGCATTCTGCCTCTCCAGCCGACTGAGCACCCGCACGCTCGTTTCGTGGGTTGGCTTAAGCATACGAAGTTCATTCCATGTCTAAGCCCCAGCCGAACCAAGGGTTGTGCAAGCAGGATCGGTAGTGAGACCGACAGCACGTAGAAGAGGATCGGGTTGATCCCCGACTTGTGCATTATGCCTCTCCGGCCAGCTGAGCACCCGCATGCTTGTTTCGTGGGTTGACTTAGGCATACGGAGCTCATCCCCAGTCTAAGCATACAGAGTTCATTCCCAGTCTAAGATCAGATCGGATCGAGGGTTGTGGCAGCAGGATCGGTAACACGTAGTGGGGACTGGGCCGATCCCTGGCTTGCGCATTCTGCCTCTTCGGCCGGTTAAGTGCCTGCATGCTCGTTTCATGGGTTGGCTTAGGCATAGGGAGTTCATTCCATGTCTAAGCCCCAACCGGACCGAGGGTTGTGGTAGTGAGATCGACAGCAAGTAGAGGGGGACCAGGTTGATCCCCGACTTGCGCATCGTGCCTCTTCGACCGGCTCAGCGCCCTTACGCTCATTTCGTGGGTTGACTTAGGCATACGGAGTTCATTCTCAGTCTAAGATCAGAACGGACCGAGGGTTACGGCAGCAGGATCGATAGTACATAGGGGGAGATCGGGCTGATCCTCGACTTACGTATTTTGCCTCTCCGGCCAACTGAGTGCTGGCACGCTCGTTTCATGGGTTGGCTTAGGCATACGAAGTTCATTCCATGTCTAAGCATACATAATTCATTCCCAATCTATGATCGGATCGGATCAAAGGTTGCGACAGTAGGACCAGCAGCAGGATCGACAGTAAGCAGAGGGGACCAGGTTGATCCTCGACTTACGCATTCTACCTCTCCGGTCGGCTGAGCGCTCGCAAGCTCTGTTCGTGGGTTGGCTTAGGCATACGGAGTTCATTCTATGTCTAAGCCCCAGTCAAACCAAGGGTTGTGGCAGTAAGACCGACAGAGGGATCGACAGCTCACAGAGGAGGATCGGGCTGATCCCCAGCTTGCGCATTATGCCTCTTCGACCGGCTGAACGTCCGCATGCTTCTTTCGTGGGTTGACTTAGGCATATGGAGTTCATCCCTAGTCTATGCATACAGAGTTCATTCCCTGTCTAAGATCAGATCAGATCGAGGGTTGTGGCAGCAAGATCGATAGGACGCAAGGGGGACCAGGCCGATCCTCAGCTTGTGCATTCTACCTCTTCGGTTGGCTGAGTGCCCGCTCGCCCGTTTCGTGGGTTGGCTTAGGCATAGGGAGTTCATTCCATGTCTAAGACCTAACCGGACCAAAGGTTATGGCAACGGGACCGACAGCACGCAGAGGGGGATCGAGTCGATCCCTGGCTTCCGCATTATGCCTCTTCGGCCGGCTCAGTGCCCGGACACTCGTTTCGTTGGTTGACTTATGCATACGGAGTTCATTCCCAGTCTAAGATCAGACCAGACCAATGGTTGCGGTAGCAGGATCGACAGCACATAGGGGGGACCGAGTCGATCCTCAACTTGTGCATTCTACCTCTCCGGTCGGCTGAGCGCCCGCACACTCGTTTCATTGGTTGGCTTACGTATACGGAGTTCATTCCATGTCTAAGCATACGAAGTTTATTCCCAGTCTAAGATTTTGACCCACGGTGCACATGCTGGGCTCGGGCATGTGCTGGTGTCGTATTTTTTTTGCTCGAGGCACCATCGTCGGAGCATCACCGGAGAGCCAACCGGTTACATTGGGGGTTCCGGCGATTGGGGGGGTCGGGGGGTGTGCGCACATGATATGCGATGGGTGCCGGTACTTGGCCCTTATATTGGCCCCCTATCCCTCATCAAACCTCAAGAACTCACACCCCCTTAAAGAGCATTTGAGATTTTATAGGTTTGTTGCCAATAGCCATTAAAGTGTCTAAAATGGGGACACTTTTTTCAAACGATCACAAAATCTTCTCCACTTTGAAGTTTTGGCTGAATTGTTTTGTGCACACCAACAAAAATACAAGGATCACCTCTACCAAATTTGGGGACAAAACTCTTTCTAAAAAAATTGTAAAAAATCTCAAACCGTAAAAAGTTTCAAAAATCATGAAAAATAAAAAATGGGTCGTCTGGCCACAAAATTTCACATGAAGGCTTAGGGGACCATTGTATGAATTTACAAGCCATAAAAATGGCATTGGAATGGCAGAAATATGAAGATGTGCTTGAACCCACCTACCACCCGTTCGATCCCCGGCTTGCGCATCCTGCCTCTCTGGTCGGCTGAGCGCCCGCACGCTCGTTTCATGGGTTAACTTAGGCATACGGAGTTTATCCCCAGTCTAAGCATACAGAGTTCATTCCCAGTCTAAGATTGGATCGGACCGAGGGTTACGACAGTAGGATCGACAGCACGCTGGGGGGACCGGGCCGATCCCTTGTGTCATGGTCATGCCTTGGTCCTGCCATGATTGACCTTGAACCGAGCAACGGTCAAGACTGAACTGGTGGGAAAGTGGTTCTAAGGAATGCGAGCGTGCATTCGGATCTTTGGAACATAATGCTAACATGTTGTGGGGGCAATGGGAGCCCTGGGTCGTAAGATACGCGGGGAAGTTCGGGACAGTGGTCGGACACCCTCAAGCCAAGTAGCCTGGTGGGTGCCATCTGTGGAAGCAGTGTGCTGGCGTTTCAAGTATGGGAATAGGTTGGGGACATTGTGTGTGGACGGTCCATGTCCTAAACCTCGAGATATGCAGGTAAGTATAAGACAGTACGTCGGTGCCCTGAGACTAGCTAGCCAGTCAGGTGCTGTCGGTCTAAGCCATGTGCGGGCACCTTCTAGTGGTTTGGTGGAGCAACGAGTAGAATCAAGGAGCAATGGTGACCAAGAAGAAGGTTACGAGGCCCTGATTTAGCTAGAGAAAGACCTTGAGATGGCTGGGCAGAAAAGTGTCCCCATTTCAGACATTCTTACAATCACTAGTAGCAGATTGGGAAAATCTCTAATGCTCTTTATAGGGGGACGACTGGTGTCAGCTCTCCACCACCCCCTTGGCTAACGGGCCTTGTGTTTGAGGTGGTTGAGGTCGGCGGGCCTTGTATCGTGCCTTTGTGTTGAACCATAAGGTTAGACGGTAGAGATCATTAGGCCCCTCGGTTTCCCCTCCTCGAGTCGGAAGGATCATGCAATGGTGTTTATGTAGGAGGGATACCATCGAGCCAAAGGGATGTGTGGGCTAGCAGGCAGGCACGTTGCTAGACCCCTGTGGCCAGTCGGGAGAGGTGCGCTGCAGCTGGGCAGTCCACCCAAGTCCGTTGCGAGACTAGCATGATGGTTGGTGTCAACCAGGCATGCGGGCGATCGGTCCTCTTGTGGGACTAGCATGATGGCTGGTGTCAACCATGCGTGCGGGCGACTGGTGTGTTGCAGTTGGGGCAGTCCACCCAAGTCCCCTTGCGGGACTAGCATGATGTTGGGTGTCAATCATGCCTGCGGGCAGCCGATACAGATACTAAGGGCCTAAGCCCTAAGAATCGAGTCCCATGGGATGAGACGAGCCTAGAGGCTCTGAACTGGTTGGCGACCAACTTAGTTATAATGCTTGCGTAAACTTGATACGAGAGCTTAGTTGTGACACGGACGGGCATGGTGTTGGGTTCTCACCATGTCAAGAAGTGATAATAATCAAGAGAACCGGGGCTGTGTGCCCCTACGAGATTCGAGGGTCGGTGCTCGAAGCATTAAGCTTTACGGCCAGAGCTGGGTGCTCGTGGTCACTTGGAGAACCGTGGGCGGATGCACGATGAGAGTTGGGTTCCTCTCTATAGAGTTTGGAATAAGCAACCCTATGGGGTCAAAGCCAGAAAAAGCTCATGGGCATGCGGCTTGAAGGATCGGAATCGATCTGTCCACGAAGAAAAATGGACATGGTGAAGGCTGACTTTGACTACAAGTAGTCTTGGTGCTGCACGATCGTGCGATTTCAGTAAGAGGAACGCACGGATCATGACATTTGGTATCAGAGCCTAGGTTTGGCTCAGTGGCGAGACTTACATGACCCCATTTACGGGTCTAGGATGTGAAATTGAGATGGTGCCAAGCTAAAAAAGAGCTGTCAAGACGCGAAGACGGCTCTGTGGCTATAGGGGCTCGAGAGAGAGCCAGCGATGCATGCTACGGGAAATATTGGGCCTATGTAAAATGGCTCTCGAGTAGGCTCTTGGATGCCAAGCAAAAGAGCACCAGAGTCTAGCCTCACCTAGGAAAGGGTGTTGGCATATGTAGAGGCATGTGATGCCTTACAGTGGAAGGAACCATAGTGAGACCACGATGCGAAAAGGGGCTTACACCATGAAATGGTGTTGCGTAAGGCCACATAGGTCGAGTGAATCTTGTCCTGAGGGGCAAGAGGTATTGAGTTTCAAGATCAATTACTAATGTGTGCACTTGCTGCATGGTGCAGGTGCCCTAGTAGGGGTGCAAACCGAAGTATTCAGGTTCAAGCATGAAGCTATTACATAGAAGAGTATGGAGTGGCTAAAGAGTGAAGCCACAAGCGGGATGGTCAGTGGACCATGAGCTACGTTGGTCAGTGGACCACGAGTTCTCGTGGTCAGAGGATCATGAGAACATGTGAATCAGTGAATCGAGTCTGTGTTGGTTGAGAGAGAAGGCTTCACATGTAGTGGTGGTCAGTGAGCCACGATCGAGTGATCTAGTGGAACAAGCAAATGGAGATGGCCAGTCAACAAGGCTTTCAGATGGTGTGGGTCAGTGGACCTTGAGAATAGAGTGGATTGGTGAATCCTTAAGTCAAGCAAATCAGTGGACTAGATGTTTTGTTAGATCAGTGGATCTCCGAGTATGAGCGGATTTTGGAATACCCTAGGAACTGGGCTAGAGTCAAGAACGACGAGCAATAGATCCATCAAGGAGACATAGTTGCGTATCATGCTAAACTGAGTTTCGAGTAAAAATGGGAGAGACCTGTGATGTCCTTGTGATGTTGAGACAAGGGAGCTCGAGCAGATGGAGCATAGTGTTCAGGCATGAAGCAAAGACCGAGTGAGTGCGATTAAGGTGCCGTCTTGAGGGCGGTTGGCCAGAGGGCACACCTAGAGGGGTGACTTTGGAGGGGCCGAGAGGACCCAAGTTGGGAGATGACCAAAGTGCTTGAATGCCACTGTGCTAGGGTCTATCATGTGGGGTGCCGTATGAGTACGGTTGACCTAAGCACCACGTCCAGAGGGGCGCATCAATGGGTTGATGCTGCAAGCGTGCAGCCGGTGTGAGGGGTCATGTCCAGTGAGAGGCACCAAATGAGTGGCAAAACGGGTGGTCGTTCATTCTATTGAGGGTCATTGATCAATGAGGGTGCTTCAAGGTCGCAACATGACATGATCAAGGGATGAAGCCATGGTATGGCCCATATGAGAACAACCAAGATAGGTTAGGTGGTTCAAGCTGTAACAAAGCTGAGCGACAATGTGATCAATCTACATCAACAATGGATGAGTACTGTGGGTGGTGCCTCATGTGACGAGACCTCGACCCAATCCTTGAGGGCACAAGTGAGATACATATGAGTAAATGTCAGCTGTGTGCAACAAGATAGTTGGGTGTGGTCTTGGCGTCAATGAGGGCATCGACATAGTAAGTAGGGGAGAGTGTCATGGTCAGGCCTTGGTCCTGTCATGACTGACCCTAAACCGAGCAGCGGTCGAGACCGAGCTGGTGCGAAAGCAGTTCTAAGGAATACGGGCATGCATTCGGAGCTTTGGAACATGATGCTAACATGTTGTGGGGGCAATGGGAGCCCTGGGCCGCAAGATACGCGGGGAAGTTTAGGATAGTGGTTGGACACCCTTAAGCCAAGTAGCCTGGCGGGTGCCATCCGTGGAAGCAGTGTGCGGGCGTTCTAAGCATGGGAATAGGTTGGGGACATTGTTTGTGGATGGTCCATGTCCTAAACCCTGAGATATACAGGCAAGTATAAGGCAATACGTCAGTGCCCTGGGACCAGCTAGCCAGTCAGGTGCTGTCAGTCTAAGCCATGTGCGGGCACCTTCTAGTGGGTTGGTGGAGCAACGAGTAGAATCAAGGAGTAATGGTGACCAAGAAGAAGGTTATGAGGCTTTGAGTTAGTTGGAGAAAGGCCCTGAGATGGTTGGGCAGAAAAGTGTCCCCATTTTAGACATTCTTATGGTCGTTGGTAGTAGATTGGGAAAATCTCTAACGCTCTTTATAAGGGGATGACTGGTGTCAGCTCTCCACCACCTCTTTGGCTAGCGGGCAGATGGGGGCTTGGCTAGTCTGAAGTGAGCTACTCCTAGTCACTGCTGGAGGCTAGGTGGGCGGGCATCGTAGGGTCACGAGCGTGGCATGATGTTTCCTCAGGTCACGGTAAACTCAAGGGCGGTTGAAATCGACGGGCCTCGTATCGCACCTTTGCGTTGAACCATGGGGTTAGACGGTAGAGATCGTTAGGCTCCTCAGTTTCGCCTCCTGGAGTCGGAAGGATCATGCAATGGTGTTTATGTAGGAGGGATGCCATCAAGCCAAAGGGATGTGCGGGCTAGTAGGCAAGCATGTTGCTAGACCCCTGTGGCCAGTCGGGAGAGGTGCACTGCAGCTAGGCCATCCACCCAAGTCCCTTGTGGGACTAGCATGATGGTTGGTGTCAACCAGGCATACCGACGGCTGGTCCCCTTACGGGACTAGCATGATGGTTGGTGTCAACCATGCGTACGGACGGTTGGTGTGCTACAGCTGGGGCAATCCACCCAAGTCCCCTTGCGGGACTAGCATGATGTTAGGTGTCAATCATGCGTGCAAGCAGCCGATATGGATACTAAGGGCCTAAGCCCTAAGAACCGAGTCCCCGTGGGATGAGACGAGCCTAGAGGCTCCGAGCTGGTTGCCGACCAACTTAGTTGTGATGCTTGCGTAAACTTGATACGGGAGCTTGCGTCCGACACGGGCGGGCATGGTGTTAGGTTCTCACCATGTCAAGAAGTGATAATAATCAAGAGAACTAGGGCTGTGTGCCCCTACGAGATTCGAGGGTCGGTGCTCGAAGCATTAAGCCTTGCGGCCAGAGCTGGGTGCTCATGGTCACTTAGAGAACCGTGGGCTGATGCGCGACGAGAGTTGGGTTCCTCTCTATAGAGTTTCGAATAAGCAACCCTACAGGGTCTAAGCCAGAAAAGGCTCATGGGCATACAGCTTGAACGATCGAAATTGGTCTTTCCGCGAAGAAAAATGGACACGATAAAGGCTGACCTTGACTACGAGTAGTCTTGGTGCCACACGGTCGCGTGGTTTCAAGAGGAGGAACGTATGGATCGTGACACCCGGCTTACGCATTCTGCCTCTCCGGTTGGCTGAGCGCCCGTACGCCCGTTTCGTTGGTTGGCTTCACTTCATGGGTTGGCTTAGGCATACAAAGTTCATTCCATGTCTAAGCATACAAAGTTCATTCCCAGTCTAAGATCGGATCGGGTCGAGGGTTGTGGTAGCAGGACCAGCCACAGGATCGACAGCATAGAGGGGGGGATCGACCTGATCCCTGGCTTGCGCATTCTACCTCTTCGACCGGCTGAGCGCCCGTACACATGTTTAGTGGGTTGGTTTAGGCATACGGAGTTCATTCCATGTCTAAGCCCTAGTCGGACCGAGGGTTGTGGCAGCAGGATCGGCAGCGGGATCGACAGCACGCAGAGGGGGATCGGGTTGATCCCTGACTTGCGTATTATGCCTCTTCGGTTGGCCTCTCCGGCTGGTTGAGCGCCCGCACGCTCGTTTCATGGGTTGACTTAGGCATACGAAGTTCATCCCCAGTCTAAGCGTACGGAGTTCATTCCCAGTATAAGATCAGACCGGTTCGAGGGTTGCGGTAGCAGCATCGACAGCATACAGGGGGGACCGAGCCGATCCTCGGCTTACGCATTCTGCCTCTCCAACCGACTGAGCGCCCATACATCCGTTTCGTGGGTTGGCTTAGGTATAGAGAGTTCATTCCATGTCTAAGCCCCAGTCGGACCGAGGGTTATAGCAGCGGGACCAGCAACATGCAGAGTGTGACCGGGCTGATCCCCGACTTGTGCATTATGGCTCTTCGGCCAACTGACCGCCCGCACGCTCGTTTCGTAGGTTGACTTAGGCATACGGAGTTCATTCCCAGTCTAAGATTGGCTCAGATCGAGGGTTGCAGCAGTAGGATCGATAGCATGCAGTCGGGATCGAGCCGATCCCTGGCTTGCACATTCTGCCTCTCTGACCGGCTTAGTGCCTGCATGCTCATTTCGTGGGTTGACTTAGGCATATGGAGTTCATTCCATGTCTAAGCCCTAGCCGAACTGAAGGTTGTGGTAGTAGGACCGACAGCGGGATCGATAGCACGCAGAGGGGGATCGAGCTGATCCTCGGCTTGTGCATTATGCCTCTTCGGTCGGTTGAGCACCGGCACGCTCGTTTCAGGGGTTGCCTTAGTCATACGGAGTTCATCCTCAGTCTAAGCATATGGAGTTCATTCCCAGTCTAAGATCAGACCGAACTGAGGGTTGTGGCAGTAAGATCGGCAGCACGCAGGGGGACTGGGCCAATCCTCGACTTACACATTCTGCCTCTCCGATCGACTGAGTGCCCGCACGCCCGTTTCGTGGGGGGGACCGGGCCGATCCCTGGCTTGCGCATTCTGCCTATCCAACCGGCTGAGTGCCCGCATGCCCGTTTCATGGGTTGGCTTAGGCATAGGGAGTTCATTCCATGTCTAAGCCCTAGCCAGACCGAGGGTTGTGGCAGCAGGACCTGCAGCACGCAGAGGGGGACCGAACCGATCCCCGACTTGCGCATTATGCCTCTTCGGTTGGCTTAGCGCCCGTACGCTCGTTTCGTGAGTTGACTTATGCATACGGAGTTCATTCCTAGCCTAAGATCAGACCGAACTGAGGGTTGCAGTAGCAGGGTCGACAGCACGTAGGAGGGACCGGGCCAATCATCGGCTTACGCATTCTGCCTCTCCGACCGGCTAAGCGCCGGCACGCTCGTTTCGTGGGTTGACTTGGGCATACGGAGTTCATTCCATGTCTAAGCATACGGACTTCATTCCCAGTCTAAGAGTTTGAGCCACGGTGCACATGCTAGGCTCGGGCATGTGCTGGTGCCGCATTTTTTTCGCCTGGGGCACCATCGCTGGAGCAACGCCAGAGAGCCTAATCGACGGCATTGAGGGTTCCGACGGTTGGGGGGCCCAGCGGGGTGTGCGCACATGATGTGCGATGGGTGCAGGTAGTTGGCCCTTATATTAGCCCCCTATCCCTCATCAAACCTCGAGAACTCACACCCCCTTAAAGAGCATTTGAGTTTTTATAGGTTTGCTATCAGTAGCCATTAAAGTGTTTGAAATGGGGACACTTTTTTCAAATGGTCACAAAATCTTCTCCACTTTTACTTTTTAGCTGAATTTTTTTATGCATGCCAAAAAAAATAAAAGGATCACCTCTACCAAATTTGGGGACAAAACTCTTTCTAAAAAAATTGTAAAAAATCCTGAACTGCAAAAAGGTTCAAAAATCGTGAAAAATAAAAAATGGGTCGTCTTGCCACGAAACTTCATATGAAGGCTTAGGGGACCATTTTATGAATTTACAAGCCATAAAAATGGCATTGGGATGGCAGAAATATGAAGATGTGCTTGAACCCACCTACCACCAGTTCGATCCCCGGCTTGCGCATCCTGCCTCTCTGGTTGGCTGAGCGCCAGCACGCTCGCTCCATGGGTTGACTTAGGCATACAGAGTTCATCCCCAGTCTAAGCATATGGACTTCATTCCTAGTCTAAGATCAGACCAAACAAAGGTTGCAACAGCAGGATCGACAGCACGCAGGGGGGACCCGGCTGATCCCCGGCTTGCGCATTCTGCCTCTCCGATCGGCTGAGCGCCCGCACGCCCATTTCGTGGGTTGGCCTAGGCATAGGGAGTACATTCCATGTCTTAGCGCCAACCAAATCGAGGGTTGTGGCAGAGGGACCGGCAGCATGCAGAGGGGGACCGGGTCGATCCCTGGCTTGAGCATTATGCCTTTTTGATCGGCTCAGCACCCACAGGTTTGTTTCGTGGGTTGACTTAAGCATACAAAGTTCATTTCTAGTTTAAGATTGGACCGGACTGAGGGTTACGGTAGTAGGATCGACAGCACGCAGAGGGGGATCGGGTCAATCCCCGGCTTGCACATTCTGCCTCTCCGCTCGACTGAGCACCTGCACGCTCGTTTCTTGGGTTGGCTTAGGCATACGAAGTTCATTCCATGTCTAAGCATACGGAGTTCATTCCCAGTCTAGGATCGAACCGGGCCGAAGGTTGCAGCAGCAGGATCAACAGCACGTAGGGGGACCGAGCCGATCCCCAGCTTTCGCATTCTGCCTCTCCGACCGGCTGAGCACCCGCACGCTTACTTCATGGGTTGGCTTAGGCATACAGAGTTCATTCCTTGTCTAAGCCCCAGCTAGACCGAGGGTTGTTACAGCAGGACCAGCAGCGAGATCGACAGCACATAAAAGGGGATCGGGTTGATCCCCGGCTTCACATTATGCCTCTCCGGTCAGCCTCTCCGATTGACTAAGCCCTCACACGCTCTTTTTGTGGGTTGACTTAGGCATACGGAGTTCATCCCCAGTCTAAGCATACGGAGTTCATTCTCAGTCTCAGATCAGATCGGATCGAAGGTTGCTGCAGCAGGATCGATAGCATGCAGGGGGGACCGGGTCGATCCCCGGCTTGCACATTCTACCTCTCCGACCGTCTGAGCGCCCGTACGCTCCTTTCGTGGGTTGGCTTAGGCATACGGAGTTCATTCCATGTCTAAGCATACGGAGTTCATTCCCAGTCTATGATCAAACCGGGTCGAGGGTTACGGTAGGAAGATCGGCAGCAAGTAGGGGTGACTGGGTTGATCCCCGGATTGCGCATTCTGCCTCTTCGACTGGCTGAAAGCCCACACGCTCGTTTCGTGGGTTGGCTTAGGCATACGGAGTTCATTCCATGTCTAAGCATACAAAGTTCATTCCCAGTCAAAGATTTTAAGCCACGGTGCACATGCTGGGCTCGGGCATGTACTGGTGCCGCATTTTTTTCACCAAGGGCACCTTTGCCGGAGAGCATAACCGACGGCATTGAGGGTTCTGACGATTGGGGGGGTCGGAGGGGTGTGCGCACATGATGTGCAACGGGTGCTGATACTTGGCCCTTATATCGGCCCCCTATCCCTCATCAAACCTCAAGAACTCACATCCCCTTAAAGAGCATTTGAGATTTTATAGGTTTGCTGCCAGTAGCCATTAAAGTGTCTGAAATAGGGACACTTTTTTCAAATGGTCACAAAATCTTCTCCACTTCGAGTTTTTTTTCTAAATGTTTTTGTGCATCCCAAAAAAAATACAAGGATCACCTTTACGAAATTTGGGGACAAAATTCTTTCTAAAAAAATTGTAAAAAATCCTGAACCGTAAAAAGTTTCAAAAATCGTGAAAAATAGAAAACGGGTCGTCTTGCCACGAAACTTCACATGAAGGCTTAGGGGTCCATTGTATGAATTTACACGCCATAAAAATGGCATTGGCATGGTAGAAATATGAAGATGTGCTTGAACCCACCTACCACCCGTTCGATCCTCGGCTTGCGCATCCTGCCTCTCTGATCGGCTGAACGCCCAGACGTTCATTTCGTGGGTTGACTTAGGCATACGGAGTTCATCCTCAGTCTAAGTATACAGAGTTCATTTCCAGTCTAAGATCCGACCAGACCAAGGGTTGCGGCAGCAGGATCGACAGCACGTAGGGGGTCCGGGTGGATCCCCGACTTGCACATTCTACCTCTCTAGCAGGCCAAGCGCCCGTACACCCATTTCGTGGGTTGGCTTAGGCATATGGAGTTCATTCCATGTCTAAGCCCCAGTCGGATCGAAGGTTGTGGTAGCGGGACTGGCAGTACGCAAATGGGGATCGGGTCGATCCCCGACTTGCGTATTATGCCTTTTTGGTCGGCTCAGCGCCCAGACGCTCGTTTCGTTGGTTGACTTAGGCATATGGAGTTCATTCCTAGTCTAAGATCGAATCGGATCGAGGGTTGCGGCAGTAGGATTGATAGCACGCAGGGGGGACTGAGTCGATCCCCGGCTTGCGCATTCTACCTCTCCGGCCGACTGAGCACCCGCACGCCCATTTCATGGGTTGGCTTAGGCATAGGGAGTTCATTCCATGTCTAAGCCCCAGCTAGAGCGAGGGTTGTGGCAGTGGGACTGGCAGCACGTAGAGGGGGATCGAGCCGATGCCCGGCTTGCGCATTATGCCTCTTCGGTCGGCTCAGTGCCCACAGGCTCATTCTGTGGTTTGACTTAGGCATACGGAGTTCACTCCCAATCTAAGATCAGATCGAATCGAGGTTTACGACAATAGGATCGATGGCACGTAAGGGGGACCGGGCCGATCCTCGGCTTGTGCATTCTGCCTCTCCGACCGACTGAGTGCCCGCACACTCATTTCGTGGGTTGGCTTAGGCATACAAAGTTCATTCCATGTCTAGGCCCCAGCCAAACCGAGGGTTGTGGCAGCGGGACCGGTAATGAGATCGACAACATGCAGAGGGGGATCGGGCTGATCCCCAGCTTGTGCATTATGCCTCTCCGGCTGACCTCTCCGATCGACTAAGCCCCCACACGCTCTTTTCGTAGGTTGACTTAGGCATACAGAGTTCATCCCCAGTCTAAGCATACGGAGTTCATTCCTAGTCTAAGATCGGATCGGACCGAGGGTTGTGGCAACAGGATCGGCAGCACGCAGGGGGGATCGGATCGATCCCCAGCTTACGCATTCTGCCTCTCCGACTGGCTGAGCGCCCGCACGCCCATTCCATGGTTTGGCTTAGGCATAGGGAGTTCATTCCATGTCTAAGCCCCAGTTAGACCGAGGGTTGTGGCAGCGGGATCGGCAGCACGCAGAGGGGGATCAAACCGATCCTCGACTTACGCATTATGCCTCTTCGGCCAGCTCAGCGCCCGCACGCTCGTTTCGTGGGTAGACTTAGGCATACGGAGTTCATTGCCAGTCTAAGATCGGATCGGACCGAGGGTTGAGGCAGCAGGATCGACAGCACGGCAGGGGGGACCGAGCCAATCCCTGGTTGTGGATTCTGCCTCTCCGATCGGCTGAGCACCCGCACGCTCGTTTCGTGGGTTGGCTTAGGCATACGGAGTTCATTCCATGCCTAAGCATACGAAGTTCATTCCTAGTCTAAGATTTTGAGCCACGGTGCACATGCTGGGCTCGGGCATGTGCTGGTGCCATATTTTTTTCACCCGGGGCACCACACCGGAGAGCCTAACCGGTGGCATTGGGGGTTCCGGTGATTGGGGGGCCGGAGGGGTGTGCGCACATGATGTGCGATGGATGCTGATACTTGGCCCTTATATTGGCCCCCTATCCCACATCAAACCTCAAGAACTCACATCCCCTTAAATAGCATTTGAGATTTTATAGGTTTGCTGCCAGTAGCCATTAAAGTGTCTAAAATGGGGACACTTTTTTCAAACGGTCACAAAATCTTCTCCACTTCGGTTTTTTTTGCTGAATTTTTTTGTGCAAGCCAAAAAAAATACAAGGATCACCTTTACCAAATTTTGGAACAAAATTCTTTCAAAAAAAATTGTAAAAAATCCTGAGCTGTAAAAAGTTTCAAAAATCGTGAAAAATCGAAAACGGGTCGTGTTGTCGTGAAACTTCACATGAAGGTTTAGGGGACCATTGTGTGAATTTACAAGCCATAAAAATGGCATTGGCATGGCAGAAATATGAAGATGTGCTTGAACCTACCTACCACCCATTCGATTCCCGGCTTGCGCATCTTGCCTCTCTGATCGGTTGAACGCCCAGATGCTCGTTTCGTGGGTTGACTTAGGCATACAGAGTGCATCCCCAGTCTAAGCATACAGAGTTCATTCCCAGTCTAAGATCAGACCGGACCAAGGGTTGCGATAGTAGGATCGACAGCATGCAGGTGGGACTGGGCCTAGCGCCCCAGCCTGTTTCGTGGGTTGCCTTAGGCATAGGGAGTTCATTCCATGTCTAAGCCCCAGTCGAATCGAGGGTTGTGGCAGCGGGACTGGCAGCACGCAGAGGGGGACCGGGTCGATCCTCGGCTTACGTATTATGCCTTTTTAGGTCGTTCAGTGCCCGCACACTTGTTTCGTGGGTTGACTTAGGCATACGGAGTTCATTCCTAGTCTAAGATCAAACTGGACCGAGAGTTGTGCCAACAAGATCGACAGCACGTAGGGGGGACCGGGTCGATCCTCGACTTGCGCATTTTGCCTCTCCGGCCGGCTGAGCACCCGCACATCCATTTCATGAGTTGGCTTAGGGATAAGGAGTTGATTCCATGTGTAAGCCCCAGTCGGAGTGAGGGTTGTGGTAACGGGACCGGCAGCACGCAGAGGGTGATCGGGCCGATCCCCGGCTTGCGTATTATGCCTCTTCAGTCGACTCAGCACCCGCAGGCTCGTTCTGTGGTTTGACTTATGCATACGGAGCTCATTAACAGTCTAAGATCGGATCAGATCGAGGGTTACAGCAGCAGGATCGATAGCACATAGAGGGGGATCAGGCCAATCCCCGACTTGTGCATTCTGCCTCTCCGGCCGGCTGAGCGCCCGCACGCTCGTTTCGTGGGTTGGCTTAGGCATACGTTGTTCATTCCATGTCTAAGCCCCAACCGGACTGAGGGTTGTGGTAGTGGGACCGACAGCAGGATCGATAGCACGCAAAAGGGGATCGGGTTGATCCCCGGCTTACGCATTATGCCTCTCCGACTGGTTGAGCAACCCCACGCTCGTTTCATGGGTTGACTTAGGCATACGGAGTTCATCCCCAGTCTAAGCATATGGAGTTCATTCCCAGTCTAAGATCAGATCGAATCGAAGGTTGTGGCAGTAGGATCGGTAGCACGCAGGCAGGACCGGACCGATCCCCGGCTTGCGCATTTTGCCTCTCCGCCGGCTGAGTGCCCACAGCTCATTTCGTGGTTTGGCTTAGGCATAGGGAGTTGATTCCATGTCTAAGCCCCAGCTAGATTGAGGGTTGTGGCAGCGGGACCGACAGCACGCAGAGGGGGATCGGACTTGTCCCCGGCTTGTGCATTATGCCTCTTTAACCGGCTCAGCGCTTGGACGCTCATTTTGTGGGTTGACTTAGGCATACTGAGTTCATTCCCAATCTAAGATCGAACAGGACCGAGGGTTGCGACAATAGGATCAACAGCACGCAGGGGGGACCAGGCTAATCGTCGATCGACTCTACGCCCGCACGCTCGTTTCATGGGTTGGCTTAGGCATACGGAGTTCATTTCATGTCTAAGCATACGAAGTTCATTCCCAGTCTAAGATCGGATTAGGCTGAGGGTTGCGCAGCAGGATCGACAGCACGTATGGGGGTACCAGGTCGATCCCCAGCTTACGCATTCTACCTCTTTGGTCGGCTGAGTGCCTGCACGCTCGTTTCATGGGTTGGCTTAGGCGTAAGGAGTTCATTCCATGTCTAAGCCCCAGCCGGACCGACGGTTGTGGCAACAGGACCGGCAGTAGGATCGACAGCACGTAGAGGGGGATCGAGCTGATCCCCGACTTACGCAATATGCCTCTCTGGTCGGCCTCTTCAGTCGGCTAAGCGTCCGTACGCTCGTTTCATGGGTTGACTTAGGCATACGGAGTTCATCCCCGGTCTAAGCATATGGAGTTCACTCCCAGTCTAGGATCAAACCGGATCGAGGGTTGCGATAGCAGGATAGGGAGCAAGCAGGAGGGACCGAGCCGATCCCCGGCTTACACATTCTACCTCTCTGGCCTGCTGAGTGCCCGCACACCCGTTTTGTGGGTTGACTTAGGCATAGGGAGTTCATTCCATGTCTAACCCCTAACCAGACTGAGGGTTATGGCAGCGGGACCGGCAGCACGTAGAAGGGGATCGGGTCGATCCGCGCCTTGCACATTATGCCTCTTCAATCGGCTCAGCGCCCGCACCTTCATTTCGTGGGTTGATTTAGGTGTATGGAGTTCATTCCCAATCTAAGATCGGATCGGATCGAGGGTTGTGGTAGCAAGATTGATAGCACGCAAGGGGGGACCGAGTCGATCCCCGACTTATGGAGTTTACCTCTTCGACCGGCTGAGCACCCGTACGCTTGTTTCGTGGGTTGGCTTAGGCATACGGAGTTCATTCCATGTCTAAGCATAGGAAGTTTGTTCCCAGTCTAAGATCAGATTAGACCAAGGGTTACGGTAGTAGTGCCAACAGCAGGATCGATAGCATGTAGGGGGGGACCAGGTTGATCCCCGGCTTGCGCATTCTGTCTCTCCGGCCGGTTGGGCATCCGTACGCTCATTTTGTGGGTTGGTTTAGGCATACGGAGTTAATTCCTTGTCTAAGTCACAGTCGGACCAAGGGTTACGATAGCAAGACCGGTAGCGGGATCAGCAGCATGCAGAGGGGGATCGGGTTGATCCCCGGCTTTCGCATTCTACCTCTCCGGCCGGTTGGGCACCCGCACGCTCATTTCGTGGGTTGGCTTAGGCATACAGAATTAATTCCTTGTCTAAGCCACAGTCGGACCAAGGGTTGTGGTAGCAAGACCAGTAGCGGGATCAGCAGCACGCAGAGAGGGATCGAGCTGATCCTCGACTTACGCATTATACCTCTCCGACCGGCTAAGCACCCGCATGCTCGTTTCGTGGGTTGACTTAGGCATATGGAGTTCATCCCCAGTCTAAGCATATGGAGTTCATTCCCAGTCTAAGATCGGACTGGATTAAGGGTTGCGACAGCAAGATCGGTAGCACGTAGGGGGGACCGGGTCGATCCTCGGCTTGCGTATTTTACCTCTCTGGTCGGCTGAGCGCCTGCACGCTCATTTCATGGGTTGGCTTAGGCATACGGAGTTCATTCCATGTCTAAGCCCCAGTCAGACCGAGGGTTGTGACAGCAGGACCGACAGCGGGATCGGTAGCACGTAGAAGGGGATTGGGCTGATCCCCGGCTTGCGCATCATGCCACTCCGACCAACCTCTCCGGTCGGCTGAGTGCCCACATGCTCGTTTCATGGGTTGACTTAGGCATACGGAGTTCATCCCAGTATAAGCTTACTGAGTTCAATCCCAGTCTAAGATCAGGCCGGACCGATGGTTGTGGTAGCAAGATCGGTAGCACGCAGAAGGGGTCGGGCCAATCTCTGACTTACGCATTCTGCCTATCCGGCCGGCTGAGCGCCCACATGCCTGTTTCGTGGGTTGGCTTAGGCATAGGGAGTTCATTCCATGCTAAGCACCAGCCAGATCGAGGGTTGTGGCAGCGGGATCGACAGCACACAGAATGGGACCAGGCCGATCCTTGGCTTGTGCATTATGCGGTTCAGTGCCCGCACGCCCGCTTCGTGGGTTGACTTATGCATACGGAGTTTATTCCTAGTCTAAGATTAGACCAGATCGAGGGTTGCGACAGTAGGATCGATAGCACGCAGGGGGTACCAGACCGATCTCTGGCTTGTGCATCTGCCTATCCGATCGGCTGAGCGCCCGCACGTTCGTTTCGTGGGTTAGCTTAGGCATACGGAGTTCATTACATGTGTAAGCATACGGTGTTCATTCTCAGTCTAAGATTTTGAGTTGTGGTGCACATGCTGGGCTCGGCCATGTGCTGGTGCCGCATTTTTTTTGCTCGGGGCACCATCATCGGAACATCGCCGGAGAGCCTAACCAGCGCCATTGGGGGTTCGGTGATTGGGGGGCCGGGGGGTGTGCGCACATGATGTGCGATGGGTGCTGGTACTTGGCCCTTATATTGGCCCCCTATCCCTCATCAAACCTTGAGAACTCACACCTCTTTAAAGAGCATTTGAGATTTTATAGGTTTGCTGCCAGTAGCCATTAAAGTGTCTGAAATGGGGACACTTTTTTCAAATGGTCACAAAATCTTCTCCGCTTCGATTTTTTAGCTGAATTCTTTTTTGCATGCCCAAAAAAAAATAAAAGGATCACCTCTACCAAATTTGGGGACAAAACTCTTTCTAAAAAAATTGTAAAAAATCCCGAACTGTAAAAAGTTTCAAAATCATGAAAAAAAGAAAATGGGTCGTCTTGCCACGAACTTCACATGAAGGCTTAGGGAACCATTGTACAAATTTACAACCCATAAAAATAGCATTGGGATGGCAAAAATATGAAGATGTGCTTGAACCCACCTACCACCCGTTTGATCCCCGGCTTGCGCATCTTGCCTCTCTGGTCGGTTGAGCGCCTGCACGCTCATTTTGTAGGTTGACTTAGGCATACGGAGTTCATCCCCAGTCTAAGCATACAGAGTTCATTCCCAGTCTAAGATCGGATCGGACCGAGGGTTACAGTAGTAGGATCGATAGCACGCAGGGGGGATCGAGCCGATCCCTGCCTTGCGCATTCTGCCTCTCCAGCCTACTGAATGCCCGCATGCCCGTTTCTTGGGTTGGCTTAGGCATAGGGAGTTCATTCCATGTCTAAGCCCCAGCCAGACCAAGGGTTGTGGTTGCGGGAGCGACAGCACGCAGAGGGGGACCGGGCTGAACTTCGACTTACGTATTATGCCTATTCGACCGAGTCAACACCCGCACGCTTCTTTCATGGGTTGACATAGGCATACGAAGTTCATTCCCAGTCTAAGATCGAACGGGACCGAAGGTTGCGGTAGCAGGATCAACAGCATGCAGAGGGGACCGAGCCAATCCCCGGCTTGCACATTCTGCCTCTCCGGTCGGTTGAGCACCTGTACGCTCGTTTCGTGAGTTGGCTTAGGCATACAGAGTTCATTTCATGTCTAAGGCCCAGTCGGACCGAGGGTTGTGGCAGCAGGATTGGCAGCGAGATCGACAGCACGCAGAAGGGGATCGGGCTAATCCCCAGCTTGTGCAGTATGCCTCTCCGGCCAGCTGAGCGCCCGCCCGCTCGTTTCGTGGGTTGACTTAGGCATACGGAGTTCATCCCTAGTCTAAGCATACGGAGTTCATTCCCAGTCTAAGATCAGACTGAACCAAGGATTGCGACAGCAAGATCGATAGTGCGCAGGGGGGACCAGGTCGATCCCCGGCTTACGCATTCTCCCTCTCCAATCGACTGAGCACCCGCACGTCCGTTTCATGGATTGGCTTAGGCACAGGGAGTTCGTTCCATGTCTAAGCCCCAGCCAGACCGAGGGTTGTGGCAGCGGGACCGCAGTTGGCAGAGGGGGACCGGGCCGATCTTCGGCTTGTGCATTATACCTCTTCAGCCAGCTCAGCGCCCTCACGCTCGTTTCGTGGGTTGACTTATGCATACGGAGTTCATTCCCAGTCTAAGATTAGATTGGACCGAGGGTTGTGGCAGTAGGATCAACAGCACGCAGGGGGGATCAGACCGATCCTCGGCTTGCGCGTTCTACCTCTCTGGTCGACGGAGCGCGCCTGCACGCTCATTTCATGGGTTGGCTTAGACATACAGAGTTCATTCCATGTCTAAGCATACGGAGTTCATTCCCAGTCTAAGATTTTGAGCCATGGTGCACATGCGGGGCTTAGGCATATGCTGGTGCCATATTTTTTTCCCCTGGGGCACCATCGCCGGGCATCACCGGAGAGCCTAACTGGCGGCATTGGGGGTTCCAATGATTGGGGGGCCGGGGGACTGTGCGCACATGATTTAGCATGGGTGCTGGTACTTGGCCCTTATATTGAGCCCCTATCCCTCACCAAACCTTAAGAACTCACACCCCCTTAAAGAGCATTTGAGATTTTATAAGTTTGTTGCCAATAGCCATTAAAGTGTTCGAAATGGGGACACTTTTTTTAAACGGTCACAAAATCTTCTCCACTTCGAGTTTTTAGCTGAATGTTTTTGTGCATGCCAATAAAAATACAAGGATCACCTCTACCAAATTTGGGGATAGAACTCTTTCTAAAAAAATTGTAAAAAATCTCGAACCGTAAAAAGTTTCGAAAATCATGAAAAATAGAAAACGGGTCGTCTTGACATGAAACTTCACACGAAGGCTTAGGGGACCATTGTATGAATTTACAAGCCATAAAAATGGCATTGGCATGGCAGAAATATGAAGATGTGCTTGAACCCACCTACCACTCGTTCGATCCCCTGCTTGCGCATCCTGCCTCTCTGGTGGGCTGAGCGCCTGCACGCTCGTTTCGTGGGTTGACTTAGGCATATGGAGTTCATCTCCAGTCTAAGAATATGGAGTTCATTCCCAGTCTAAGATCAGACCGGACCAAGGGTTGCGGTAGCAGGATCGACAGCACGCAGGGGGGACCGGGTCGTTCCCCGACTTGTGCATTCTGCCTCTCCGACCGGCTGAGCGCCCACACGCCCGTTTCATGTGTTGGCTTAGGCATAGAGAGTTTGTTCCATGTCTAAGCCCCAGTCAGACCGAGGGTTGTGGAAGCAGGACCGGTAGCACGCAGAGGGGGACCGGGCCAATCCTCGGTTTGTGCATTATGCCTCTTCGGTCGGCTCAGCATCCGTACGTTCGTTTCATGGGTTGGCTTACGCATACGGAGTTCATTCCCAATCTAAAATCAGACCAGACCGAGGGTTGTGGCAGCAAGATCAACAGCACGTAGGGGGGGACCAGGCTGATCCTCGGCTTGCGCATTCTACCTCTCCGACCAGTTGAGCGCCCATACGTTCATTTGTGTATGTTGGCTTAGGCGTACAAAGTTCATTCCATGTCTAAGCATACGGAGTTCATTCCAAATATAAGATTTTGAGCCACGGTGCACATGCTGGGCTTGTGCATGTGCTGGTGCCGCATTTTTCTTGCCCGGGGCACCATCGTCGGAGCATCGTCGAAGCATTACCGGAGAGCCTAACTGGCTGTATTGGGGGTTCCGACGATTGGGGGGGCCGGGGGGTGTGCGCACATGATGTGTGATGGGTGTTGGTACTTGGCCCTTATATTGGCCCCCTATCCCTCATCAAACCTCGAGAACTCACACCCCCTTAAAGAGCATTTCAAATTTTATAGGTTTCCTGCTAGTAGCCATTAAAGTGTATGAAATGGGGACACTTTTTTCAAACGGTCACAAAATCTTCTCCACATCGAGTTTTTAGCTGAATTTTTTTGTGCATGCCAAAAAAAAATACAAGGATCACCTCTACCAAATTTTTGGACAAAACTCTTTCTAAAAAAATTGTAAAAAATTCCGAACCGCAAAAAGTTTGGAAAATCGCAAAAAATAGAAAACGGGTCGTCTTGCCACGAAACTTCACTTGAAGGCTTAGGGGACCATTGTATGAATTTACAAGCCAAAAAAATGGCATTGGCAAGGTAGAAATATGAAGATGTGCTTGAACCCACCTACCACCCGTTCGATTTTCGGCTTGCGCATCTTGCCTCTCTGGTCGACTGAGTGCCCGCATGCTCGTTTTGTGGGTTGACTTAGGTATACGGAGTTCATCCCTAGTCTAAGCATACGGTGTTCATTCCCAGTCTAAGATCGGACCAGATCGAGGGTTGCAGCAGTAGGATCGATAGCACACAGGGTGGACCAAGTCGTTCCCCGACTTACACATTCTGTCTCTCCGGTCGGCTGAACGCCTGCTCGCCCGTTTCGTGGGTTGGTTAGGCATAGGGAGTTCATTCCATATCTACGCCCCAGCCGGATCGAGGGTTGTGGCAGTAGGATCGATAGCACGCAGAAGGGGACCGGGTCGATCCTCGGCTTACGCATTATGCCTCTTCACCCGGCTCAACGCCCGTACAGTCATTTCATGGGTTGACATAGGCATACGGAGTTCATTCCCAGTTTATGATCAGACCAAACTGAGGATTACGGCAGCAAGATCGACAACATGCAAGGGGGGCCGGGCCGATCCTCGACTTGAGCATATTGCCTCTCCGACTGGTTGAGCGCCCGCACGCTCGTTTGGTGGGTTGGCTTAGGCATATGAAGTTCATTCCATGTCTAAGCATACGGAGTTCATTCCAGTCTATGATCAGATCAGGCCAAGGATTGCGACAGCAGGATCGACAGCATGAAGGGGGGGATCGGGCCGATCACCGACTTACGCATACTACCTTTCCGACCAGCTGAGCTCCCGCATGCTCGTTTCATGGGTTTTCTAAGGCATATGGAGTTCATTCCATGTCTAAACCCCAGTCGGACCGAGGGTTGTGGTAGCTGGACTGGCAGCGGGATCGGCAGCACGTAGAGGGGGACCAGACCGATCCCCGAATTACGCATTTTGCCTCTCCGATCGGCTGAGTGCCCACACGCCCATTTCATGGGTTAGCTTAGGCATAAGGAGTTCATTCCATGTCTAAGCCCCAGCCGGACCGAGGGTTATGGCAGTGGGACCGGCAGCACGCAGAGGGGGACCAGGCCGATCCTAGGTTTGTGCATTATGCCTCTTCGATCGGCTGAGTGCCCGCACGCTCGTTTCGTGCGTTGACTTAGGCATACAGAGTTTATCCCCAGTCTAAGCATACGGAGGTCATTCCCAGTCTAAGATTGGACCGGACCGAGGGTTACGGCAGCAAGATCAGTAGCACACATGGGGGACCGGGCCAATCTCTGGATTACGCATTCTGCCTCTCCGGTCGGCTAAGCGCCCGTACGCCCATTTCGTTGGTTGGCTTAGGCATAGGGAGTTCTTTCCCAGTCTAAGATTTTGAGCCATGGCACACATGCTAGGCTTGAGCAAGTGCTGGTGCCACATTTTTTTTGCCCGGGGCACCATCGTCGGAGCATCGTCGGAGAGCCTAACTGACAGCATTGAGGGTTCCGACGATTATGGGGGCCGGGGGGTGTGCGCACATGATGTGAGATGGGTATTGGTACTTGGCCCTTATATTGGCCCCCTATCCCTCATCAAACCTCGAGAACTCACACCCCCTTAAAGAGCATTTGAGATTTTATAGGTTTGCTGGCAGTAGCCAGTAAAGTGTCTAAAATGGGGACACTTTTTTCAAACGGTCACAAAATCTTCTCCACTTTGAGTTTTTAGCTGAATGTTTTTGTGCATGCCAATAAAAATACAAGGATCACCTCTACCAATTTTGGGGACAAAACTCTTTCTAAAAAAATTTTAAAAAATCCTGAACCGTAAAAAGTTTCAAAAATCGTGAAAAATAGAAAACGGCTCGTCTTGCCACGAAACTTCATATGAAGGCTTAGGGGACCATTGTATGAATTTACAAGCCATAAATGGCATTGGCATGGCGGAAATATAAAGATGTGCTTGAACCCACCTACCATCCATTTGATCCCCGACTTGCGCATCCTGCATCTCTGGTTGGCTGAGCCTCCGCACACTCGTTTTTTGGGTTGACTTAGGCATACGGAGTTCATCCCCAGTCTAAGCATATGGAGTTCACTACCAGTCTAAGATCATATCGGATCGAGGGTTACGATAGCAGGATCGACAGCACGCAGGGGGGATCGGATCGATCCCCGGCTTGCGCATTCTATCTCTCCGACTGGTTGAGCACCCGCATGCTCGTTTCATGGGCTGGCTTAGGCATAGGAGTCCATTCCATGTCTAAGCCCCAGTCGGATTGAGGGTTGTGGCAGCAAGATCGACAGCACGTAGAGGGGGACCGGGCCGATCCCCAGCTTATGCTTTTATGCCTCTTCGATCAGCTTAGCACCCGAACACTCGTTTCGTGGGTTGACTTAGGCATACGGAGTTCATTCTCAGTCTAAGATTAGACCGGACCAAGGGTTGCGGTAGTAGGATCGACAGCACGTAGGCGAGGATAGGGCCGGTCCCTGGCTTGTGCATTTTGCCTATCCGACCGGCTGAGCACCCGCATGCTCATTTCATGGGTTAGCTTAGGCATACAGAGTTCATTCCCAGTCTAGGATCGAACCAGACCTGGGGTTACGGCAACAGGATTGGTAGCACGTAGGGAGGGACCGGGCTGATCCTCGACTTGCGCATTCTACCTCTCCGATCGGCTGAGCACTCACACGCTCATTTTGTAGGTTGACTTAGGCATACGGAGTTCATCCCCAGTCTAAGCATACGGAGTTCATTCCCAGTCTAAGATCAGATCGGATCGAAGGTTGCGACAGCAGGATTGGTAGCACGCAGGAGGGATCGGGCCGATCCCCAGCTTGTGCATTCTGCCTTTTTCGACAATCTGACCGCTCGCACGCCCGATTTGTGGGTTGGCATAGGCATAGGGAGTTCATTCCATATCTCCGACTGGTTGAGCACCCGTGCGCTCATTTGTGGGTTGGCTTAGGCATACAGAGTTCATTCCATGTCTAAGCATACAGAGTTCATTCCCAGTCTAAGAGTTTGAGCCACGGTGCACATGATGGGCTCGGGCATGTACTGGTGCCGTAATTTTTTTGCCTGAGGCACCATCGTCGGAGCATCATCGAAGAGCCTAACCGACAGCATTGGGGGTTCCGACGATTCGGGGGTTGGGGGGTGTGCGCACATGATGTGCGATGGGTGCAGGTACTTGGCCCTTATATTGGCCCCCTATCCCTCATCAAACCTCGAGAACTCACACCCCCTTAAAGAGCATTTGAGATTTTATAGCTTTGCTGCCAGTAGCCATTAAAGTGTCTAAAATGGGGACACTTTTTTCAAATGATCACAAAAGCTTCTCCAGTTTGAGTTTTTAGCTGAATTATTTTGAGCTTGCCAACAAAAATACAAGGGTCACCTTTACCAAATTTAGGGACAAAACTCTTTCTAAAAAAATTTAAAAAAATCTCGAATCGAAAAAAGTTTCAAAAATCGTGAAAAATAGAAAACAGGTTGTCTTGCCATGAAACTTCACATGATGGCTTAGGGGACCATTCTATGAATTTACAAGCCATAAAAAAGGCATTGGCATGGCAGAAATATGAAGATGTGCTTGAACCCACCTACCACCCGTTCGATCCCCGGCTTGAGCATCCTGCCTCTCTGGTCGGCTGAACGTCCGCACGCTCGTTTCGTGGGTTGACTTAGGCATATGGAATTCATCCCCAGCCTAAGCATACGGAGTTCATTTCCAGTCTAAGATCAGACTGGACCGAGGGTTACAGTAGCAGGATGGACAGCACACAGGGGGGACTGGACGAATCCTCGACTTATGAATTCTGCCTCTCCGATCGACTGAGCGCCCGCACGCCCGTTTCATGGCTTGGCTTAGGCATAGGGAGTTCATTCCTTGTCTTAGCCCCAGCCAGACTGAGGGTTGTGACAGCAGGACCAGCAGCATACAGAGAGGGACCGGGTCAATCCTCGACTTACGCATTATGCCTCTCCAGCCGGCTCAGCGCCCGAACGCTCGTTTCGTGGGTTGACTTAGTCATACGGAGTTCATTCCCAGTCTAAGATCGGGTCAGATCGAGGGTTGCGATAGCAGGATTGACAGCACGCTGGAAAGATTGGGCCAGTCCCCGACTTACGCATTCTGCCTTTCCGATCGATTGAGCGCCCGCACGCTTGTTTGGTGGGTTGGCTTAGGTATACGGAGTTCATTCCATGTCTAAGAATATGGAGTTCATTCCCAGTCTAAGATCGGACCGGAGTGAGGGTTGCGACAGTAGGATCGGCAGCACACAGGGGGAAACGGGCTGATCCTCGACTTACACATTCTACCTCTCTGGCCGACTGAGCACCCGCACGTTCATTTCGTGGGTTGACTTAGGCATACGAAGTTCATCCCCAGTCTAAGCATATGGATTTCATTCCCAGTCTAAGATCTGATCGGATCGAGGGTTACAGCAATAGGATCGACAGCACGTAGGGGGGACCGGGCTGATCCCCGAATTGCACATTCTACCTCTCCAGTCGACTGAGCGCCCACACGCCCATTTCGTGGGTTGGCTTAGGCATAGAAAGTTTATTCCATGTCTAAGCCCCAGTCGGACTAAAGGTTGTGGCAGCGGGACCAGTTGTACGCAGAGAGGGACCGAGCTGATCCCTAGCTTGCGCATTCTACCTCTCCGGCCAGTTGAGTGCTCGAACGCTCATTTCATGGGTTGGCTTAGGCATACGAAGTTAATTCCAAGTCTAAGCATACGGAGTTCATTCCCAGACTAAGAGTTTAAGCCACGGTGCACATACTGGGCTCGGGCATGTGCTGGTGCCGTATTTTTTTCGCCCGAGGCACCATTACTTGAGCAACATCGAAGCATCACAAGAGAGCCTAACCGACGACATTGGGGGTTCCGACATTTGGAGGGGCCGGGGGGTGTGCGCACATGATGTGCGATGGGTGCTGGTACTTGGCCCTTATATTGGCCGCCTATCCCTCATCAAACCTCGAGAACTCACACCCCCTTGAAGAGCATTTGAGACTTTATAGGTTTGCTGTCAGTAGCCATTAAAGTGTCTGAAATGGGTCCTTATATTGGTCCCAGCTTGCGCATTATGCCTCTCCGACTGGCTCAGCATCCAAACGCTCATTTCATGGGTTGACTTAGGCATACGTAGTTCATTCCTCGTCTAAGATCAGACCGGACTGAGGGTTACGGTAGCAGGATCGGTAGCACGCAGGGGGGATCGGGCCGATCTTTAACTTGCGCATTCTGCCTCACCGATCGATTGAGCACCCGCACGCCTATTTCTTGGGTTGGCTTAGGCATAGGGAGTTCATTCCATGTCTAAGCCCCAGTTGGACGGACGGTTGTGGTAGCGAGACCGGCTGCACGCAGAGAGGGATCGAGCCGATCCCCGACTTACGCATTCTGCCTCTCCGGTCGTCTGGGCACCAGCACGCTCATTTCCTGGCACCCATCGTACATCATGTGCGCACACCCCCTAGATCCCCCAATCGTTTGAACCCCCAATACTGTCAGTTAGGCTCTCCGACGATGTTCCGGTGATGATGCCTCAGGCGAAAAACATGTGGCACTAGCACATGTCTAAGCCCAACATGTGCACAATGGCTCAAACTCTTAGACTGGGAATGAACTCCGTATGCTTAGACATGGAATGAACTTCGTATGCCTAAGCCAACCCACGAAATGAGCGTGCGAGTGCTTAGCCTGTCGGAGAGGTAGAATGTGCAAGCCAGGGATCGACTCGGTCCCCCTCTGTGTGCTGTCGGTCCCGCTACCACAACCCTCGATCTAGCTGGGGCTTAGACATGGAATGAACTCCCTATGCCTAAGCCAACCTATGAAACGGGTGTGCGGGCGCTCAACTGACTAGATAGGTAGAATGCGTAAGTCGAGGATCTGTTCGATCCCCCCTGCCGATCCTACGACCGCAACCATCAGTCCGGTCTGATCTTAGACTGGGAATGAACTCCGTATGCTTAAACTGGGGATAAACTCCGTATGCCTAAGTAAACCCACGAAACGAGCGTGCGGGTGCTCAACCGGTCGGAGAAGCCGATCGAAAAGGTAGAATACGCAAGCCAGGGATCAACCCGATCCCTCATGCATGCTGTCGATCCTACAGCTGGTCCTGCCGCCGTAACCCTCGGTCTGATTCAATCTTAGACTGGGAATGAACTCCGTATGCCTAAGCCAACCCATAAAACAAGCATGCGGGCACTCAGTCGATCGAAGAGGTAGAATGAGCATGCCGGGGATCGGCCTGGTCCAGCCCAACGTGCTATTGATCTTACTGCTGCAACCCTCGGTCCGATCCGATCTTAGACTGGAAATGAACTCTGTATGCCTAAGTTAACCCATGGAACAAGCGTCCGGGTGCTGAGCCAGCTAGAGAGGCATAATGCACAAGCTAGGGATCGGCCTGGTCCCCCTCTGCGTGCTGCAGGTCCCGCTGGCACAACCTTCAGTCCGGCTGGGGCTTAGACATGGAATCAACTCCCTATGCCTAAGCCAACCCAAGAAACGGGTGTACAGGCGCTCAGCCGGACGGAGAGGCAGAATGCACAAGCTGAGGATCGGTCCGGTCCCTCCTTCGTGCTAGCAATCCTGCTGTCGCAACCCTTGATCCGGTTTGATCTTACACTGGGAATGAACTTCATATGCATAGACTGGGGATGAACTCTGTATGCCTAAGTCAGCCCACGAAATGAGCGTACGGGCGCTCAACCGACTGGAGAGGCCGATCGAAGAGGCAGAATGCATAAGCCAGGGATTAGCCCAGTCCCCCCTTACGTGCTGCCGATCCTACTGCTGGTCTTACTGTCGTAACCCTTGGTCCGGTCTGATCTTAGACTGGGAATGAACTCTGTATGCTTAGACATGGAATGAACTCCGTATGCCTAAGCCAACCCACGAAACGAGCGTATGGGCACTCAGCCGACTGGAGAGGCAGAATGTGCAAGTCGAGGATCGGCCTGATCCCCCCTACGTGCTGTTGATCCTACTACCACAACCCTCGGTCCGATCCGATCTTAGATTGGGAATAAACTCCATATGCCTAAGTCAACCCATGAAACGAGCATTGGGACGCTGAGCTGGCCGGATAGGCATAATGCGCAAGTCAGGGATCGGCCCGGTCCTTCTCTGCATGCTACCGCTCCCGCTGCCACAACCCTCGGTTCGGTTGGGGCTTAGACATGGAATGAACTCCCTATGCCTAAGCCAACCCATGACACGAGCATGCGGGCACTCAATCGATCAGAGAGGCAGAATGCACAAGTCGAGGATTGGCTCGATCCCCCCTGCGTGCTATCGATCCTACTACCGTAACCCTCAGTCCGATATGATCTTAGACTGGGAATGAACTTCGTATGCTTAGACTGGGGCTGAACTCCGTATGCCTAAGTCAACCCATGAAACGAGTGCGTGGGCGCTAGCTGATCAGAGAGGTCGATCGGAGAGGTAGAATGCATAAGCCAGGAATTGGCCTAGTCCCCGCTACGTGCTGTCGATCCTACTGCTGGTCTTGCTACCGTAACCCTCGGTCTGGTCTGATCTTAGACTGGGAATGAACTCCGTATGCCTAAGGCAACCCATGAAACGAGCGTACAGGTGCTCAACCAGCCAGAGAGACAGAATGCACAAGTCAAGGACCAGCCTGATCACCCTTGTGTGTTATCGATCCTGCTATTGTAACCTTCGGTCCGGTCAGATCTTAGACTGGGAATGAACTTTGTATGCCTAAGTCAACCCACGAATGATCGTTCGGGCACTGAGCTAACCGGATAGGCATAATACGTAAGCCGAGGATCGGCCTGGTCCTCCTCTGCGTGCTGCTAGCCCCGTTGCCACAACCCTCAGTCTGACTGGGGCTTAAACATGGAATGAACTCCCTATGCCTAAGTCCACCCATGAAACGGGTGTGTAGGCCCTCAACCGATCGGAGAGACAGAATGCGCAAGTCACGGATCGACCAAATCCCCTCTGCGTGTTGCCAATCCTGCTGCTGCAACCGTCGATCTGGTCCGATCTTAGACTGGGAATGAACTCCGTATGTTTAGATTGGGGTTAAACTCCGTATGCCTAAGCCAACCCACGAAACGAGCATGCGGGCACTCAATCGATCGAAGAGGCAGAATGTGCAAGTCAAGGATCGGTCCGGTCCCTCCCTGTATGCTGCCAATCCTGCTACTGGTCCTGTTTTCATAACCTTCGATTCAATCTGAACTTAGACTGGGAATGAACTCTGTATGATTAGACATGGAATGAACTCCGTATGCCTGAGCCAACCCATGAAACAAGCGTGTGGACACTTAGCCAACCGGAGAGCCAGAATGCATAAGCCTATGATCGACCCCCTCTCTACGTGCTATCGATCCTACTGCTGCAACCCTCAGTCCGGTTCGATCTTAGACTGGGAATGAACTCCGTATGCCTAAGTCAACCCATAAAATGAGCATTCGGGCGTTGAGCCAACCGAAGAGGCATAATGCGCAAGCCGGGGATCGGTTTGGTCCCCCTCTGCGTGCTGCTGATCCCGCTGCCACAATCCTCAGTTCGACTGGGGCTTAGACATGGAATGAACTCCCTATGCCTAAGCCAACCCATGAAATGGGCGTACGGGCGCTCAGCCGACCAAAGAGACAGAATACGCAAGCCAGGGATCGGCCCGATCCCCCCTGCGTGCTGTCGATCCTACTATCGCAACCCTCGGTCCGGTCTGATCTTAGACTAGGAATGAACTCCGTATGCTTAGACTGGGGATGAACTCTGTATCCCTAAGTCAACCCACGAAATGAGCGCACAGGCACTCAGCCGGTCGAAAAGGCAGAATACGTAAATCGGGGATCAGTTCGGTCCCTCCAGCGTACCGTCGATCCTGCTGCTGGTCCTACTGCCGCCACCCTCGATCCAATCCGATCTTAGACTAGGAATGAACTCGTATGCTTAGACATGGAATGAACACCGTATGCCTAAGCCAAACCACGAAACAAGCGTGTGGGCACTCAGCCGAATGGAGAGGCAGAATGCGTAACCTCAATCCCTCCTGTGTGCTGTGGATCCTGCTGCCGTAACCTTCGGTTCAGTCTGATCTTAGACTGGGAATGAACTTCGTATGCCTAAGTCAACCCATGAAATGATCGTTCGGGCACTGAACCGGTCGGAAAGGCATAATGCGCAAGCCGAGGATCGACTCGATCCCCCTCTACATGCTGTCGATCCTGCTACCAGAACCCTCAGTCCGGTTGGGGCTTAGACATGGAATGAACTCCCTATGCCTAAGCCAACCCATGAAATGGGCATGCAGGTGCTCAGTCGACCGGAGAGGCAGAATGGGCAAGCCAGGGATCTACCCGATCCCCCTTGCGTGCTGTCGATCCTGCTGTCGCAACCCTCGGTCTGGTTTGATCTTAGATTAGGAATGAACTCTGTATGCTTAGACTGGGGATAAACTCCGTATGCCTAAGTCAACCCATGAAATGAGCATGCGGACGCTCAACCGACCAGAGAGGCAGGATGCGTATGTCGGGGATCGAACGGGTGGTAGGTGGGTTCAAGCACATCATATTTCTGCCATGCCAATGCCATTTTTATGGCTTCTAAATGCTTACAATGGTCCCCTAAGCCTTCATGTGAAGTTTCGTTGCAAGACAACCCGTTTTCTATTTTTCACGATTTTTAAAACTTTTACAGTTCGGGATTTTTTAAAATTTTTTTAGAAAGATTTTTGCCCCCAAATTTGGTAGAGGTGATCCTCGTATTTTTGTTTGCTTGCAAAAAAAAATTCAACTTAAAACTTTAAGTGGAGAAGATTTTGTGACCGTTAGAAAAAGTGTCCCCATTTCAGATACTTTAATGGCTACTGGCAGCAAACCTATAAAATCTCAAATGCTCTTTAAGGGGGTGTGAGTTCTTGAGGTTTGATAAGGGATAAGGGGCCAATATAAGGGCCAAGTACCAGCACCCATCGCACATCATGCGCGCACACCCCCCGGCCCCCCAATCATCGGTACCCCCAATGTCGTCGGTTAGGCTCTCTGGCAATGCTCCGACGATGGTGCCCCGGGCGAAAAAAATGTGGTACCAGCACATGTTTGAGTCCAGCATGTGCACCGTGGCTCAAACTCTTAGACTGGGAATTAACTCCATATGCTTAGACATGGAATGAACTCTGTATGCCTAATCCAACCAACGAAATGAGCGTGCGGGCGCTCAACCGATCGAAGTGGCAGAATGCGCAAGCTGGGGATCGACCCAGTCCCCCTCTACGTGCTGCCGGTCCCGCTGCCACAACCCTCGGTCCAGCTGGGGCTTTCACATGGAATGAACTCCCTATGCCTAAGCTAACCCACGAAATGGGCGTGCGGACGCTCAGCCGACCGGAGAGGCAGAATGCACAAGCCGAGGATAGCCTTGGTCCCTCTTGCTGCTGTCGATCTTGCTACCGTAACCCTCGGTTCGAACCGATCTTAGACTTGGAATGAACTCCGTATGCTTAGACTGGGGATGAACTCCGTATGCCTAAGTCAACCCACGAAACAAGCGTGCAGGCGCTCAACCAACTGGAGAGGCTGGTCGGAGAGGCAGAATGTGCAAGCTGAGGATCGACCTGGTCCCCCATATGTGCTACCGATTCTACTGCTAGTCTTGTGCCACAACGCTCAATCCGATTTGATCTTAGACTGGGAATGAACTTCATATGCTTAGACATGGAATGAACTCTGTATGCCTAAGCCAACCCACGAAACGAGCGTGCGGGCACTCAGCTGGCCAGAGAGGTAGAATGCGTAAGCCGGGAACCAGCCCGGTCCCCCCTTATGTGCTATTGATCCTGCTACTTAGACTGGGAATGAACTCTGTATGCCTAAGTCAAACCACGAAATGAGCATTCAGGCACTAAACCGGTCGGAGAGGCATAATGTGCAAGCCAGGGATCAACCCGGTCCCCCTCTGCGTGCTGCCAGTTTCACTACCTCAACCCTCATTTCGGCTGGGGCTTAGACATGGAATAAACTCCCCATGCCTAAGACAACCCACGAAACAGGTGTGCGGGCACTCAGTCGACTGAAGAGGCAGATTGAGCAAGCCGGGGATCGGTTCGGTCCCCCCTACGTGCTGTCGATCCTGCTGCTACAACCCTCGGTCCAGTCCGATCTTAGACTGGGAATGAACTCATATGCTTAGACTGGGGATGAACTCTGTTTGCCTAAGTCAACCCACGAAATGAGCGTGTGTACGCTCAGCCGACCAGAGAGGCAGGATGCGCAAGCCGGGGATCGAACAGGTGGTAGGTGGGTTCAAGCATATCTTCATATTTCTGTCATGCCAATGCCATTTTTATGGCTTGTAAATTCATACAATGGTCCCCTTAGCCTTCATATAAAGTTTCATGGCAAGACGACCCATTTTCTATTTTTCATGATTTTTAAAACTTTTTGAGGTTCCAGATTTTTTTAAATTTTTTTAGAAAGAGTTTTGTCCCCAAATTTGGTAGAGGTGATCCTTGTATTTTTTTTTGGCATGCACAAAAAAAATTCAACTAAAAACTCATAATGGAGAAGATTTTGTGACCGTTTGAAAAAAGTGTCCCCATTTCAGACACTTTAATGGCTACAGGCAGCAAACCTATAAAATCTCAAATGCTCTTTAAGGGGGTGTGAGTTCTCAAGGTTTGATGAGGGATAGGGGGCCAATATAAGGGCCAAGTACCAGCACCCATCGCACATCATGTGCGCACACCCCCCGGCCCCCCCAATCGTCGGAACCCCTAATGCCGTCGGTTAGGCTCTCCGACGATGCTCCGGCGATGGTGCTCCGAGTGAAAAAATACAGCACAGCACATGCCCGAGCCCAGCATACGCACCATGGCTCAAACTCTTAGACTGGGAATGAACTCCGTATGCTTAGACATGGAATGAACTCCATATGTCTAAGCCAACCCACGAAACAAGCGTGCAGGCGCTCAGCCGGGCGGAGAAGCAGAATGCGCTAGTCGAGGATCAGCCTGGTCCCCCTCTACGTGCTACCGATCCTGTTGCGACAACCATGGGTCTGGCTGGGGCTTAGACATGGAATGAACTCCCTATGCCTAAGCCAACACACGAAACGGGCATGCCGGAGCTCAGCCAGTCTGAGAGGCAGAATACGCAAGCCAGAGATAGGCCCGATCCCCCCTGAGTGCTGTCGATCCTGCTATCGCAACCCTCGGTCCGGTCCGATCTTAGACTGAGAATGAACTCCGTATGCCTAAGTCAACCCATAAAAGAAGTGTTCAGGCACCGAGCCGGCCGGAGAGGCATAATGCGTAAGCTGGGGATCAGCTCGGTACCCCACTACGTGCTGTCGGTCTCGCTGCCACAACCCCCGGTCCGGCTGGGGCTTAGACATGGAATGGACACCCTATGCCTAAGCCAACCCATGAAACGGGCGTGCGAGCACTCAACCGATCGGAGAGGTAGATTACGCAAGTCGGGGATCGGCCCGGTCCCCCCTGAGTGCTGTCGATCCTGCTGTCGTAACCCTCAGTCTGGTCCGATCTTAGATTGGGAATGAACTCCGTATGCTTAGACTGGGGATGAACTCCGTATGCCTAATCTGTATGCTTAAATTGGGGATGAACTCCTTCAGCCGGAGAGGCATAATGCGCAAGTCGGGGATCAGCCTGATCCCCCTCTACATGCTGCCAATCCCGCTGTCGGTTCTGCTACCACAACCCCCAGTTCGACAGGGGCTTAGACATGGAATGAACTCCGTATACCTAAACCAACCCACGAAATGAGCGTGCGGGCACTCACCCGACAGGAGAGGCAAAATGTGCAAGCCGAGGATCGGCTCGGTCCCCCTCTACGTGCTGCCGGTCCCGCTGCCACAACCCTCGATCCGACTGGGGCTGAGACATGGAATGAACTCCGCATGCCTAAGTCAACCCATGAAACGAGCGTGTGGGTGCTCAATGGGCCGGAGAGGTAGAATACGCAAGCCAGGGACCGGCTCGATACCCCTCTACGTGCTGTCGATCCTGCTACCGTAACCCTCAGTCCGTTTCGATCTTAGACTGAGAATCAACTCCGTATGCCTAAGTCAACCCATTAAACGAGCGTTCGGGTGCTGAGTGGGCCGAAGAGGTATAATACGCAAGCCGAGGATCGATCCGATCCCCCTCTACGTGCTATCGGTCCCACTACCACAACCCTCGATCCGACTGGGGCTTAGACATGGAATGAACTCCCTATGCCTAAGCCAACCCACAAAATGGGAGTGCGGGCGCTCAGCCAACCGAAGAGGCAGAATACGCAAGCCGGGGATCAGCTCGGCCCCCCCTACTTGCTACTGATCTTACTGTCGTAACCCTCAGTCCTGTTCGATCTTAGACTGAGAATGAACTCCGTATGTTTAGACTGGGGATGAACACCGTATGCCTAAGTCAACTCACGAAATGAGCGTACGGGCGCTCAGTCGGCTAGAGAGGCATAATGAGCAAGTCGGGGATCAGCCCGATCCCCCTCTGTATGCTGCCAATCCCGCTATCGGTCCTGCTGCCACAACCCTTGATCCGGCTGGGGCTTAGGCATGGAATGAACTCTGTATGCTTAAGCCAACCCACGAAACGAGCGTACGGGCGCTCAGCCGATCGGAGAGGCAGAATGCGCAAGTCGGGGATCGGCCCGATCCCCCCTACGTGCTACCGATCCTACTGTTGGTCCTGTTATCGCTACCCTCGGCCCGGTCTGATCTTAGACTGGGAATTAACTCCATATGCTTAGACATGGAATGAACTTCGTATGCCTAAGCCAACCCACGAAACGAGCGTGCGGGTACTCAACCGACCGAAGAGGTAGAATGCACAGGTCAGGGATCGACCCAGTCCCCCCTGTGTGCTATCGATCCTGCTACCAAAACCCTCGATCCAGTCTAATCTTAGACTGGGAATGAACTCCGTATGCCTAAGTCAACCCACGAAACGAGTGTGCAGGCGTTGAGCTGGCCGAAGAGGCATAATGCGCAAGCCAGGGATTGGCCCGGTCCCTCTTTGTGTGCTACTGGTCTCGCTGCCACAACCCTCGGTCCGGTTGGGGCTTTGACATGGAATGAACTTCCTATGCCTAAGCCAACCCATGAAATAGGCGTGCGGGGGCTCAATCGACCGAAGAGGTAGAATGCACAAGCTGAGGATCAGCCCGATCCCTCTTGCGTGCTGTCGATCCTGCTGCCGTAACCTTCAGCCCGGCCCAATCTTAGACTGGGAATGAACTCCGTATGCTTAGACTGGGGATGAACTCCGTATGCCTAATTCAACCCATGAAATGAGCGTGCAGGCACTCAGCCGACCAGAGAGGCAGGATGAGTAAGCCGGGGATCGAACGGGTGGTAGGTAGGTTCAAGCACATCTTCATATTTATGCCATGCCAATGCCATTTTTATGGCTTGTAAATTCATACAATGGTCCCCTAAGCCTTCATGTGAAGTTTCGTGGCAAGACGACCCGTTTTTTATTTTTCATGATTTTTGAAACTTTTTACGGTTCGAGATTTTTTCCAATTTTTTTAGAAAGAGTTTTGTCCTGAAATTTGGTAGAGGTGATCCTTGTATTTTTTTTGGCATGCAAAAAAAAATTCAGCTAAAAACTCGAAGTGGATAAGATTTTGTGACCGTTTGAGAAAAGTGTTCCCATTTCAGACACTTTAATGGTTACTGGCAGCAAACCTATAAAATCTCAAATGCTCTTTAAGGGGGTGTGAGTTCTCGAGGTTTGATGAGGGATAGGGGCTCAATATAAGGCCAAGTACCAGCACCCATCGCACATCATGTGCGCACACCCCCCGGCCCCTCCAATCACCGGAACCCCTAATGCCGCAGGTTAGGCTCTCCGACGATGCCCCGGCGATGGTTCCCCGGGCAAAAAAAATGCGGCCCCAACACATGCTCGAGCCTAGCATGTGCACCGCGGCTCAAAATCTTAGACTAGGAATGAACTCCGTATGCTTAAAAATGGAATGAACTTCATATGCCTAAGCCAACCCACGAAACAAGCGTGCGGGCGCTCAGCCGGCTGGAGAGGCAGAATGTGCATGCCAGGGATCGGCCCGGTCCCCCCCTACGTGCTATCGATCCTGCTACTGCAACCCTCGGTCTGGTCTGATCTTAGACTGGGAATGAACTCCGTATGCATAAGTCAACCCACGAAACGAGCGTGCGGGCGCTGAACCGATTGAAGAGGCATAATGCGCAAGCCGGGGATCAGTCCGATCCCCCTTTACATGCTGTCGATCCCGCTACCATAACCCTCAGTCCAGATGGGGCTTAGACATGGAATGAACTCCTTATGCCTAAGCCAACCCATGAAACGGGCATGCGAGCACTCAGTCGGCCGGAGAGGCAGAATACGCAAGCCGGGGATCGGCCCGATCCCCCTTGCGTGCTACCGATCTTGCTGACACAACCCTTGGTCCGATCCAATCTTAGACTGGGAATGAACTCCGTATGCTTAGACTGGAGATGAACTCCGTATGCTTAGACTGGGCATAATACGTAAGTTGGGGATCAGCCCGATCCCCCTCTGCGTGCTGTCGATCCCGTTACCAGTCCTGCTACCACAACCCTCGGTATGGTTACGGCTTAGACATGGAATGAACTCTGTATGGCCAAGCCAACGCATGAAACGAACGTGCAGGCGCTCAACCGACCGGAGAGGTAAAATGTGCAAGCCGAAGATCGGCCCGATCCCCCCTGCATGCTGTCGATCCTGCTGCTGGTCCTACTACTGCAACCCTCAGCCTGATCCTATCTTAGACTAGGAATGAACTCGATATGCTTAGACATGGAATGAACCCTGTATGCCTAAACTAACCCATGAAATGAGCATGCGAGTGCTCAGCCAGCCGGAGAGGCAGAATGCGCAAGTCGGGGATCGGCCCAGCCCCCCCCACGTGCTGTCGATCTCACTGTCGCAACCCTCGGTCCGATCTGGTCTCAGACTAGGAATGAACTCCGTATGCCTAAGTCAACCCATGAAATGAGCGTGCGGGCGCTGAGCTGGGCGAAGAGGTATAATGCGCAAGCCGGGGATCAGCCCGATCCCCCTCTGCATGCTGTCGGTCCCGCTGCCACAACCCTTGATCCGGTTGGGGCTTAGACAAGGAATGAACTCCCTATGCCTAAGCCAACCCACAAAACAGGCGTACGGGCGCTCAGCTGGCCGAAGAGGCAGAATGCGTAAGCTGGGGATTGGCTCGATCGCCTTACGTGCTGTCGATCCTACTATCGCAAACCTCGATCTGATCCAATCTTAGACTGGGAATGAACTTCGTATGCTTAGACTGGGGATGAACTCCATATGCCTAAGTCAACCCACGAAACGAGCGTGCAGGCACTCAGCCGACAAGAGAGGCAGGATGCGTAAGTGGGGGATCGAACGGGTGGTAGGTGGGTTCAAATGTCATGCCTTGGGCGGCCTCGCCAGGCACATCAGGCTGACCAGCAGGCGAGCCAGAGGTTGAGGCCCACAGACCAGGCATGCTAGCAGGTATCTGTGCGCAAAGCCTAGCAAACGAGTTCATAACGGCCGCCCAACTTGTAGGCCAGCCAGTGAGACCAAGGCCTGGCATACAAGCTGCCCGTACCACATCCAGAAGGGCCCAAAGTGTTGGACATGCAAGGGAAGCTTCTGGAAGCATGTAGGATCAGCAGGAGCATCCTGGCAGATTTTGTTGACCCTGAAAATTAGGAGTTAGCATCCTGATTGATTGTAATCCCATGATTTTAGCCTTTATTCTAGGGATATTGCCATTAAGTTGTAGCTGGAGCCTCAACTATAAATAAAGGGCTGCTCCACCCTCATTTGTACACCATCAAACACTTCTATTTCAGTGAATACAAGAGCATTTCCAGAATTCTGTCTTCTTATCTTGTTTCTCTTTAACTTGCGTAATCAGCCCTTCCCGTTGTTCTAGTGCCCGCACGCTTGTGTTTTAGGCTAACTTAGGCATAAAGGAGGAGATTTCAAGCCTAAGGCTGCATGGTTTCTGAGTCTAAGGTCGGGGACCGTGATAGTTGGTATCAGAGTAAGTTCGATTATGCGTGCTTGTGTTGTGTAGGTTAGATCATGATTGTGGAGATGGCATCCCAAAGTGACGTTGCTAACAAACAACCAGAGGCCCAAGAGCATGGGCATGGAATAGGGAGGAAAGCCAGTTCTAGAGATATCTGGTCTACCATGGACGGTAGGCTGGCCAAGGTAGAGGTGACTATGGGCGATATAGGGGAGAAGCTTGAAGGGGTAGATACTCACATTGCATTGCTGGACTCCTTGGGGGAGGAGATCCAAAGTGAGCAGGAAGCTGTTCTTAATAAAGGCATTGACGTGATCACCCAAAAGAATCAGACCTTGGAGGCTGAAGTGCTAACCTTGCGCGATGGCATGAAGGCCATGAGCTAACGGATGGAGGAGCTTACTAGTGAGCTCGTTGCTTGCAAGACTACCATTGGGAATGGCATGTTTGCCAGAGTGTCCAAATCCAGATTGGATGTCCCCAAGCCTAAGGAGTTCAAAAGGACTAGGGCGGCCAAGGAAATAGACAACTACCTTTGGGGTAGGGAGCAGTACTTCTAGGCCATGGGCATGCAAGACGAGGCGATAAAGGTAAGTACCGCTGCTGTGTATCTTACTAATGTAGCCTTATTGTGGTGGAGGCACAGGTGTGATGATGTAAGGTGTGGGAGCGCCAAGATTGGAACCTGGGCAGAGTTTCAAAAGGAGTTCAGAGAACAATTTTACCCGGAGTATGCCGATGATAAGGTGCGGCAAAGTTACGCAGGCTGAGCCAGCAAGGGGACATAAAGGAGTATATCTAGAAATTCTCTGAACTATGCTATAGATCTCGGATCTAGGTGAAAAGGATGCCTTATTTACTTTCATGGATGGGCTGAAGCCATGGGTGAAGCATGAGCTATAAAGGAGAGGAGTTCATGACTTGGCTAAAGCCATGACTACTGTCGAGGCCTTGATAGGGTTCAAGCCTCTGAACAAGTTCGAGTCTACCAAGCCTAAGGGTAAGGGCAGGGATGATAGGGACTGAAAGAAGCAATCCAAGGGAAAGGACCATGACCGAGACTCCAAGGATGGGGACCGAGACCATTCAACCAAGGATGGTGAGAAGAAGCCACCAGCAGGTAAGTGGAAAGCAAAGAAGGACCGAGAGCCACTAGCATGCTACCTATATGGAGGGAGCCACATAGCGTAATTGCCCATAAAAGGGCAAGCTGGCTGCTATAGACAGGGAGCCTGACGAGGAGCCAGAGTCAAGGGCAGTAAAGCTTGGGTCGTTGGTGCTTAATGCTGTCCAAAGTAAGGGGAGCCCCAAGCCAAAGGGCTTGATGTTTACGGATCTAATGGTTGTGGGTCAGAAGGTGAGTGCACTGGTGGACACAGGTGCTTCAAATCTTTTTATTTCAGGTGATGGAGCCTAGAAGCTCAGATTGAAGGTGCAGAAAGGGACTGGTACCATTAAAACGGTGAACTCCAAGGAGGTTCCAGCCATTGGAGTAGCACGAGGAGTAGAGTTGCAGCTTGGAGACTGGAAAGGCAAGGAGACCATTGAGGTAATACCCCTTGACAACTATGAGTTTGTGATTGGGTTGGATTTCCTTGTTTGGATTAATGCCCTCCTTATGCCTTTTGTCGATTGTGTTTGCATCTTGGATGCACAGTGCCAATGCCTAATACCATTAAGGAGAGGGTCTGGAGTTGGGTCACGAGTGGTGTCAGCCATCCAATTTGCCAAGGCAGTAAGCAGACAAGAAGACACCTTCTTGGCAGCCCTGAAATATGATGAGCCAAGGGAGAAGGAGATTGAGTCACCCTTGGAGGTGCTAAAGGTGCTAAAGACCTTTAGTGATGTGATGCCCACAAAGCTACCTAGCAAGATACCACCTAAGAGGGAGGTGGACCACAAGATCGAGCTGGTGTCTGAGGCCAAGCCACTAGCTAGAGCCTCTTACCAAATGTCTCCACCAGAGTTGGAGGAATCGAGGAAGCAGCTCAAAAGTTACTTGATGCTGGCTTCATCAAGCCATCAAAGGCACCCTATGGTGTACCGATTCTATTCCAACGTAAGCATGATGGGTCGTTGCGGCTGTGCATAGACTACCGGGCTTTGAACAAACTGACCATCAAGAACAAGTACCTCATCCCACTCATTACGGACTTGTTCGATCAACTTGGAAGCGCAAGGTGGTTCACCAAGTTGGATTTGAGGTCGGGCTACTATCAAGTCAGGATCGCAGAGGGAGATGAGCCAAAGATAGCATGTGTCACTAGGTATGGTTCGTATGAGTTCTTGGTGATGCCTTTCGAACTCACAAATGCCCCAGCAACATTTTGCACCCTTATGAACAAGGTACTTCAATCATTCCTTGATCGGTTTGTTGTGGTTTATTTGGATGACATTGTGATCTATAGCCAGACTTTGAAAGAGCATGTGGACTACTTGAGACAGGTGTTCGAGGTGTTGCGGGTGCACAAGCTGTTTGTCAAGAGGGAAAAAATGCTCATTCGCCCAGCAGGAGATCCCGTTCCTAAGCCACATAGTGGAAGGTGGCAGGATATGCATGGATGAAGGCAAGATACATGCCATCCTGGAGTGGCAACCGCCAGCCAAGGTCACTGAGTTGAGATCATTCCTTGGGCTGGTTAACTACTACAGGCACTTCAACAAAGGTCACTCAGCAATAGCCACGCCATTGACTGACTTGTTCAAGAAAAAGAGAGCATGGGAGTGAAGCCCAGGGTGCCAGGAAGCCTTTGACAGGTTGAAACAGGCTGTGACAGAAGAGCCAGTCTTGGCCTTGCCAGACCATGCGAAGCCGTATGAGGTGCATACGGATGCATCAGACTTTGCCATGGGGGCATGTCGATGCAAGAGGGACGTCCAGTCACGTTCGAGAGCAGAAAGCTGAATGAGACTGAATGCAAGTACACGGTCCAAGAGAAGGAGATAACTGCAGTGGTGCATAGCTTGCACACTTGGTGCCATTACCTGTTGGTGTCGAGGTTCATGGTTAGGATGGACAATGTGGCGACTAGCTACTTTCAGATGCAAAAGAAGTTGTCCCCCAAGCAGGTGAGATGGTAAGATTTTCTTACGGAATTTGATTTTCAGATGGAGTACAAGCTGGGACGGGCGAACCTAGTGGCAGACACCCTAAGCAGGAAGGCTAACCTTGCTGCCATTAGCCAACCAGAGGGATCACTGGTGCCGTGCATCAAGGAGGGACTTACACATGATCCTACAGCCAAGGCTTTGATGGAGTACGCCCAACAAGGTAAGACTAGGCGATTTTGGTTACAGGATGGCTTGCTGTACACCAGAGGCAGTAGACTGTTTGTGCCACAGCACGAAAAGCTCTGCAAGAAAGTTTTACAAGAATGTCATGATTCAAAGTGGGCTGGACACCTCGGAGTGAGCCGCACCTTGGCGCTGATCGAGGATCGGTACTACTGGCCACACATGAGGGACGATGTAGAGGCCTATGTGAGGACTTGTCTTGTGTGCCAATAAGACAAGGTGGAGCTTAAGAAACCAGGCAGTCTCTTGAAGCCATTGCCAATGCCAGAGCGACCATGGAAGACTGTTTCTCTAGACTTTATAGTTGGTCTACCCAAAGCAGAAGGGTTTGGAAGCATCATGGTAATGGTGGACAGGTTTTCCAAGTATGGAATCTTCATTTCAGCAACCAAGGAGTGCCCAGTCGAGGAGGCAGCTTGATTGTTCCTGAAAAACATGGTTAAGTACTGGGGAGTGCTGAGGACCATTGTTAGTGATCGAGACGGGCGTTTCACGAGCAAGTTCTGGACTGAGTTGTTCAAGCTGTTGGGGTCAGACTTGAACTTTTCCACCAGCATGCATCCGCAGATCGATGGGCAGACAGAGTGAGTAAATGGACTATTGGAGGTCTACCTCAGGCACTATGTGAGTGCCACTCAAAGGGACTGGCCAAAGCTACTAGATATTGCACAGTTTTCCTACAACTTACAAAAGAGCGAGGCAATGAACCAGAGCCCATTTGAGGTTGTGATAGCGCAACAACCACTAACACCCGGTTCGATTGCTGCAAGTTATACAAGGTCGAATCCAACAGCATACAAGTTTGCCAAGGCATGGCAAAAGCAAACTGACTTGGCCAGAGTTTGTCTACATAAGACAACCAAGAGGTCGAAGAAGTGGGCAGACCAGAAGAGGTGGGATGTGCAGTTCCAGGTTAGAGACTTGGTGTTGGTGAAGCTGCATCCCATTGTGCACCATAGGGGGCTATGCAAAGGCCTAGTCTAGAGCTATAAGGGATCTTTTCGAGTATTCAAGAGGGTAGGCAAGGTTGCCTACAAGTTGGATATGCCACCCAAGCTGAGGTTACACCCGGTGTTCCATGTGAGCATGCTCAAGCCATTCCATGAGGATGAGGGAGATCTAGGATGGGTAGAGTCAAAGCGTGCACCATTAGGAGCAAAGGCCTCATATGAAAAGGAGGTCCACAGCATCGTAGCTGACCAGGAGGTGAGACAGAAAAACTATCAACCAAGACATGAGTACTTGGTGCGCTGGAAGGGACTTCCAGACAGTGAGGCGAGCTGGGAACCAGTAGAGGACTTATGATAGTTCGGGGACCAGATCAGGCAGTACCATGCAGAAGGTGCAAAGAGGGCATTGCGCAATTAGGTGGGGGAGAATGTCTTGCCCTGGGCAGCCACACCAGGCACATCAGGCGGACCAGCAGGCGAGCCAGAGGTTGAGGCCCACAGACCAGGTGTGTTAACGGGTATCTGTGCGCAAAGCCTAGCAAACGAGTTCAAAATGCCCGCCCAACTTGCAGGCCAGCCCGTGAAACCAAGGCCTGGCATACAAGTTGCCCGTACCACATCCAGAAGGGCCCAAGGTGCTGGACACGTAAGGAAAGCTTCTGAAAACAAGCACGATCAGCAGAAGCATCCTGGCAGATTTGGTTGACCCTGAAAATCAAGAGTTAGCATCCTGATTGATTGTAATCCCATGATTTTAGCCTTTATTCTAGGGATATTGCCATTAAGTTGTAGCTAGAGCCTCAACAATAAATAGATGGCTGCTCCACCCTCATTTGTACACCATCAAAGACTTCTGTTTCAGTGAATACAAGAGCATTTCCAAAATTTTGTCTTCTTATCTTGTTTCTCTTTAACTTGTGTAATCAACCCTTCCCGTTGTTCTAGTGCCTGCATGCTTGTGTTTTAGGCTGACTTAGGCATAAAGGAGGAGATTCCAAGCCTAAGGTCGCACGGTTTTTAAGTCTAAGGTCGGGGACCGTGACACAAGCACATCTTCATATTTCTGCCATGCCAATGCCATTTTTATGGCTTGTAAATTCATACAATGGTCCCCTAAGCCTTTATGTGAAGTTTTGTGGCAAGACGACCCGTTTTCTATTTTTTATGATTTTCAAAACTTTTTATGATTCGGGATTTTTTACAATTTTTTTAGAAACAGTTTTGTCCCCAAATTTCGAAGAGGTGATCCTTGTATTTTTCTTGGCATGAACAAAAAGATTCAGCTAAAAACACGAAGTGGAGAAGATTTTGTGATCGTTTGAAAAACGTGTCCCCATTTTAGACACTTTAATGGCTACTGGCAGCAAACCTATAAAATCTCAAATGCTCTTTAAGGGGGTGTGAGTTCTCGAGGTTTGATGAGGGATAGGGGGCCAATATAAGGGCCAAGTACCAGCACCCATCGCACATCATTTGCGCACACCCCCCGGCCCCCTGGCCCCCCAATCACCAGAACCCCTAATGCCGTCGATTAGGCTCTCGACGATGCTCCGACGATGGTGCCCCATACGAAAAAAATACGGCACCAGCACATGCCCGATCCCAGCATGTGCACCATGGCACAAACTCTTAGACTGGGAATGAACTCCGTATGCTTAGACAAGGAATGAACTCTGTATGCCTAAGCCAAACCACGAAACGAGTGTGCGGGCGCTCAGCCGACTGGAGAGGCAGAATGCATAAGTCAGGGATCGGCTTGGTCCCTCTCTGCGTGCTGTCGATCATGCTGTTGGTCCTACTGTCGTAACCCTCAATCCAATCTTAGACTGGGAATGAACTCTATATGCTTAGGCTGGGGATGAGCTCCGTATGCCTAAGTCAACCCATGAAACAAGCGTCCAAGCGCTCAGACAACCGGAGAGGTCGGTCGGAGAGATAAAATGTGTAAGCCGGGGATCGGCCCAATCCTCTTTGTGTCCTGCCGATCTTGCTACTGGTCCTGCTACCGTAACCCTCAGTCCGATCCGATCTTAGACTAGGAATGAACCCCATATGCTTAGACATGGAATGAACTCCGTATGCCTAAGCGAACCCACGAAACGAGCGTATGGGCACTCAGTCGGTCGGAGAGGCAGAATGCGCAAGCCAGGGATCAGCCCAGTCCCCCTCTGTACGCTGTCGATCCTACTGCTGGTCCTACTGTCGTAACCCTCGGTTCGATCCGATCTTAGACTGGGAATGAACTCCGTATGCCTAAACCAACACATGAAACGAGCGTGCGGGCGCTCAACCGACCGAAGAGGCAGAATGCGCAAGTCGAGGATTGGCCCGGTCCCCCCTGCATGCTGTCGATCCTGCTTTCGCAACCCTCGGTTCGGTCCGATCTTAGACTAGGAATGAACTCCATATGCCTAAGTCAACCAACGAACCGAGCATTCGGGCACTGAGCCGACCGGAAAGGCATAATGCGTAAGCCAGGGATCGACCCGGTCCCCCTCTGCGTGCTATCGGTCCCACTGCCACAACCCTTGATCCGGTTGGGGCTTAGACATGGAATGAACTCCTTATGCCTAAGCCAACCCACGACACGGGCGTGCGGGAGCTCAGCTGGCCGGAGAGGTAGAATACGTAGGCCGAGAATCAGCCCGGTCCCCCTTACGTGCTGTCAATCCTGCTACTGCAACCCTCGGCCTGGTTTGATCTTAGACTGGGAAATGAACTTCATATGCTTAGACTGGGGATGAACTTTGTATGCCTAAGTCAACCCACGAAACGAGCGTGCGGGTGCTCAGTCGACCGAAGAGGCAGAATGCGTAAGCCGGGGATCGATTTGGTCCCCCTTGCATGCTATCAATCCTGCTATCGCAACACTCAGTTTGGTCTGATCTTAGACTAGGAATGAACTTCGTATGCTTAGATTGGGGATGAACTCCGTATGCCTAAGTCAACCCATGAAACGAGCGTACGAGCGCTCAGCCGGCCGGAGAGGCAGAATGCGTAAGCTGGGGATCGACCCGGTCACCCCTTATATGCTGTCGATCCTGCTGCTGGTCCTGCTATCACAACCTTCGGTCCGGTCCGATCTTAGACTGGGAATGAACTCCATATGCCTAAGCCAACCCACAAAATAAGTGTGTGGGCACTCAGCCGGCCGGAGAGGCAGAATGCGAAAGTCAGGGATCGGCCTGATCCCCCCCTACGTGCTATCGATCCTGCTATCGCAACCCTCGGTCCGTTTCGATCTTAGACTGGGAATGAACTCCATATGCCTAAATTAACCCACGAAATGAGCATTCAGGCGCTGAGCCGATCGGAGAGGCATAATGCGCAAGCCGAGGATCGGCCCGGTCCCCCTCTACGTGCTGCCGGTCTCGCTTCCATAACCTTCAGTCCGGCTGGGGCTTAGACATGGAATGAAATCCCTATGCCTAAGCCAACCCACAAAACGGGCATGTGGGTGCTCAACCGACCGAAGAGGCAGAATGCATAAGTCGGGGATCAGCCCGATCCCCCCTGCGTGCTGCCGATCCTGCTGTTGCAACCCTCGATTCATTCCGATCTTAGACTAGGAATGAACTCCGTATGCTTAGACTGGCGATGAACTCCGTATGCCTAAGTCAACCCACGAAACGAGCGTACGGGCGCTTAGCCGGTCGGAGAGGCAGAATACATAAGCCGAGGATCGGTCCGGTCCCCCCTTGCGTGCTACCGATCCTGCTGCTGGTCTTGCTGTCGAAACCCTCGATTCAGTCTGATCTTAGACTAGTAATGAACTTCGTATGGTTAGACATAGAATGAACTCCGCATGCCTAAGCCAAACCATGAAACGAGCATGCGGTCGCTCAGCCGATCGGAAAGGCAGAATGCGTAAGCTGGGGATCGGCCCGGCCCCTCCTACGTGTGGTTGATCCTGCTATTGCAACCCTCGATCTGATCTGATCTTAGACTAGGAATGAACTCCGTATGCTTAGACATGGAATGAACTCCGTATGCCTAAGTCAACCCACGAAACGAGGTTACGGGCGCTCAGCTGATCGGAGAGGTAAAATGCGAAAGCCGAGGACTGGCCCAGTCCCTACCTACGTGTTGTCGATCCTGCTGCTGCAACTCTCGATCTTGTCCGATCTTAGAATGGGAATGAAATCCGTATGTCTAAGCCAACCCACGAAACGAGCGTGCGGGAGCTCAATCGACCGGAGAGGCAGAATGCATAAGCTGGGGATCGACCCAGTCCCCCCCTGCATGCTATCGATCCTGTAATTGGTCCTGCTACCGTAACCCCCGGTCTGGTCCGTTCTTAGACTAGGAATGAACTCCGTATGCTTAGACATGGAATGAACTCCGTATGTCTATGCCAACCCACAAAACGAGCGTACGGGCGCTCAGTCGATCGAAGAGGCAAAATGCGTAAGCCGGGGATTAGCCCGATCCCCCCTGTGTGCTGTCGATCTTGCTGCTGCAACCCTCGGTCCGGTCTAATCTTAGACTGGGAATGAACTCCGTATGCCTAAATCAACCCATGAACATGAAATGAGCGTTCGGGTGCTAAGCAGGTCGGAGAGACCTAACGCACAAGCCGGGGATCGGCTCGATCTCCCTCTACGTGCTACCGGTCCCACTGCCACAACCCTCAATCTACCTGGCACTTAGACATGGAATGAACTCCCTATGCCTAAACCAACCCACGAAATGGGCGTGCGGGCGCTCAGTTGGCCGAAGAGGCAGAATGCGCAGGCCAGGAATCGGCTCGGTCCCTCTTGCGTGCTGTCGATCCTACTGCTGCAACCCTCAGCCTGGTTCGATCTTAGATTGGGAAATGAACTCCGTATGCTTAGACTGGGGATGAACTCTGTATGCCTAAGTCAACCCATGAAACGAGCGTACGGGTGCTCAGTCGGCCGATGAGGTAGAATGCGCAAGCCGGGGATCGACCCCGTCCCCCTTGCATGCTATCAATCCTACTGTCGCAACACTCGGTCCGGTCTGATCTTAGATTACGAATGAACTCGTATGCTTAGATTGGGGATGAACTCCGTATGCCTAAGTCAACCCACGAAACGAGCGTGCGAGCGCTCAGCCGGTCGGAGAGGTAGAATGCGTAAGCCGAAGATCAACCCGATCACCCCCTATATGCTGCCGATCCTACTGCTGGTCCTGCTACCGTAACCCTCGGTCCGATCCGATCTTAGATTAGGAATGAACTCCATATGCCTAAGCCAACCCACGAAATGAGCGTGTGGAGAGGCAGAATGTGTAAGCCGGGGATCGACCCGGTCCCCTTTACGTGCTGTAGATCCTGCGGCCGTAACCCTCAGTCCGTTCCGATCTTAGACTGGGAATGAACTCCGTATGCTTAGACTGGGGATGAACTCCTTATGCCTAAGTCAACCCACGAAACGAGTATGCGGGCGCTCAGTCGGTCGGAGAGGCAGAATGTGCAAGTCAATGATCGGCCCGATCCCCCCTGCGTGCTGCCAATCTTACTGCTGGTCCTACTGCTGGTCCTACTGCCGCAACCCTCGGTCTGGTTTGATCTTAGACTGGGAATGAACTCCGTATGCTTAGACATGGAATGAACTCTATATGCCTAAGCCAACCCACGAAATGAGCGTACGGGTGCTCAGCCGGCTGGAGAGGCAGAATGTACAAGCCGGGGACCAGCTCGATCCCTCATAGCGTGTTGTCGATCCTGCTGCCGCAACCCTCAGTCCAGTCTGATCTTAGACTGGGAATGAACTCCGTATGCCTAAGTCAACCCACAAAACGAGCATTCGGGCGTTGAGCCGGCCGGAAAGGCATAATACGTAAGCCGACGATCAACTTGATCCCCCTCTACGTGCTGTCGGTCCCGCTGCCACAACCCTCGGTCCGACTGGGGCTTAGACATGGAATGAACTCCCTATGCCTAAGCCAACCCATGAAACGGGCGTGCGGGTGCTTAGCCACCTGGAGAGGCAGAATGCGCAAGTCGGGGATCGACCCGGTCCCTCCTATGTGCTGCCGATCCTGCTGGCGAAACCCTCGATCTGATCTGATCTTAGACTGGGAATGAACTTCGTATGCTTAGAATGGAGATGAACTCTGTATGCCTAAGTCAACCCATGAAATGAGCGTACAGACGCTCAGCCAACCAAAGAGGCAGGATACGTAAGTCGGGGATCGAACGGGTGGTAGCTGGGTTCAAGCACATCTTCATATTTTTGTCATGCCAATGCCATTTTTATGGCTTGTAAATTCATACAATGGTCCCCTAAGCCTTCATGTGAAGTTTGGTGGCAATATGACCCGTTTTCTATTTTTCACGATTTTGGAAACTTTTTACGGTTCGAGATTTTTGAAAATTTTTTTAGAAAGAGTTTTTTCCCCAAATTTGGTAGAGTTGATCCTTGTATTTTTATTGGCACGTAAAAAAAATTCAGCCAAAAACTTGAAGTGGAGAAGATTTGTGACCATTTGAAAAAAGTGTCCCCATTTCAAACACTTTAATGGCAACTGGCAGCAAACCTATAAAATCTAAAATGCTCTTTAAGGGGGTGTGAGTTCTAGAGGTTTGATGAGGGATAGGGGGCCAATATAAGGGCCAAGTACCAGCACCCATCCCATATCATGCGCCTACACCCCTTGGCCCCCCCAATCGTCGGAACCTCTAATGTTACCGGTTAGGCACTCCGGTGATGGTGCCCCGGGTGAAAAAAATGCGGCACCAACACATGGCCGAGCCCAGCATGTGCACCGTGGCTCAAACTCTTAGACTGGGAATGAACTCCGTATGCCTAAGCCAACCCACGAAACGAGGGTACGGGCGCTCAACCGACCGGAGAGGCAAAATGCGCAGGTCGAGGATCGACCCGGTCCCCCTTTGTGTGCTGCCGATCCCACTGCGACAACCCTGGGTTTGGCTAGGGATTAGACATGAAATGCACTCCCTATGCCTACGTCAACCCATGAAACGGGTGTGCGGGCGCTTAGTCGGCCAGAGAGGCAGAATGGGCAAGCCGGGAATCGGTCGATCCTGCTGTCGTAACCCTCGGGCCGGTTTGATCTTAGACTGGGAATGAACTTCGTATGCTTAGACTAGGGATGAACTCATATGCCTAAGTTAACCCATGAAACGAGCGTGCGGGTGCTCAACCGGTCGAAGAGGTTGGTCGAAGAGGCAGAATGTGCAAACCGGGGATTGGCCCGACCCCCCTGCGTGCTACCGATCCTGCTGTTGGTCCTACTGCCGCAACCTTCGATCCAGTCTAATATTAGACATGGAATGAACTCCATATGCCTAGACATGGAATGAACTCTATACGCCTAAGCCAACCCATGAAACGAGCATTCGGGCGCTCAATCGGTCGGAGAGGCAGAATACGCAAGTCGGGGATCGACCCGATCCCCCCTTACGTGCTATCGATCCTGCTATCGCAACCCTAGGTCCGATCCGATCTTAGACTGGGAATCAACTCCGTATGCCTAAGTCAACCCAGGAAACGAGCATTCGAGGGTTGAGCAGGTCGGAGAGGCATAATGCGCAAGCCAGGGATTGGCCCGATCCCCCTCTGCGTGCTGCCAGTCCCGCTGCCACAACCGTCGGTTCGGCTGAGGCTTAGACATGGAATGAACTCCCTATGCCTAAGCCAACCCACGAAACGGGCGTACGGGCGCTCAACCGACCGGAGAGGCAGAATGCGTAAGTCGGAGATCGAACAGGTGGTAGGTGGGTTCAAGCACATCTTCATATTTCAGTCATGCCAATGCCATTTTTATGGCTTGTAAATTCATACAATGGTCCCCTAAGCCTTCATGTGAAGTTTCGTGGCAAGACGACCCATTTTCTATTTTTCACGATTTTTGAAACTTTTACGGTTCGGGATTTTTTAAAATTTTTTTAGAAAGAGTTTTGTTCCCAAATTTGGTAGAGGTGATCCCTGTATTTTTATGGCATGCACAAACAAATTCAACTAAAAACTCAAAGTGGAGAAGATTTTGTGACCGTTTGAAAAAAGTGTCCCCATTTCAGACACTTTAATGGCTACTGGCAGTAAACCTATAAAATCTCAAATGCTCTTTAAGGGGGTGTGAGTTCTTGAGGTTTGATGAGGGATAGGGGGCCAATATAAGGGCCAAGTACCAGCAACCATCGCACATCATTTACGCACACCCCCTGGCCTCTCCAATCGCCGGAACCCCCAATGCCTTCGGTTAGGCTCTCTGGCGATACTCCGATGATAGTGCTTCGGGCAAAAAAAATACGGCACCAGCACACGCTCGAGCCCAGCATGTGCACCATGGCTCAAACTCTTAGACTAGAAATGAACTCCGTACGCTTAGACATGGAATGAACTCCGTATGCCTAAGCCAACCCATGAAACGAGCGTGCGGGCTCTCAGCCAGTCGGAGAGGAAGAATGCACAAGCCGGGGATCAGCCTGGTCCCCTTCTGTGTGCTGTCGGTGCTACTGCCACAACCTTCGGTCTGATTAGGGCTTAGTCATAGAATGAACTCCCTATGCCTAAGCCAACCCACGAAATGGGCGTACGGCATTCAGTTGGCCGAAGAGATAGAATGCGTAAGTCGGGGATAGGCCTGGTCCCCCCTACGTGCTGTCGATCCTATTGTCACAACCTTCGGTTCGATCCAATCTTAGATTGGGAATGAACTCTCTATGCTTAGACTGGGGATGAACTTCGTATGCCTAAGTCAACTCATGAAACGAGCGTCCAGGCGCTCATTCAGTCGAAAAGGCCAATCAGAAAGGTAGAATGTGTAAGCCAGGGATCGGCCCAGTCCCCCCCTGTGTGCTACCGATCCTGCTGCTATCCTGCTGCCACAACCCTCGGTCTGGTCTGATCTTAGACATGGAATGAACTCCGTATGCCTAAGCCAACCTATGAAACGAGCGTGTGGGCACTCAGCTGGCCGGAGAGGCAGAATGTGTAAGCCAGGGACCGGCCTTGTCCCCCACTGCGTGCTGTCGATCTTCTTGCTTAGACTGCGAATGAACTCTATATGCCTAAGTCAACCCACGAAACGAGCGTTCAGGCGCTGAGCCAGTCGGAGAGGCATAATGCGTAAGCCAGGGATCAACTCGGTCCCCCTCTACATGCTGTCGATCCTGCTACCACAACCCTCGGTTCGGCTAGGGCTTAGACATGGAATGAACTCCCTATGTCGAAGCCAATCCACAAAATGGGTGTGTGGGCACTCAGCCGATTGGAGAGGCAGAATGTGCAAGTCGGGGATTAGCCCGATCTCTCCTGCATGCTGTCGATCCTACTGCCGTAACCCTCGGTCCGGTCCGATCTTAGACTGGGAATGAACTCCGTATGCTTAGACTAGGGATGAACTCCGTATGCCTAAGTCAACCCATGAAACGAGCGTACGGGCGCTCAGTCGACCGAAGAGGTAGAATTCGCAAGCCAGGGATCGGCCCGGGCCCCCCCTACGTGCTGTCGATCCTGCAGCTGGTCCTGCTACCGTAACCCTCGGTCCGATCATAGACTAGGAAAGAACTCCATATGCTTAGACATGGAATGAACTCCGTATGCCTAAGCCAACCCATAAAACGAGCGTGCGGGTGCTCAATCGGCTAAAGAGGCAGAATGTGCAAGTCGGGGACCGACCCGATCCCCCCCTACGTGCTGTCGATCCTACTACTGAAACCCTCGGTCCGGTCCGAACTTAGATTGGGAATGAACTCCGTATGCCTAAGTCAACCCACGAAATGAGCGTTCGGGCGCTTAGCCGACCGGAGAGGCATAATGCGTAAGTCGGGGATCGGCCCGGTCCCCCTCTACGTGCTGTCGGTGCCGCTACCATAACCCTCGATTCCGCTGGGGCTTAGACTTGGAATGAACTCCCTATGCCTAAGCCAACCCACGAAACGGGGGTACGGGCGCTCAGTTGGCCGGAGTGGCAGAATGTGCAAGTCAGGGATCGACCCGATCCTCCCTGCATGCTGTCAATCCTGCTACCGTAACCCTCGATTCGGTCTGATCTTAAACTGGATATGAACTCCGTATGCCTAAGTCAACCCACGAAATGAGCGTGCGGGTGCTCAGCCTGATGAAGAGGTAGAATACGTAAGTCGGGGATTGGTCCGGTGCCCCTCTGTGTTCTGCCGGTCCCGCTGCCACAACCCTCGGTCTGCCTGGGGCTTAGACATGAAATGAACTCCCTATGCCTAAGCCAACCCATGAAACAGGCGTGCGGGTGCTCAGTCGGCCGGAGAGGCAAAATGCATAAGTTGGGGATCAACCCTGTCCCCCTCTGTGTGCTGTTGATCCCGCTGCCACAACCCACGATCCGGCTGGGGCTTAGACATGGAATGAACTCCCTATGCCTAAGCCAACCCACGAAACGGGTGTGCGGGCATTTAGCTGGCTGGAGAGGTAGAATGCGTAAGCCGAAGATCGGCTCGATCCCCCCTGCGTGCTACGGATCCTGTTGCCGCAACCCTCGATCCAGTCTGATCTTAGACTGGGAATGAACTCTGTATGCTTAGACTGAGGATGAACACCATATGCCTAAGTCAACCCATGAAACGAGCGTGCGGGCACTCAGCATGCCAGAAAGGCTGACCGTGGAGGCAGAATGCGTAAGCTGGGGATCGGCCCAGTCCCCCCTGCGTGCTGTCGATCCTGCTGCTAGTGCTGCTGCCGTAACCCTCAATCAGATCTGATCTTATATGGGGAATGAACTTCGTATGCTTAGACATTGAATGAACTTTGTATGCCTAAGCCAACCCATGAAACGAGCGTACAGGTGCTCTGTCGACTGGAGAGGCAGTGTGCGTAAGCCGGGAACTGGCCCGATCCCCCTTACGTGCTGTCGATCCTATTATCGTACCGTTCAGTCTGATCCAATCTTAGACTGGGAATGAACTCCGTATGCCTACGTCAACCCACGAAATGAGTGTTTGGGCACTGAACCGGTCGGAGAGGCATAATGCACAAGCCGGGGATCTACCCGGTCTCCCTTTACGTGCTGCCGATCCTGCTACCACAACCCTCGGTCCGACTGGGGCATAGACATGGAATGAAGTCCCTATGCCTAAGCCAAACCATGAAACAGGCGTGCGGGCGCTCAGCCGGCCGGAGAGGCAGAATGCGCAAGCCGAGGATCGGCCCAGTCCCCCCTACGTGCTATCGATCCTACTGTCGCAACTTTCGCTCCGATCCAATCTTAGACTAGGAATGAACTTCGTGTGCTTAGATTGGGAATGAACTCCGTATGCCTAAGTCAGCCCATGAAATGAGCGTGCGAACGCTCAGCCGACCAGAGAGGCAGGATGCGCAAGCCGAAGATCGAACGGGTGGTAGGTGGGTTCAAGCACATCTTCATATTTCTGCCATGCCAATGCCATTTTTATGGCTTCTAAATTCATAAAATGGTCCCTTAGGCCTTCATGTGAAGTTTCATGGCAAGACAACCCGTTTTCTATTTTTCACGATTTTTGAAACTTTTTGGAGTTCAGGATTTTTTAAAATTTTTTTAGAAATAGTTTTGTCCCCAAATTTCATAGAGGTGATCCTTGTATTTTTTTTTGCATGCACAAAAAAATTCAGCTAAAAACTCGAAGTGGCGAAGATTTTGTGATCGTTTGAAAAAAGTGTACCCATTTTAGACACTTTAATGGCTACTAACAGCAAACCTATAAAATATCAAATGCTCTTTAAAGGTGTGTGAGTTCTTGAGGTTTGATGAGGGATAGGGGCCAATATAAGGGCCAAGTACCAGCACCCATTGCACATCATGTGCGCACACCCCTCGGCCCCCCAATCGTCGAAACCCACAATGCTGTCGGTTAGGCTCTCCGACGATGCTCCCACGATGGTGCCCCGGGTGAAAAAAATGCAACACCAGCACATGCCCGAGCCCAATATGTGCACCGTTGCTCAAACTCTTAGACTGGGAATGAACTCCGTATGCTTAGACATGGAACGAGCTCCGTATGCCTAAGCCAACCCACGAAATGAGCGTACGGGCGCTCAGCCGGTCGGAGAGGTAGAATGCGCAGGCCGAGGATCGGCCCGGTCCCCCCTGCATGCTGCCAATCCTGCTGCCGTAAACCTCGGTCTGGTTAGATCTTAGACTAAGAATGAACTCCATATGCTTACATTGGGGATGAACTCCGTATGCCTAAGTCAACCTACGAAATGAGTGTACGGGCGCTGAGTCGATCGGAGAGGCAGAATGTGCAAGCTGGGGATCGACCCGGTCCCCCTCTGTGTGCTACCGATCCTGCTGCTGGTCCTGTTATCACAACCCTTGATCCGGCCTGATCTTAGACTAGGAATGAACTCCGTATGCTTAGACTTGGAATGAACTCCATATGCCTAAGCCAACCCACGAAATGAGCATACGGGTGCTCAACCGACCGGAGAGGCAGAATGCGCAAGCTGGGGACCAGCCCGATCCCTCTTGTGTGCTATCGATCCTGCTGTCACAACCTTCGGTCCGATCCGATCTTAGATTGGGAATGAACTCTGTATGCCTAAGTCAACCCATAAAATGAGCGTTCGGGCGTTGAGCCGACCGGAGAGGCATAATACGCAAGTCGGGGATCGACCTGGTCCCCCTCTGTGTGCTGCTGGTCCCGCTGGCACAACCCTCGGTCTGACTGGGGCTTAGACATGGAATGAACTCCCTATGCCTAAGCCAACCCACGAAATTGGCTTACGGGTGCTCAGTCGGCCAGAGAGGCAGTATGCGTAAGCCAGGGATCGGCCCGATCCCTCCTGTATGCTGCTGATGCTGTTATCGCAACCATCGATCCGATCTGATCTTAGACTGAGAATGAACTCTGTATGCTTAGACTAGGGATGAACTCTGTATAACTAAGTCAACCCATAAAACGAGCGTGCGGACGTTCAGCCGACCAGAGAGGTAGGATGCGTAAGCTGAAGATCGAATGGGTGGTAGGTGGGTTCAAGCACATCTTCATATTTCTATCGTGCCAATGCCATTTTTATGACTTGTAAATTCATACAATGGTCCCCTAAGCCTTTATGTGAAGTTTCATGGCAACACGACCCATTTTCTATTTTTCATGATTTTGGAAACTTTTTATGGTTCAGGATTTTTTTATATTTTTTTAGAAAGAGTTTTTTCCCCAAATTTTTTAGAGGTGATCCTCATATTTTTGTTGGCATGCACAAAAAAATTCAGCCAAAAACACGAAGTACAGAAGATTTTGTGACCGTTTGAAAAAAGTGTCCCTATTTCAGACACTTTAATGGCAACTGGCAGCGAACCTATAAAATCTAAAATGCTCTTTAAGGGGGTGTGAGTTCTGGAGGTTTGATGAGGGATAGGGGGCCAATATAAGGGCCAAGTACCAGCATCCATCCCATGTCATGTGCGCACACCCCCCGACCCCCCCAATCGTCGGAACCCCTAATTTCGTCGATTAGGCTCTCCGACGATGCTCCGACGATGGTGCCCCAAGTGAAAAAAATATGGCACCAGCACATGCCCGAGCCCAGCATGTGCACCGTGGCTCAAACTCTTAGACTGGGAATGAACTCCGTATGCTTAGACATGAAATGAACTCTGTATGCCTAAGCCAACCCATGAAACGAATGTACGAGCGCTCAGTCGATCGAAGAGGCAGAATGCACAGGTCGAGGATTGGCCCGGTCCTCCTCTACCTGCTATCGGTCCCGCTGCCACAACCCTCGATCCGGCTAGGGATTAGACATGGAATGAACTCCCTATGCCTAAGCCAACCCACGAAACAGGCGTACGGGCGCTCAGTCGACCAAAGAGGCAGAATGCGTAAGCCTGGGATTGGCTCAGTCCCCCTGCGTGCTACCGATCCTGCTGCCACAACCCTCGGGCCGGTCTGATCTTAGACTGGGAATGAACTCTATATGCTTAGACTAAGGATGAACTCTGTATGCCTAAGTCAACCCATGAAACGAGTGGGCGAGCGCTCAGCCGATCGAAAAGGTGGGCTGAAGAGGCAGAATGCACAAGCCTGGGATCAGCCTGGCCCCCCCTGCATGCTAGCAATCCTACTGTTGGTCTTACTGCCGCAACCCTCGATCTGGTCTGATCTTAGACTGGGAATGAACTCCATATGCTTAGACAAGGAATGAACTCCATATGCTTAGACTGGGGATGAACTCTGTATACCTAAGTCATCCCACGAAACAAGCGTGCGGACGCTCAATCGACCAAAAAGGCAGGATGCATAAGCTGGGAATAGAACGGATTGTAGGTGGGTTCAGGCACATCTTTATATTTCTGCCATGCCAATGCCATTTTTATGGCTTGTAAATTCATACAATGGTCCCCTAAACCTTCATGTGAAGTTTCGTGGCAAGACGACCCGTTTTCTATTTTTCATGATTTTTGAAACTTTTTACGGTTTGGGATTTTTTGAAATTTTTTTAGAAAGAGTTTTGTCCCCAAAATTGGTAGAGGTGATCCTTGTATTTTTCTTGGCATGCATAAAATAATTCAGCTAAAAACTTGAAGTGGAGAAGATTTTATGACTATTTGAAAAAAAGTGTCCTCATTTCAGACACTTTAATGGCTATTGGCAACAAACCTATAAAATCTCAAATGCTCTTTAAGGGGGTGTGAGTTCTCGAGGTTTGATGAGGGATAGGGGGCCAATATAAAGGCCAAGTACCAGCACCCATCGCACATCATGTGCGCACACCCCCCGGCCCCCCAATCGCTGGAACCCCCAATGCCGTCGGTTAGGCTCTCTGGCGATGCTCCGATGATGGTGCCCCGGGCAAAAAAATGCGGCACGAGCACATGCCCAAGCCCAGCATGTGCACCATGGCTCAAACTCTTAGATTGGGAATGAACTCCATATGCTTAGACATGGAATGAACTTCGTATGCCTAAGCCAACCCACGGAATGAGCGTGCGGGCGCTCAGCCAAATGGAGAGGTAGAATGCGCAAGCCGAGGATCGGCCTGGTCCCCCTTATGTGCTGCTGATCCTGCTGTCGTAACCCTCGGTCCGGTCCGATCTTGGACTGGGAATGAACCCCGTATGCTTAGACTGGGGATGAACACCGTATGCCTAAGTCAACCCACAAAATGAGCGTGCGGACGCTTAGCCGACCAGAGAGGCAACATGCGTAAGCCGGGGATCGAACGGGTGGTAGGTGGGTTCAAGCACATCTTCATATTTCTGTTGTGCCAATGCCATTTTTATGGCTTGTAAATTCATACAATGGTCCCTTAAGCCTTCATGTGAAGTTTCGTGGCAAGACGACCCGTTTTCTATTTTTCACAAATTTCAAAACTTTTTACGGTTTGGGATTTTTTAAAATTTTTTTAGAAATATTTTTGTCCCCAAATTTGGTAGAGGTGATCCTTGTATTTTTTTTGGCATGCACGAAAAAATTCATCTAAAAACTCGAAGTGGAGAAGCTTTTGTGACTGTTTGAAAAAAGTGTCCCCATTTCAGACACTTTAATGGCTACTGGCAGCAAACCTATAAAATCTCAAATTCTCTTTAAAGAGGTGTGAGTTCTCAAGGTTTGATGATGGATAGGGGCCCAATATAAGGGCCAAGTACCAGCACCTATTGCACATCATGTGCGCACACGCCTCGGCCTCCCCAATCGTCGGAACCCCCAATGCCGTCGGTTAGGCTCTTCGAAGATGCTTCGGTGATGGTGCCCCGAGCAAAAAAAATGTGGCACCAGCACATGCCCGATCCCAGCATGTGCACCATGACTCAAACTCTTAGACTGGGAATGAACTCCGTATGCTTAGACATGGAATGAACTTCGTATGCCTAAGCTAACCCACGAAACGAGCGTGCGGGCATTCAGCCGGCCAGAGAGGTAGAATGCGCAAGTCAGGGATCGGCCCGATCCCCTTCTACGTGCTGTCGGCCTCGCTGTGACAACCCTTGGTCCGGTTGGGGCTTAGACATGGAATGAACACCCTATGCCTAAGCCAACACATGAAATGAGCATGCAGGCGCTTAGTCGGCTGGAGAGGCAGAATGCGCAAGTCGGGGATCGACCCAGTCCCCTTGCGTGCTATCGATCCTGTGATCGCAACCCTCGGTCCGATCCGATCTTAGAATGGGAATGAACTTTGTATGCTTAGACTGGGGATGAAGTATGTATGCCTAAGTCTACCCATGAAACGAGCATGCGAGCACTCAGCCAGTCGAAGAGGCCGACCGGAGAGGCAGAATGTGCAAGCCAGGGATCGACCTGATCCCCCCCTTTGTGCTGCTGATCCTGCTGCCGTAACCCTCGATCTGATCCGATCTTAGACTGGGAATGAACTCCGTACGCTTAGACATGGAATGAACTCCGTATGCCTAAGCCAAAACACAAAATGAGCATACGGGTGCTCAGTCGGCCGAAAAGGTAGAATGCGCAAGCTGGGGACTGGCCCGATCCCCCCTGCGTGCTATCGATCCTATTGTCGCAACCCTCGGTCCGATTTGATCTTAGACTAGAAATAAACTCCGTATGCCTAAGTCAAACCACGAAATGAACGTGCGGGCATTCAGCCGAACGGAGAGGCTGATCAGAGAGGCAGAACACGCAAGTTGGGGATCAGTCCGGTCCCCCCTGCGTGCTACCAATCTTGCTGCTGGTCTTGCTGTCGCAACCCTCAGTCCGATCCGATCTTAGACTGGGAATGAACTCCGTATGCTTAGACATGGAATGAACTCCGTATGCCTAAGCCAACCCAAGAAACGAGCACGCGGGCGCTCAGTTGACCAGAGAGGCAGGATGCGTAAGCTGGGGATCGACCCGGTCCCCCTACGTGCTACCGATCCTGCTGCCGTAACCCTCGGTCCGATTTGATCTTAGACTGGGAATGAAAAATGTATGCTTAGACTGGGGATGAACTCCGTATGCCTAAGTCAACCCATGAAACGAGCGTGCAGACGCTCAGTCGACTAGAGAGGCAGGATGCACAAGTTGGGGATAGAACGGGTGGTAGGTGCGTTCAGGCACATCTTCATATTTCTGCCATGCCAATGCCATTTTTATGGCTTGTAAATTAATACAATGGTCCTCTAAGCCTTCATGTTAAGTTTCGTGGCAAGACGACTCGTTTTCTATTTTTCATGATTTTTTAAACTTTTTACGGTTCAAGATTTTTTCAAATTTTTTTCGAAAGATTTTTATCCCCAAATTTGGTAGAGGTGATCCTTGTATTTTTTTTGGCATGCATAAAAACATTCAGCTAAAAACTCGAAGTTGAGAAGATTTTGTGACCGTTTGAAAAAAAGTGTCCCCATTTCAGACACTTTAATGGCTACTGGCAGCAAACCTATAAAAGCTCAAATGCTCTATAAGGGGGTGTGAGTTCTCGAGGTTTGATGAGTGATAGGGGGCCAATATAAGGGCCAAGTATCAGCACCCATCACACATCATGTGCGTACACCCCCCGGCCCCCCCAATCGTCGAAACCCCTAATACCGCCGGTTAGGCTCTCCAGCGATGCTCCGACGATGGTGCCTCGGGCGAAAAAAATACGGCACCAGCACATGCCTGACCTTAGCATGTGTACCATGGCTCAAACTCTTAGACTGGGAATGAACTCCGTATGCTTAGAGAAGGAATGAACTCCGTATGCCTAAGCCAACCCACAAAACGAGCGTGCGGGTGCTCAACTGGTCGGAGAGGCAGAATGCTCAAACCGGGGACCAGCTCTATCCCCCTCTACGTGCTGCTGGTCCCACTGTCACAACCCTCGATCCGGCTGGGGCTTAGACATGGAATGAACTCCTTATGCCTAAGCCAAACCACGAAACGGGCGTGCGGGCACTCAGCCGGTCAGAGAGGCAGAATGTGCAAGCCGAGGATCAGCACGATTCCCCCTGTGTGCTGCTAATCCTGCTGTCATAACCCTCGGTCCGGTCTGATCTTAGACTGGAAATGAACTCCGTATGCCTAAGTCAACCCACGAAACGAGCGTGCGGGCGCTCAGTCGATCGGAGAGGCAGAATGCATAAGCCGGGGATTAGCCCGGTCCCTCCTGCGTGCTGCCGATCCTACTGCTAGTCTTGCTACCGCAACCCTCGGTTCGATCCGATCTTAGATTGGGAATGAACTCTGTATGCCTAAGCCAACCCACGAAACGAGCGTGTGGGCACTTAGCTGGCTGAAGAGGCAGAATGCACAAGTCGGGGATCGGCCCGATCCCCCCTGCGTGCTGCCAATCCTGCTGCCACAACCCTCGGTCCGATCCGATCTTAGACTGGGAATGAATCTTAGACTGGGAATGAACTTCGTATGCTTAGACTGGGGATGAAATCCATATGCCTAAGTCAACCAACGAAATGAGCGTGCGGACGCTCAGCCGACCAGGGAGGCAGGATGCGCAAGCCAGGGATCGAACGGGTGGTAGGTGGGTTCAAGCACATCTTCATATTTCTGCCATGCCAATGCCATTTTTATGGCTTTTAAATTCATTCAATGGTCCCTTAAGCCTTCTTGTGAAGTTTCGTGGCAAGACGACCCATTTTCTATTTTTCATGATTTTCAAAACTTTTTACGGTTCAAGATTTTTTAAAATTTTTTTAGAAATAGTTTTGTCCCCAAATTTGGTAGAGGTGATCCTTGTATTTTTTTTTGGCATGCATAAAAGAATTCAGCTAAAAACTTGAAGTGGAGAAGATTTTGTGACCATTTGAAAAAAGTGTCCCCATTTCAGACACTTTAATGGCTACTTGCAGCAAACCTATAAAATCTCAAATGTTCTTTAAGGGGGTGTGAGTTCTTGAGGTTTGATGAGGGATAGGGGGCCAATATAAGGGCCAAGTACCAGCACCCATTGCACATCATGTGCACACAGCCCCCCGGCCCCCCAATCGCCAAAACCCTTAATGCTGCCGGTTAGGCTCTTCGGCGATGCTCTGGTGATGGTGCCCTGAGCGAAAAAAAATGTGGCACCGGTACATGCCTGAGCCCAGCATGTGCACCGTGGCTCAAACTCTTAGACTGGGAATGAACTCCGTATGCTTAGACATGGAATGAACTCTGTATGCCATAGCCAACCCGCGAAATGAACGTGCGGGTGCTCAGCCGGTCGGAAAGGCAGAATGCGCAAGCTGGGGATCGACCTGATCCCCCTCTGTGTGCTGTCGATCCCGCTGCCACAACCCTTGATCCAGCTGGGGCTTAGACATGGAATGAACTCCCTATGCCAAGCCAACCCATGAAACGGGCGTGTGGGAGCTCAACCGATCGGAGAGGCAGAAAGCGCAAGTCGAGGATCGGCACGGTCCCCCTGCGTGCTGCCGGTCCTGCTGCCGCAACCCTTGGTCCGGTCTGATCTTAGACTGAGAATGAACTCCATATGCCTAAGTCAACCTACGAAATGAGCGTGCGGGCGTTCAGTCGACCGGAGAGGTCAGTCGAAGAGGTAGAATGCGTAAGCTGGGGATCAACCTGGTCCCCCCTACGTGCTGCCGATCCTACTGCTGGTCTTGCTGTCACAACCCTCAGTCCGGTCCGATCTTAGACTGGGAATGAACTCTGTATGGTTAGACATGGAATGAACTCCGTTTCCCTAAGGCAACCCACGAAACAAGCATACGGGCACTCAGCCGACCGAAGAGGCAGAATGCACAAGTCGGGGACCGACCCGGTCCCCCCTTCATGCTATCGATCATGCTGTCACAACCCTCGGTTTGGTCTAATCTTAGACTGGGAATGAACTCCGTATGCCTAAGTTAACCCATAAAACGAGCGTTCGGGCGCTGAGCTGGCTGGAGAGGCATAATGCGCAAGCCGAGGATCGACTCGATCCCGCTGCCATAACCCTCGATCCGGTTGGGGCTTAGACATGGAATGAACTCCCTATGCCTAAGCCAACCCACAAAACGGGCGTACGGGTGCTCAACCGACCAGAGAGGCAGAATGCGTAGGTCGGAGAGGCAGAATGCGCAGGCTAAAGATCGAATCGATCCCCTCTGCGTGCTACCGATCCTGCTGTCGCAACCCTCAGTCTGGTCCGATCTTAGACTGGGAATGAACTTTGTATGCGTAGACTGGGGACGAACTCCGTTTGCCTAAGTCAACCCACGAAACGAGCGTGCAGACGCTCAGCCGACCAGAAAGGCAGGATGTGCAAGTCAGAGATCGAACGGGTGATAGGTGGGTTCAAGCACATCTTCATATTTCTGCCATGCCAGTGCCATTTTTATAGCTTGTAAATTCATACAATGGTCCCCTAAGCCTTCATGTGAAGTTTCGTGGCATGACGACCCGTTTTCTATTTTTCACGATTTTTGAAACTTTTTACGATTCAGGATTTTTTAAAATTTTTTTAGAAAGAGTTTTGACTCCAAATTTGGTAAAGGTGATCCTTGTATTTTTGTTGGCATGCACAAAACAATTCAGCTAAAAACTTGAAGTGGAGAAGATTTTGTGACCATTTGAAAAAAGTGTCACCATTTTAGACACTTTAATGGCTACTGGCAGCAAATTTATAAAATCTCAAATGCTCTTTAAGGGGGTGTGAGTTCTGGAGGTTTGATGAGGGATAGGGGACCAATATAAGGGCCAAGTACCAGCACCCATCCCACATCATGTGTGCACACCCCCTGACCCCCCCAATCGTCGGAACCACCAATGCCACCGGTTAGGCTCTCCGACGATGCTCCGACGATGGTGTCCCGAGCGAAAAAAATACGGCACCAGCACATGCCTGAGCCCAGCATGTGCACCGTGGCTCAAACTCTTAGACTGGGAATGAACTTCGTATGCTTAGACATGAATGAACTCGATATGCCTAAGCCAACCCATGAAACAAGCGTGCGGGCGCTCAGCCGGTTGGAGAGGTAAAATGCGCAAGCCGGGGATCGGCCCGGTCCCTCTCTACGTACTGCCGGTCCTACTACCACAACCCTCGGTCCGGTTGGGGCTTAGACATGGAATGAACTCCCTATGCGTAAGCCAACCCACGAAACGGGCATGCAGGCGCTCAGTCGGTCGGAGAGGTAAAATACGCAAGCCGGGGATCGACCCGGTCCCCCTTACGTGCTGCTGATCCTGCTGCCGTAACCCTCGATCCGATCCAATCTTAGACTGGGAATGAACTCCATATGCCTAGACTGGGGATGAACTACGTATGCCTAAGTCAACCCACGAAATGAGCGTGCGGATGCTCAGCCGACCAGAGAGGCAAGATGCGAAAGTCGGGTGTCACGGACTAAGCTTTCTCTCAATAAGCAATAGACCATGCGGCATTTGAATAGGCACTCCCACCCAAGTCAGCCTTCAATAAATTAATATCTGAATAAATAACCATAAGCAATGGTTAGTCTCAAGCATTCACAATAAGCCACAATATATTGAGATCAATCTCAAGCACACACGCAAGAAGGCACATTCGCATCGAGAAAAGGAAAAACACATCAAGGCAACATTCGGAACATTCAATCAGGTTAATTTTATTATAATTGGGAATCATACATCGGGACATCCTACCATCACCAGGGCCAGGGGGCAGCCCTTGGTGGATGGCCTAGGCTCGCATAGCAACCAGTGAGACAGCCCAACACTATGCTACCGGCTCACCCCCTAAAGAGCCTTAGAGATTTAGAGCTATGCTACCAGTAACCATTACAATGTTTGAAATGGGGACACTTTTCCTAGCACAAGGGATCTACCCAGTCATGGCCCTATACATGGGTGGCTCATGGCAACCTAAGTCCCAGTCATGGCCCTATACAAGGTTGGCTCGTGACATCCTCCCTCACCTATTCTATCGACGTCCTCGTCGACTTGCTGGCTTGGAATTCTTCAATCTTCCTTTGAAATCTCTGGAGGTCGTGTTCTCTTTCCCAATCGGTTTCTTCTAGTCCTAATCCTTTCCACTTCACTAAGTATTCTCGAACCAGTCTTTGAGATATCTTGGTTTCCTTGTCAACTAAGATCTCTTCAACTCGACGCTCTGAGGGTGGCTTCATGGTGATGGTGGCTCTAGTTGCTCCCTTCGGCTAGCATCTGTAGGATCTACATGAAAAGGTTTCGAGTTGCTCACATGAAAAACTATGTGCACTTTCATCCACTTTAGTGGGTCGATTTTGTAAGAAACATTCCCTACCTTGGAAAGGACCCTTACTGGACCCTCATATTTGCGCACTAGTCTGTGATCTCTTTTTCTCAAGAACCTGGTCTATTCAGGAACTAGTCAGACAAGAACCAGATCACCCACTTGGAATTACTGAGCCCTACGACCCTTGTCTGCCCATTTTTTCATCCGTTATGATGCTTTCTCCAGGTAAGCTTGTTCAATCTCTGTGTTTTGTTTCCACTCTTTGCTGAGGTTGAAGGCTCTCGGATTCTTTCCTCCATATTATTCCAAGGAAGTGTGGGGTAGCCTTGGTAGTTATCCGGTGACAACCTCAAATGGGCTCATATTGGTGGAAGAGCTTTTGTTGGAATTAAAGCAGAGTTGAGCAACGTCCAATAATGAAGGCCAGTCCTTCTGATTGGCTTGAACAAAGTGCCTCAAGTATTCCTCTAGTAATCCATTGAATCGTTCTGTCTGACCATCGGTTTGAGGGTGATCGCTTGAGGAGATATTGAGTTGGGACCCCAATATCTTGAAAAGCTCTCTCCAGAAGGACCCTGTAAATCTCGGATCTCTATCGCTGACAATATTTTGAGGGAGGCCCCAGTATTTGACCACATGTTTGAATAATAGTCGAGCTGTGTCTTCCGTTGTACAATACTTGTGAGCGGGAATGAATGTGGCATACTTAGAGAACCGATCAATCACCACCAAGATAGCTCCAAGATCACCAACCTTGGGTAGGCTCGAAATGAAATCGAGGGAGATGCTTTCCCATGGTTTGATAGGTACCGATAGTGGTTCAAGCATGCCTACCGGTTTTCTCTTTTCAACTTTGTCTTGTTGGCAAATGAGGCAAGTCTTCGTATAGTCCATCACATCTTGTCGCATGTGAGGCCAATAGTATCCCTGTTTCAATAATGCCAAAGTGCGTTGCCAGCCTGGGTGTCCCCCCCATGGGGTGTCATGACACTCCCTCATCAACATCTGTCTCAGACCTCTTGCTCTTGGCACAAACACTCGAGGCCCCTTGGTCCACAAGACCCCATTCTCTCACCAAAAGTACTTGGACTTCCCTTCTTCCACTAGCTTCAAGATAGCACAGGTTTGCGGGTCCTTCCCTAAATGATCTCTAATCAGCTTGTGAATGTCTGTAGTGACTCCACTAACCACCATTGGGGCAATTCTTTTAAGGGCTGCTAAATTTGTTCGCATGTTCAATGCATTAGCCACTTGATTGGTTTTTCCAGCGGTGTGCTAAAAAAAAAAGTCGAACTCCGCTAGAAATTCCTGCCACCTAGCTTGTTTCGCCATAAGCCTTGGTTGGATGAGGAAATGGCTAACAGCCGTATTGTTTGTCTTCATGACAAAGTGTGAACCCAACAAGTAATGTCGCCAAGCCCTCAAACAGTGAACCACCGCCAGGAGCTCTTTTTCCTGGGTCGTATATTTCCTCTCAGCTTCGCTTAGCTTCTTACTTTCAAATGCTATCGAGTGTTGTTGTTGCAAAAGCACTCCTCCAATAGCAAAATCAGATGCATCCGTCTAAACTTTGAAAGGTTTTTTAATATCAGAGAGGGCTAAGATGGGGTCCTTCATAATAGCATTCTTCAAACCCTCAAAGGCCTCTTGGCACTCCTTTTTCAATAGCTCCGTGAGGGCCGTGGTATTGTGAAAGTACCTTTCCACAAACCTTTTATAATAGTTGGCTAGTCCTAAAAATGAGCGGAGCTCACTAACGTTCTTCGGTGTTATCCACTCTTTGATGGCCCTAACCTTTTCCATGTCCATTCGAATGTGGCCACGTTCGACAATGTGATCGAGAAATTAGATTTGGGTATGAGCAAATGTACACTTCTCCCTTTTGATGTATAGCTGGTGGTCCTGTAACCTTTGAAGCACCTAGCACAAGTGTTCTTGATGTTCTTCCAAAGTGGAGCTATATACCACTATGTCATCTAAATAGATGACTACAAATTTGTCTAGGTAGTCATGGAACACTTGATTCATCAATGTACAAAATGTGGCAGGAGCATTGGTCAGTCCAAAGGGCATAACAAAAAATTCAAATGCATCATACTGTGTTATGTAAGTGGTCTTTGGCTCATCTCCCTCAACGATTCTGACCTGATGGTAGCTAGATCTCAGGTCCAATTTGGAGAAGTACTTGGCCCAGCTCAATTGATCAAACAAGTCTGCTATAAGAGGGATAAGATACTTGTTTCTTACGGTGACTTTGTTTAGGGCCCTGTAGTCAACACATAATCGCAAACTTTCATCATGCTTCTTTTAAAATAGCATTGGCGGTCCGAATTGAGCTTTTGATGGTCGATGAACCTGACTTATAGAAGCTCATCTAACTATTTTCTTAGTTCGGCCAACTCTGGCAGGGCCATGCGGTAAGGGGCTCTAACAGGGGGTTTCACTCCTGGAAGGAGCTCAATTTCATGGTCCACTGCTCGTCGAGGGGGTAAAACCTTAGGCAACATCTCTGGCATCACCTCTTCGAATTCTTCTAACATTTTTTCCATGCCATCAGGTATTAGTTCTACTTTCGACCCTTCTTTGTAGATCGACATAGCCACGAAGGAGGGTTCCCCTCTCTTGACCCCTTTTTTGAACTACAAGGCTGAAACCATTTTCTTCCCACTCTTTGGCAAGATATTGGCTGGCACCACACATGGGTGTTCCCTTAAGAACAACAAGCAGCTAGCAGTGGGGATAGGGATCACCTGAGCCAACATCATGAAGTCCAATCTGAGAATGACATCAAAGTCATCCATGAGGGAAACTGTAAAGTCTATCTTCCCTTCCCATGGCCCTAACTTGGTTGTCACTCTTAGAGCTTCCACTGATTGCAAAGGCTGGCGAATTGATCACCTTCATTCACCCACAGTCTTTACTAACCTGAAGACTACACCTTTTTGCTTCTTCTAGTGTGATGAAAGTATCGGTAGCACCCGTATCCACCATGGCCTTGGTGGCTTTCTCATTGATCATTAAGCTCACATACATCACGCCTCTACTCTAATCTTTCTTTATAGTGTTCAGTTGGGTGCGGAGGGCATTGATGAACCTTATTGAACCCATCATGGCTGGCTCCTCTTCAACTTCTTCAATGCTCTCTGGCTTGCAGACTCTTGAGATGAGGTTCTTAAGGCATTAAGGGCTCATCTGTGCAGGCATTCGGCCACCCGATGCGGCCCCTTACAAAGAAAGCAAGCTAGTGGTTACCTAGGCCTAAAAATCACAACGTTACTTGTCTTGGGTTGGGTGCTATCTCGACCAAAAGACTTCCTATCTGATCCCTCACTGAAGGGTTGATCCAACCTGGTCATCTTTCCCCCACTCCCAAAGTTGAAGCTATTGCAAACTGATGGAGGATTTTTTCGTTTTAAGGAGCCATCATTATAATCGTAGAGACGTTCAGCTACAGCCATGGCCGTAGCCATGTCTTGCACTTTCTGTCTTTGTAGTTCTATCCTAGCCCAAGGCTTGAGGCCCTCAAGAAAATAGAATATCTTATCTTTTTCGAACATGTCTCGAATATCCAACATCAGGGTAGAGAAGCTCCTTACAAACTCTCACACAGTTCCTGCTTGCACCAATTCTTGAAGTCTCTTTCGAACCATATACTTCACATTCTCAGGGAAAAACTGGTTTTTTAGTTCTCGCTTCAGGTCTGTCTAAGTCTTAATCGGGCACTCGTCATTGACAAACTTAGAGCACCACCATAGCTTGGCATCCCTTGTGAGGTACATTGACACCATTGCTACCTTGTCTTCCTCTAAATCCATGTGTACAGTTCAAAAGTACTGCTCTATGTCAAACAAGAAATTTTCAAGTTCCTTAGCATTCCTTGCCCCCTCATAGCATCGAGGCTCTAGCACCTTGGGCCTTTTTCCCTTTTCCATCGAGCTCGAACCCTATCTGGCCATAGCCATTTGTAAGATGCTCACTTGTGCTCTGAGCTCCTCAAACTCCTTTTGGAGAATGTTCAAGGCATCTCTAGCCTCTTCGCTCACGTTGTGGAGAGTATAAAATAACTCCCGTTGGGTTGTCTCAATCTCCCTCACTCGGTCTTTAGTTGCCATAGAGTTTTCATTGTGGCCACCGCGGCCTCAAGTTCCTCAATTCTCTGTTGATGATTGGGTCCACCACTTGTGGCCATCTCATCCATTTTCTAGCACTTCTCAACCGTGCTTTGATACCAAAGGTCACGGACTCAGCTTTCTCTCAACAAGCAATAGACCGTGTGGCACTTGAATGGGTGCTCCCACCCAAGTCAGCCTTCAATAAATCGATATCTGAACAAATAACCATAAGTCATGGTTAGTCTCAAGCATTCACAATAAGCCACAATATATCAAGATCAATCTCAAGCACACACACAAAAGGCACATTCGCATCAAGAAAACAAAAAACACATCGAGGCAACATTCGAGACATTCAATCGGGTTAATTTTATTATAATCAAGAATCATACATCGGGACGTCCCACCATCACCAGGGCCAACGGGCAGCCCTTGGTGGATGGCCTAGGCTCGCATAGCAACCAGTGAGACAGCCCAACACTATGCTGTCGGCTCACACCCTAAAGAGCTTTAAAGATTTTAGAGCTATGCTACCGTAACCATTACAATGTTTGAAATGGGGACACTTTTCCTAGCATAAGGGATCTACCCGGCAATGGCCCTATACATGGGTGGCTCATGGCAACCTAAGTCCCGGTCATGGCCCTATACATGGTTGACTCATGACACAGGGGATCGAACTGGTTGTAGGTGGGTTCAAGCACATCTTCATATTTCTGCCACACCAATGCCATTTTTATGGCTTGTAAATTCATACAACGGTCCCTTAAGCCTTCATGTGAAGTTTCATGGCAAGACGACCCGTTTTCTATTTTTCACGATTTTTGAAACTTTTTACGGTCCGAGATTTTTTAAAATTTTTTTAGAAAGACTTTTGTCCTAAAATTTGGTAGAGGTGATCCTTGTATTTTTTTTTTGGCATGCACAAAAAAATGCAGCTAAAAAATCGAAGTGGAGAAGATTTTGTGACCGTTTGAAAAAAGTGTCCCCATTTCAGACACTTTAATGGCTATTGGCAGCAAACCTATAAAATCTCAAATGCTCTTTAAGGGGGGTGAGTTCTTGAGGTTTGATGAGGAATAGGGGACCAATATAAGGGCCAAGTGCCAGCACCCATCACACATCATGTGCGCACACCCCCCGGCCCCCCTAATCGCCGAAACCCCTAATGCCGTCAGTTAAGCTCTCCGGTAATGCTCCGGCGATGGTGCCCCGAGCAAAAAAAATGCGGCACCAGCACATGCCCAAGCCCAGCATGTGCACCATGGCTCAAACTCTTAGACTAGGAATGAACTCCGTATGCCTAAGCCAACCCACGAAATGAGCGTGCCGGTGCTAAGTCATCTGGAGAGGCAGAATACGCAAGCCGATGATCGGCTCGATCCCCCTCTGCATGCTGCCAGTCCTGTTGCCACAACCCTCGGTTTGATTGGGGCTTAGACATGGAATGAACTGCCTATGCCTAAGCCAACCCATGAAACGGGCGTGCGGGTGCTCAACCGGTCAGAGAGGTAGAATGCGTAACCCGAGGATCGACTTGGTCCCCCTACGTGCTACCGATCCTGCTGCCGCAACCCTCGGTCTGGTCAAATCTTAGACTGGGAATGAACCCGTATGCTTAGACATGGAATGAACTCCGTATGCCTAAGCCAACCCACGAAATGAGCGTGCGGGCTCTCAGTCAGCCGAAAAGGTAGAATGCGTAAGCTAGGGACCGGCCCGGTCCCCCTCTGCATGCTTTCAATCCTACTACTGCAACCCTCAGTTCGATCTGATCTTAGACTGGGAATGAACTCTGTATGCCTAAGTCAACCCATGAAATGAGCGTTCAGGCACTGAGCCAGCCGAAGAGGCAAAATGCGCGAGCCGGGGATCGACCCGGTCCCTCTCTGCGTGTTGCTGGTCTCGCTACCACAACCCTCGATTCGACTAGGGCTTAGACATGGAATGAACTCACTATGCCTAAGCCAACCCATGAAACGGGCATGTGGGCGCTCAACCGGTAGGAAAGGTAGAATGAGCAAGCCAGGCGTTGGCCCGATTCCTCCTGTGTGCTGTCGATCCTACTACCGCAACCCTCGATCGGGTCCAATCTTAGACTGGGAATGAACTTCGTATGCTTAGACTGGGGATGAACTCCGTATGCCTAAGTCAACCCATAAAATGAGCGTACGAGCGCTCAACCAATCGGAAAGGCTAGTCGTAGAGGCAGAATGCGCAAGTCGGGGATCGACCTGTTCCCCCCTGCGTGCTATCGATCCTGCTGTTGGTCCTACTATCGCAACCCTCAGACCGGCTCAATCTTAGACTAGGAAAGAACTTCGTATGCTTAGACATGGAATGAACTCCGTATGCCTAAGCCAACCCACGAAATGAGCGTGCGGGCGCTCAGCTGACCGAAGAGGCAGAATGCATAAGCCGGGGACTGTCCCTATCCTACCCTATGTGCTGTCGATCCTGCTACCACAACCCTCGGTCCGATCTGATCTTACACTAGGAATGAACTTCGTATGCCTAAGTCAGCCCACGGAACGAGCGTGCGAGCGCTGAGCTAACCGGAGAGGCATAATGTGCAAGCCGGGGATCGGCTCGGTCCCCCTCTACGTGTTGCCAGTCCTACTGCCACAACCCTCGGTCCGGCTGGGGCATAGACATGGAATGAACTCCCTATGCCTAAGCCAACCCATGAAACGGGCGTGCGTAAGCCGGGGATCGAACGGGTGGTAGGTGGGTTCAAGCACATCTTTATATTTTTGCCATGCCAATGCCATTTTTATGGCTTGTAAATTCATACAATGGTCCCCTAAGCCTTCATGTGAAGTTTCGTGGCAAGACGACCTCTTTTCTATTTTTCATGATTTTTGAAACTTTTTGCGGTTCGAGATTTTTTAAATTTTTCTTAGAAAGAGTTTTGTCCCCAAATTTGGTAGATGTGATCCTTGTATTTTTTTTGGCATGCACATAAAAAATTAGCTAAACACTCGAAGTGGAGAAGATTTTGTGACCATTTGAAAAAAGTGTCCTTATTTCAAACACTTTAATTGCTACTGGCAGCAAACCTATAAAATCTCAAATCCTCTTTAAGGGGGTGTGAGTTCTCAAGGTTTGATGAGGGATAGGGGACCAAGTACCAGAATCCATCGCACATCATGTGCGCACACCCCCCGACGCCCCCAAATAGCCAGAACCCCCAACGCCTTCGGTTAGGCTCTCCGATGATGCTCCGACGATGGTGTCTCGGGTGAAAAAAATGTGCACCAGCACATGCCCGAGCCCAGCATGTGTGCCGTGGTTCAAACTCTTAGACTGGGAATGAACTCTGTATGCTTAGACATGGAATGAACTCCGTATGCCTAAGCCAACGCACAAAACGAGCGTACGGGCGCTCAGTTGATCAGAGAGGCAGAATGCGCAAGTCGAGGATCAACCCAGTCCCCCTCTACGTGTTGCCGGTCCCGCTACCACAACACTCGGACCGGCTGGGGCTTAGACATGGAATGAACTCCCTATGCCTAAGCCAACCCACGAAACGGACGTGCGGGCGCTCAGCCGGCCGGAGAGGCAGAATGCGCAAGCCAGGGATCGGCCCGGTCCCCCTACGTGCTACCGATCCTGCTATTGTAACCCTCGATCCACTTCGATCTTAGAATGGGAATGAACTCCACTTGCTTAGATTGGGGATGAACTCCGTATACCTAAGTCAACCTACGAAACGAGCGTGCGGACGCTCAGTCGACTAGAGAGGCAGGATGCGCAAGCTGGGGATCGAATTGGTGGTAGATGGGTTCAAGCACATCTTCATATTTCTACCATGTCAATGCCATTTTTATGGCTTGTAAATTCATACAAGGGTCCCCTAAGCCTTCATGTGAAGTTTTGTGGTAAGACGACCCGTTTTTTATTTTTCACGATTTTTGAAACTTTTTGCGGTTCAAGATTTTTTAAAATTTTTTTAGAAAGATTTTTGTCCCTAAATTTGGTAGAGGGAATCCTTGTATTTTTGTTGGCATGCATAAAAGAATTCAGCTAAAAACTCAAAGTGAAAAATATTTTGTAACCATTTGAAAAAAGTGTCCCCATTTCAGACACTTTAGTGGCTACAGGCAGCAAACCTATAAAATCTCAAATGCTCTTTAAGGGGGGTAAGTTCTCAAGGTTTAATGAGGGATAGGGGGCCAATATAAGGGCCAAGTACCAGCACCCACCGCACATCATGTGTGCACACCCCCGGCCCCCCAATCCTCGGAACCCCCAATGCTGCTGGTTAGGCTCTCCGACGATGCTCCGACGATGGTGCCCTAGGCAAAAAAAATGCGGCACCAGCACATGCCCAAGCCTAGCATGTGCACCGTGGCTCAAACTCTTAGATTAGGAATGAACTCCGTATGCTTAGACATGGAATGAACTCCGTATGCCTAAGCCAACCCGCGAAACGAGCGTGCGGGCGCTCAGCCAGCTGGAGAGGCAGAATGCGCAATCCGGGGATCGGCTCGATCCCCCTCTGCGTGCTGTCGGTCCCGTTGCCATAACCCTCGATCCGGTTGGGGCTGAGACAGGCAATTAACTCCGTATGCCTAAGCCAACCCACGAAACGGACGTATGGGTGCTCAGCCGATCGGAGAGGTAGAATGCGTAAGCCAGAGATTGGTTTGGTCCCCCCTACGTGCTGTCGATGCTGCTGTCGTAACCCTCGATCTGGTTCGATCTTAGACTAGGAATGAACTCCATATGCTTAAATTGGGGATGAACTCCGTATGCCTAAGTCAACCCATGAAATTAGCGTGCGGGCGCTCAGCTGGCTAGAGAGGTCGGCCGAAGAGGCAGAATGCACAAGCCAGGGATCAGCCCGGTCCCCCTCGACGTGCTGCCAATCTTGTTGCTGGTCCTACTATCGTAACCCTCAGTCCGGTCTGATCTTAGACTAGGAATGAACTCTGTATGCTTAGACATGGAATGAACTCTGTATGCCTAAGCCAACCCACAAAATGAGCATGTGGGCGATCAGTCGATCGAAAAGGAAGAATGCGCAAGACGGGGACCGGCCTGATCCCCCTTACGTGCTATCGATCTTGCTATCGCAACCCTCAGTCCAGTCCAATCTTAGACTGGGAATGAACTCCGTATGTTTAGACTGGGGATGAACTCCGTATGCCTAAGTCAACCCACGAAACGAGCTTTCAGGCACTGAGTCGATCGGAGAGGCATAATGCGTAAGCTGGGGATCGACCTGGTCCCCCTGCATGCTGCCGATCCTGCTGTCGCAAACCTTAGTCCAGTCCGATCTTAAACTGGGAATAAACTCCGTATGCTTAGACTAGGGATAAACTCCATATGCCTAAGTCAACCCATGAAACGAGCATGCGGACGCTCAGCTAACCAGAGAGGTAGGATGCACAAGCCGGGGATCGAACGGGTGGTAGGTGGGTTCAAGCACATCTTAATATTTCTGCCATGCCAATGCCATTTTTATGGCCTGTAAATTCATACAATGGTCCCCTAAGCCTTCATGCGAAGTTTCGTGACAAGATGACCCGTTTTCTATTTTTCATGATTTTTGAAATTTTTTACGGTTTGGGATTTTTTAAAATTTTTTTAGAAAGAGTTTTGTCCCCAAATTTGGTAGAGGTGATCCTTGTATTTTTGTTGGCCAGAGAGGCAGAATGCCCAAGCCGAGGATTGGCCCAGTCCTCCTTGCGTGCTGTCGATCCTGTTGCTGGTCGTGCTATCGCAACCCTCGGTCCGGTCCGATCCTAGATTGGGAATGAACTCCATATGCCTAAGCCAACCCACGAAACAAGCGTGCGGGCGCTCAGCTGGTCGGAAAGGTAGAATGCGCAAGCCGGGGACTGGCCCGGTCCCCCCTGCATGCTGTCGATCTTGCTGCTGCAACCCTCAGTCCGGTTTGATCTTAAACTGGGAATGAACTTCGTAGGCCTAGGTCAACCCATGAAACGAGCGTGCGAGCACTAAGCCAGCCAGAGAGGCATAATACGGAAGTCGGGGATCAGCCCGGTCCCCCTTTAGGTGCTATCGGTCCCGCTGCCACAACCTTCGATCCGACTGGGTTTTAGACATGGAATGAACTCCCTATGCCTAAGCCAACCCACGAAACAGGCGTGCGGGCGCTCAGTAGGCAGGAGAGGTAGAATACGTAAGCCAGGGATCGGTCCGGTCCCCCCTGCGTGCTACCGATCCTGCTACCGTAACCCTCGGTCCACTTCGATCTTAGAATGGGAATGAACTCCACTTGCTTAGATTGTGGATGAACTCTGTATGCCTAAGTCAACCCACGAAACGGACGTGCGGGTGCTCAGTCGACCAAAGAGGCAGGATGCGCAAGCCGGGGATCGAACGGATGGTAGGTGGGTTCATGCACATCTTTATATTTCTGTCGTGCCAATGCCATTTTTATGGCTTGTAAATTCATACAATGCTCCCCTAAGCCTTCATGTGAAGTTTCATGGCAAGACGACCCATTTTCTATTTTTCTTAATTTTTGAAACTTTTTACGGTTCAAGATTTTTTAAAATTTTTTTAGAAATATTTTTGTCCCCAAATTTGGAAGAGGTGATCCTTGTATTTTTTTTGGCATGTACAAAAAAAGTCAGCTAAAAACTCAAAGTGGGGAAGATTTTGTAACCATTTGAAAAAGGTGTCCCCATTTCAGACACTTTAATGGCTACTGGCAGCAAACCTATAAAATTTCAAATGCTCTTTAAGGGGGTGTGAGTTCTCGAGGTTTGATGAGGGATAGGGGGCCAATATAAGAGCCAGGTATCAGCACCCATCGCACATCATGTGCGCACACCCCACGGCCCCCTAATCATCGGAACCCCCAATGTCGTCAGTTAGGCTCTCCAGTGATGCTCCGGTGATGGTGCCCCGAGCGAAAAAAATACGGCACCAGCACATGCCCGAGCCTAGCATGTGCACCGTGGCTCAAACTCTTAGACTGGGAATGAACTCTGTATGCTTAGACATGGAATGAACTCCATATACCTAAGCCAACCCATGAAACGAGTGTGCAAGCGCTTAGTCGGTCAAAGTGATAGAATGCGCAAGTCAGGGATCGACTTGGTCCCCCTGTGCATGTTGCCAGTCTTACTGCCACAACCCTCGGTCTGGCTGGGGCATAGACATGGAATGAACTCCCTATGCCTAAGCCAACCCACGAAATGGGCATGCAGGCGCTCAGCCAGTCGAAAAGGCAGAATGCGTAAGCCGGGGATTGGCCCGATCCACCCTGCGTGCTACCAATCCTGCTGCTGCAACCCTCGGTCCGGTCTAATCTTAGACTGGGAATGAACTCTGTATGCTTAGACTGGGGATGAACTTCGTATGCCTAAGTCAACACATGAAACGAGGGCGCGGGTGCTCAGTCGGTCGGAGAGGCAGAATGCGCAAGACGGGGATCGGCCCGGGCCCCCCTTGCATGCTGTCGATCCTGCTGCTGGTCTAACTATCGTAACCCTCGATCCGGTTTGATCTTAGACTGGGAATGAACTCCATATGCTTAGACATGGAATGAACTCCGTTTGCCTAAGCCAACCCATGAAACGAGCATAGGGGTGCTCAGCCAGTCGGAAAGGTAGAATACGCAAGCCGAGGACCGGCCCGATCTCCCTTGCGTGCTGTTGATCCTCCTACCACCACCCTCGGTCCGATCTGATCTTAGACTGGGAATGAACTCCGTATGCCTAAGTCAACCCACGAAACGAGCATACGAGTGCTGAGCCGATCGGAGAGGCATAATGCATAAGCCGGGGATCAGCCCGGTCCCCCTCTACGTGCTGTCCATCCCGCTGTCACAACCCTCGGTCCGACTGGGGCTTAGACATGGAATGAACTCCCTATGCCTAAGCCAACCCATGAAACGGGCGTGTGGGCGCTCAACCGATCGGAGAGGCAGAATGCTCAAGCCGGGGATCGGCCCGGACCCCCTACGTGCTGTCGATCTTGCTGCCGCAACCCTCGGTCTGATCCAATCTTAGACTAGGAATGAACTCTGTACGCTTAGACTGTGCATGAACTCCGTATGCCTAAGTCAACCCACTACACGAGCGTGCGGACGCTCAGTCGACTAGAGAGGCAAGATGCGCAAGTCGGGGATCAAACGGGTGGTAGGTGGGTTCAAGCACATCTTCATATTTCTGCCATGCCATTGCCATTTTTATGGCTTGTAAATTCATACAATGGTCCCCTAAGCCTTCATGTGAAGTTTCGTGGCAAGACGATCCGTTTTCTATTTTTGATGATTTTTGAAACTTTTTACGGTTTGGGATTTTTTAAAATTTTTAGAAAGAGTTTTTTCCCCAAATTTGGTAGAGGTGATCCTTGTATTTTTTTTGGCATGCACAAAAAAATTGAGCTAAAAATTTGAAGTGGAGAAGATTTTCTGACCGTTTGAAAAAAGTGTCCCCATTTAAAACACTTTAGGGCTACTGCCAGCAAACCTATAAAATCTCAAATGCTCTTTAAGGGGGTGTGAGTTCTCGAGGTTTGATGAGGGATAGGGTGCCAATATAAGGGCCAAGTACCAGCAGACATCGCACATCATGTGCACACACCCCGTCGGAAGCCCCAATGCCACCGGTTAGGCTCTCCGACGATGCTCCGAGATGCTCCGACGATGGTGCCCGGGGCAGAAAAAATGCGGCACCAACACGTGCCTGAGACCAACATGTGCACCGTGGCTCAAACCCTTAGACTGGGAATGAACTCCGTATGCTTAGACATGGAATGAACTCCGTATGCCTAAGCTAACCCATGAAACGAGCGTATGGGCACTCAGTCACCGGATAGGCAGAATGCACAAGCCGGGGATTGGCCCGGTCCCCCTCTGCATGCTACCGGTCACACTGCCAGTCACGCTGCCACAACCCTCGGTCTGACTGGGGCTTAGACATGGAATGAACTCCTTATGCCTAAGCCAACCCACGAAACGGGCGTGCGAGCACTTAGCCGGCCGAAGAGCCAGAATGCGCAAGCTAGGGATCAGCTCGGTCCCCCTACGTGCTGTTGATATTGCTGTCGCAACCCTTGGTCCGGGACGATCTTAGACTAGGAATGAGCTCCATATGCTTAGACTAGGGATAAACTCCGTATGCCTAAGTCAACCCATGAAACGAGCGTGCGGGCGTTCAGTCGACTGAAGAGGTCGATTAGAGAGGTAGAATACGCATGCCGGGGATCAGCCTGACCCCCCTTGTATGCTTCAATCCTGCTACTGGTCCTGCTGCCGCAACCCTCGGTCTGGTCTGATCTTAGACTGGGAATGAACTCCGTATGCTTAGACATGGAATGAACTTCGTATGCCTAAGCCAGCCTACGAAACGAGCGTGTGGGCACTCAACCGATGAGAGAGGTAGAATGTGCAAGTCGAGAATCAACCCGATCCCCCTCTACGTGCTGCCGGTCCCGCTGCCACAACCTTTGATCCGGCTGGGGCTTAGACATGGAATGAACTCTCTATGCCTAAGCCAACCCATTAAACGGGCGTACGGGTGCTCAGTTGGCCAGAGAGGTAGAATGCGCAAGCTGGGGATCGGCTCAGTCCCCCTTGCGTGTTGCCGATCTTGCTACCGTAACTCTCGGTCCGATTCGATCTTAGACTGAAAATGAACTCCGTATGCTTGGACTGGGGATGTACTCCGTATGCCTAAGTCAACCCACTAAACGAGCGTGGGGATGCTCAGTCGACCAGAGAGGCAAGATGCGCAAGTCGGGGATCGAATGGGTGATAGGTGCGTTCAAGCACATCTTCATATTTCTGCCATGCCAATGCCATTTTTATGGCTTGCAAATTCATACAATGGTCCCCTCAGCCTTCATGTGAAGTTTCGTGGCAAGACGACCCGTTTTTTATTTTTCATGATTTGTGACCATTTGAAAAAAGTGTCCCCATTTTAGACACTTTAATGGCTACTAGCAGCAAACCTATAAAATCTCAAATGCTCTTTAAGGGGGTATGAGTTCTCGAGGTTTGATGAGGGATAGGGGGCCAATATAAGGGCCAAGTACCAGCACACACTGCACATCATGTGCTACACCTCCGCGGCCCCCCAATCATCGTAACCCCCAACGCCATCGGTTAGGCTCTCCGACAATGCTTCGGCGACGCTCCGGTGATGGTGCCCCAGGTGAAAAAATTACGGCACCAGCACATGGCCAAGCCTAGCATATGCAACGTGGCTCAAACTCTTAGACTGGGAACGAACTCCGTATGCTTGGATGTGGAATAAACTCCGTATGCCTAAGCCAACCCACGAAATGAGTGTGCAGGCGCTCAGTCGGTCGGAGAGGCAGAATGCGCATACCGGGGATCGACCCGATCCCCCTTTGTGTGCTATCAATCCCGCTGCCACAACCCTCGATCCGGCTGGGGCTTAGACATGGAATGAACTCCCTATGCCTAAGCCAACCAATGAAACGGGTGTACGGGTGCTCAACCGGCCGAAACGGTAGAATGCGCAAGTCAAGGACCGACCCGGTCCCCCCTGCGTGCTACCGATCCTGCTGCCACAACCCATGCTTCAGTCTTATCTTAGACTGGGAATGAACTCCGTATGCTTAGACTGGGGATGAACTCTGAATGCCTAAGTCAACCCACGAAACCAGCGTGCGGACGCTCAGCAGACCAGAGAGGCAGGATGCGCAAGCTGGGGATCTAACGGGTGGTAGGTGGGTTCAAGCGCATCTTCATATTTCTGCCATGCCAATGCCAATTTTATGGCTTGTAAATTCATAGAATGGTCCCCAAAGCCTTCATGCGAAGTTTCGTGAAAACATGACCCATTTTCTATTTTTCATGGTTTTTGAAACTTTTTACAGTTCGAGATTTTTTAAAATTTTTTTAGAAAGAGTTTTGTCCCCAAATTTGGTAGAAGTGATCCTTGTATTTTTGTTGGCATGCATAAAAACATTCAGCTAAAAACTCGAAGTGGAGAAGATTTTGTGACGGTTTGAAAAAAGTGTCCCATTTCAAACACTTTAATGGCTACTGGCAGCAAGCCTATAAAATCTCAAATGCTCTTTAAGGGGGTGTGAGTACTCAAGGTTTGATGAGGGATAGGGGGCCAATATAAGGGCCAAGTACCCGCACCCATTGCATATCATGGGCGCACACCACCCCGGCCCCCCCAATCGTCGGAACCCCCAATGCCGCCGGTTAGGCTCTCTGACGATGCTCCGACGATGGTGTCCCGAGCGAAAAAAATGTGGCTCCAGCACATGCCCGAGCCCAACATGTGCACCATGACTCAAACTCTTAGACTGGGAATGAACTCCGTATGCTTAGACATAGAATGAACTCGGTATGCCTAAGCCAACCCATGAAACGAGCATGCGGGCGCTCAGCCGGCCAGAAAGGTAGAATGCGCAAGCTGGGGATCGACTCGATCCCCCTCTGCGTGCTGCCGGTCCCACTGCCACAACCCTCGGTCCAGCTGGGGCTTAGACATGGAATGAACTCCCTATGAATAAGCCAACCCACGAAATAGGCGTGCGAGGGCTCGGTCGGTCGGAGAGGTAGAATGCGGAAGTAGTGGACGACCCGATCCCTCCTGCGTGCTGTCGCAACCCTCGGTTCGGTCTGATCTTAGACTGGGAATGAACTCCGTATGCTTAGACTAGGGATGAATTTCGTATGCCTAAGTCAACCCACAAAATGAGCGTACGGGCACTCAGTCAGCCGGATAGGCGGGTCGGAGAGGCAGAATGCACAAGCCAGGGATCGGCTCGGTCCCCCCCTACGTGCTACTGATCCTGTTGCTGGTCTTGTTGCCGTAACCCTCGATCCAATCTGATCTTAGACTGGTAATTAGCTCTGTATGCTTAGACATGGAATAAACTCCGTATGCCTAAGCCAACCCATGAAACGAGCGTGCGGGTGCCCAATCAGTCGGAGTGGCAGAATGCGCAAGTCGGGGACCGGCTCGGACCTCCCCTGTGTGCTGTTGATCCTACTATCGCAACCCTCGATCCGGTCCAATCTTAGTCTAGAAATGAACTCCGTATGCCTAAGTCAACCGACGAAATGGGCGTTCGAGCGTTAAGCCGACCGGAAAGGCATAATACGCAAACCGAGGATCGACCCAGTCGCCCTCTGCGTGCTGCCAGTCCCGTTGCCACAACCCTCAGTCCGGCTGGGGCCTAGACATGGAATGAACTCCCTATGCCTAAGCCAACCCATGAAATGGGCGTACGGGTGTTCAATCGATCGGAGAGGCAGAATGCGCAAGTCGAGGATCGGCTCGATCCCCTCTACGTGCTGTCGATCCTACTGTCGCAACCCTCGGTCCGATTCGATTTTAGACTGGGAATGAACTCCTTATGCTTAGATAGAGGATGAACTTCGTATGCCTAAGTCAACCCACGAAACGAGCTTGCGGACGCTCAGTCGACCAGAGAGGCAGGATGCGCAAGCCGGGGATCGAACGGGTGGTAGGTGGGTTCAAGCACATCTTCATATTTCTGCCATGCCAATGCAATTTTTATGGCTTGTAAATTCATACAATGGTCCCCTAAGCCTTCATTTGAAGTTTCATGGAAAGATGACCCGTTTTCTATTTTTCATGATTTTCAAAATTTTTACGGTTCAGGATTTTTTAAAAATTTTTTAGAAAGCGTTTTGTCTCCAAATTTAGCAGAGGCGATCCTTGTATTTTTGTTGGCATGCATAAAAAAATTCAGCCAAAAACTTGAAGTGGAGAAGATTTTGTGACCATTTGAAAAAAGTGTCCCCATTTCAGACAGTTTAATGGCTACTGGCAGCAAACCTATAAAATCTCAAATACTTTTTAAGGGGGTGTGAGTTTTCGAGGTTTGATAAGGGATAGGGGGCCAATATAAGGGTCAAGTACCAGCACCCATCGCACATCATGTGCGCACACCCCCTGGCCCCCCCAATCGCTGGAATCCCTAATGCCGTCGGTTAGGCTCTCCGGCGATGCTTCAACGATGGTGCCCCGAGAGAAAAAAATGTGGCACCAGCATAGGCCCGAGCTCAGCATGTGCACAGTGGCTCAAACTCTTAGACTGGGAATGAACTCCGTATGCTTAGATGTGGAATAAACTCCGTATGCCTAAGCCAACCCACGAAATGAGTGCGCGAGCGCTCAGCCGATCGGAGAGGCAGCATGCGCAAACCGGGAATCAACCTGATCCTCTTTTGCGTGCTGCCGGTCCCGTTGCCACAACCCTCCATCTGACTGGGGCTTAGACATGGAATGAACTCCCTATGTCTAAGCAAACCCATGAAACGGGCGTGTGGGCACTCAGCCGACCGGAGAGGCAGAATGCGCAAGCCAAGGATCAGCCTGGTCCCCCCTACATGCTACCGATCCTGCTACCACAACCCTCGGTCCGATCCGATCTTAGACTCGGAATGAACTCCGTATGCTTAGACTGGGGATGAACTCTGTATGCCTAAGTCAACCCACGAAATGAGTGTGCGGGCATTCAGTCGGCCAGAGAGGCAGAATACGTAAGCTGAGGATCGGCCTGATCCCCCCTACGTGCTACCGATCTTGCTACTGGTCCTGCTGTCGCAACCCTCGGTCTGGTCTGATCTTAGACTGGAAATCAACTCCGTATGCTTTGAAATGGAAAGAACTCTGTATGCCTAAGCCAACCCATGAAACGAGTGTGCGAGCGCTCAGTCGACCGGAGAGGCATAATGTGCATGCCGGGGATCGGCCCGATCCCCTTTTACGTGCTGCCAGTCCTGCTACCACAACCCTCGATCTAGCTAGGGTTGAGACAAGGAATGAACTCCCCATGCCTAAGCCAACCCATGAAACGGACGTGCGGGCACTCAGCTGGTCGGAGAGGTAGAATGTGTAAGCCGAGGATCGGCCTGATCCCCCCTACGTGCTGCCGATCCTGTTACCGCAACCCTCGGTCTGATCCAATCTTGGACTGGGAATGAACTTCGTATGCTTAGACTGGGGATGAACTCCGTATGCCTAAGTCAACCCACGAAACCAGCGTGCGGACGCTCAGCAGACCAGAGAGGCAAGATGCGCAAGCCGGGGATCGAACGGGTGGTAGGTGGGTTCAAGCACATCTTCATATTTCTACCATGCCAATGCCATTTTTATGGCTTTTAAATTCATACAATGGTCCCCTCAGCATTCATGTGAAGTTTCGTGGCAAGACGACCCGTTTTCTATTTTTCAGGATTTTTGAAACTTATTACGATTCGGGATTTTTTAAACTTTTTTTAGAAAGAATTTTGTCTCCAAATTTTGTAGAGGTGATCCTTGTAGTTTTTTTGGCATGCACAAAAACATTCAGCTAAAAACTCGAAGTGGAGAAGATTTTGTGACCATTTGAAAAAAGTGTCCCCATTGCAGACACTTTAATGGCTACTGACAGCAAACCTGTAAAATCTCAAATGCTCTTTAAGGGGGTGTGAGTTCTCGAGGTTTGATGAGGGATAGGGGGCCAATATAAGGGCCAAGTACCAGCACCCATTGTACATCATGTGCACACACCCGCCCGGCCCCCCCAATCGCCAGAACCCCTAATGCCACCAGTTAGGCTCTCCGGCGATGCTTCGACGAAGGTACCTCGAGCGAAAAAAAATGCGGCACCAACACATGCCCGAGCTCAGCATGTGCACTGTGGCTCAAACTCTTAGACTGGGAATGAACTCCATATGCTTAGACATGGAATGAACTCCGTATGCCTAAGCCAACCCACAAAACGAGCGTGCGCGTGCTTAACCGGTCGGAGAGACAGAATGCGCAAGTCAGGGAACAGCCCGGTCCCCTTCTATGTGTTGTTGGTCCCACTGCCACAACCCTCAGTTCAACTGGGGCTTAGACATGGAATGAACTCCCTATGCCTAAGCCAACCCACGAAAAGGGCGTGCGAGGGCTCAGTCGGTCGGAGAGGCAGAATGCGCAAGGGGGGGATCAGCCTGGTCCCTCATGTGTGTTGCCGCAACCCTCGGTCCGGTCTGATCTTAGATTGGGAATGAACTCTGTATGCTTAGACTGGGGATCAACTCCCTATGCCTAAGTCAACCCATGAAACAAGCGTGCGGGCGCTCATCCGACCGAAGAGGCCGACAGGAAAGGTAAAATGCGTAAGCTGGGGATTGACCTGATCCCCCCTGCGTGTTGCCGATCTTGTTGCTGGTCCTACTATCGAAACCCTCGGTCCGATCTTATCTTAGACTAGGAATGAACTCTGTATGCTTAGACATGGAATGAACTCCGTATGCCCAAGCCAACTCACGAAACGAGCGTACGGGTGCTCAGCCAATCGGAAAGGTAGAATGCTCAAGTCGAGGACCGGCCCGATCCCCCCTGTGTGCTATCGATCCTACTACCGCAACCCTCGGTCCGATCCGATGTTAGACTGGGAATGAATTTCATATGCCTAAGTCAACCGAGGAAACGAGCGTTCGGGCGCTGAGCCGACTGGAGAAGCATAATGCGTAAGCCGGGGAATGGCTCGGTCCCCCTCTGCGTGCTGCCAATCCCGTTGCCGCAACCCTCAGTCCGGCTGGGGCTTAGACATGGAATGAACTCCCTATGCCTAAGCTAACCCACGAAACAAGCGTACGGGCGCTCAGCTGGCTGGAGAGGCAGAATGCGCAAGCCGGGGATCGGCCCGGTCCCCCCTGCGTGCTATCGATCCTACTGCCGCAACCCTCGGTCTGGTCCAATCTTAGACTGGGAATGAACTCCGTATGCTTAGGTCAACCCACGAAACGAGAGTGTGGGCGCTCCGGTCGATCGAAGAGGCAGAATGCACAAGCCAAGGATCTACCCGATCCCCCCTACGTGCTTTCGATCCTGCTGCTGGTCCTGCTATCGCAACCCTCGGTCCAGTCCGATCTTAGACTGGGAATGAACTCCGTATGCTTAGACATGGAATGAACTCCGTATGCCTAAGCCAACCTAAGAAACGAGCGTGCGGGTGCTTAGCAGACCGGAGAGGTAGAATGCACAAGTCGCGGACCGACCCGATCCCCCCTATGTGCTATCGATCTTGTTGCCGCAACCTTCGGTTCGGTCTGATCTTAGACTGGGAATGAACTTCATATGCCTAAGTCAACCCATGAAATGAGCGTTCGGGCGCTGAACCGGTCGGAGAGGCATAATATGCAAGCCGAGGATTGGCCCGAGCCCCTCTGTGTGCTGCCGGTCCCGTTGCCACAACCCTTGGTCCGACTGCGGCTTAGACATGGAATGAACTCCCTATGCCTAAGCCAACCCACGAAACGGGCGTTCGGGCGCTCAGCTGGCCGAAGCTGTAAAATGCATAAGCTGGGGATCGACCTGATCCCCCCTGCGTGCGATCGATCCTGCTACCGCAACCCTTGGTCCGGTTTAATCTTAGACTAGAAATGAACTCTGTATGCTTAGACTAGGGATGAACTCCGTATGCCTAAGCCAACCCATGAAATGGGCATGTGGACGCTCAGCCGACCAGAGAGGCAGGATGCACAAGCCGGAGATCGAACGGGTGGTAGGTGGGTTCAAGCACATCTTCATATTTCTACCTTGTCAATGCCATTTTTATGGCTTGTAAATTCATACAATGGTCCCCTAAGCCTTCATGTCAAGTTTCATGGCAAGACGAACCGTTTTTTATTTTTCATGATTTTTGAAACTTTTTACGGTTTGGGATTTTTGAAAATTTTTTTAGAAAACTTTTTCTCCCCAAAATTGGTACAGGTGATCCTTGTATTTTTTTTGGCACGCAAAAAAAAATTCAGCTAAAAACTCAAAGTGGAGAAGATTTTGTGATCGTTCGAAAAAATTGTCCCCATTTCAAATACTTTAATGGCTACTGGCAGCAAACCTATAAAATCTCAAATGCTCTTTAAGGGGGTGTGAGTTCTTGAGGTTTGATGAGGGATAGAGGGCCAATATAAGGGCCAAGTATCAGCACCCATCGCACATCATGTGTGCACACCCTCCCGGCCCACCCAATCGTCGGAACCCCCAATGCCGTCGATTAGGCTCTCTTGCGATGCACTGACGATGCTCCGGTGATGTTGCCTCGGGCAAAAAAAATGTGACACCAGCACTTGCCCAAGCCCAGCATATGCACCGTGGCTCAAACTCTTAGATTGAGAATGAACTCCGTATGCTTAGACATGGAATCAACTCTGTATGCCTAAGCCAACCCACGAAATAAGCGTGCGGGCACTCAGCCGGCCGAAGAGGCAGAATGCGTAAGCCAGGGATCGGCCTGGTTCCCCTTTGCATGTTGCCGGTCCTGCTGCCACTACCCTCAATTTGGCTAGGGCTTAGACATGTAATGAACTCCCTATGCCTGAGTCAACCCACAAAATGAGCTGTCTATCCTGTCATCGTAACCCTCGGTCCGGTCCGATCTTAGACTGGGAATGAACTCCGTATGCTTAGACTAGGGATGAACTCCGTATGCCTAAGTCAACCCATAAAACAAGCGTGCGGGCACTCAGTCGGCTGTAAGGGCCGGCCGAAGAGGCAGAATACGCAAGCCTGGGATCGACCCGATCCCCCCTGCGTGCTGTCGATCCTGCTGCCGCAACCCTTTGTCTAGTTCGATCATAGACTTGGAATGAACTTCGTATGCTTAGATTGGGGTTGAACTCCGTATGCCTAAGTCAACCCATGAAATGAGCGTGCGGCCGCTCAGCCGACCAGAGAGGCAGGATGCGCAAGTCGGGGATCGAACGGGTGGTAGGTGGGTTCAAGCACATCTTCATATTTTTGCTGTGCCAAACCCATTGTTATGGCTTATAAATTCATACAATGGTCCCCTAAGCCTTCATGTGAAGTTTCATGGCAAGCCGACCCGTTTTCTATTTTTCACGATTGTTGAAACTTTTTACGGTTCGAGATTTTTTAAAAAATTTTTAGAAAGAGTTTTGTCCCCAAATTTAGTAGAGGTGATCCTTGTATTTTTGTTGGCATGCACAAAACAATTCAGCTAAAAACTCAGAGTGGAGAAGATTTTGTGACCGTTTGAAAAAAGTGTCCCCATTTCAGACACTTTAATGGCTACTGGCAGCAAACCTATAAAATCTCCAATGCTCTTTAAGGGGGTGTGAGTTCTCAAGGTTTGATGAGGGATAGGGGGCCAATTTTTTCCCAGCCCCCCCAATCGTCGAAACCCCCAATGCCTCCGATTAGGCTCTCCGACGATGTTCCGATGATGGTGCCCCGTGCGAAAAAAATACGGCACCAGCACATGTCTGAGCCCAGCATGTGCACCGTGGCTCAAACTCTTTGACTAGGAATGAACTCTATATGCTTAGACATGGAATGAACTCCGTATGCCTAAGCCAACCCACGAAACGAACGTACAAGCGCTTAGCTGGCCGGAGAGACAGAATGCGCAGGTCAGGGATTAGCCCGGTCCCTTTTTTTGAGCTGTCGGTCCCACTGCCACAACCCTCGATCCAACTGGGGCTTAGACATGGATTGAACTCCCTATGCCTAAGCCAACCCACGAAACGGGCGTACAGGTGCTCCACCGGCCGGAGAGGCAGAATGTGCAAGCGGGGATTGGCTTGATCCCCCCTGCGAGCTACCGATCTTGTTGCAGCAACCCTCAGTCCAGTCTGATCTTAGACTGGGAATGAACTCTGTATGCTTAGACTGGAGATGAACTCCGTATGCCTAAGTCAACCCATGAAACGAGTGTGCGGGCGCTCAGTCGGCCGGAGAGGCAGGATGCGCAAGTCGGGGATCAAACGGGTGGTAGGTGGGTTCAAGCACATCTTCATATTTTTGATGTGCCGATGCCATTTTTTTGGCTTGTAAATTGATACAATGGTCCCTTAAGCCTTCATGTGAAGTTTCGTGGCAAGACGACCCGTTTTCTATTTTTCACGATTTTGGAAACTTTTTCAGGTTCGGGATTTTTTAAAATCTTTTTAGAAAGAGTTTATTCCCCAAATTGGTAGAGGTGATCCTTGTATTTTTGTTGGCATGCACAAAAAAATTAAGCTAAAAACTCAAAGTGAAGAAGATTTTGTGACCGTTTGAAAAATGTGTCCCCATTTCAGACACTTTAATGCCTACTGGCAGCAAACCTATAAAATCTCAAATGCTCTTTAAGGGGGTGTTAGTTCTCAAGGTTTAATGAGGGATAGCGGGCCAACATAAAGGTCAAGTACCAGCACCCATCGCACATCATGTGCGCACACCCCCCGGCCCCACCAATCGTAAGAACCCACAATACCGTCAGTTAGGCTCTTCGGCGATGCTCCGACGATGGTGCCCCAAGCGTAAAAAATGCGGCACCAGCACATGCCCGAGCCCAGCGTGTGCACCGTGGCTCAAACTCTTAGATTGGGAATGAACTCCGTATGCTTAGACCTGGAATGAACTCCGTATGCCTAAGCTAACCCATGAACGAGCGTGCGGGCGCTCAACTGGCCGGAGAGGTAGAATGCGCAAGCCGGGGATCGACCCAATCCCCCTCTACGTATTGCCAATCTCGCTGCCATAATCCTCAGTCCGGCTGGGGCTTAGACATGGAATGAACTCCGTATGCCTAAGCCAACCCATGAAACGGGCGTGCGGATGCTCAGTCGACCAGAGAGGCAGGATGCGTAAGTCGGGGATCGAACGGGTGGTAGGTGGGTTCAAGCACATCTTCATATTTCTGCCATGCCAATGCCATTTTTATGGCTTTTAAATTCATACAATGGTCCCCTAAGCCTTCATGTGAAGTTTCGTAGCAAGACGACCCATTTTCTATTTTTCATGATTTTTGAAACTTTTTATGGTTCGGGATTTTTTAAAATTTTTTTAGAAATAGTTTTGTCCTAAAATTTGGTAGAGGTGATCCTTGTATTTTTGTTGGCATGTACAAAAAGGTACAGCTAATAACTCAAAGTGGAGAAAATTTTGTGATCGTTTGAAAAAAGTGTCCCCATTTCAAACACTTTAATGGCTACTGGCAGCAAACCTATAAAATCCCAAATGCTCTTTAAAGGGGTGTGAGTTCTCGAGGTTTGATGAGGGATAGGGGGCCAATATAAGAGTCGAGTACCAGCACCCACTGCACATCATGTGTGCACCACCCCGGCCCCCTCAATCGTCGGAACCCCCAATGCCACCGGTTAGGCTCTCCGGTGATGCTCCGACGATGGTGCCCCGAGTGAAAAAAATGCGGACCAGCACATGCCCGAGCCCAGCATGTGCACCGTGGCTCAAAGTCTTAGACTGGGAATGCTCTCCGTATGCTTAGACATGGAATGAACTCCATATGCCTAAGCCAACCCACGAAATGAGCGTGCGGGCACTCAGCTGATCAGAGAGGTAGAATGCGCAAGCCGGAGATCAGCTCGGTCCCCCTCTTCGTGCTGTCGATCTCGCTGTCGTAACCCTCAGTCCAACAGGGGCTTAGACATGGAATGAACTCCCTATGCCTAAGCCAACCCACGAAATGGGCGTACGGGCCCTCAGCCGGCCAGAGAGGCAGAATGCGCAAGCTGAGGATCGGCCTGATCCCCCCTGCGTGCTACCGATCCTGCTATCGTAACCCTCAGTCCGGTCTGATCTTAGACTGGGGATGAACTCTGTATGCCTAAGTCAACCCATGAAACGAGCGTGTGGGCGCTCAGACGGTCGGAGAGGATGGTCGAAGAGGCAGAATGCGTAAGCCGGGGATCGACCCGGTCCCCTCTACGTTCTATCGATCCTGCATGCTATCGATCCTGCTGCTGGTCCTATTGTAGCAACCCTTGGTCTGGTCCGATCTTAGACTAGGAATGAACTCCGTATGCTTATACATGGAATGAGCTCTGTATGCCTAAGCCAACCCATGAAACTAGCGTGCGGGCACTCAGCCAACCGGAGAGGTAGAATGTGCAAGTTGGGGACTGGCCTGGTCCCCTCCTGCGTGCTGTCGATCCTGCTATCGCAACCCTCGATCCGGTCCAATCTTAGACTGGGAATGAACTCTGTACTACTAAGTCAACTCACGAAATGAGCGTTCGGGCGTTGAGCCGACTGGAGAGGCATAATGCGCAAGTTGGGGATCAACCTGGTCCCCCTCTGCGTGCTGCCGGTCTCGTACCACAACCCTTAGTCCTATTAGGGCTTAGACATGGAATGAACTCCCTATTTTTAAGCCAACCCATAAAACGGGCGTGCGGGCGCTCAGTTGGCCGAAGAGACAGAATGCGTAAGCCAGGGATCAGTCCGGTCCCCCCTGCATGCTGTCGATCTTGCTGTCGTAACCCTCGGTCCGATTTGATCTTAGACTGGGAATGAACTCGGTATGCTTAGACTGGGGATGAACTCCGTATGCCTTAGTCAACCCATGAAATGAGCGTGCAGACGCTTAGCCGACCAGAGAGGCAGGATGCGTAAGCTGGGGATCGAAGGGGTGGTAGGTGGGTTCAAGGACATCTTCATATTTCTACCGTGCCAATGCCATTTTTATGGCTTGTAAATTCATACAATGGTCCCCTAAGCCTTCATGTGAAGTTTCGTGGGTAGAGGTGATCCTTGTATTTTTGTTGGCATGCATTCAGCTCAAAACTCAAAGTGGAGAAGATTTTGTGACCATTTGAAAAAAAAGTCCCCATTTTAGACACTTTAATGGCTACTGGCAGCAAACCTATAAAATCTCAAATGCTCTTTAAGGGGGTGTGAGTTGTCTAGGTTTGATGAGGGATAGGGGGCCAATATAAGGGCCAACTACCAGCACCCATCGCACATCATCTGCACACAACCCCCGGCCCCCCTAATCGTTTGAACCTCCAATGCCGCCAGTTAAGCTTTTCGGTGATTCTCCGGCGATGGTGCCTCGGGCAAAAAAATACGGCACCAGCACATGCCCGAGCCTAGCATGTGCACCGTGGCTCAAAATCTTAGACTGGGAATGAACTCCGTATAGTTGGACGTGGAATGAACTCCGTATGCCTAAGCCAACCCATGAAACGAGCGTGCGGGCGCTCAGCCGGTCAAAGAGGTAGAATACGCAAGCCGAGGATCGACCCGATCCCACCCTGCGTGCTGTCGATCCTGCTACTAGTCCTGCTACCGCAACCCTTGGTCCGGTCTGATCTTAGACAAGGAATGAACTCCGTATGCTTAGACATGGAATGAACTCCGTATGCCTAAGCCAACCCACGAAACGAGCGTGTGACGCTCAGCCAACCGGAGAGGTAGAATGTGTAAATCGGGGACCGATTCGGTCCCCCCTTTGTGCTGTCGATCCTGCTACCGTAATCCTCGGTCCGGTCTGATCCTAGACTGGGAATGAACTCCGTATGCCTAAGTCAACCCACATAACGAGCGTTCGGGCGCTCAGCCAGCCAGAGAAGCATAATACGCAAGCTGGGGATCGGCTCGATCCCCTTCTGCGTGCTGTCGGTCCCACTGCCACAACCCTCGATCCGGCTGGGGCTTAGACATGGAATGAACTCCCTATGCCTAAGCCAACCAATGAAATGGGCATGCGGGCTCTCAGTCGACCGGAGAGGCAGAATGCGCAAGCCGGGGATCGGCCCGATCTCCTCTTCGTGCTGCCGATCCTGCTACCGCAACCTTCGATCCAGTCTGATCTTAGACAAGGAATGAACTCGATATGCTTAGACTAGGGATGAACTCCGTATGCCTAAGCCAACCCACGAAACAAGCGTGCGGATGCTCAGTCGGTCGGAGAGGCAGAATGCATAAGCCAGGGATCAGCCTGGTCCTCCTCTGCGTGCTGCTGGTCCTATTACTACAACTCTCGGTCCGGTTGGGGTTTAGACATGGAATGAACTCCTTATGCCTAAGCCAATCCATAAAACGGGCGTGCGGGCGCTCAACCGGATGAAGAGTTAGAATGCGCCAGCTGGGGATCGGCCTGGTCCCCCCTGCGAGCTAAAGATCCTACTGCCACCACCCTCGATCCGGTCTGAACTTAGACTGGGAATGAACTCCGTAAGCTTAGACTAGGGATGAACTCCGTATACCTAAGTCAACCCACGAAACGAGCGTGCGGACGCTCAGCCGACCAGAGAGGCAAGATGCACAAGCCGGGGATCGAACGGGTGGAAGATGGGTTCAAGCATATGGAATGAACTCTGTATGCCTAAGCCAACCCATGAAATGAGCGTGCGGGCGCTCAGCCGGCCGAAGAGGCAGAATGCGCAAGCCAGGGACCCGTTCGGTCCCCCTCTACATGCTACCAGTTCCGCTGCCACAACCCTAGATCTAGCTGGGGCTTAGACATGGAATGAACTCTCTATGCGTAAGCCAACCCATGAAACGGGCGTACGGGCGTTCAGTCGACCGGAGAGGCAGAATGAGCAAGCCGGGGATCGGCCCGGTCCCCCCTGCATGCTATCGATCCTGTTGCCACAAACCTCAGTTCGGTCTGATCTTAGACTGGGAATGAACTCGATATGCTTAGATTGGGGATGAACTCCGTATGCCTAAGTTAACCCATGAAATGAGCGTGCGGGCGCTCAGCCGGTCGAAGAGGCAGAATGCGCAAGCTGGGGATCGGCCTGGTCCCCTACTGCGTGTTACCGGTCACGCTACCACAAACCTCGGTCCGACTGGGGCTTAGACATGGAATGAACTCCCTATGCCTTAGCCAACCCACGAAACGGGCGTGCGGGCACTCAGCCGGCCGGAGAGGCAGAATACGCAACCCTCATCCGGATCGATCTTAGACTGGGAATGAACTCCGTATGCCTAAGTCAACCCACAAAATGAGCGTTCGGGTGCTGAGCCGACTGGAGAGGCATAATGCATAAGCCGAGCATAGGCCCGTTGCACATCTTCGTGCTGTTAGTCCTGCTACCACAACCCTCAGTCCGACTAGGGCTTACACATCGAATGAACTTTCTATGCCTAAACCAACCCACGAAAAGGGCGTACGGGTGCTCAGCCGGCCAGAAAGGTAGCATACGCAAGCCGGTGACCGACCCAGTCCTCCCTTCATGTTGACGATCCTGCTGCCACTACCTTCGGTCTGGTTCGATCTTAGACTGGGAATGAACTCCTTATGCCTAAGTCAACCCATGAAATGAGTGTTCAGGTGCTGAACTAGCCAGAGATGCATAATGCGTAAGCCGGGGATCGACCCGGTCCCTCTCTACGTACTGTCGGTCCCGTTGCCACAACCCTCGGTCTAATCCGATCTTAGACTGGAAATGAACTCTGTATGCTTAGACATGGAATGAACTCTATATGCCTAAGCCAACCCATCAAACGAGTATGTCGGCACTCAACCGACCGGACATGTAAAATGCATAAGTCGAGGATCAACCCGATCCCCCTCTGCGTGTTGCTAGTCCCGCTGCCATAATCATCGGTCCAACTGGGGCTTAAACATGGAATGAACTCCCTATGCCTAAGCCAACCCATGAAATGCGCGTGCGGGCCATCAACCGGTCGGAGAGGCAGAATGCGTAAGCCGAGGATCAGTCCGATCCCCCCTGCGTGCTGTCGATCCTGTTGTCGCAACCCTTGGTCTGGTCTGATCTTAGACTGGGAATGAACTCCATATGCTTAGATTGGGGATGAACTCCGTATGCCTAAGTCAACCCACGAAACGAGTGTGCGAGCGTTCAACCGACCGAAGAGGTCGGTCGGAGAGGCAGAATGTGTAAGCCAGGGATCGGCTCGATCCCCCCCTGCGTGCTGCCGATCCTGCTATCGCAACCCTCGGTCTGGTCTGATCTTAGACTAGGAATGAACTCCATATGCTTAGACATGGAATGAACTCCGTATTCCTAAGCCAACCCACAAAACCAGCGTGCGGGCGCTCAACCGATCGGAAAGGCAAAATACATAATCCATGGACCGAACCAGTCCCCCCTGCATGTTGTTGATCCTGCTGTCGCATCCCTCGATCCGGTTCAATCTTAGATTGGGAATGAACTCTGTATGCCTAAGTCAACCCATGACACGAGCGTTCGGGCGCTGAGCCGACTGGAGAGGCATAATGCGCAAGTCGAGGATAGGCCCGGTCCCCCTCTGCGTGCTGCCGATCCCACTGCCACAACCCTCGATCCAGCTGGGGCTTAGACATGTAATGAACTCCCTATGCCTAAGCCAACCTACGGAACGGGCGTGCGGGCGCTCAGTCAGCTGGAGAAGCAGAATGTGCAAGCCGAAGATCGGCCCGGTCCCCCTTACGTGCTGCCGATCCTACTGTCGCAACCCTCGATTCGGTCTGATCTTAGACTGGGAATGAACTCCATATGCTTAGGCTGGGGATGAACTCCGTATGCCTAAGTCAACCCACGAAACGAGCGTGCGGACATTCAGCCGACCAGAGAAGCAGGATGCACAAGCCGGGGATCGAACGAGTGGTAGGTGGGTTCAATCAGATCTTCATATTTCTGCCATGCCAATGCCTTGGCTTGTAAATTCATACAGTGGTCCCCTAAGCCTTCATGTGAAGTTTCATGGCAAGACGAACCGTTTTCTATTTTTCACAAATTTTGAAACTTTTTGCAGTTCAAGATTTTTTAAATATTTTTTAGAAAGATTTTTGTCCCCAAATTTGGCAGAGGTGATCCTTGTATTTTTTTTAGCATGCACAAAAAAATTCAGCTAAAAACTCAAAGTGGAGAAGATTTTGTGATCGTTTGAAAAAAGTGTCCCCATTTCAGACACTTTAATGGCTACTGGCAGCAAACCTATAAAATCTCAAATGCTCTTTAAGGGGGTGTGTGTTCTTGAGGTTTGATGAGGGATAGGGGGCCAATATAAGGGCCAAGTACCAGCACCCATCGCACATCATGTTCGCACACCCCTCGGCCCAACCAATCACTGGAACCCCCAATGTCGTCGGTTAGGCTCTCCGATGACGCACCGACGATGCTCCGATGGTGGAGCCCTGGGCAAAAAAAATGTGGCACCAGTAGATGTCCGAGCCTAGCATGTGTGCTGTGGCTCAACCTCTTAGACTGGGAGTGAACTCTGCATGCTTAGACATGGAATGAACTCTGTAGGCCTAAGCCAACCCACGAAACGAGCGTGCGGGCGCTCAACCGGTCGGAGAGGTAGAATGCGCAAGCTGAGGATCGACCCGATCCCCCTTTACGTGCTGTTGGTCCCATTTCCATAACCCTCAGTCTGGCTGGGGCTTAGACATGGAATGAACTCCCTATGCCTAAGCCAACCCACGAAACGGGCATGCGGGTGCTCAATCGGCCGGAGGGGTAGAATGCGTAAGCCGAGGATCAACCTGGTCCCCCCTGCGTGCTGTCAATCCTACTACCGTAACCATCGGTCCGGTCTGATCTTAGACTAGGAATGAACTTCGTATGCCTAGAGTAGGGATGAACTCAGTATGCCTTAGTCAACTCACGAAACGAGCATGCGGGCACTCAACCGATCGAAAAGGCCGGTCGGAGAGGCAGAATACGCAAGCTAGGGATCAGTTTGATCCCCCCTACGTGCTACCGATCCTGCTGGTGGTCCCGCTACCACAACCCTCGATCCAGCTGGGGCTTAGACGTGGAATGAACTCCCTATGCCTAAGCGAACCCACAAAATGGGCATGCGAACGCTCAGTCGACCGGAGAGGCAGAATGTGCAAGCCAGGGATCGACCCGATCCCCCCTACGTGCTATCGATCCTGCTGCCACAACCCTCGATCTGATCTGATCTTAGACTGGGAATGAACTTCGTATGCTTAGACTGGGGATGAACTCCGTATGCCTAAATCAACCCACGAAACGAGCGTATGGGCGCTCAGTCGACCAGAGAGGCAGAATGCGTAAGTCGGGGATCGACCTGATCCCCCCTGCGTGCTACCGATCCTACTGCTGGCCTACTATCGCAACCCTCTGTCCGGTCAGATTTTAGACTGGGAATGAACTCCGTACGCTTGGATATGGAATGAAATCCGTATGCCTAAGCCAACCCACGAAACGAGCGTACAGCGCTCAGTTGGCCGGAGAGGTAGAATGCTCAAGCCAGGGACCGACCCGGTCCCCCCTACGTGCTGTCGATCCTACTGCCACAACCCTTGGTTCGGTCTGATCTTAGACTGGGAATGAACTCCGTATGCCTAAGTCAACCCACCAAACGAGCGTTCGAGCGTTGAGCTGGCTGGAGAGGCATAATGCGCAAGTCGAGGATTGGCCTGGTCCCCCTCTACGTGCTGTTGGTCTTGCTGCCACAACCCTCTGTCTGACTGGGGCTTAGACATGGAATGAACTCCTTATGCCTAAGCCAACCCACGAAACGGGCGTGTGGGTGCTCAACCGGCCAGAGAGGTAGAATGCACAAGTCGGGGATCAGCCTGATCCCCCCTGCATGCTACTGATCCTACTGTCGCAACCCTCGGTCTGGTTTGATCTTAGACTAGGAACGAACTCCATATGCTTAGACTGGGGATAAACTCCGTATGCCTAAGTCAACCCACGAAATGAGCGTGCGGACGCTCAGTCGACCAGAGAGGCAAGATGCGCAAGTTGGGGATCGAACGGGTGGTAGGTGGGTTCAAGCACATCTTTATATTTTTGCCATGCCAATGCCATTTTTATGGCTTTCCGGTGATTCTTCGGTGATGCTCTGATAATGGTGCGTCGGGTGAAAAAAATATGGCACTAGCACATGCCCGAGCCCAGTATGTGCACCATGGCTCAAACTCTTAGATTAGAAATGAACTCCGTATGCTTAAACATGGAATGAACTCTGTATGCCTAAGCCAACCCACGAAACGAGCGTGCAGGCACTCAACCGACCAGAGAAGTAGAATACGCAAGTCAAGGATCAGACCGGCTCAGTCCCCCTAGTATTGTCGATCCTACTGCCGTAACCCTTGGTCCGATCTGATCTTAGACTGGGAATGAACTCCGTATGCCTAAGTCAACCCACAAAACGAGCTTTCAGGCGCTGAGCCAGCCGGAGAGGCATAATGCGTAAGCCAAGGATTGGCCCGGTCCCCCTCTGCGTGCTGCCATTCCCACTTCCATAACCCTCGATTTGGCTGGGGCTTAGACATGGAATGAACTCCCTATGCCTAAGCCAACCCATGAAACGGGCGTGAGGGCACTCAGTCGGCCGGAGAGGCAGAATGCGCAAGCTGAGGATCAGCCCGATCCTCCTTGCGTGCTACCGATCCTACTACCGCAACCCTCAATCTGGTCTGATCTTAGATTGGGAATGAACTTTGTATGCTTAGACTGGCGATGAACTCCGTACGCCTAAGTCAACCCACGAAACAGGCGTGTAGACGCTCAACTGACCAGAGAGACAGGATACGCAAGTCGGGGATCGAACGGGTGGTAGGTGGGTTCAAGCACATCTTCATATTTCTCCATGCCAATGCCATTTTTATGGCTTGTAAATTCATACAATGGTCCCCTAAGCCTTCATGTGAAGTTTTGTGGCAAGATGACACGTTTTCTATTTTTCACGACTTTCAAAACTTTTTGCGGTTCGGGATTTTTTTAAATTTTTTTAGAAAGAGTTTTGTCAACAAATTTGGTAGAGGTCATCCTTGTATTTTTGTTGGCATGCAAAAAAAAATTTACCTTAAAACTTGAAGTGGAGAAGATTTGGTGACCATTTGAAAAAAGTGTCCCCATTTCAGTCACTTTAATGGCTACTGGCAGCAAACCTATAAAATCTCAAATGCTCTTTAAGGGGGTGTGAGTTCTTGAGGTTTGATGAGGGATAGGCGGCCAATATAAGGGCCAAGTACCAGCACCCATTGCACATCATGTGCGCACACCCCCCGGCCCCTCCAATCGTCGAAACCCCCAATGCGGTCGGTTAGGCTCTCCGGTGATGCTCCGGCGATGATTCGACATGGTGCCTCGAGCAAAAAAATACGACACCAGCACATGCCCGAGCCCAGCATGTGCACCGTGGCTCAATCTCTTAGTCTACGAATAAACTCCGTCTGCTTGGACATGGAATGAACTATGTATGCCTAAGCCAACCCACGAAACGAGCGGGCAGGCGCTCAACCGGTCGGAGAGGTAGAATGCGCAAGTCGGGGATCAACTCGATCCCCCTCTGCGTGCTATCGGTCTGGCTGCCACAACCCTCGATCTGGCTGGGGCTTAGACATAGAATGAACTCCCTATGCCTAAGCCAACCCACGAAACGGGCATGCGGGCGCTCAGCCTACCAGAGAGGCAGAATGAGCAAGTCAGGGATCGACCCGATCCCACCTGCGTGCTATCGATCCTGCTAACGTAACCCTCAGTTCGATCTGATATTAGATTGGGAATGAACTCCGTATGCCTAAGTCTACCCATGAAACGAGCGTTCGGGCGCTGAGCCGATCGGAGAGGCATAATATGCAAGTTGGGGATTGACTAGATCCCCCTCTGTGTGCTACCAGTCCCGTTGCCACAACCCTCGGTCTGACTGGGACTTAGACATGGAATGAACTCCCTATGCCTAAGACAACCCATGAAACGAGCTTGCGGGTGCTCAGTCGGCCGGAGAGGCAGAATGCGCAAGTCGGGGACCGACCCGGTCCCCCTTGCGTGCTATCGATCTTGCTATCACAACCCTCGGTCTGATCCAATCTTAGACTGGGAATGAACTGGAAAGGCATAATACACAAGCTGGGGATCGGCCCGGTACCCTTCTACGTGCTGCCGATCCCACTGCCACAACCCTCGGCCCGGTTGAGGCTTAGACATGGAATGAACTCCTATGCCTAAGCCAACACACGAAACAGGCATACGGGCGCTCAACCGGCTAGAAAGGCAGAATGCGCAAGCCGGAGATCGGCCTGGTCCCCCTTGCATGCTACCGATCCTACTGTCGCAACCTTCGGTTGGTCCGATCTTAGGCTGGGAATGAACTCTGTATGCTTAGACATGGAATGAACTCCGTACGCCTAAGCCAACCCACGAAATGAGCGTGTCGGTGCTCAGCTGGTCTGAGAGGCAGAATGCGCAGGCCGGGGATCGGTCCGATCCCTCCTGCGTGCTACCGATCCTGCTACCACAACCCTCGTTCTGGTCTGATCTTAGACTGGGAATGAGCTTCATATGCTTAGACTGGGGATGAACTCCGTATGCCTAAGTCAAACCACGAAACGAGCGTGCGGACGCTCAGCCGACCAGAGAGCCAGGATGCGTAAGCTGGGGATCGAAAGGGTGGTAGGTGGTTTCAAGCACATCTTCATATTTTTGCCATGCCAATGCCATTTTTATGGCTTGTAAATTCATACAATGGTCCCCTAAGCCTTGATGTGAGGTTTCACGGCAAGACGACCTGTTTTCTATTTTTCATGATTTTCAAAATTGTTTGCAGTTCGGGATTTTTTAAACTTTTTTTAGAAAGAGTTTTGCTACCAAATTTAGTGGAGGTGATCCTTTTATTTTTATTGGCATGCACAAAAAAATTCAGCTAAAAACTCGAAGTGGAGAAGATTTTGTGACCGTTTGAAAAAAGTGTCCCCATTTCAAACACTTTAATGGTTATTGCCAGCAAACGTATAAAATCTCAAATGCTCTTTAAGGGGGTGTGAGTTCTCAAGGTTTGATGAGGGATAGGGGGCCAATATAAGGGCCAAGTACCAGCACCCATCGTACATCATGTGTGTAAACCCCTCGGTCCCCCCAATCACCGGAACCCCCACTGCCGTCGGTTAGGCTCTCCGGTGATGCTCCGGCGATGCTTCGGCGATGGTGCCCTGGGTGAAAAAAATGTGGCACCAGCACATGCCCGAGCCTAGCATGTGCACCATGGCTCAAACTCTTAGACTACGAATGAACTCCGTATGCTTGGACATGGATTGAACTCCGTATGCCTAAGCCAACCCACGGAATGAGTGTACGGGCGCTCAGCAGGCAGAATGTGCAACCCTCGGTCCGGTCTGATCTTAGACTGGGAATGAACTCCATATGCTTAGACATGGAATGAACTCCTTATGAATAAGCCACCCCATGAAATGAGCGTGCGGCACTCAACCGATCGAAGAGGCAGAATGCGCAAGTTAGGGACAGGCCCCATCCCACCCTGCGTGCTGTCGATCCAGCTGCCGCAACCCTCGGTCTGGTCCGATCTTAGACTGGGAATGAACTCCGTATGCTTAATTCAACCCACAAAACATGCGTTCGGGCACTGAGCCGGCCGGAGAGGATAATGCACAAGCCAGGGATTAGCCCGGTCCCTTTTTGCGTGCTATCGGTCCCACTACCATAACCCTCAGTCCAGTTGGGGCTTAGACATGGAATGAACTCCCTATGCCTAAGCCAACCCATGAAACAGGCGTGCGGGCACTCAACCGGTCGAGAGGTAGAATGCGTAAGCTGGGGATCGGCCTGGCCCTCCTGCGTGCTGTCAATCCGGCTACCGCAACCCTCGGTCCGATCTGATCTTAGACTAGGAATGAACTCCTTATGCTTAGACTAGGGGTGAACTTCGTATGCCTAAGTCAACCCATGAAACATGCGTGTGGGCGCTCAACCGATCAGAAAGGCCGATCGAAGAGACAGAATGCGCAAGTCGGGGATCGGCTCGTTCCCCCCTGCGTGCTATCGATCCTGCTGTTGGTCCTACTGTCGCAACCCTTGGTCCGATCCGATCTTAGACTGGGAATGAACTCCATATGCTTAGACATTGAATGAACTCCGTATGCCTAAGCCAACCCACGAAATGAGCATGCGGGTGCTCAGTCGACCGAAAAGGTAGAACGCGTAAGCCGAGGACTGACTTGATCTCCACTATGTGCTATCGATCCTGCTGTCACAACTCTCGATTCGATTCGATCTTAAACTGGGAATGAACCCCGTATGCTTAGACATGGAATGAACTCCGTATGCCTAAGTCAACCCATGAAACAAGCATGTAGGTGCTCAATCGATCGGAGAGGCAGAATGCGTAAGCCGAGGATTAGCCCAGTCCCCCTTGCGTGCTTTTGATCCTACTGCTTAGATTGGGAATGAACTCCGTATGCCTTAGTCAATGCACGAAATAAGCGTTTGAGCATTGAGCCGACCGGAGAGGCATAATGCACAAGTCGAGGATCAACCTAGTCCCTTTCTGCGTGCTACCGGTCCCACTGCCACAATCCTTGGTCTGGCTGGGGCTTAGACATGGAATGAACTCCCTATGCCTAAGCCAACCCATAAAACGGGAGTCCGGGTGCTCAGCATGCCGGAGAGGCAGAATGCACAAACCGGGGATCGGCTCGATCCCTCCTGCGTGCTGTCGATCTTGCTATCGCAACCCTCAGTCCGATTCGATCTTAGACTGGGAATGAACTCTGTATGCTTAGACTGGGGATGAACTCCGTATGCCTAAGTCAACTAATGAAACAAGCGTGCCAGCACTCATCCGATCGGAGAGGCAGAATGTGCAAGTCGAGGATCAGCCCGATCCCCCCTACGTGTTGTCGATCCTACTACTTAGACTGGGAATGAACTCTGTATGCTTAAGTCAACCCACGAAACAAGTGTTTGGGCGCTGAGCTGGTCGGAAAGGCATAATGCACAAGTCGACGATCGACCCAGTCCCCTTCTACGTGCTACCGATCTCGCTGCCACAGCCCTTGGTCCGGTTGGGGCTTGACATGGAATGAACTCCCTATGCCTAAGCCAACCCACGAAACGGGTGTTCGAGCACTCAACCGGCTGGAGAGGCAGAATCCACAAGCCAGGGATAGGCCCGGTCCCCCTCTACGTGCTACCGATACTGCTGCCATAACCCTCAGTCCGACTGGGGCTTAGACTTGGAATGAACTCCGTATGCCTAAGCCAACCCACGAAACGAGCATGCGGGTGTTCAGCCGACCGGAGAGGCAGAATGCTCAAGCCAGGGACCAACCCGGTCCCCTTACGTGTTGTCGATCTTACTGCCATAACCCACGGTTCGGTCTGATCTTAGACTAGGAATGAACTCCGTATGCCTAAGACAACCCATGAAACGAGTGTTCGGGCGCTGAACCGACCGGAGAGGCATAATGCACAAGCCAGGAAACGACCCGATTCCCCCTCTGCGTGCTGCCGATCCCCCTGCCACAACCCTCTGTCCGACTGGGGCTTAGACATGGAATGAACTCCCTATGCCTAAGCCAACCCATGAAACGGGTGTGCGGGCACTCAGCGGGCTGGAGAAGCAGAATGTGCAAGCCGAGGATCGACTCGATCCCCCTCTGTATGCTGTCGGTCCTACTACCACATCCCTCGGTCTGACTGGAGCTTAGACATGGAATGAACTCCTTATGCCTAAGCCAACCCACGAAACAGTCGTGCAGGCACTCAACCGACTGGAGAGGCAGAATGCACAAGTCGGAGATCTGCCCAATCCCCTCTGCGTGCTGTCGATCCTATTACCACAACCCTCAGCCCGGTCCGATCTTAGATTGGGAATGAACTCCGTATACTTAGACTGGTGATGCACTCCGTATGACTAAGTTAACCCACGAAATGAGTGTGCGGGCGCTCAACCGACCGGAGAGGCAGAATGTGCAAGCCAGGGATTGGCCCAGTCCCCCCTGCGTGCTACCGATCCTGCTGCTAGTCCTGCTACCACAACCATCGGCCCTGTCCGATCTTAGACTGGGAATGAAATCCGTATGCTTAGGCATGGAATGAACTCCGTATACTTACGCCAACCCATGAAACGAGCATGCGGGTGCTCAGTCGATCGGAGAGGCAGAATGCGCAAGCCGAGGACCGACTCGATCCCCCTCTGCGTGCTGTCGATCCTACTGTTACAACCTTCCGTTCGATCCGATCTTAGACTGGGAATGAACTCCGTATGCTTAGACTGGGGATGAACCCCGTATGCCTAAGTCAACACACGAAGTGAGCATGCAGGCACTCAACAAGTCGGAGAGGTCGATCGGAGAGGCAGAATGCGTAAGTCGGGGATCGACCCGGTCCTCCCTGCATGCTGTCAATCCTGTTGCTGGTCCTACTGCCACAACCCTCGGTCTGGCCCGATCTTAGACTGGGAATGAACTCCGTATGCTTAGACATGGAATGAACTCTGTATGCCTAAGCCAACCCACAAAACGAGCGTACGATCGCGCAGTCGGTCGAAAAGGCAAAATGTGCAAGTCAGGGACCGACCCGATCCTCCCTTACGTGCTGTCGATCCTGTTGCCGCAACCCTCAGTCTGGTCCGATCTTAGACTGGGAATGAACTCCGTATGCCTAAGTCAACCCACGAAACGAGCGTTCGGGCGCTGAGCTGGCCTAAGAGGCATAATGCGTAAGTTGAGGATCGACCCGATCCCTCTCTGTCTACTGTCGGTCCCGCTGCCATAACCCTTGGTCCGACTGGGGCTTAGACATGGAATGAACTCCCTATGCCTAAGCCAACCCATGAAATAGGCGCGCGGGCACTCAGCCAGCCGAAAAGGTAGAATGCGTAAGCCAAGGATCGGCTCGACCCCCCCTGTGTGCTGTCGATGCTATTGCGTAACCATCGGTCTGGTTCGATCTCAGACTAGGAGTGAACTCTGTATGCTTAGACTGGGGATGAACTCCGTATGCCTAAGTCAACCCATGAAACGAGCGTGCGGGTGCTCAGTCGGCCAGAAAGGCATAATGCGCAAGCCGAGGATTAGCTCGGTCCCCCTCTGTGTGCTGTCGATCCCGCTGCCAGTCCTGCTGCCACAACCCTCAGTTTGGATAGGGCTTAGACATGGAATGAACTCCATATGCCTAAGCCAACCCACGAAACAAGCGTACAGGTGCTCAACAGGTCAGAGAGGCAGAATGCGCAAGCCGTGGATCAGTCCGATCCCCCTTGCGTGCTACCGATCCTGCTACTGGTCCTGCTGGCACAACCCTCGATCGGGTTCGATCTTAGACTGGGAATGAACTCTGTATACTTAGACATGGAATGAACTCCGTATGCCTAAGCCAACCCATGAAACGAGCCTACAGGCGATCAGTCGACCGAAAAGGCAAAATGCACAAGTCGAGGACCGTCTTGGTCCCCCCTGTATGCTGTCGATCCTGTTGCCGTAAACCTCGGTCCAATCCCATCTTAGACTGAGAATGAACTCCGTATGCCTAAGTTAACCCATAAAATGAGCGTGCGGGTGCTGAACCGGCCAGAGAGCCATAATGCGCAAGGTGAGGATCGACCCAGTCCCCCTCTGCATGCTGTCGGTCCACCTGCCGCAACCCTCGGTCCGACTGGGGCTTAGACTTCGAAAGAACTTCCTATGCCTAAACCAACCCATGAAACGGGTGTGCAGGCGCTCAGCCAGTCAGAAAGGCAGAATGCGCAAGTCTGGGATCGGACGGGTCCCCCTTGCGTGCTACCGATCCTACTGTTACAACCCTCGGTCCGATTCAATCTTAGACTGGGAATGAACTTCGTATGCTTAGACTAGGGATGAACTCCGTACCGCTAAGTCAACCTACGAAATGAGCATGTGGGCGCTCAGTCGGCTAGAGAGGCCGACCGTAGAGGTAAAATGCGCAAGCCGGGGATCGACCCAGTCCCCCCTGTGTGCTGTCGATCCTGCTACTGGTCCTGCTGTCGCAACCCTCGGTCCGGTCTGATCTTAGACTGGGAATGAACTCCGTATGCTTAGACATGGAATGAACTCCATATGCCTAAGCCAACCTACGAAACGAGTGTGCGGGCACTCAGCCGGTCGGAGAGGTAGAATGCACAAGCCGGAGATTGGCCCGGTCCCCCTCTGCGTGCTGCCGGTCCCGCTGCCATAACCTTCGGTCCGACTGGGGCTTAGATGTGGAATGAACTCCCTATGCCTAAGCCAACCCACGAAACGGGCGTACGGGGGCTCAGCCGCTCGGTCCCCCCTACGTGCTGTCGATCCTGCTACCTCAACCCTCGGTCTGGTTTGATCTTAGACTAGGAATGAACTTCGTATGCTTAGACTAGGGATGAACTCCGTATGCCTAAGTCCACCCACGGAACGAGCGTTCGGGCGCTCAGTCGGTCGGAGAGGCCGATCGGAGAGGTAGAATGTGTAAGCCGAGGATCGACCCAGTCCCTTTCTATGTGCTACCAGTCCCGCAGCCACAACCCTCAGTCCGATTAGGGCTTAGACATGGAATGAACTCCCTTTGCCTAAGCCAACCCATGAAATGGGCGTGCGGGCACTCAGCCGGCCGGAAAGGCAGAATGCGCAAGCCGAGGATCAGCCCAGTCTACCCTACGTGCTGCCAATCCTACCGTCGCAACCCTCGATTCGGTCCGATCTCAGACTGAGAATTAACTCTGTATGCTTAGACTGGGGATGAACTCCATATGCTTAAGTGAACCCATGAAACGAGCTTACGAACGCTCAGCCGATCGAAGAGACAGAATGCGTAAGTCAGGGATCGACCCGGTCCCCCCTGCGTGCTATCGATCCTGATGCTGGTCCTGCTACCGCAACCCTTGGTTCGGTCCGATCTTAGATTGAGAATGAACTCCGTATGCTTAGACATGGAATGAACTCCGTATGGCTAAGCCAACCCACGAAACGAGCGTGTGGGCGCTCAGTCGGCCGAAAAGGCAAAATGTCCAAGCTGAGGATCGGCTCAGTCCCCCCCTGGGTGCTGTCAATCTTGCTATCGCAACGCTTTGTCCGGTCCGATCTTAGACTGGGAATAAACTCCGTATGCCTAAGTCAACCCATGAAATGAGCATTCAGGCACTGAGTCGGCCAGAGAGGCATAATGCTCAAGTCGGGGATTGGTCGGGTCCCCCTCTGTGTGCTGCCAGTCCCGTGCCACAACCCTCGGTCTGGCTCTGGCTTAGACATGGAATGAACTCCCTATGCCTAAGCCAACCCACAAAATGGGCGTACGGGCGCTCAACCGGTCGGAGAGGTAGAATGCACAAGTCGGGGATCGGCCCGGTCCCCCCTACATGCTGCCAATCCTACTGCCACAACCTTTGATCCGATCTGATCTTAGACTGGGAATGAACTCCGTATGCTTAGACTGGGGATGAACTCCGTATGCCTAAGTCAACCCACGAAACGAGGGTGGGGGTGCTCAGCTGGCCGGAGAGGCCAGTCGGAGAGGCAAAATGCGTAAGCCAGGGATCGACCCGATCCCCCTTACATGTTGTCGATCCTGCTGCTGGTCCTGCTGTTGCAACCCTCGGTCCGGTCCGATCTTAGACTGGGAATGAACTCCGTATGATTAGACATGGAATGAACTTCGTATGCCTAAATCAACCCACGAAATGAGCATGTGGGCACTCAGCCGATTGGAGAGGAAGAATGCGTAAGCCAGGGATCGACATAGTCTCCCATGCGTGTTGTTGATCCTGCTGCTTCAACCTTTGGTCCGGTCCGATCTTAGACTAGGAATGAACTCCGTATGCCTACGTTAACCCATGAAACGAGCATTTGGGTGCTGAGCTGGTCAGAGAGGCATAATGCGCAAGCCAGGGATCAGCCCGGTCCCCCTCTGCGTGCTGTCAGTCTCGATGCCATAACCCTCGATTCGACTGGGGTTAGACATGGAATGAACTCCCTATGCCTAAGCCAACCCACGAAACGGGCGTGCGGGCGCTCAACCGGTCGGAAAGGCAGAATGCGTAAGTCGGGGATCAGGCCGGTCCCCTCTATGTGCTACCGATCCTACTACCGTAACCCTTGGTTCGATCCGATCTTAGACTGGGAATGAACTTCGTATGCTTAGAATGGGGATGAACTTTGTATGCCTAAGTCAACCCATGAACCGAGCTTACGGGCGATCAGCCTGCCTAAGTGGCAGAATGCGTAAGTCGGGGATCGGTCTGGTCCCCCCTACATGCTACCGATCCTGCTACTGGTCCTGCTATCGCAACCCTTGGTTCAGTCCGATCTTAGACTGGGAATGAACTCCGTATGCTTAGGCATGGAATGAAATCCGTATGCCTAAGCCAACCCACGAAACGGGCGTGCGGGCGCTCAGCCGGTCGAAAAGGTAGAATGCACAAGCCAGGGATCCACCCGATCCCCCCTACGTGCTGTCGATCTTGCTATCGCAACCCTCGATCCGGTTCGATCTTAGACTGGGAATGAACTCCGTATGCTTAAATTGGGGATGAACTCCATATGCCTAAGTCAACCCATGAATCGAGCTTACGGGTTATCAGTCGATCGAAGAGGCAGAATACGTAAGCCGGGGATCAGCCTAGTCCCCCCTGCATGCTACCGATCCTGTTACTGGTCCTGCTATCGCAACCCTTGGTCGGGTCCGATCTTAGACTGGGAATGAACTCCGTATGCTTAGGCATGGAATGAACTCCGTATGCGTAAGCCAACCCATGAAACGAGCGTACGGGTACTCAGTCGATCGAAAAGGCAGAATGCACAAGTCAGGGATCGGCTCGATCCCCCCTGCGTGCTATCGAACCTATTATCGCAACCTTCGATCTGATCCGATCTTAGACTGGGAATGAACTCCGTATGCCTAAGTCAACCCATGAAACGAGCATTCGGGCGTTGATCCGGCCAGAGAGGCATAATGCTCAACCCTCGGTTTGACTGGGGCTTAGACATGGAATGAACTTTCTATGCCTAAGCCAACCCCCGAAACGGGCATACGGGTGCTCAGTCGGTCGGAGAGGCAGAATGCACAAGCTGGGGATCAGATCAGTCCCCCCTGTTTATGCTTAGACTGGGAATGAACTCCATATGCTTAGACTGGGGATGAACTCTGTATGCTTAAGTCAACCCATGAAACGAGCGTGCAGACGCTCAGTCGACCAGAGAGGCAGGATGCGCAAGCCGGGGATCGAACGAGTGGTAGGTGGGTTCAAGCACATCTTCATATTTCTGCCATGCCAATGCCATTTTTATGGCTTGTAAATTCATACAATGGTCCCCTAAGCCTTCATGCAAAGTTTCGTGGCAAGACGACCCGTTTTCTATTTTTCATGATTTTTCAAACTTTTTACAGTGCAAGATTTTTTAATATTTTTTGAGAATGAGTTTTGTCCCCAAAGTTTGTAGAGGTGATCCTTGTATTTTTTCTGGCTTGCCCAAAAAACTTCAGCTAAAAACTCGAAGTGGAGAAGATTTTGTGACCATTTGAAAAAAGTGTCCCCATTTCACACACTTTAATGGCTACTGGCAGCAAACCTATAAAATCTCAAATGCTCTTTAAGGGGGTGTGAATTCTCGAGGTTTGATGAGGGATAGGGGGTCAACATAAGGGCCAAGTACCAGCACCCATCGCACATCATGTGTGCACACCCCCTGGCCCCCCAAATCGTCAGAACCCCCAATGTTGTCGATTAGGCTGTCCGACGATGCTCCGGCGATGCTTCGATGATGGTGCCCCGAGCGAAAAAAATGTGGCACCGGCACATGTTCGAGCCCAACATGTGCGTCGTGGCTCAAACTCTTAGACTGGGAATGAACTCCGTATGCTTAGACAAGGAATGAACTCCGTATGCCTAAGCCAACCTACGAAACGAGCGTGTGGGGGCCCAGCCGACCAAAGAGGCAGAATGCGCAAGCCGGGGATCGAACCGATCCCCCTCTGTGTGCTGCTGGTCCCACTACAACAACCCTTGGGTCGACTGGGGCTTAGACATGGAATTAACTCCCTATGCCTAAGCCAACCCATGAAATGGGTGTGCGGATGCTCAGTCGATCGGAGAGGCAGAATGCACAAGCCGAGGACCTGTCCGATCCCTCCTGTGTGCTACCGATCCTGCTGCCGTAACCCTCGATCTGGTCTGATCTTAGACTGGGAATGAACTCCATATGCTTAGACTAGGGATGAACTTCATATGCCTAAGTCAACCCATGAAACGAGCGTGCGGACGCTCAGTTGACAAGAGAGGCAGGATGTGTAAGCCGAGGATCAAACGGTTGGTAAGTGGGTTCAAGCACATCTTCATATTTCTACCATGCCAATGCCATTTTTATGGCTTGTAAATTCATACAATGGTCCCCTAAGCCTTGATGTGAAGTTTCATGGCAAGACGACCCATTTTTTATTTTTCATGATTTTTGAAACTTTTTACGGTTCAAGATTTTTTAAAATTTTTTTAGAAAGAGTTTTGTCCCCAAATTTGGTAAAGGTGATGCTTGTATTTTTGTTGGCATGCACAAAACAATTCAGCTAAAAACTCGAAGTGGAGAAGATTTTGTGACCGTTTGAAAAAAGTGTCCCCATTTTAGACACTTTAATGGCTACTGGCAGCAAACCTATAAAATCTCAAATGCTCTTTAAGGAGGTGTGAGTTCTCGAGGTTTGATGAGGGATAGGTGGCCAATATAAGGGCCAAGTGTCAGCACCCATCGTAAATCATGTGCGCACACCCCCCGGCCCACCCAATCGTCGAAACCCCCAATGCTGCCGGTTAGGCTCTCCGATGATGTTCCGGTGATGCGAGCGCTCAGCTAGGGATTCACCCGGTCCCCCCTACGTGCTGTCGATCCTGCTACTGGTCCTGCTACCACAACCCTCGGTCTAGTCTGATCTTAGACTGGGAATGAACTTCGTTTGCTTAGACATGGAATGAACTCTATATGCCTAAGCCAACCTAGGAAACGAGCGTGCAGGCGCTCAGCGGCCGGAGAGGTAGAATGCACAAGTCGAGAACCGACCTGGTCCCCCCCAACGTCCTGTCGATCCTACTGTCGTAACCCTCGGTCTGGTCCGATCTTAGACAGGGAGTGAACTCTGTATACCTAAGTCAACCCACAAAATGAGCATTCGGGCACTGAGCTAACTTGAGAGGCATAATACGCAAGCCGAGGATCGGCCCAATCCCCTTTCTACGTGCTGCTGGTCCCACTGCCACAACCCTCGGTTCGACTGGGGCTTAGACATGGAATAAACTCCCTATGCCTAAGCCAACCCACGAAACAAGCGTGCAGGCACTCAACCGGCCGGAGAGCCAGAATGCAAAAGCCGAGGATCGGCCCGATCCCCTTTGCGTGCTACCGATCCTACTGCTGCTACCCTCGGTTCGATTCAATCTTACACTGGGAATGAACTCCATATGCTTAGACTGGGGATGAACTCCATATGCCTAAGTCAACCCATGAAATGAGAGTGCGGACGCTCAGCCGTCGAAGAGGCAGAATGCGTAAGCCGACGTTCGACCCGGTACCCCCTACGTGTTGCCAATCCTGCTGCTAGTCCTGTTGTCGCAACCCTCGGTCCGATCCGATCTTAGATTGGGAATGAACTCTGTATGCTTAGACATGGAATGAACTTCGTATGCCTAAGCCAACCCACGAAATGAGCGTGCGGGTGCTCAGCTAGCCGGAGAGGCAGAATACGTAAGTCGAGGATCGACCCGGTCCCCCTTGCGTTCTGTCGATCCTACTGCCACAACCCTCGGTTTGGTCTGATCTTAGATTGGGAATGAACTCCGTATGCCTAAGTCAACCCATGAAACGAGTGTTCGGGCACTGAGCCGACTGGAGAGGCATAATGCGCAAGCTGCGGATCGAGTCAATCCCCCTCTGTGAGTTGCCAGTCCAGTTGCCATAACCCTCGGTCCGGCTAGGGCTTAGACATGGAATGAACTCCCTATGCCTAATCCAACCCATGGAATGGGCATGCGGGTGCTCAGCCAGTCGGAAAGGCTGAATGTACAAGCCGGGGATCGACCCGATCCCCCCTACGTGCTACCGATCCTACTACAGCATCCCTCGATCTGATTCGATCTTAGACTGGGAATGAACTCTGTATGCTTAGACTGGGGATGAACTCTGTATGCCTAAGTTAACCCACGAAACGAGCATGCGAGCACTCAGCTGGCCGGAGAGGCAGAATACATAAGCCAGGGATCGGCTCGGTCCCCCTCTGCGTGCTACCAATCCTACTACTGGTTCTGCTACCGCAACCCTAGCTCTGGTCCTATCTTAGACTGGGAATGAACTCTGTATGCTTAGACATGGAATAAACTCCGTATGCCTAAGCCAACCCATGAAACGAATGTGCGGGCATTCAGCCGCCCGGAAAGGTAGAATGCGCAAGTCAGGGATCGACCTGGTCCCCCCTGCGTGTTATTGATCCTGCTACCGCAACCCTCAGTGTGGTCTGATCCTAGACTGGGAATGAACTCTGTATGCCTAAGTCAACCCATGAAATGAGCGTTCGGGCGCTGAGGTGGTCGGAGAGGCATAATGCACAAGCCGAGGATCGGTCCGGTCCCCCTCTGCGTGTTGTCGGTCCTGCTGCCACAACCCTCAGTCTGGCTGGGGCTTAGACATGGAATGAACTCCCTATGCCTAAGCCAACCCACGGAATGGGCGTGCGGGCACTCAGCCAACCAGAGAGGCAGAATGCGCAAGCCGGGGATCAGCCCGGTCCCCCCTGCGTGCTGTCGATCCTGCTACCGTAACCCTCGGTCCGATCCGATCTTAGACTGGGAATGAACTCCGTATGCTTAGACTAGGATGAACTCCGTATGCCTAAGTCAACCCACGAAATGAGCGTACGGCCGCTCAGCCGGCCAGAGACTTAGAATGCGTAAGCCAGAGATCGGTCCGATCCCCCCTGTGTGCTGTTGATTTTACTGCTGTTCCTGCTACCGTAACCCTTGATCCAATCCTATCTTAGACTAGGAATGAACTCCATATGCTTACACATGGAATGAACTCCGTATGCCTAAGCCAACCCACGAAACGAGCGTGCTGGCACTCAGCCGGCCGGAGAGGCAGAACGTGCAAGCTGGGGATCGGTCCGGTCCCTCCCACGTGCTACCAATCCTGCTGTCGTAACTCTCGGTTTGGTCCGATCTTAGACTGGGAATGAACTCTGTATGCTGAGGCTGGGGATGAACTCCGTATGCCTAAGTCAACCCACGAAAGAGCATGCAGGACTGAGGGTTGTGGCAGCGGGACCGATAGCACATAGAGGGGGACTGGGTCGATCCCCAGTTTACGCATTATGCCGCTCCGACCAGCTCAGTGCCTGAAAACTCATTTCGTGGGTTGACTTAGGCATACGAATTTCATTCTTGATCTAAGATCGGATCGAACTGAGGGTTGAGGTAGCATGATCGATAGCACGCAGGGGGGACAAGGCCGATCCCTGACTTACGCATTTCGCGTCTCCGGCCTGCTGAGCAGTCGCACGCTCATTTCGTGGGTTGGCTTAGGCATACGGAGTTCATTCCCAGTCTAAGATCGGATCGGACCGAGGGTTGCGACAGCAGGACCAACAGCAAGATTGGTAGCACATAGGGGGGGACTAGGTCGATCCCTGGCTTACGCATTCTACCTCTCCGACCGGCTAAGCACCCGCACGCTCGTTTCATGGGTTGACTTAGGCATACAGAGTTCATCCGCAGTCTAAGCATACGAAGTTCATTCCTAGTCTAAGATTGAACCAGACCGAGGGTTGCAGCAGTAGGATTGGCAGCACGCCGGGGGGATCGGGCCGATCCGCAGCTTACGCATTCTGCCTCTCCGGTCAGCTGAACGCCCGCACGTCCGTTTTATGGGTTGGCTTAGGCATAGGGAGCTCATTCCATGTCTAAGCCCCAGCCGGATAGAGGGTCATGGCAGCGAGACTGATAGCACGGAGAGGGCGGCCGGGATGATCCCCGGCTTGCGCATTTTACCTCTCTGGCCAGCTGAGCACCCGTACGCTCATTTCGTGGGTTGGCTTAGGCATACGGAGTTCATTCCATGTCTAAGCATGCAGAGTTCATTCCCAATCTAAGAGTTTGAGCCACGGCGCACATGCTGGGCTCGGGCATGTGCTGGTGCCGAATTTTTTTCGCCCAGGGCACCATCGCCAAAGCATCGCCAGAGAGCCTAATCGGCGGCATTGGGGGTTCCGATGATTGGGGGGCCGGGGGGCGTGCGCACATGATGTGGGATGGGTGCTAGTACTTGGCTCTTATATTGGCCCCCTATCCCTCATCAAACCTCAAGAACTCACACCCCCTTAAGGAGCATTTGAGATTTTATAGGTTTGCTGCCAGTAGCCATTAAAATGTCTGAAATGGGGACACTTTTTTCAAACGGTCACAAAATCTTCTCCACTTCGAGTTTTTAGCTGAATTTTTTTATGCATGCCAACAAAAATACAGGGATCATCTCTACCAAATTTTGGAACAAAACTCTTTCTAAAAATATTTAAAAAAATCTCGAACCGCAAAAAGTTTCAAAAATTATGAAAAATAGAAATCGGGTCGTCCTGCCACGAAACTTCACATGAACGCTTAGGGGACCATTGTATGAATTTACAAGCCATAAAAATGGCATTGGCATGGCAGAAATATGAAGATGTGCTTCAAACCAGCAACCACCCATTCGATCCTCGGCTTGCACATTCTGCCTCTTTGGTCGGCTGAGCGTCCGCACGCTCGTTTCATGGGTTGACTTAGGCATACGGAGTTCATCCCTAGTCTAAGGATACGGATTTCATTCCCAGTCTAAGATCAGATCGGACCGAGGGTTGCGGTAGCAGGATCGACAGCACGCAAGGAGGATCGGGTCGATCCCTAGCTTGTGCATTCTGCCTCTCCGGCCAGCTGAGCGCCTGCACGCTCGTTTCGTGGGTTGGCTTAGGCATTGGGAGTTTGTTCCATGTCTAAGCCCCAGCTGAACCGACGGTTGTGGTAGCGGGACTAGGCCAAAGTAGATAGAGAGGGACCGGGCCGATCCCCGGCTTGAGCATTTTGCCTCTCCGACCAGTTTAGCACCCGCACGCTCGTTTCGTTGGTTGGCTTAGACATACGGAGTTCATTCCACGTCTAAGCATACGGAGTTCATTCCCAGTCTAAGAGTTTTAGCCACGGTACACATGTTGGGCTCGGGCATGTGCTATTGCCGCATTTTTTTCGCCTGAGGCACCATCGTCGGATCATCGCCAGAGAGCCTAACCGACGGTATTGGGGGCTCCGATGATTGGGGGGGCCGGGGGGTGTGCGCATATGATGTGCGATGGGTGCTGGTACTTGGCCCTTATATTGGCCCCCTATTCCTCATCAAACCTCGAGAACTCACACCCCCTTAAAGAGCATTTGAGATTTTATAGGTTTGCTGCCAGTAGCCATTAAAGTGTCTGAAATGGGGACACTTTTTTCAAACGGTCACAAAATCTTCTCCACTTCGAATTTTTTGCTGAATGTTTTTGTGCATGCCAACAAAAATACAGGGATCACCTCTACCAAATTTGGGGACAAAACTCTTTCTAAAAAAATTAAAAAAAATCCTAAACTGAAAAAAGTTTCAAAAATCGTGAAAAATAGAAAACGGGTCGTCTTGCCACGAAACTTCACATGAAGGCTTAGGGGACCATTGTTTGAATTTACAAGTCGTAAAAATGGCATTGGCATGGTAGAAATATAAAGATGTGCTTGAACCCACCTACCACCCGTTCGATCCCCGGCTTGTGCATCCTACCTCTCTGGTCGACTGAGCGTCCGCACGCTCGTTTCATGGGTTGACTTAGGCATACAGAGTTCATCCCCAGTCTAAGCATACGGAGTTCAATTCCAGTCTAAGATCAGATCGGATCAAGGGTTGCGACAACAGGATTGATAGCACGTAGGGGGGACTGGGCTGATCCTCGACTTGCGCATTTTGTCTCTACGATCGACTGAGCACCTGCACACTTGTTTCATGGGTTGGCTTAGGCATATGGAGTTCATTCCATGTCTAAGCATACGGAGTTCATTCCCAGTCTAAGATTAGACCGGACCGAGGGTTACGACAACAGGATCGACAGCACGCAGGGAGGAACGGGCTGATCCCTGGCTTATGCATTCTGCTTCTTCGGCTATCTTCTCCGGTCAGCCGAACGCCCGCACGCTTGTTTCATGGGTTGACTTAGTCATACGGAGTTCATCCCCAGTTTAAGCATACGGAGTTCATTCCCAGTCTAAGATTGGACCGGATCGAGGGTTGCGACAATAGGATCGGTAGCACACAGGGGGGACCAGGTCGATTCTCGGCTTACGCATTCTGCCTCTCTGGCCGGTTGAGCGCCCGCACGCCCATTTCGTGGGTTGGCTTAGGCATAGGGAGTTCATTCTATGTCTCAGCCCCAGCCAGACTGAGGGTTGTGGCAGTGGGACTAGCAGCACACAGAGGGGGACTGATCCCATCCTCGGCTTGCACATTCTACCTCTCCGACCGAGTAAGCGCCCGCACGCTCGTTTCGTGGGTTAGCTTAGGCATACGGAGTTCATTCCATGTCTAAGCATACGGAGTTCATTCCCAGTCTAAGAGTTTGAGCCACGGTGCACATGCTGGTATCGGGCATGTGTTGGTGCTGCATTTTTTTCTCCCGGGGCACCATTACTGGAGCATCGTCGGAGCATCGTCGGAAAGCCTAACCGGCGGCATTGGGGGTTCCGATGATTGGGGGGCCGGGGGGTGCGCACATGATGTGCGATGGGTGCTGGTACTTGGCCCTTATATTGGCCCCCTATCCCTCATCAAACCTCAAGAACTCACACCCCCTTAAAGAGCATTTGAGATTTTATAGGTTTGCTGCCAGTAGCCATTAAAGTGTCTGAAATGGGGACACTTTTTTCAAACGGTCACAAAATCTTCTCCACTTCGATTTTTTAGCTGAAGTTTTTTGTGCATGCCAAAAAAAATATAAGGATCACCTCTACCAATTTTGGGGACAAAACTCCTTCTAAAAAATTTTTAAAAAATCATGAACTGCAAAAAGTTTTGAAAATTGTGAAAAATAGAAAACGGGTCATCTTGCCACGAAACTTCACATGAAGGCTTAGGGGACCATTGTATGAATTTACAAGCCATAAAAATAGCATTGGCATGGCAGAAATATGAAGATGTGCTTGAACCCACCTACCACCCGTTCGATCCTCGGCTTGTGCATCTTGCCTCTCTGGTTGGTTGAGCGTCCGCACGCTCGTTTCGTGGGTTGACTTAGGCATACGGAGTTCATCCCTAATCTAAGCAAACAGAGTTCATTTCCAGTCTAGGATCGGACCAGACCGAGGGTTACAGTAGCAAGATCGACAGCGCAGGGGGGACCAAGCCGCTCCCTGACTTACGCATTTTGCCTTTCTGCCCGGCTGAGCGCCCACACGCCCGTTTCGTGGGTTGGCTTAGGCATAGGGAGTTCATTCCATGTTTAAGCCCCAGCTGGACCAAGGGTAGTGGCAACGGGACCGGCTGCACGCAGAGGGGGACTAGGCCGATCCCTGGCTTGCGTATTCTGCCTCTCCGACCGATAAAGTGCCCGCACGCCCGTTTCGTGGGTTGGCTTAGGTATAGTGAGTTCATTCCATGTCTAAGCCCCAGTCGGACCGAGGGTTGTGTAGCGGGACCGGCAGCACGTAGAGGGGGACTGGGCTGATCCCCGGCTTACGCATTGTGCCTCTTCGGTCGGTTGAGCAATCGCACGCTCATTTTGTGGGTTAGCTTAAGCATACGAATTTCATTCCATGTCTAAGCATACTGAGTTCATTCCTAGTCTAAGAGTTTGAGTGACGTTGCACATGCTAGGCTCGGGCATGTCCTGGTGCCGTATTTTTTTTGCTCGTGGCACCATCATCGGAGCATCATCGGAGTATCGTCGGAGAGCCTAACCAGCGGCATTTGGCGTTCCGACGATTGGGGGGGCCGGGGGGTGCGCACATGACGTTCCATGGATGCTGGTACTTGGCCCTTATATTGGCCCCCTATCCCTCATCAAACCTCGAGAACTCACACCCCTTTAAAAAGCATTTGAGATTTTATAGGTTTGCTACCAGTAGCCATTAAAGTGTCTAAAATGGGGACACTTTTTTCAAACGGTCACAAAATCTTCTCCACTTTGAGTTTTTAGCTGAATGTTTTTATGCATGCCAACAAAAATACAGGGATCACCTCTACCAAATTTGGGGACAAAACTCTTACTAAAAAAATTTTAAAAATCCTGAACCGTAAAAAGTTTCAAAAATTATGAAAAATAGAAAACGGGTCGTCTTGCCATGAAACTTCACATGAAGGCTTAGGGGACCATTGTATGAATTTACAAGCCATAAAAATGGCATTGGCACGGTAGAAATATGAAGATGTGCTTGAACCCACCTACCACCCGTTCGATCCCCGGCTTGCACATCCTGCCTCTCTGATCCGCTGAGCATCTGCACGATCGTTTCATGGGTTGACTTAGGCATATGGAGTTCATCCCCAGTCTAAGCATACGGAGTTCATTCCCAGTCTAAGATCAGATCGGACCGAGGGTTACGGTAGCAGGATCCGGAGCACGTAGTGGGGACCGAACTGATCCCCGGCTTGCACATTCTGCCTCTTCGGCTGGCTGAGCACCCGCAAGCCCGTTTCGTGGGTTGGCTTAGGCATAGGAAGTTCATTCCATGTCTAAGCCCCAGCTGGACCTAGGGTTGTGGCAGCGGGATCGGCAGCACGTAGAGGGGGATCGGGTCGATCCCCGACTTGCACATTATGCCTCTTCGATCGGCTCAGCGCCCGAACGCTCGTTTCATGGGTTGACTTAGGCATACGAAGTTCATTCCTAGTCTAAGATCAGACTAAAACGAGGGTTGCGATAGCAAGACCAACAGCAGGATCGGCAGCACGCAGGGAAGGACTCGGTCGATCCCCAACTTACGCATTCTGCCTCTCCGATCGGCCTCTCCGGTCGACTGAGCGCCCATACGCTCGTTTCATGGGTTGACTTAGGCATAAGTAGTTCATCCCCAGTCTAAGCATACGTAGTTCATTCCCAGTTTAAGATCAGACCAGACCGAAGGTTGCGACAACAAGATCAGTTGCACACAGGGGGACCGAGCTGATCCCCGACTTGCTCATTCTGCCTCTCCGACCGACTGAACGGCCGTACGCCCGTTTCATGGGTTGGCTTAGGCATAGTGAGTTCATTCCATGTCTAAGCCCCAGTCGGACTGAGGGTTGTGGTAGCGGGATCGACAACACGCAGAGGGGGACCAGGCTGATCCTCGACTATCGCATTATGCCTCTCCGATCGGCTCAGCACCCGAACACTCATTTCGTGGGTGGACTTAGACATACGAAGTCTTTTCCCAGTCTAAGATCAGATCGAACTGAGGGTTGTGGCAGCGGGACCGGCAACACTTAGAGGGGGACCAGGTTGATCCTCGACTTTTGCATTATGCCTCTCCGATCGGTTCAGCACCCGAACACTCGTTTCGTGGGTTGACTTAGGCATACAGAGTTCATTCCCAGTCTAAGATCGGACCATAGCGAGGGTTGTAGCAACAGGATTGACAGCACGCAGGGGTGACCGAGCCGGTCCCCGGTTTACGCATTTTGCCTCTCCGATCGGTTGAGCGCCCGCATGCTCGTTTCATGGGTTGGCTTAGGCATACGAGTTCATTCCATGTCTAAGCATACAGAGTTCATTCCCAGTCTAAGATCGGACCAGACTGAGGGTTGCGGTAGCAGGATCAGTAGCAGGATTGGCAGCACCCAAGGGGGACCGAGTCGATCCTCGACTTACGCATTCTGCCTCTCCGGCCGACTGAGCACCCGCACGCTTGTTTCGTGGGTTGACTTAGGCAAACGGAGTTCATCCCCAGTCTAAGCATACAGAGTTCATTCCCAGTCTAAGATCGGACCAGACCGAGGGTTACTACAGTAGGATCGATAGCACGCAAGGGGGACCAGGCCGATCCCCGACTTGTAAATTTTACCTCTCCGGTCGGCTGAGTGGCTCACGTCCGTTTCGTGGGTTGGCTTAGGCATAGGGAGTTCATTCCATGACTAAGCCCCAGTCAAATCGAGGGTTGTGGTAGCATGACCAACAGCATGCAGAGGGGTACTGAGTCAATCCTCAGCTTGCACAATCTGCCTCTCCGACCGACTAAGCACCCACACGCTCGTTTCGTGGGTTGGCTGAGGCATACGGAGTTCATTCCATGTCTAAACATACGGAGTTCATTCCCAGTCTAAGAGTTTGAACCACGGTGCACATGCTGGGCTCGTGTATGTGCTGGTGCAGCATTGTTTTTTGCTCCTGGCACCATCGCCAGAGCGTCTGCACCATCGATCGACTTACGCAACCTGCGTCTCTAGTCGGCTGAGCGTCTGCACGCTCGTTTCATTGGTTGACTTAGGCATACAGAGTTCATCCCCAGTCTAAGCATAGGGAGTTCATTCCTAGTCTAAGATTGAACCAGACCGAGGATTGCGGTAGCAGGATCGACAGCACGCAGGAGGGACTGGGCCGATCCCCAGCTTGTGCAGTCTGCCTCTCCGATCGGCTGAGCGCCTGCACGTCCGTTTCGTGGGTTGGCTTAGGCATAGAGAGTTCATTCCATCTCTAAGCCCCAGCCAGATTGAAGGTTGTGGCAATGGGACCTACAGCATGTAGAGGGGGACTGGGTTGATCCTCGGCTTGGGCATTATGCCGCTCCGGCCAAAGAGCCTAACCGACGGCATTGAGGGTTCCGACGATTGGGGGGGCCAGGGGGTGTGCGCACATGATGTGTGATGGGTGCTGGTACTTGGCCCTTATATTGGCCCCCTATACCTCATCAAACCTCCAGAACTCACACCCCCTTAAAGAGCATTTGAGATTTTATAGGTTTGCTGCCAGTAGCCATTAAAGTCTCTAGAATGGGGACACTTTTTTCAAACGGTCACAAAATCTACTCCACTTCGAGTTTTTAGCTGAATTTTTTTGTGCATGCAAAAAAAAAATACAAGGATCACCTCTACCAATTTTGGGGACAAAAATCTTTCTAAAAAAATTTTAAAAAAATCCCAAACTACAAAAAGTTTTAAAAATCATGAAAAATAGAAAACGAGTCGTCTTGCCATGAAACTTCACATGAAGGCTTAGGGGACCATTGTATGAATTTAGAAGCCATAGAAATGGCATTGGCATGGCAGAAATATGAAGATGTGCTTGAACCCACCTACCATCCGTTCGATCCCCGGCTTGTGCATCCTGCCTCTCTGGTCGACTGAGCATCCGCACGCTCATTTCATAGGTTGACTTAGGCATACGGAGTTCATTCCAAGTCTAAGCATACGGAATTCATTCCCAGTCTAAGATCAGACCGGATCGAGGGTTACGGAAGTAAGACCGACAGCACGCAGAGGGGGATCAGACCGATCCCCTATTTGTGCATTCTGGCTCTCCGGTAGGCTAAGCGCCCGCATGCTCATTTTGTGGGTTGGCTTAGGCATACGGAGTTCATCCCCAGTCTAAGCATATGGAGTTCATTCCCTGTCTAAGATCAGACCGAACCGAGGGTTGCGACAGCAAGATCGGATGCACGCAAGGGGGACCGGGCCGATCTCCGGCTTACGCATTCTGCCTCTCCAGCCGGCTGAGCGACCGCACGCCCGTTTCATGGGTTGTTTTAGGCATAGGGAGTTCATTCCATGTCTAAGCCCCAGCCGGATTGAAGGTTGTGGCAGCGAGACCGACAACACGTAGAAGGGGATCGGGCCGATCCTTGGTTTACACATTATGCCTCTCCGATCGGTTCAACGCCTGAACGCTTATTTCATGGGTTGACTTAGGCATACGGAGTTCATTCCCAGTCTAAGATCGGACAGGACTGAGGGTTGCAGAAGTAGGATCGACAGCACGCAGGGAGGGACCGGGTCGATCTCCAGCTTGCGCATTCTACCTCTTCGGTCGGCTGAGCACCCGCACGCTCGTTTCATGGGTTGGCTTAGGCATACGGAGTTCATTCCATGTCTAAGCATACGGAGTTTATTCCTAGTCTAAGATCGGATCGGTCCGAGGATTACGGTAGCAGGACCAGCAGCAAGATCGACAGCATGTAGGAGGGGATCGGGTCGATCCTTGGCTTGTGAATTTTGCCTCTCCGGTTGACCTCTAAGGTCAACTGAGCACCCGCACGCTCATTTCGTGGGTTGACTTAGGCATACAGAGTTCATCCCCAGTCTAAGAATACGGAGTTCATTCCCAGTCTAAGATCGGATCGGACCGAGGGTTGCGGTAGCAGGATCGATAGCACGTAGGGGGACCGAGCCGATCCCTGACTTGTGCATTCTGCATCTCTGGTTGGCTTATTGCTCGAACGCTCGTTTCGTGGGTTGACTTAGGCATACAGAGTTGATTCCCAGTCTAAGATCGGATCGGACTGAGGGTTACGACAACAGCATCAACAGCATGTAGGGGGGATCGAGCCGGTCCCCAACTTGTGCATTCTGCCTCTCCGATCGGCTTAGCACCCGCACGCTTATTTCATGGGTTGGATTCTGTCTCTCTGGCCGACCTCATAAGCCAGCTGAGCACCTGCACGCTTGTTTCATGGGTTGACTTAGGCATACAGAGTTCATCCCCAGTCTAAGCATACGGAGTTCATTCTCAGTCTAAGATCGGATCGGATCGAGGATTACAACAACAGGATTGGTAGCATGCAGGGGGACTGAGCTGATCCATGACTTGTACATTCTGTATCTCGGGCTGGCTTAGTGCCCGAACGCTCATTTTGTGGGTTGACTTAGGCATACAGAGTTCATCCCTAGTCTAAGAATACGGAGTTCATTCCTAGTCCAAGATTGGATCAAACTGAGGGTTGCGGTAGCAGGATCGGCAGCATGTAAGGGGGACCAGGCCGATCCCCAGCTTGCGTATTCTGCCTCTTTGACCGGCTGAGTGCCCGCACGCCCGTTTCGTGGGTTGGCTTAGGCATAGGTATTCATTCCATGTCTAAGCATATGGAGTTCATTCCCAGTCTAAGATCAAACCGGATCGAAGGTTATGGCAATAGGACCAATAGCAGGATTAGCAGCACGCAGGGGGGAACGAGCCGATCCCCGACTTACGTATTTTGTCTTTCCAGTCAGCCTCATAGGTCGATTAAGCGCCCGTAGGCTCGTTTCATGGGTTAACTTAGGCATACAGAGTTCATCCCCAGTCTAAGCATATGAAGTTCATTCCCAGTCTAAGATCGAATCGGACCGAGAGTTACGGCAGCAGGATCGGTAGCACATAAAGGGATCGGATCGATCCTCGACTTGTGCATTCTGCATCTTCGATCGGCTCAGTGCCCGAACACTCATTTCGTGGGTTGACTTAGGCATACGAAGTTGATTCCCAGTCTAAGATCGGATCAGACCAAGGGTTGCGATAACAGGATCGACAGCACGTAGGGGGGACCGAACTGGTCCCCAGCTTGTGCATTCTGCCTCTCCGGCCGGCTTAGCGCCCGTACGCTCATTTCATGGGTTGGCTTGGGCATACGAAGTTCATTCCATGTCTAAGCATGCGGAGTTCATTCCCAGTCAAAGATCGGACCGGATCGAGGGTTGCAGCAACAGGACCAACAGCAAGATCGACAGCACGTAGAGGGGAATGAGTCGATCCCCAGCTTGTGCATTCTGTCTCTTCGATCGACCTCATAGGGCAGCTAAGTGCCCACACGCTTGTTTCATGGGTTGACTTAGGCATACAGAGTTCATCCCCAGTCTAAACATACGGAGTTCTTTCCCAGTCTAAGATCGGATCGGATCGAGGGTTGCGGCAGTAAGATCGGCAGCACGCAGGGAGATTGAACCGATCCTCGGCTTGCACATTCTGCATCTCAGGTCGGCTCAGTGCCCGAACGCTCATTTCACGGGTTGACTTACGCATACGGAGTTGATTCCCAGTCTAAGATCAGACCGGACCGAAGGTTACGGCAACAGGATCGATAACACGTAAGGGGCACCAGATCGATCCCTGGCTTGTGCATTCTGCCTCTCCGGCTGGCTTAGCGCTCGCATGCTCGTTTCCTGGGTTGGCTTAGGCATACGAAGTTCATTCCATGTCTCAGCATACGGAGTTGATTCCCAGTCAAAGATTGGACCGAACTAAGGGTTGCGATAGTAGGACCAGTAGCAAGATCGACAGCACGCAGGAGGGAATGAGCCGATCCCTGACTTACGTATTCTATCTCTCCGATCAGCCTCATAAGCCAGCTGAGCGCCCGCACGCTCGTTTCATGGGTTGACTTAGGCATACTGAGTTCATCCCTAGTCTAAGCATATGAAGTTAATTCCCAGTCTAAGATCGAACCAGACCGAGGGTTGCGGTAGTAGGATCGCAACACGCAGGGGGACCGGGCCAGTCCCAAGCTTGCAGATTCTACCTCTCTGGTCATCTCAGTGCTCGAACACTCATTTCGTGGGTTGACTTAAGAATACGAAGTTGATTCCCAGTCTAAGATCGGATCGAAACAATGGTTGCGATAACTGGATCGACAGCACGTAGGGGGGATCGGGCCGATCCCCGACTTACGCATTCTACCTCTCCGACCAACTGAACGTCCGCACGCTCATTTCGTGGGTTGGCTTAGGCATACGGAGTTCATTCCATGTCTAAGCATACGTAAAAAATCTCGAACCGTAAAAAGTTTCAAAAATCATGAAAAATAGAAAACGGGTCGTCTTGCCATGAAACTTCACATGAAGGCTTAGGGGACCATTATATGAATTTACAAGCCATAAAAATGGCATTGGCATGGCAGAAATATGAAGATGTGCTTGTGTCACGTCCCCGACCTTAGACTCAAAAACTGTGCGACCTTAGGCTTGAAATCTCCTCCTTTACGCCTAAGTCAACCTAAAACACAAGCGTGCAAGCACTAGTACAATGGGAAGGGCTGATTACACAAGTTAAAGAAAAATAGGATAAGAAGATAGAATTCTGGAAATGCTCTTGTATTCACTGAAACAGAAGTGTTTGATGGTGTACAAATGAGGGTGGAGCAGCCCTCTATTTATAGTTGAGGCTCCAGCTACAACTTAATGGCAATATCCCTAGAATAAAGGCTAAAATCATGGGATTACAATCAATTAGGATGCTAACTCCTGATTTTCAGGGTCAACCAAATCTGCCAGGATGCTTCTGCTAATCTTGCCTACTTCCAGAAGCTTTCCTTACGTGTCCAGCACCTTGGGCCCTTCTGGATGTGGTACGGGTAACTTGTATGCCAGGCCTTGGTCTCACAGGCTGGCCTGCAAGTTGTGCGGGTGTTTTGAACTCGTTTGCTAGGCTTTGCGTACAGATACTCGCTAGTACACCTGGTCTACAGGCTTCAACCTCTGGCTCCCTGCTGGTCCGCTTGATGTGCCTGGCGCACTCACCTAGGGTGTGACATTCTCCCCCACCTGATTGTGCAACGCCCTCGTTGCGTCTTCTACATAGTACTACCTGATCTGGTCCCCGAACTGCCATAAGTCCTCTACTAGTTCCCAGCTCACCTTACTTTCTGAAAGTCCCTTCCAGTACACCAAGTACTTATGTCTTGGTTGATAGTTCTTTCGTCTCGCCTCTCGGTCAGCTATGATGCTGTAGACCTTATTCTCATATGAGGCCCTTGCTTTCAATGGTGCATGCTTTGACTTTGCCCATCCTGGATCTCTCTCATCCTCATGGAACGGCTTGAGCATGCTCACATGGAACACCGGGTGTACCTTCAGCTTGGGTGGCATATCCAACTTGTAGGCAACCTTGCCTACTCTCTTGACTACTCGAAAAGGTCCCTCATAGCTCTGGACTAGGCCTTTGTGCAGCCTCTTATGGCACACACTGGGATGCAGCTTCACCAACACCAAGTCTCCAACCTGGAACTGCACATCTCACCTCTTTTGGTCTGCCCACTTCTTTGACCTCTTGGCCGTCTTATGTAGACAAACTCTGGCCAAGTCAGTTTGCTCCTGCCATGCCTTGGCAAACTTGTATGCTACTGGATTCGACCCTGTATAACCTACAGCAATCAAACTGGGTGTTAGTGGTTGTTGCCCTATAACAACTTCAAATGGGCTCTAGTTCATTGCCTCGCTCTTTTGCAAGTCGTAGGAAAACTACGCAATATCTAGCAGCTTTGGCCAGTCCCTTTGAGTGGCACTCACATAGTGCCTGAGGTAGACCTCCAATAGTCCATTTACTCACTCTGAACAAGGTGGAAAAGTTCAAGTCTGACCCTAACAACTTGAACAACTCAGTCCAGAACATGCCCATGAGACGCTCGTCCCGATCACTAACAATAGTCCTCGGCACTCCCCAGAACTTAACCATGTTCTTTAGGAACAATCGAGCTGCCTCCTCAACTGGGCACTCCTTGTTTGCTGGAATGAAGATTCCATACTTGGAAAACCTGTCCACCACTACCATGATGCTTCCAAACCCTTTTGCTTTGGGTAGACCGACTATAAAGTCCAGAGAAACACTCTCCCATGGTCGCTCTGGCACTGGCAATGGCTCCAAGAGAAACACTCTCCCATGGTCGCTCTGGCACTGACAGGGTTAGCCTTCCTGCTCAGGGCGTCTGCCACTAGGTTCGCCTGCCCCGGCTTGTACTCCATCTGAAAATCAAATTCTACAAGAAAATCTTGCTATCTCGCTTGCTTGGAGGATAGCTTCTTCTGCGTCTGAAAGTAGCTGGTCGCCACATTATCCATCCTAACCATGAACCTCGACCCTAACAGGTAATGGTGCCAAGTGCGCAAGTAGTGCACCATTGCAGTCATCTCCTTCTCTTGGACCGTGTACATACATTTAGTCTCGTTCAGCTTCCTACTCTCGAACGCGATTGGACGTCCTTCCTGCATCAACACGCCCCCTATAGCAATGTCTGATGCATCCGTATGCACCTCATACGGCTTGGCATGGTCTGGCAAGGCCAAGATTGGCTCTTCTGTCACAGCCCACTTCAACCTGTCGAAGGTTTCTTGGCACCCTGTGCTCCACTCCCATGCTTTCTCTTTCATGAGCAAGTCAGTCAATGGCATGGCTATTGCTGAGTGACCTTTGACGAAGCACCTGTAGTAGTTAACCAACCCAAGGAACGATCTCAACTCAGTGACCTTGGCTGGTGGTTGCCACTCTAGGATGGCGTGTATCTTACCTTCATCCATGCGTATCCTGCCACCTCCCACTATATGGCTTAGGAACGGGATCTCCTACTGGGCGAATGAGCACTTCTCCCTCTTGACAAATAGCTTGTGTGCCTGCAACACCTCGAACACTTGTCTCAAGTGGTCTACATGCTCTCCCAAAGTCTGGCTGTAGATCACAATGTCATCCAAATAAACCATAACAAACCGATCAAGGAATGACTGAAGTACCTTGTTCATAAGGGTACAAAATGTTGTTGGGGTGTTCGTGAGTCCGAAAGGCATCACCAAGAACTCATACGAACCATACCGAGTGACACATGCTGTCTTTGGGTCATCTCTCTTTACGATCTTAACTTGATAGTAGCCTGACTTTAAATCCAACTTGGTGAACCACCTTGCGCTTCCAAGTTGATCGAATAAGTCCGCAATGAGTGGGATGGGGTACTTGTTCTTGATGGTCAGCTTGTTCAAAGCTTGATAGTCTATGTACAGCCGCAACGACCCATCATGCTTGCACTGGAATAGAACCGGTGCACCATAGGGTGCCTTCGATGGCCTGATGAAGCCAGCATCAACTAACTCTTTGAGCTGCTTCCTCAACTCTTCCAACTCTAGTGGAGACATTCGGTAAGGGGCTCTAGCTGGTGGCTTGGCCTTGAATACCAGCTCAATCTTATGGTCCACCGCTCTCTTAGGTGGTAGCTTGCTAGGCAGCTTTGCGGGCATCACATCACTAAAGGTCTTTAGCACCTTTAGCACCTCCAAGGGTGACTCGATCTCCTTCTCCCTTGGCTCATCATATTTCAGGGCTGCCAAAAAGGTGTCTTGTTATCTGCTTACCGCCTTGGCAAATTGGATGGCTGACACCATCCGTGACCCAACTCTAGACCCTCTCCTTAATGGTACTAGGCATTGGCACTGTGCATCCAAGATGCAAACACAATCGATAAAAGGCACAAGGAGGGCATTAATCCGAACAAGGAAATCCAACCCAATCACAAACTCATAGTCATCAAGGGGTATTACCTCAATGGTCTCCTTGCCTTTCAAGTCTCCAAGCTGTAACTCCACTCTCCGTGCTACTCTAATGGTTGGAACCTCCTTGGAGTTCACCGTTTTAATGGTACCAGTCCCTTTCTGCACCTTCAATCCGAGCTTTCAAGCTTCATCACCTGAAATAAAAAGATGTGAGGCACCTGTGTCCACCAATGCACTTACCTTCTAACTTGTAACCATCAGATCCACAAACAACAAGCCTTTTGGCTTACGGTTCCCCTTACTCTGGACAGTATTGAGCACCAAGGACCCAAGCTTTGCTACCCCTGACTCTAGCTCCTCGTCAGACTCCCTATCTACAACAGCCAACTTGCCCTTTTACAGGTAATTACGCACTATGTGGCTCCCTCCACATAGGTAGCATGCTAGTGGCTCTCGGTCCCCCTTTGCTTTCCACTTGCCTATTGGTGGCTTGCTTTCTCCATCCTTGGTTGAACGGTCTCGGTCCCCATCTTTGGACTCTCGGTCATGGTCTTTCCCTTTAGACTACTTCTTTCGATCCCTATCATCCCTGCCTTTACCCTTGGGCTTGGTAGACTCGAACTTGTTCAGAGGCTTGAACTCTATCAAGGCCTCGACAGTATTTATAGCTTTAGCCAAGTCATGAACTCCTCTCTTTTGTAGCTCATGCTTCACCTACAGCTTCAGCTCATCCATGAAAGCAAATAAGGAGTCCTTCTCACCTAGATCTGAGATCTGTAGCATTAGTTCAGAAAATTTTTGGACATACTCCCTTATGTCCCCTTGCTGGCTCAGCCTGCGTAACTTTGCCCGCGTCTCATCATCGGTATGCTCCGAGTAAAATTTTTCTCTGAACTCCTTTTGAAACTCTGCCCAAGTTCCAATCTTGGCGCTCCCACGCCTTACATCATCACACCTGTGCCTCTACCACAATAAGGCTACATCAGTGAGATACATAGCAGCGGTACTTACCTTTATCGCCTCGTCTTGCATGCCCATGGCCTGGAAGTACTGCTCCATACCCCAAAGGTAGTTGTCTACTTCCTTGGCCGCCCTAGTCCCCTTGAACTCCTTAGGCTTGGGGACATCCAATCTGGATTTGGATACTCTGGCAAACATGCCATTCCCAATGGCAGTCTTGCAAGTAACGAGCTCACTGGTAAGCTCCACCATCCGCTAGCGCATGGCCTCCATGCCATCGCGCAAGGTCAGCACTTCAGCCTCCAAGGTCTGATTGTTTTGGGTGATCACGTCCATTCCTTTACTGAGAGCAGCTTCCAGCTCATGTTGGATCTCCTCCCCCAAGGATTCTAGCGATTCAATGTGAGTCTCTACCCCTCCAAACTTCTCCCCCATGTCGCCCATGGTCACCTCCACCTTGGCCAACCTACCATCCATGGTAGACCAGATATTTCTGGAACTGGCTTTCCTCCCTCTTCCATGCCCATGCTCCAGGGCCTCTGGTTATTGGTTAGCAACGTCACTTTGGGATGCCATCTCCACAATGACGATCTAACCTGCACAACACAAACATGCAGAATCGAACTTGCTTTGATACCAACTGTCACGGTCCCCGACCTTAGACTCAGAAACCGTGTGGCCTTAGGATTGAAATCTCCTCCTTTATGCCTAAGTCAACCTAAAACACAAGTGTGTGGGCACTAGAACAACGGAAAGGGCTGATTACGCAAGTTAAAGAGAAACAGGATGAGAAGACAAAATTCTGGAAATGCTTTTGTATTCACTGAAATAGAAGTGTTTGATGGTGTACAGATGAGGATGGAGCAGCCCTCTATTTATAGTTGAGGCTCCAGCTACAACTTAATGGCAATATCCCTAGAATAAAGGCTAAAATCATGGGATTACAATCAATCAGGATGCTAACTCCTGATTTTCAGGGTCAAGCAAATCAGCCAGGATGCTCATGCTGATCCTCCTTGCTTCCAAAAGCTTCCCTTGCGTGTCCAGCACCTTGGGCCGTTTTAGATGTGGTGTGGGCAGCTTGTATGCCAGGCCTTGGTCTCACGGGCTCGCCTGCAAGTTGGGCTGGCGTTTTGAACTCGTTTGCTAGGCTTTGTGCACAGATACCCGTCAGCACACCTGGTTTGCGGGCCTCAATCTCTGGCTCTCCTGCTAGTCCACCTGATGTGCCTGGCACGCTCGCCCAGGGCATGACACTTGAACCCACCTACCATCCGTTCGATCTCTGGCTTGCGCATCCTGCCTCTCTGGTCGACTGAGTGCCCACACGCTCGTTTCATGGGTTGACTTAGGCATACGGAGTTCATCTCCAGTCTAAGCATATGGAGTTCATTCCAATTCTAAGATCAGACCAGACCAAGGGTTGTGGCAACAAGATCGACAGCAGGCAAGGGGGACCAGGCCGATCCTCGGCTTGCGTATTTCACCTCTCCGACCGACTGAGTGCCCGCATGCCCATTTCGTGGGTTGGCTTAGGCATAGGGAGTCATTCCATGTCTAAGACTCAGTCGGACTGAGGGTTGTGGCAGCGGGATCGGTAGCACACAGAAGAGGATTGGGCCGATCCCCGGCTTGCGCATTATGCCTCTTCGGTCAGTTGAGTGCCCGTACGCTCGTTTCGTGGGTTGACTTAGGCATACAGAGTTCATTCCTGGTCTAAGATCAGACCAGACCGAGTGTTGCACCAGCAGAATCGACAGCACGTACGAGGGATCGAGTCGATCCCTGACTTGCGCATTCTGCCTCTCCGGCCGGCTGAGCGCCCGCACGCTCGTTTCGTGGGTTGACTTAGGCATACGGAGTTCATCCCCAGTCTAAGCATATGGAGTTCATTCCTAGTCTAAGATCATATTGGACCGAGGGTTGCGACAGTAGGACCAGTAGCAGGATCGACAGCACGCAGGGGGGATCGGGTCGATCCTCAATTTTTGTATTCTACGTCTCCAGTTGGCTGAGCGCCTGCACATACATTTCATGGGTTGGCTTAGGCATACGAAGTTCATTCCATGTCTAAGCCCCAGCCGGACCGAGGGTTGTGGCAGCAGGACCAGTAGTGGGATCGGTAGCACGTAGAGGGGAATCGGGTTGATCCCCGACTTACGCATTATGCCTCTCCGGCTGGGTGAGTGCCCGCACGCTCGTTTCATGGGTTGACTTAGGCATACGAAGTTCATCCCCAGTCTAAGCATACATAGTTCATTCCTAGTCTAAGATCAGAACGGACCGAGGGTTGTAGCAACAAGATCGATAGCACGCAGTAGGGACCGGGCCGATCCCCAGCTTGCGCATTCTGCCTCTCCGACCGGCTGAGTGCCCGCACGTCTGTTTCGTGGGTTGGCTTAGGCATAGGGAGTTCATTCCATGTCTAAGCCCCAACCGGACTGAGGGTTGTGGTGGCGGGACCGATAGCACGTAGAGGGGGATCGGGCTGATCCTCGACTTACGCATTATGCCTCTTCGGCTGGCTCATCACCCGTACGCTCGTTTTATGGGTTGACTTATGCATACGGAGTTCATTTCCAGTCTAAGATCAGACCGGACCGAGGGTTATGACAGCAAGATCGACAGCACACAGGGGGGGATCGGGTCGATCCCCGATTTGTGCATTTTGCCTCTCCGGTCGACTGAGCGCCCGTACGCTCGTTTCGTGGGTTGGCTTAGGCATACGGAGTTCATTCCATGTCGAAGCATATGGAGTTCATTCCCAGTCTAATATTTTGAACCACAGTGCACATACTGGGCTTGGGCAAGTGTTGGTGCCATATTTTTTTTGCCCAGGGCACCATCGTCGGAGCATCGTCAGAGCATCACCGGAGAACCTAACCAGCGGCATTGGGGGTTCCAGTGATTGGGGGGCCGGGGGGTGTGCGCACATGATGTGCATTGGGTGCTGGTACTTGGCCCTTATATTGAGCCCCTATCCCTCATCAAACCTCGGGAACTTACACCCCCTTAAAGAGCATTTGAGATTTTATAGGTTTGCTGCCAGTAGCCATTAAAGTGTCTGAAATGGGGACACTTTTTTCAAACGGTCACAAAATCTTCTCCACTTTGAGTTTTTAGCTGAATGTTTTTATGCACTCCAACAAAAATACAAGGATCACCTCTGCCAAATTTGGGGACAAAACTCTTTCTAAAAAAATTGAAAAAAATCTCAAACCGTAAAAAGTTTTAAAAATCGTGAAAAATAGAAAACGGGTCGTCTTGCCACGAAACTTCGCATGAAGGCTTAGGGGACCAATGTATGAATTTAAAAGCCATAAAACTGGCATTGGCATGACAGAAATATGAAGATGTGCTTGAACCCACCTACCACCCGTTCGATCCCCGGCTTGCGTATCCTGCCTCTCTGGTCGGCTGAGCGCCCGTACGCTCGCTTCGCGGGTTGACTTAGGCATATGGAGATCATCCCCAGTCTAAGCATATGGAGTTCATTCCCAGTCTAAGATCAAACCGCATCGAGGGTTGCGGTAGCAGGATTGACAGCACGCAGGGGGGATCGATCTAATCCTCGGCTTGCGTATTCTGCGTCTCCGATCGACTGAGCGCCCGGACGCTCATTTCCTGGGTTGGCTTAGGCATAGGTAGTTGATTCCCGACTTGTGCATTATGCCTCTTCGGTCGGCTCAGCGTCCGCACACTCATTTCATGGGTTGACTTAGGCATACAAAGTTCATTCCTAATCTAAGATCAGATCGGATCGAGGGTTGCGGTAGCAGGATCGACAGCACGCAAGGGGGGGACCGGTTCGATCCCTGGCTTGTGCATTCTGCCTCTCCTGTCGATTGAGCGCCCGCACGCTCGTTTCGTGGGTTGGCTTAGGCATACGGAGTTCATTCCATGTATAAGCATACGAAGTTCATTCCCAGTCTAAGATCAGATCGGGTCGAAGGTTGTGGCAGCAGGACCAGTAGCAGGATCGGTAGCACGCTGGGGGGACCGAACAGATCCCCGACTTGTGCATTCTGCCTGTTTGGCCGGTTGAGCGCCCGCACGCTTGTTTCGTGGGTTGGCTTAGGCATACGGAGTTCATTCCATGTCTAAGCCCTAGTCAGACCGAGGGTTGTGACAGTAAGACCGGTAGCAAGATTGGCAGCGTGTAGAGGGGGATTAGGTTGATCCCCGGCTTACACAATATGCCTCTCCGATCAGCCTCCCCGACTGGCTAAGCACCCGCACGCTTGTTTCGTGGGTTGACTTAGGCATACGGAGTTCATCCCCAGTCTAAGCATACGAAATTCATTCCCAGTCTAAGATTAGACCGGACTGAAGGTTGCGACAGCAAGATCGGTAGCACGCAGGTGGGATGGGGCGATCCCCGGCTTGCGCATCCTGCCTCTCTGGTCGACTGAGCATCCACATGCTCGTTTCGTGGGTTGACTTAGGCATACGGAGTTCATCCCCAGTCTAAGCATATGGAGTTCATTCCCAGTCTAAGATCAGACCGGACTGAAGGTTGCGACAGCAAGATCGACAACACGTAGGGGGGACAGGGTGATCCCCGACTTATGCATCCTGCCTCTCTGGTCGGCTGAGCGTCCGCACGCTCATTTCATGGGTTGACTTAGGCATACGGAGTTCATCCCCAGTCTAAGCATACGGAGTTCATTCCCAGTCTAAGATCAAATCAGATCGAGGGTTGCAGTAGCAGGATCGACAGCACGCAGGGGGGATCGGGCCGATCCCTAGCTTGCGCATTCTGCCTCTCCGACCGGTTGAGCGCCTGCACGTTCGTTTCGTGGGTTGGCTTAGGCATTGGGAGTTCGTTCCATGTCTAAGCCCCAGCTGAATTGACGGTTGTGGCAGTGGGATCGGGCCAAAGCAGACAGAGAGGGACCGGGCCGATACCCAGCTTGAGCATTTTACCTCTCCGACCGGCTTAGCACCCGCACGCTCGTGTCATTGGTTGACATAGGCATACGGAGTTCATTCCATGTCTAAGCATACAGAGTTCATTCCCAGTCTAAGAGTTTTAGCCACGGTACACATGCTGGGCTCGGGCATGTGTTGTTGCTATATTTTTTTCGCCCGAGGCACCATCGTCGGATCATCGCCAGAGAGCCTAACCGACGGCATTGGGGGCTCCGACGATTGGGGGGCTGGGGGGTGTGCGCACATGATGTGCGATGGGTGCTGGTACTTGGCCCTTATATTGGCCCCCTATCCCTTATCAAACCTCGAGAACTCACACCCCCTTAAAGAGCATTTGAGATTTTATAGGTTTGCTGCCAGTAGCCATTAAAGTGTCTGAAATGGGGACACTTTTTTCAAACGATCACAAAATCTTCTCCATTTTGAATTTTTTGCTGAATGTTTTTGTGCAAGCCAACAAAAATACAGGGATCACCTCTACCAAATTTGGGGACAAAACTCTTTCTAAAAAAATTTTAAAAAATCCCAAACCGAAAAAAGTTTCAAAAATCATGAAAAATAGAAAACGGGTCGTCTTGCCACGAAACTTCACATGAAGGCTTAGGGGACCATTGTATGAATTTACAAGCCATAAAAATGGCATTGGCATGGTAGAAATATGAAGATGTGCTTGAACCCACCTACCACCCGTTCGATCCCCGGTTTGCGCATCCTACCTCTCTGGTCGACTGAGCGTCCGCACGCTCGTTTCGTGGGTTGACTGAGGCATACAGAGTTCATCCCCAGTCTAAGCATACAGAGTTAATTCCTAGTCTATGATCGGATCGGATTGAGGGTTACGGCAGCAGGATCGATAGCACGTAGGGGGGACCGGACTGATCCTCGACTTACGCATTTTGCCTTTACGACCGACTGAGCACCCGCACACTTGTTTCATGGGTTGGCTCAGGCATACAGAGTTCATTCCATGTCTAAGCATACGGAGTTCATTCCCAGTCTAAGATTGGATCGGACCGAGGGTTGCAACAGCAAGATTGGCAGCACGTAGGGGGATCGGGCCGATCCCTGGCTTATGCATTCTGCCTCTCCGGCCATCCTCTCCGGTCGGCTGAGCGCCCGCACACTCATTTTATGGGTTTACTTAGTCATACGGAGTTCATCCCCAGTCTAAGCATACGGAGTTCATTCCCAGTCTAAGATTGGACCGGACCAAGGGTTGCGACAACAGGATCGCTAGCACGTCGGAGGGATCAGGCTGATCCTCGACTTGCGCATTCTACCTCTCCGACCGGCAGAGCGCCTGCACGCCCGTTTCGTGGGTTGGCTTAGGCATACGGAGTTCATTCCATGTCTAAGCATACAGAGTTCATTCCCAGTCTAAGAGTTTGAGCCACGGTGCACATGTTGGTCTTGGGCATGTGTTGGTGCCGTATTTTTTTCTCCCAGGGCACCATCGTCGGAGCATCACCGGAAAGCCTAACCGACGGCATTGGGGGTTCTAACGATTGGGGGGTCGGGGGGGTGCGCACATGATGTGCGATGGGTACTGGTACTTGGCCCTTATATTGGCCCCCTATCCCTCATCAAACCTCAAGAACTCACACCCCCTTAAAGAGCATTCGAGATTTTATAAGTTTGCTGCCAGTAGCCATTAAAGTGTCTAAAATGGGGACACTTTTTTCAAACAGTCACAAAATCTTCTCCACTTCGAGTTTTTAGCTGAATTTTTTTGTGCATGCCAAAAAAAATATAAATATCACCTCTACCAAATTTGGGGACAAAAATCTTTCTAAAAAAATTTTAAAAAATCACGAACCGTAAAAAGTTTTGAAAATTGTGAAAAATAGAAAACGGGTCATCTTGCCACGAAACTTCACATGAAGGCTTAGGGGACCATTGTATGAATTTACAAGCCATAAAAATAGCATTGGCATGGCAGAAATATGAAGATGTGCACCCACCTACCACCTGTTCTATCATCGGCTTACGCATCCTGCCTCTCTGGTCGGCTGAGCGTCCGCACACTCATTTCGTGGGTTGACTTAGGCATACGGATTTCATCCCCAGTCTAAGTAAATAGAGTTCATTTCCAGTCTAAGATCGGACCAGACCGAGGGTTACAGTAGCAAGATCGGCAGCGCGTAAGGGGGACCGGATCGATCCCTAGCTTACGCATTTTGCCTTTCTGCCCGGCTGAGCACCCTCATGCCTGTTTCGTGGGTTGCCTTAGGCATAGGGGGTTCATTCCATGTCTAAGCCCCAGTCGGACCGAGGGTAGTGGCAGTGGGACCGACAGCACGCAGAGAGGGATTGGGCCGATCCCTGGCTTGCGTATTCTGCCTCTCCGACCGGTAGAGTGCCCGTATGCCCGTTTTGTGGATTGGCTTAGGCATAAGGAGTTCATTCCATGTCTAAGCCCCAGCCAGACTGAGGGTTGTGGCAGTGGGACCGACAGCATGCAGAGAGGGACTGGACCGATCCTCGGCTTGTGCATTTTGCCTCTTCAATCGGCTGAGCGACCACACGCTCATTTCGTGGGTTGGCTTAGGCATACGGATTTCATTCCATGTCTAAGCATACTGAGTTCATTCGTAGTCTAAGAGTTTGAGTGACGTTGCACATGCTAGGCTCGAGCATGTCCTGGTGTCCTATTTTTTTCACCCAGGGCACCATCACCGGAGCATCATCGGAGCATCACCGGAGAGCCTAACCGGCGGCATTTGGCGTTCCAACGATTGGGGGGCCGGGGGGGTGCGCACATGACGTTCCATGGATGTTGGTACTTGGCCCTTATATTGGCCCCCTATCCCTCATCAAACCTCGAGAACTCACACCCCTTTAAAAAGCATTTGAGATTTTATAGGTTTGCTGCCAGTAGCCATTAAAGTGTCTGAAATGGGGACACTTTTTTCAAACGGTCACAAAAATACAAGGATCACCTCTACCAAATTTGGGACAAAAGTCTTACTAAAAAAATTTTAAAAATCCTGAACCGAAAAAAGTTTCAAAAATTATGAAAAAAAAATGGGTCGTCTTGCCATGAAACTTCACATGAAGGCTTAGCGGACCATTGTATGAATTTACAAGACATAAGAATGGCGTTGGCATGGTAGAAATATAAAGATGTGCGTCAACCCACCTACTACCTGTTCGATCCCCGACTTGCGCATCCTGCCTCTCTGGTCCGCTGAGCATCCGCAAGCTCGTTTCATGGGTTGACTTAGGCATACGGAGTTCATCCCCAGTCTAAGCATACGGAGTTCATTCCCAGTCTACGATCGGACCAGACCGAAGATTACGGTAATAGGATCGGTAGCACGTAGTGGGGACCGGGCTGATCTCCGACTTGCACATTCTGCCTCTTCGGTCGGTTGAGCACCCGCAAGCCCGTTTTGTGGGTTGGCTTAGGAATAAGGAGTTCATTACATGTCTAAGCCCCAGCTGGACCGAGGGTTGTGGCAGCGGGATCGGTAGCACGTAGAAGAGGATTGGGTCGATCCCCGACTTGCGCATTATGCCTCTCTGAACGGCTCAGCGCCCGAACGCTCGTTTCGTGGGTTGACTTAAGCATACGGAGTTCTTTCCTAGTCTAAGATCAGACCGGACCGAGGGTTGCGGTAGCAAGACCAGCAGCAGGATCGGCAGCATGTAGGGGAGGACTGATCGATCCCCAACTTACGTATTCTGCCTCTCCGATCGACTGAGCGCCCGTACGCTCATTTCGTGGGTTGACTTAGGCATAAGTAGTTCATCCCCAGTCTAAGCATACGGAGTTCATTCTCAGTCTAAGATCAGACTAGACCGAAGGTTGCGACAGTAGGATCGGTAGCACATAGGAGGGACCGGGTTGATCCCCGGCTTGCTCATTCTGTCTCTCCGCCCATTTCATGGGTTGGCTTAGGCATAGTGAGTTCATTCCATGTCTAAGCCCCAGTCGAACTGAGGGTTGTGGCAGCAAGACCGACAGTGCGTAGAGGGGGACTAAGCCGATCCCCGGCTTGCGCATTCTACCTCTTCGATTGACTGAGCGCCCGTCCGCCCGTTTTGTGGGTTGGCGTAGGGATAGGGAGTTAATTCCATGTCTAAGCCCCAGTCGGACCGAGGGTTATGGCAGCGGGACCGACAGCACACAGAGGGGGATCGGGTCGATCCCCGACTTGCATATTATGCCTCTCCGGCCGGTTCAGTGCCCGAACGCTCATTTCATGGGTTGACTTAGGCATACAGAGTAGGATCGATAGCTCGCAGGGGGAGATCGAGTCGGTCCCCAGCTTGCGCATTCTACCTCTCCGGTCGGTTGAGCACCCGCACGCTCATTTCATGGGTTGGTGTAGGCATACAAAGTTCATTGCATGTCTAAGTATATGGAGTTCATTCCCAGTCTAAGATCAGATCGAACCATGGTTTGCAATAGTAGGACCAGTAGCAGGATCAACAGCACGCAGGAGGGACCGGGCCGATCCCCGACTTACATATTCTACCTCTCCGGTCGATTGAACGCCCGCACGTTCATTTCATGGGTTGACTTAGGCATACAGAATTCATCCCCAGTCTAAGCTTACAGAGTTCATTCCCAGTCTAAGATCGGACGGGACTGAGGGTTGCGGCAGAATGATCGATAGCACCCAAGGGGAACCTGGTCGGTCCTCGGCTTTCGCATTTTACCTCTCCGATCAGTTGAGTGCCCGCACGCCCATTTCATGGGTTGGTTTAGGCATAGGGAGATCATTCCATGTCTAAGCCCCAGCCAGATCGAGGGTTGTGGCAGTGGGACCGGCAGCACGTAAACGGGGATCGGGTCGATCCCCAGCTTTCGAATTACGCCTCTCTAGCCAGCTCAGCGCCCGAACACTCGTTTCATGGGTTGACTTAGGCATGCGGAGTTCATTCCCAGTCTAAGATCGAACCACAGTGAGGGTTGTAGCAGCAGGATCGACAGCACGCAGGGGGGACCGAGCCGGTCCTCGATTTACGTATTTTGCCTCTCCGACCAGCTGAGCGCCCGCACTCTGGTTTCGTGGGTTGGCTTAGGCATACGGAGTTCATTTCATGTCTAAGCATACAGAGTTCATTCCCAGTCTAAGATCAGACCGGACTGAGGGTTGCAGTAGCAAGATCAGTAGCAGAATCGACAGCACCCAGGGGAGATCAAGTCAATCCTCGACTTACGCATTCTGCCTCTCCGACCGGCTGAGCGCCCGTACGCTCGTTTCGTGGGTTGACTTAGGCAAATGGAGTTCATCCCCAGTCTAAGCATATAGAGTTCATTCCCAGTCTAAGATCAGACCATACCGAGGGTTGCGACAGCAGGATCGATAGCACGTAAGGGGGATCGGGCCGATCCCCGGTTTGCAAATTCTACCTCTCCGGTTGGCTGAGTGCCCGCATGCCCGTTTTGTGGGTTGGCTTAGGCATAGGGAGTTCATTCCATGACTAAGCCCCAGTTGGACTGAGGGTTGTGGCAGCATGACTGACAGCACACAGAGGGGGTCCGGGCTGATCCCCAGCTTGTGCAATCTGCCTCTCCGACCGGTTGAGCGCCCACACGCTCGTTTCGTGGGTTGGCTGAGGCATACGGAGTTCATTCCATGTCTAAACATACGAAGTTCATTCCCAGTCTAAGAGTTTGAACCACGGTGCACATGCTGGGCTCATGCATGTACTGGTGTCACATTTTTTTTCGCTCGTGGCACCATCACCAGAGCGTCCGCACCATCGGTCGGCTTGCGTAACCTGTCTCTCTAGTCGGCTGAGTGTCCGCACGTTCGTTTCATGGGTTGACTTAGGCATACAGAGTTCATCCCCAGTCTAAGCATAAGGAGTTCATTCCCAGTCTAAGATCAGACCGGACTGAGGATTGTGGTAGCAGGATCGACAACACGCAAGGGGGACTGGGTCGATCCCCAGCTTACGCATTCTGCCTCTCCGATCAGCTGTGCGCTTGCACGCTCTTTTCGTGGGTTGGCTTAGGCATAGGGAGTTCATTCCATCTCTAAGCCCCAACCAGATCGAGCGTTGTGGTAATGGGACCAGCAGCATGTAGAGGGGTACTGGGTCGATCCCCGGCTTGCGCATTATGCCTCTCCGACCGAAGAGCCTAACCGGCGGCATTGGGGGTTCCAACGATTGAGGGGGCCAGGGGGTGTGCGCACATGATGTGTGATGGGTGCTGGTACTTGGCCCTTATATTGGCCCCCTATACCTCATCAAACCTCCAGAACTCACACCTCCTTAAAGAGCATTTGAGATTTTATAGGTTTGCTGCCAGTAGCCATTAAAGTCTCTAGAATGGGGACACTTTTTTCAAACGATCACAAAATCTACTCCACTTCGAGTTTTTAGCTGAATTTTTTTGTGCATGCCAAAAAATATACAAGGATCACCTCTACCAAATTTGGGGACAAAAATCTTTCTAAAAAAATTAAAAAAAAATCCCGAATTGCAAAAAGTTTCAAAAATCATGAAAAATAGAAAACGGGTCGTCTTGCCATGAAACTTCACATGAAGGCTTAGGGGACCATTGTATGAATTTACAAGCCATAGAAATGGCATTGGCATGGAAAAAATATGAAGATGTGCTTGAACCCACCTATCATCCGTTCGATCCCCGACTTGTGCATCCTGCCTCTCTGGTCGACTGAGCGTCCGCACGCTCATTTCGTGGGTTGACTTAGGCATACGGAGTTCATTCCCAGTCTAAGCATACGGAATTCATTCCCAGTCTAAGATCAGACCGGATCGAGGGTTGCAGAAGCAGGACCGACAGCACGTAGAGGGGGATCGGATCGATCCCTTATTTGCGTATTCTGCCTCTTCGGCCAGCTAAAAGCCCGCATGCTCATTTTGTGGGTTGGCTTAGGCATACGGAGTTCATCCCCAGTCTAAGCATACAGAGTTCATTCCTTGTCTAAGATTGGACTGAACCGAGGGTTGCGACAGCAGGATCGAATGCACGCAGGGAGGACCAGGCCGATCCCCGACTTACGCATTCTGCCTCTCCAGCCGGTTGAGTGACCGCACGCCCGTTTCGTGGGTTGGCTTAGGCATAGGGAGTTCATTCCATGTCTAAGCCCTAGCTGGATCGAAGGTTGTGGTAGCGGGACCGGTAGCACGCAGAGAGGTACCGAACCGATCCCTGGCTTGCGCATTATGCCTCTTCGATCGGTTCAACGCCTGAACGCTCATTTCGTGGGTTGACTTAGGCATACGGAGTTCATTCCTAGTCTAAGATCGGATAGGACTAAGGGTTGCGGCAGCAGGATCGACAGCACGTAGGGAGGGATCGGGCTGGTCTCCAGCTTGAGCATTCTGCCTCTCCGGTCGGCTTAGCGCCTGTATGCTCGTTTCGTGGGTTGGCTTAGGCATACAGAGTTTATTCCATGTCTAAGCATATGGAGTTCATTCTCAGTCTAAGATCAGACCGGTCTGAGGGTTACGGTAGCAGGACCAGCAGCAAGATCAACAGCACGTAGGAGGGGATCAGGCCGATCCCTGGCTTACGAATTCTACCTCTCCGACCGACCTTTAAGGCCGACTGAGCACCCGCACGCTCGTTTCGTGGGTTGACTTAGGCATACAGAGTTCATCCCCAGTCTAAAAATACGGAGTTCGTTTCCAATCTAAGATCGAATCGGACCGAGGGTTGTGGTAGCAGGATCGGTAGCACGTAGGGGGGACCGGACAATCCCCAGCTTGTACATTCTGCCTCCTGTTTCATGGGTTGGCTTAAGCATAGGTATTCATTCCATGTCTAAGCTTATGGAGTTCATTCCCAGTCTAAGATCGGACTGGACCGAGGGTTATGGCAGTAGGACCAATAGCAGGATCAGCAGTACGCAGGGAGAGAACGCGTCGATCCTTGACTTGCGCATTTTGTCTTTCCAGTCGGCCTCATAGGCCTACTGGGTGCCCGTACGCTCGTTTCATGGGTTGACTTAGGATACGGAGTTCATCCCTAGTCTAAGCATACGGAGTTTATTCCCAGTCTAATATCAGACCGGATCAAGGGTTGCGATAATAGGATCGATAGCACGTAAGGGGACCAGACCGATCCCTAGCTTGTGCATTATGCATCTCTGGTCGGCTCATTGCCCGAACGCTCATTTCGTGGGTTGCCTTAGGCATACAGAGTTGATTCCCAGTCTAAGATCGGATCGGACCGAGGGTTGCAGCAACAAGATCGACAACATGTAGGGGGGATCGAGCCGATCCCCAACTTGTGCATTCTGCCTCTTCAGTTGGCTTAGCACCCATACACTCATTTCGTGGGTTTGATTGGGCATACGGAGTTCATTCTATGTCTAAGCATATGGAGTTCATTCCCAGTCAAAGATCTGACCGGACCGAGGGTTGTGGCAGCAGGACCAGCAACAAGATCGACAGCACGAAGAGGGGAATGAGTTGATCCCCGACTTACGCATTCTGTCTCTCTGGCTGACCTCATAGGCCAGTTGAGCACTCGCACGCTTATTTCATGGGTTGACTTAGGCATACAGAGTTCATCCTCAGTCTAAGCGTACGGAGTTCATTCCCAGTCTAAGATCGGACCAGACGAGGGTTACGATAATAGGATCGACAGCACGCAGGGGGATCGGGCTGATCCCCGGCTTGCGCATTCTGTATCTTAGGCCAGCTCAATGCTCGAACGCTCGTTTCATGGGTTGACTTAGGCATACAGAGTTCATACCCAGTCTAAGAATACGGAGTTCATTCCTAGTCTAAGATTGGATCGAACTGAGGGTTGCGGCAGCAGGATCGATAGCACGTAGGGAGGACCAGGCTGATCCCCAGCTTGTGCATTCTGCCTCTCCGATCGGCTGAACGCCCGCACGCCCGTTTTGTGGGTTGGCTTAGGCATAAGTATTCATTCCATGTCTAAGCATATGGAGTTCATTCCCAGTCTAAGATCAGACCGGATCGAGGGTTGCGACAGTAGGACCAACAGCAGGATCAGCAGCACGCAGGAGGGAATGAGCCGATCCTTGACTTATGCATTCTGTCTTTCCAGTCGGCCTCATAAGTCGACTGAGCGCCCGCACGCTCGTTTCATGGGTTGACTTAGGCATACGGAGTTCATCCCCAGTCTAAGCATACGGAGTTCATTCCCAATCTAAGATCGGACCAGATCGAGGGTTACGGCAGCAGCATCGATAGCACATAGGGGGATCGAGTCGATCCCCGGCTTGTGCATTCTGCATCTTCGATCGGCTCAGTGCCCGAACGCTCGTTTCGTGGGTTGACTTAGGCATACGGAGTTGATTCCCATTCTAAGATCAGATCGGACCGAGGGTTGCGGTAACAGGATCGACAGCACGTAGGGGGGACCGAGCTGGTCCCCAGCTTGTGCATTCTGCCTCTCCGGCCGGCTTAGCGCCCGTACGCTCGTTTCATGGGTTGGCTTGGGCATACAGAGTTCATTCCATGTCTAAGCATGCGGAGTTCATTCCCAGTCAAAGATCGGACCGGATCGAGGGTTATTGCAGCAGGACCAACAGCAAGATCGACAGCACGTAAAGGGGAATGAGCCGATCCCCAGCTTGTGCATTTTGTCTCTTCGGTCGACCTTATAGGGCAGCTGAGCGCCCACACGCTTGTTTTATAGGTTGACTTAGGCATACAGAGTTCATCCCCAGTCTAAGCATACGGAGTTCTTTCCCAATCTAAGATCGGACCGGACCAAGGGTTACGGCAGTAGGATCAGCAGCACGTAGGGAGACCAGACCGATCCCCGACTTGCACATTCTGCATCTCGGGTCCGCTCAGTGCCCGAACGCTCATTTCATGGGTTGACTTATGCATACGGAGTTGATTCCCAATCTAAGATCAGATCGAATCGAGGGTTACGACAACAGGATCGATAGCACGTAGGGGGGACCGGGTCGACCCCTGGCTTGTACATTCTGCCTCTCCGACTAGCTTAGCACCCGCATGCTGGTTTCGTGGGTTGGCTTAGGCATACGGCGTTTATTCCATGTCTAAGCATATGGAGTTCATTCCCAGTCAAAGATCAGACCGGACTGAGGGTTACGGTAGCAGGACCAGCAGCAAGATCGGTAGCATGCAGGAGGGAATGAGTCGATCCCCGGCTTGCATATTTTGTCCCTCCGATCGGCCTCATAGGCTAGCTAAGCGCCCGCACGCTCGTTTCATGGGTTGACTTAGGCATACGGAGTTCATCCCTAGTCTAAGCATACGGAGTTAATTCCCAGTATAAGATCGAACTAGACTGAGGGTTGCGGTAGCAGGATCGGTAACACGCAGGGCGACCGGGCCAGTCTTAGGCTTGCGCATTCTGCCTCTCTGGTAGGCTTAGTGCCCGAAAGCTCATTTCGTGGGTTGACTTAAGCATACGAAGTTGATTCCCAGTCTAAGATCGAATCAAAACGAGGGTTACGGCAACTGGATCGGTAGCACGTAAGGGGGATCGAACCAATCCTCGACTTACGCATTCTGCCTTTTCGACCAACTGAGCGCCCGCACACTCATTTCGTGGGTTGGCTTAGGCATACGGAGTTCATTCCATGTCTAAGCATACGTAAAAAATCTCAAACCGTAAAAAGTTTCAAAAATCATGAAAAATAGAAAACGGGTCGTCTTGCCACAAAACTTTACATGAAGGCTTAGGGGACCATTATATGAATTTACAAGCCATAAAAATGGCATTGGCATGGTAGAAATATGAAGATGTGCTTGTGTCACGGTCCCCGACCTTAGACTCAAAAATCGTGTGGCCTTAGGCTTGGAATCTTCTTCTTTACACGTAAGTCAACCTAAAACACAAGCGTGCAAGCACTAGAACAATGGGAAGGGCTGATTACACAAATTAAAGAGAAACAAGATAAAAAGACAGAATTTTGGAAATGCTTTGTATTCACTGAAATAGAAGTGTTTGATGGTGTACAAATGAGGGTAAAACAACCCTCTATTTATAGTTGAGGCTCCAGCTACAACTTAATGGCAATATCCCTAGAATAAAGGCTAAAATCATGGGATTACAATCAATTAGGTTGCTAACTCCTGATTTTCAAGGTCAACCAAATCTGCCAGGATACTCCTACTGATCCTGCCTGCTTCCAGAAGCTTCCCTTGCGTGTCCAGTACCTTGGGCCCTTCTGGATGTGGTACGGGCAGCTTGTATGCCAGGCCTTGGTCTCACAGGCTGGCCTGCAAGTTGTGCGGGTGTTCTGAACTCGTTTGCTAGGCTTTGCATACAGATACTCGCTAACACGCCTGATCTACAAGCCTCAACCTCTGGCTCCCTGTTGGTCCGCCTGATGTGCCTGGTGCACTCGCCCAGGGTGTGACGTTTTCCCCCACCTAATTGCGTAATGCCCTCGTTGTGTCTTCTACATGGTACTACCTAATCTGGTCCCCGAACTGCCATAAGTCCTCTGCTGGTTCCCAGCTCGCCTCATTGTCTAGAAGTTCCTTCTAGTGCACCAAGTACTCATGTCTTGGTTGATAGTTCTTCTGTCTCACCTTTCGGTCAGCTATGATGCTGTGGACCTTATTCTCATATGAGGCCCTTGCTCCCAATGGCGCACGCTTTGACTCTGCCCATCCTGGATCTCCTTCATCCTCATGGAACGGCTTGAGCATGCTCACATGGAACACCGGATGTACCGTCGGCTTGGGTGGCATATCCAACTTATAGGCAGCCTTGCCTACCCTCTTGACTACTCGAAAAGGTCCCTCATACCTCCGGATTAGGCCTTTGTGCAGCCCCCTATGGTACACAATGGGATGTAGCTTCACCAACACCAAGTCTCCAACCTGGAACTGCACATCCCGCCTCTTTTGGTCTGCCCACTTCTTTGACCTCTTGGCCGTCTTGTGCAGACAAACTCTGGCCAAGTCAGTTTGCTCCTGCCATGCCTTGGCAAACTTGTATGCTACTAGATTTGACCTTGTATAACCTGCAGCAATCGAACCAGGTGTTAGTGGTTGTTGCCCTGTCACAACCTCAAATGGGCTCTAGTTCGTTGCCTCGCTCTTTTGCAAGTTGTAGGAAAACTGCGCAATATTTAGCAGCTTTGGCCAGTCCCTTTGAGTGGCACTCACATAGTGCTTGAGGTAGACCTCCAATAGTCCATTTACTCGCTCTGAACAAGGTGGAAAAGTTCAAGTCTAACCCTAACAACTTGAACAACTTAGTCCAGAACATGCCCGTGAAACGCTCGTCCCGATCACTAACAATGGTCCTCGGCACTCCCCAGAACTTAACCATGTTCTTCAGGAACAATCGAGCTGCCTCCTAGACTGGGCGCTCCTTGGTTGCTGGAATGAAGATTCCATACTTGGAAAACCTGTCCACCACTACCATGATGCTTTCAAACCCTTCTGCTTTGGGTAGACCGACTATAAAGTCTAGAGAAACACTCTCTCATGGTCGCTCTGGCACTGGCAATGGCTCCAAGAGACTGCCTGGTTTCTTGAGCTCCACCTTGTCCTGTTGGCACACAAGACAAGTTTTCACATAGGCCTCCACATCATCCCTCATGTGCAACCAGTAGTACCGGTCCTCGATTAGTGCCAAGGTGTGGCTCACTCCGGGGTGTCCAACCCACCTTGAATCATGACATTCTTGCAAAACTTCCTTGCGGAGCTTCCCGTGCTATGGCACAAACAGTCTACTGCCCCTGGTGTACAGCAAGCCATCCTGCAACCAAAACTATCTAGTCTTACCTTGCTGGGCGTACTCCATCAAAGTCTTGGCTGTAGGATCATGCGTAAGTCCCTCCTTGATGCGCGGCACCAGTGACCCCTCTGGTTGGCTAATGGCAGCAAGGTTAGCCTTCTTGCTCAAGGCATCTGCCACTAGGTTCACCTGCCCCAGCTTGTACTCTATTTGAAAATCAAATTCCGCAAGAAAATCTTACCATCTCGCCTGCTTGGAGGATAGCTTCTTCTGCGTCTGGAAGTAACTGGTTGCCACATTATCCGTCCTAACCATGAACCTCGACCCCAACAGGTAATGGTGCCAAGTGCGCAAGTAGTGCACCACTGCAGTCATCTCCTTCTCTTGGATCATGTTCTTGCATTTAGTCTCGTTCAGCTTCCTGCTCTCGAACGCGACTGGACGTCCTTCTTGTATCAACACGCCCCCTATGGCAATGTCTGATGCATCCGCATGCACCTCATACAGCTTGGCATGGTCTAGCAAGGCCAAGACTGGCTCCTCTGTCATAGCCCGCTTCAACCTATCAAAGGTTTCCTGGCACCCTGCGCTCCACTCCCATGCTCTCCTTTTCTTGAGCAAGTTAGTTAATGGCGTGGCTATTGCTGAGTGACCTTTGATGAAGCACCTGTAGTAGTTAACTAGCCTAAGGAACGATTTCAACTCAGTGACCTTGGCTGGCGGTTGCCACTCCAGGATGGTGTGTATCTTGCCTTCATCCATACGTATCCTACCACCTCCCACTATGTGGCCTAGGAACGGGATCTCCTACTAGGTGAATGAGCACTTCTCCCTCTTAACAAATAGCTTGTGCGCCTACAACACCTCGAACACCTGTCTCAAGTGGTCTACATGCTCTCCTAAAGTTTGGCTGCAGATCATAATGTCATCCAAATAAACCACAACAAACCGATTAAAGAATGACTGAAGTACCTTGTTCATATGGGTGCAGAATGTTGTTGGGGCGTTCGTGAGTCCGAAAGGCATCACCAAGAACTCATACGAACCATACCAAGTGACACATGCTGTCTTTGGGTCATCTCCCTTTGCGATCCTGACTTGATAGTAGCCCGACCTCAAATCCAACTTGGTGAACCACCTTGCGCTTCCAAGTTGATCGAACAAGTCCGCAATGAGTGGGATGGGGTACTTGTTCTTGATGGTCAGCTTGTTCAAAGCTCGATAGTCTATGTACAATCGCAACGACCCATCATGCTTACGCTGGAATAGAACCGGTGCACCATAGGGTGCCTTCGATGGCCTGATGAAGCCAGATCAACTAACTCTTTGAGCTACTTCCTCGACTCTTCTAACTCTGGTGGAAACATTCGGTAAGAGGCTCTAGCTGGTGGCTTGGCCTTGGATACCAGCTCGATCTTATGGTCCATCGCTCTCTTAGGTGGTAGCTTGCTAGGCAGCTTTGCGGGCATCACATCACTAAAGGTCTTTAGCACCTTTACCACCTCCAAGGGTGATTCGGTCTCCTTTTCCCTTGGCTCATCATATTTTAGGGCTGCCCAAAAGGTGTCTTCTTGTCTGCTTACCGCCTTGGCAAATTGGATGGCTGACACCACCCGTGACCCAACTCCAGACCCTCTCCTTAATGGTACTAGGCATTGGCACCGTGCATCCAAGATGCAAACACAATCGGTAAAAGGCACAAGGAGGGCGTTAATCCGAACAAGAAAATCCAACCCAATCACAAACTCATAATCATCAAGGGGTATTACCTCAATAGTCTCCTTGCCTTTCCAGTCTCCAAGCTGTAACTCCACTCCCCGTGCTACTCCAATGGCTGGAACCTCCTTGGAGTTCATCGTTTTAATGGTACCAGTCCCTTTCTACACCTTCAATCCGAGCTTCCAGGCTCCATCACCTGAAATAAAAAGATGTGAGGCACCTGTGTCCACCAGTGCGCTCACCTTATGACCCATAACCATCAGATCCACAAACAACAAGCCCTTTGGCTTGCGGTTCCCCTTACTCTGGACAGCATTGAGCACCAACGACCTAAGCTTTGCTACCCCTGACTCTGGCTCCTCGTCAGACTCCCTATCTATAGCAGCCAGCTTGCCCTTTTACGGGCAATTACGCACTATGTGGCTTCCTCCACATAGGTAGCATGCTTGTGGCTCTCGGTCCCCCTTTGCTTTCCACTTGCCTGCTGGTGGCTTCCTCTCGCCATCCTTGGTTGAACGGTCTCGGTCCCCATCCTTGGACTTCCAGTCATAGTCTTTCCTCTTGGACTGCTTCTTTCGGTCCCTATCATCCCTGCCCTTACCCTTGGGCTTGGTAGACTCGAACTTGTTCAGAGGCTTGAACTCTATCAAGGCCTCGGTAGTAGTCATGGCTTTAGCCAAGTCATGAACTCCTCTCCTTTGTAGCTCATGCTTCACCCACGGCTTCAGCCCATCCATGAAAGCAAATAAGGAGTCCTTCTCACCTAGATCCGAGATCTGTAGCATTAGTTCAGAGAATTTTTAGACATACTCCCTTATGTCCCCTTGCTGGCTCAACTTGCGTAACTTTGCCCATGCCTCATCATCAGTATGCTCCTCCATCCGCTAGTGCATGGCCTCCATGCCATTGTGCAAGGTTAGCAATTCAACCTCCAAGGTCTGATTCTTTTGGGTGATCACATCCATGCCTTTACTGAGAGCAGCTTCCAGCTCACTTTGGATCTCTTCCCCCAAGGAGTCTAGCGATGCAATGTGAGTCTCTACCCCTTCAAGCTTCTCCCCCATGTCACCCATGGTCACCTCCACCTTGGCCAGCCTACCGTCCATGGTAGACCAGATATCTCTAGAACTAGCTTTCCTCTCTCTTCCATGCCCATGCTCCTGGGCCTCTGGTTGCTGGTTAGCAACATCACTTTGGGATGCCATCTCCACAATCACGATCTAACCTGCACAACACAAACACGCAGAATCGAACTTGCTCTTATACCAACTGTCACGGTCCCCGACCTTAGACTCAGAAACCGTGTGGCCTTAGGCTTGAAATCTCCTCTTTTATGCCTAATTCAGCCTAAAACACAAGTGTGCGGGCACTAGAACAACGGGAAGGGCTGATTACGCAAGTTAAAGAGAAACAGGATGAGAAGACAAAATTCTGGAAATGCTCTTGTATTCACTGAAACAGAAGTGTTTGATGGTGTACAAATGAGGATGGAGCAGCCCTCTATTTATAGTTGAGGCTCCAGCTACAACTTAATGGCAATATCCCTAGAATAAAGGCTAAAATCATGGGATTACAATCAATCAGGATGCTAACTCCTGATTTTCAGGGTCAACCAAATCTGCCAGGATGCTCCTGCTGATCCTGCTTGCTTCCAAAAGCTTTCCTTGCGTGTCCAGCACCTTAGGCCCCTCTGGATGTGGTGCGGGCAGCGTGTATGCCAGGCCTTGGTCTCACAGGCTAGCTTGCAAGTTGGGCAGGCGTTTTGAACTCGTTTGCTAGGCTTTGCACACAGATACCCACCAGCACACTTGGTCTGCGGGCCTCAACCTCTGGCTCGCCTGCTGGTCCACCTGATATGCCTGGCACGCCCGCCCAAGACGTGACACTTGAACCCACCTACCACCCGTTCGATCTCCGACTTGCGCATCCTGCCTCTCTGGTCTGCTGAGCACTCGCATGCTCGTTTCGTGGGTTGACTTAGGCATACGGAGTTCATCCCCAGTCTAAGCATACGGAGTTCATTTCTAGTCTAGGATCGGACTGGACCGAGGGTTACGATAGTAAGATCGACAGGACGCAGGGGGGATCGAACCTATCCCCGACTTATACATTCTGCCTCTCCAACCGACTGAGCGCCCGCACATCCGTTTCATGGCTTGGCTTAGGCATAGGGAGTTCATTCCATGAATATGCCTCTCCGGTCGGCCTCCCCGACCGGCTAAGTGCCCGCACGCTTGTTTCGTGGGTTAACTTAGGCATACAGAGATCATCCCCAGTCTAAGCATAAAGAGTTCAGTCCCAGTCTAAGATCAGACTGGACTGAAGGTTGCAACAGCAAGATCGGCAGCACGCAGGGGGGACGGGATGATCCCCGACTTATGCGTTCTGCCTCTCCGGCCGACTGAGCGCCCGCACGTCCGTTTCATGGGTTGGCTTAGGCATAGGGAGTTCGTTCCATGTCTAAGCCCCAGCCGGATCGAGGGTTGTGGCAGTGGCACGGACAGCACGGAAGGGGACCGGGCTGCTCCCTGGCTTGCACATTATGCCTCTTCGATCGGCTCAGCGCCTGCACGCTCGTTTTATGGGTTGACTTATACATATGGAGTTCATTCACAGTCTAAGATCAAATCGAACTGAGGGTTGTAGTAGCAGGATCGATACCACACAGGGGGGACTAGCCCGATCCTCGACTTGCGCATTCTGCCCCTCCGGCCTGCTGAGCGCCCGCACGCTCGTTTCGTGGGTTGGCTTAGGCATACGAAGTTCATTCCATGTCTAAGCATACGAAGTTCATTCCCAGCCTAAGATTTTGAGCCATGGTGTACATGCTGGGCTCGGGCATGTGCTGGTGCCACATTTTTTTCACCCGGGGCACCATCGTCGGAGCATCACCGGAGAGCCTAACCGACGGCATTGAGGGTTCCGACGATTGGGGGGTCGGGGGGTGTGCGCACATGATGTGTGATGGGTGCTGGTACTTGGGCCTTATATTGGTCCCCTATCCCTCATCAAACCTCGAGAACTCACACCCCCTTAAAGAGCATTTGAGATTTTATAGGTTTGCTGCCAGTAGCCATTAAAGTGTCTGAAATGGGGACACTTTTTTCAAACGGTCACAGAATCTTCTCCACTTCGAGTTTTTAGCTGAATTTTTTTGTGCATGCCAAAAAAAATACAAGGATCACCTTTACAAAATTTTGGGACAAAACTCTTTCTAAAAAAATTGTAAAAAATCCCAAACCGTAAAAAGTTTTAAAAATCATTAAAAATAGAAAACGGTTCGTCTTGCCACGAAACTTCACATGAAGGCTTAGGGGACCATTGTTTGAATTTACAAGCCATAAAAATGGCATTGGCATGGTAGAAATATGAAGATGTGCTTGAACTCACCTACCACATGTTCGATCCCCGGCTTGCGCATCCTGCCTTTCTGATCGGCTGAGTGCCCGTATACTTGTTTCATGGGTTGACATAGGCATACGGAGTTCATCCCCAGTCTAAGCATACGGAGTTCATTCCCAGTCTAAGATCGGATTGGACCAAGGTTTGCGATAGCAGGATCGACAGCATGCAAGGGGGACCGAGCCGATCCCCGGCTTGCGCATTCTACCTCTCCAGCTTGCTGAGCGCCCGCACGCCTGTTTCGTGGGTTTGCTTAGGCAAAGGGAGTTCATTCCATGTCTAAGCCCCAATCGGATTGAGGGTTGTGGTAGTGGGACCGGCAGCATGCAGAGGGGGACCGGGTCGATCCCCGACTTGCGCATTATGCCTCTTCAGTCGGCTCAGCTCCCGCACGCTCGTTTTATGGGTTGACTTAGGCATACGGAGTTCATTCATAGTCTAAGATCGGACCAAACCGAGGGTTACGGTAGTAGGATCGATAGTACGTAAGAGGGATCGGGTCGATCCCCGGCTTGCTCATTCTGCCTCTTCGATCGGCTGAGTGCCTGCACGCTCATTTTATGGGTTGGCTTAGGCATACGGAGTTCATTCCATGTCTAAGCATACGGAGTTCATTCCCAGTCTAAGATCAGACTGGGCTAAAGGTTGTGGTAGCAGGACCAGTAGCAAGATCGACAGCACGCAGTGGGGGACCAGGTTGATCCCCAGCTTGCGCATTCTGCCTCTCCAGCCGATTGAGTGCTCGCACGCTCGTTTCATGGGTTGGCTTAGGCATACGGACTTCATTCCATGTCTAAGCCCCAACCGGACCGAGGGTTGTGGCAGCAAGACCGGTAGCAGGATCGGCAGCATGGAGAAAGGGATCGGGTAGATCCTCGGCTTACGTATTATGCCTCTCCGGCCGATTGAGCCCCTGCACGCTTGTTTCATGGGTTGACTTAGGCATGCGGAGTTCATTCCTAGTCTAAGCATATGAAGTTCATTCTCAGTCTAAGATCGGACCAGACCGAGGGTTGTGATAGCAGGATCGACAGCATGCAGGGGGGATCGAGTTGATCCCCGGCTTGCGCAGTCTGCCTTTTCGATCGGCTGAGTGCCCGTATGCTCGTTTCATGGGTTGGCTTAGGCATACGAAGTTCATTCCATTTCTAAGCTTACGGAGTTCATTCCCAGTCTAAGATTTTGAGCCACGGTGCACATGCTGGGCTTGGGCATGTGCTGGTGCCACTTTTTTTTCGCCCGGGGCACCATCGTCGGATCATCACCGGAGAGCCAAACCGACGACATTAGAGGTTCTGGCGATTGGAGGGGCCGGGGGGTGTGCACACATGATGTGCAATGGGTGCTGGTACTTGGCCCTTATATTGTTCCTTATCCCTCATCAAACCTCGAGAACTCACACCCCTTTAAAGAGCATTTGAGATTTTATAGGTTTACTATCAGTAACCATTAAAGTGTCTAAAATGGGGACACTTTTTTCAAACGGTCACAAAATCTTTTCCACTTCGATTTTTTAGCTGAATGTTTTTGTGCTTGCCAACAAAAATACAAGGATCACCTCTACCAAATTCGGGGACAAAACTCTTTCTAAAAAAATTGTAAAAAATCCCGAACCGCAAAAAGTTTTGAAAATCGTGAAAAATAGAAAACTGGTCGTTTTACCACGAAACTTCGCATGAAGGCTTAGGGGACCATTGTATGAATTTACAAGCCACAAAAATGGCATTGGCATGGCATAACTATGAAGATGTGCTTGAACCCACCTACCACCCGTTCGATCCTCGGCTTTCGCATCCTACCTCTTTGGTCGACTGAGCGCTCGCACGCTCATTTCATGGGTTGACTTAGGCATACGGAGTTCATCCCCGGTCTAAGCATATGGAGTTCATTCCTAGTCTAAGATTAGACTAGACCGAGGGTTGCGGCAGTAGGATCGACCGCATGCAGGGCGGATCGGACCGATCCTCGGCTTGCGCATTTTACCTCTCGAGCCGGCTGAGCGCCCGCACGCCCATTTCATGGGTTGGCTTAGGCATAGGGAGTTCATTCCAGGTCTAAGCCCCAACCGAACCGAGGGTTGTCGTAGCGGGACCGACAGCATGCAGAGAAGGACCGGGTCGATCCCTAACTTATGCATTATGCCTCTTCGGTCGGCTCAGTGCCCGCACGCTCGTTTCGTGGGTTGACTTAGGCATACGGAGTTCATTCTTAGTCTAAGATCAGATCGGACCTAGGGTTGAGGCAACAGGATCAACAGCACGCAGGTGGGGACCGGGCCGATCCCCAGTTTGTGAATTCTGTCTCTCCAGCCGACTGAGCGCCCGCACGTTCATTTCGTGGGTTGGCTTAGGCATACGGAGTTCTTTCCATGACTAAGCAAACGAAGTTCATTCTCAGTCTAAGATTAAACCCGGCTGAGGGTTGCGACAGCAGGATCGACAGCACGCAGGGGGGGACCGAGCCGATCCCTAGCTTGTGTATTCAGCCTCTTCGACCAACTAAGCACCCACACACTCGTTTCGTGGGTTGGCTTAGGCATACAGAGTTCATTCCATGTCTAAGCCCCAACCGAACCGAGGGTTGTGGCAGTAGGACCGACAGCGAGATCGGCAGCACGCAGAAGGGGATCAGGCTAATCCCCGACTTGCGCATTATACCTCTCTGGCCGGCCTCTCCGGCCGATTAAGCGCCCGTATGCTCGTTTCGTGGGTTGACTTAGGCATACAGAGTTCATCCCCAGTCTAAGCATACGGAGTTCGTTCCCAATCTAAGATCGGACCGGACTGAGGGTTGTGGCAGCAAGATCGACAGCACGCAAGTGGGACCGGGCTGATCCCCGACATGTACATTCCGCCTTTCCGACCGACTGAGCACCCGCACGCCCATTTCGTGGGTTGGCTTAGGCATAGGGAGTTCATTCCATGTTTAAGCCCCAATCGGATCGAGGGTTGTGGCAACGGCACCGACAGCACGCAGAGGGGGACCGAGCCGATCCTCGACTTGTGTATTATGCCTCTTTGGCTGGCTCAGTGCCTGTACGCTGGTTTCATGGGTTGACTTATGCATACGGAGTTCATTCTCAATCTAAGATTGAACTAGACCGAGGGTTGCGGTAGCCGGATCGACAGCACGTAGGGGGAACCGGGTCGATCCCTGACTTGCGCATTTTGCCTCTCCGGCCGACTAAGCATCCGCACGCTCGTTTCATGGGTTGGTTTAAGCATACAGAGTTCATTCTATGTCTAAGCATATGGAGTTCATTCCCAGTGTAAGATCAGACCGGGTCGAGGGTTACGACAGTAAGACCAGCAGTAGGATTGGCAGCACGTAGGGAGGATCGGGCCGATCCCTGGCTTTCATATTCTGCCACTCCGGCCGATTGAGTACCCGCACTCTCGTTTCGTGGGTTGGCTTAGGCATACAGAGTTCATTCCATGTCTAAGCCCTAGTCGGATCGAGGGTTGTGGCAGTGGGACCGACAGTACACAGAGGGGGACCGGGCTGATCTTCAGCTTACGCATTATGCCTCTTCAACCTGCTCAGAGCCCGCACGCTCATTTAGTGGGTTGATTTAGGCATACAAAGTTCATCCCCAGTCTAAGATTGGATCAGACCGGATCGAGGTTTGCGGCAGCAGGATCGACAGCACGTAGGGGGGACCGAACCGATCCCTGACTTGCGCATTCTGCCTCTCCGACCAACTGAGTGCCTGCACGCTCGTTTCGTGGGTTGGCTTAGGCATATGGAGTTCATTCCATGTCTAAGCATACGGAGTTCATTCCCAGTCTAAGATTGGACCGGGCCGAGGGTTGTGGTAGCAGGACTAGCAGCAGGATCGACAGCACACAGAAAGAGACCTGGTCGATCCCCTGCTTGCGTATTCTACCTCTCCGATCGGCCTCTCTGACTGGCTGAGCACCCGCATGCTTGTTTTGTGGGTTTACTTAGGCATACGAAGTTCATCCCCAGTCTAAGCATACGGAGTTCATTCCCAGTCTAAGATCAGACCAGATCGAGGGTTACGGCAACAGGATCGACAGCACGCAGAGGGGATCAGGCCGATCCTCGGCTTACGCATTCTACCTCTCTGGCCGGGTGAGGACCCGCACGTTCATTTCGTGGGTTGGCTTAGGCATACGGAGTTCATTCCACGTCTAAGCCCCAGTCGGACCGAGGTTTGTGGTAGCAGGATCGGTAGCGGGATCGGTAGCACGTAAAGGGGGATTGGGTTGATCCCTGACTTGCGCATTATACCTCTCCGACCAGCCTCTCTGGCCGACTAAGTGGCCGCATGCTCGTTTTGTTGGTTGACTTAGGCATACGGAGTTCATTCCCAGTCTAAGATCAGATCGGATCGAGGGTTACGGTAGCAAGATCGGTAGCATGCAGAGGGGACTAGGTCGATCCCCGACTTGCCCATTATGCCTCTCAGTCGGCTCAGCGCTCGAACGCTCGTTTCGTGGGTTGACTTAGGCATACGGGGTTCATTTCCAGTTTAAGATCAGACTGAACCAAGGGTTGCGGTAGCAAGATCGATAGCATGCAGGGGGGATCGGGTCGGTCCCCGGCTTGTGCATTCTACCTCTCCAATCGGCTGAACGCCCGCACGCTTGTTCCATGTCTAAGCCCCAGCCGGACTGAGGGTTGTGATAGGGGGACTGGGCCGATCCCTGACTTGTGCATTCTGCCTCTCTGACTGGCCTCTCTGACCAGCTGAGTGCCCAAACGCTCGTTTCATGGGTTGACTTAGGCATACGGAGTTTATCCCCAGTCTAAGCATACGAAGTTCATTCCCAGTCTAAGATCAGACCAGATCGAGGGTTGCGACAGTAAGATCGACAGCACGCATGAGGGACCGGTCTGATCCCTGACTTGCGCATTCTGCCTCTCCGACCGGTTGAGCGCCCGCACGCCCGTTTCGTGGGTTGGCTTAGGCATAGGGGGTTCATTCCGTGTCTAAGCCCCAGCCAGACAGAAGGTTATGGCAGCGGGACTGACAGTACGTAGAGGGGTACCGGGCTGATCCCCGACATGCGTATTATGCCTCTACGATCGGCTCAATGCCCGAACGCTCATTTCTTGGGTTGACTTAGGCATACGGAGTTCATTTCTAGTCTAAGATTGGATCAAACCGAGGGTTACGGTAGCAGGATCGACAGCACACAGGGGGGGATCAGGTAGGTCCCCGACTTGTGCATTCTATCTCTCCGACCGATTGAGCACCCGTACGCTCATTTCATGGGTTGGTTTAGGCATACGGAGTTCATTCCATGTCTAAGCATACGGAGTTCATTCCCAGTCTAAGATTGGATCGGACTGAGGGTTGTGGTAGTAGGACCAACAGCAGGATCGGTAACACACTGGGAGGATCAGGTTGATCCCCGGCTTATGCATTCTGCCTCTCCGATCGGCCTTTCCGATAGGCTGAGTGCCCACACACTCATTTCATGGATTGACTTAGGCATACGGAGTTCATCCCCAGTCTAAGCATACGGAGTTCATTCCCAGTCTAAGATCAAACCAGATCGAGGGTTACGTAACAGATCGGTAGCACGCAGGGGGATAAGGTCGATCCCTCGATTCTCGACTTATGCATTTTGCCTCTCCGACAGGTTGAGTGCCTGCACGCCCATTTCGTGGGTTGGCTTAGGCATAGAGAGTTCATTCCATGTCTAAGCCCCAGCCAGACCAAGGGTTATGGCAGCGTGACCGGTAGCACGCAGAGAGGTACCGGGTCAATCCTCGGCGTGTGCATTATGCCTCTCTAACCGGCTCAGTGCCCGAACGCTCGTTTCGTGGGTTGGCTTAGGCATACGGAGTTCATCCCCAGTCTAAGCATATGGAGTTCATTCTCAGTGTAAGATTGGATCGGATCGAGGGTTGCGACAGTAGGATCAGCAGCACCCAGGGGGCACCAAGTCGATCCTCGACTTACGCATTCTGCCTCTCCGACCGGCTGAGTGCCGACACGCCCGTTTCATGGGTTGACATAGGCATAGGGAGTTCATTCCATGTCTATGCCCTAGCCGGACTGAAGGTTGTGGCAGCAAGATCGACAGCATGCAAAGGGGGACCGGGTCAATCCCTGACTTACGTAGTATGCCTCTTCGGCCAGCTCAGCACCTAAACATTCGTTTCATGGGTTGACTTAGGCGTACGGAGTTCATTCCCAGTCTAAGATCAGACCGATACGGGTGTTGCGGCAGCAGGATCGACAGCACGCAGGAGGGATCAGATCGGTCCCTGGCCTACGCATTCTGCCTCTCCGGCTGGCTGAGTGCCCGCACGCTCATTTCATGGGTTGGCTTAAGCATACGAAGTTCATTCCATGTCTAAGCAAATGGAGTTCATTCCCAGTCTAAGATCAGACCGGACCAAAGGTTACGGTAGTAGGACCAGCAGCAGGATCGGTAGCACGCAGGGGGGACTGGGTCGATCCCCGGCTTGCATATTCTGCCTCTCCGAAGGGCCTCTTCGATTGGTTGAGCGCTCGCACACTTGTTTCGTGGGTGGACTTCGGTATACGGAGTTCATCCCCAGTCTAAGCATACGGAGTTCATTCCCAGTCTAAGATCAGATCGGATCAAGGGTTGCGACAGCAGGATTGGCAGCACGCAAGAGGGACCAGACGGATCTCTGGCTTGCGCATTCTGCCTCTCCAGTCAGTTGTGCACCCGCACGCCCATTTCATGGGTTGGCTTAGGCATAGGGAGTTCATTCCATGTCTAAGTCCAAGCTGGACTGAGGGTTGGGGCAGCGAGACAGGCAGCACACAGAGGGGGATCGGGCCGATCCCTAACTTATGCATTATGCCTCTCCGGTCTGCTCAATGCCCGAACGCTCGTTTCGTGGGTTGACTTAGGGATACGGGGTTCATTCCCAGTCTAAGATCAGATCGGACCGAGGGTTACGGTAGTAGGATCGACAGCGTACAGGGGGGACCGGGTCGATCCCCGACTTGCGCATTCTACCTCTCCAGTCGGTTGAGTGCCCGCACGCTCGTTTCGTGGCTTGGCTTAGGCATACGAAGTTCATTCCATGTCTAAGCATACGGAGTTCATTCCCAGTGTAAGATCGGACCAGATAGAGGGTTACGTAGTAGGACCAATAGCAGGATCGGTAGCACGCAGGAGGGAACATGTTGATCCTTGGCTTACGTATTCTGCCTCTCCGATCGACCGAGCGCCTGCACGCTCGTTTCGTGGGTTGACTTAGGCATACGGATTTCATCCCCAGTCTAAGCATACGGAGTTCATTCCCAGTCTAAGATCAGACCAGACTGAAGATTGCGACAGTAGGATCGGTAGCACGTAGGGGGGACTGGGTCGATCCCTAGCATGCGCATTCTGCCTCTCCGGCTAGCTGAGCGCCCGCACGCCCGTTTCATGGGTTGGCTTAGGCATAGGGAGTTCATTCCATGTCTAAGCCCCAGCCGGACCGATGGTTGTGGCAGCGGGACCGGCAACACGCAGAGGGGCATAATCACCGGAGAATAGTCGGAGAGCCTAACCGACGGCATTAGGGGTTCCGACGATTGGGGGGGCTGGGGGGTATGCACACATGATGTGTAATGGGTGCTGGTACTTCGCCGTTATATTGGCCACCTATCCCTCATCAAACCTCGAGAACTCACACCCCCTTAAAGAGCATTCGAGATTTTATAGGTTTGCTACTAGTAGCCATTAAAGTGTATGAAATAGGGACATTTTTTTCAAACGGTAACAAAATCTACTCCACTTCGAGTTTTTAGATGAATTTTTTTGTGCATGCCAACAAAAATACAAGGATCACCTCTACCAAATTTAGGGAGAAAACTATTTCAAAAACAGTTTTAAAAAATCTCGAACCGTAAAAAGTTTCAAAAATCATGAAAAATAGAAAACGGGTTGTCTTGCCACGAAACTTCACATGAAGGCTTAGGGGACCATTGTATGAATTTACAAGCCATAAAAATGGCATTGGCACTGTAGAAATATGAAGATGTGCTTGAACCCACCTACCACCCATTCGATCCCCGCCTTGCGCATCCTGCCTCTCTGGTCGGCTAAGCATCCGCACGCTCGTTTCATGGGTTGACTTAGGCATACGGAGTTCATCCCTAGTCTAAGCATACAGAGTTCATTCCCAGTCTAAGATCAGACCAGACCGAGGGTTGTGACAGCAGGATCGACAGCACGCAGGGGGGATCGGACCTATCCCCGACTTGCGCATTCTGCCTCTCCAGCTGGTTGAGCGCCCGCACACCCATTTCGTGATTTGGCTTAGGCATAGGGAGTTTTTTCCATGTCTAAGCCCCAGTCAGACCAAGGGTTGTGGCAGCGGGACCGATAGCACGCAGAGGGGGACCAGGTTGATCTTCGACTTGCGCATTATGCATCTCTGGCTGGCTCAGTGCCCGAATGCTCATTTCGTTGGTTGACTTAGGCATACAGAGTTCATTCCTAGTCTAAGCAGTAGGATTGACAGAACACAGGGGGGACTGGGCCAGTCCCCAGCTTGAGCATTCTGTCTCTTCGATCGGCTGAGTGCTCGCACGCTCGTTTCGTGGGTTAGCTTAGGCATACGGAGTTCATTCCATGTCTAAGCCCCAGTCAGACCAAGGGTTCTGGCAGCCGGACCAAGGGTTGTGGCAGCAGGACCGACAGTGGGATAGACAGCACGTAAAGGGGGATCGCACTGATCCCTGGCTGACGCATTATGCCTCTCCGATCGGTTGAGCACCCGTACGCTCATTTCATGGGTTGACTTACGCATACGGAGTTCATCCCTAGTCTAAGCATACAGAGTTCATTCCCAGTCTAAGATCGGATCAGACCGAGGGTTGCGGTAGCAGGACCAGCAGCAGGATCGGTAGCATGCAGGGGGATCGGGTCGATCCCCAGCTTACGCTTTCGGCCTCTCCGGCCGGCTGAGCGCCCGCACGCTCATTTCGTGGGTTCGTTTAGGCATACAGAGTTCATTCCATGTCTAAGAATATAGAGTTAATTCCTAGTCTAAGATCGGACCGAACTGAGGGTTGTGGCAGTAGGACCAGCAATAGGATCGATAGCACGCAGAGGGGGATCGAACCGATCCCTGGCTTGCGCTTTCTGCCTCTCCAACCGGCTGAGCACCCGCACGGTCATTTCGTGGGTTGAGTTAGGAATACGGAGTTCATCCCCAGTCTAAGCATACGAAGGTCATTCCCAGTCTAAGATAGGACCGGATCGAGGGTTGCGGCAGTAGGATCGGTAGCACGCAGGGGGGACTGGGCCGATCCTTGGCTTGCGCATTCTGCCTTTCCGGCTGGCTGAGCACTCGCACGCCCGTTTCATGGGTTGGCTTAGGCATAGGGAGTTCATTCCATGTCTAAGCCCCAGCCGAATCGAGGGTTGTGGCAGCGAGACCAGAATCAGAGAGAGGAGGACCAAGGCCATCCCCAACTTTTGCATTCTGCCTTTCCGACCGACTGAGCACCCTCACACTGGTTTGTGGGTTGGCTTAGGCATACGAAGTTCATTCCATGTCTAAGCATGCAGAGTTCATTCCCAATCTCAGAGTTTGAGCCACGGTGCACATGCTGGGCTCGAGCATGTGCTGGTGCCACATTTTTTTTTGCCCGGGGCACCATCGTCGGAGCATCGTCGGAGAGCCTAACCGACGGTATTAGGGGTTCCGGTGATTGGGGGGCCGGGGGTGTGCGCACATGATGTGCGATGGGTGCTGGTACTTGGCCCTTATATTGGCCCCCTATCCCTCATCAAACCTCAAGAACTCACACCCCCTTAAAGAGCGTTTGAGATTTTATAAGTTTGCTGCCAGTAGCCATTAAAGTGTTTAAAATGGGGACACTTTTTTCAAACGGTCATAAAATCTTCTCCACTTCAAGTTTTTAGCTGAATGTTTTTATGCATGCCAAAAAAAATACAAGGATCACCTCTACCAAATTTCGGGACAAAACTCTATCTAAAAAAATTTTAAAAAATCTCAAACCTCAAAAAGTTTCAAAAATCATGAAAAATAGAAAACGGGTCGTCTTGCCACGAAACTGCACATGAAGGCTTAAGGGACCATTGTATGAATTTACAAGCCATAAAAATGGCATTGGCATGGCAAAAATATGAAGATGTGCTTGAACCCACCTATCACTCTTTCGATCCTCGGCTTGCGCATTCTGCCTCTCTGATCGGCTGAGCGTCCGCACGCTCGTTTCTTGGGTTGACATAGGCATACGGAGTTCATCCCCGGTCTAAGCATACGGAGTTCATTTCCAGTCTAAGATCAGACAGGACCGAGGGTTGCGACAGCAGGATCGGCAGCACGCAGGGGGGATCGGCCCAATCCCCGACTTACGCATTCCACCTCTCTAGGCGGCTGAGTGCTTACATGCCCGTTTCATGGGTTGGCTTAGGCATAGGGAGCTCATTCCATGTCTAAGCCCCAGCCGGACCAAGGGTTGTGGTAGTAGGACTGATAGCACACAGAAGGGGATCGGACCGATCTCCGACTTGCGCATTATGCCTCTCCGACCAGCTCAGCACCCGAATGCTCATTTTATGGGTTGATTTAGGCATACGAAGTTCATTCCCAGTCTAAGATTGAACTGGACCGAGGGTTGCGATAGTAGGATCGACAGCACATAGGGGGACTGGGCCGGTCCCCGGCTTGTGCATTTTGCCTCTCCGTCTGGCTGAGCGCCCACACACTCATTTCATGGGTTGGCTTAGGCATACCAAGTTCATTCCATGTCTAAACATACGGAGTTCATTCCCAGTCTAAGATAGGACCGGACCGAGGGTTGTGGCAGCAGGACCAGCAGCAGGATCGACAGTATGCAGGGGGATCGGGCTGATCCTCAGCTTGCGCATTCTGCCTCTCCGACCAGCTGAGCGCCCATATGCTCATTTTATTGGTTGACTTAGGCATACGGAGTTCATCCCCAGCCTAAGCATACGGAGTTCATTCCCAGTCTAAGATCGGATCAGACCGAGGGTTACGGTAACAAGACCAGCAGCAGGATCGACAATGCGTAAGGGGGAATAGGGTTGATCCCCGACTAGCACATTTTGCCTCTTCGGCCAGCCCCTCCGGTCGGTTGAGTGCCCGCACACTCATTTCGTGGGTTGACTTAGGCATACAGAGTTCATCCCCAGTCTAAGCATACGAAATTCATTCCCAGTCTAAGATCGCATCGGACCAAGGGTTGCGGTAGCAAGACCAGTAGCAAGATCAATAGCACGTAGGGAGGGATCTGGTCGATCCCCGGCTTGCGCTTTCTGCCTCTCCGATCGATTGAGCGCCCGCACGCTCATTTCGTGGGTTAACTTAGGCATACAGAGTTTATCCCCAGTCTAAGCATACGGAGTTCATTCCCAGTCTAAGATCAGACCAGATCGAGGGTTACGATAGTAGGATCGACAGCACGCAGGGGGGACCGGGCCGATCCCCAGCTTACGCATTCTGCCTCTCCGGTCGGCTGAGTGTCTGCACGCCTGTTTCATGAGTTGGCTTAGGCATAGGGAGTTCATTCCATGTCTATGCCCCAGCCGGATCGAGGGTTGTGGCAGCGGGATCGGTAGCACGCAGAAGGGGATCGGGTCGATCCCTGGCTTGCACATTATGCCTTTCTGGTCGGTTCAGTGCCCGAACGCTCGTTTCGTGGGTTGACTTAGGCATACGAAGTTCATTCCAAGTCTAAAATCAGATCAGACCGAGGGTTGCGGTAGTATGATCGATAGCACGTAGGGAGGGATCGAGCCAGTCCCCGTCTTGCACATTCTACCTCTTCAACCGGCTGAGTGCCCGCATGCTCGTTCGTGGGTTGGCTTAGGCATACAAAGTTCATTCCATGTCTAAGCATACGGAGTTCATTCCCAGTCTAAGATCAGACCGGACCAAGGGTTATGGCAGTAGAACCAACAACAAGATCGACAACACACAGGGGGTTTGGGTTGATCCCCGACTTGTGCATTCTACCTCTTCGATCGACCTCTCTGATCGGTTGAGCGCTCGCACGCTCGTTTCATGGGTTGACTTAGGTATACGGAGTTCATCCCTAGTCTAAGCATACAAAGTTCATTCCTAGTCTATGATCGGATCGGACCGAGGGTTGCGGTAGCAGGATCGGCAGCAAGCAGAGGGGACTAGGCCAATTTCGAGCTTGCACATTCTACCTCTCTGATCGACTGAGCACCTGCACACCTATTTCATGGGTTGGCTTAGGCATAGGGAGTTCATTCCATGTCAAAGCCCTGTCGGATCGAAGGTTGTGGCAGCAGGACCGGTAGCACACAGAGAGGGACCAGTCTGAACCCTAGCTTATGCATTATGCCTCTCTGGTTGGCTCAGTGCCCGAATGTTTGTTTCATGGGTTGACTTAGGCATACGGAGTTCATTCCCAGTCTAAGATCAGACTGGATCGAGGGTTCCAGCAGTAGGATCTGTAGCACGCAGGGGGGATCGGGTCGATCCCTGGCTTCCACATTCTGCCTCTCCGGCCGGTTGAGTGCCCGCACGCCCATTTCATGGGTGGCTTAGGCGTACGAAGTTCATTCCATGTCTAAGCACACGGAGTTCATTCCCAATCTAAGATCAGACCAAATCGAAGGTTGCAACAGTAGGACCAGCAGCAGGATCGACAGCACGTAAGGGGGACCGAACCGATCCCCGGCTTGCACATTCTGCCTCTCTACCTTGCCTCTCCGATCGATTGAGCACCCATATGCTCGTTTCATGCTTTGACTTAGGCATACGGAGTTCATCCCCAATCTAAGCATATGGAGTTCATTCCCAGTGTAAGATAGTACTGGATCGAGGGTTGCAACAGTAGGATCGGTAGCACACAGGGGGGACTGGGTCGATCCCTGACTTGCACATTCTGTCTCTCCGACCGACTGAGCACCCGCACGCCACGTTTCGTGGGTTGGCTTAGGCATACGAAGTTCATTCATGTCTAAGCATACGGAGTTCATTCCCATTCTAAGATCAAACCAGACCGAGGGTTACGACAGTAGGACTAGTAGTAGGATCAACAGCACACAGGGGGGGACCAGGCCGATCCCTGGCTTATGCATTCTGCCTCTCCGTCTTACCTCTTTGGCCAGCTGAGCGCCCGCACGCTCGTTTCGTGGGTTGACTTAGGCATACTGAGTTTATCCTCAATCTAAGCATACGGAGTTCATTCCCAGTCTAAGATCGTACCGGACTGAGGGTTATGGCAGCAGGTTCGACAGCACGCAAGGGGGACCAGGCTGATCCCTGGCTTGTGCATCATGTCTCTTTGGGCGGCTGAGCGTCCACAAGCTCGTTTCATGGGTTGACTTTGGCATACGGAGTTCATCCCCAGTCTAAGCATACAGAGTTCATTCCCAGTCTAAGATTAGACTGGACCAAGGGTTGTGACAGTAGGATCAATAGAAAGCAGGGGGATCGGGTCGATCCCTGGCTTGTGCATCTACCTCTCTGGCCGGCTGAGCACCCGTACGCCCGTTTCGTGGGTTGCCTTAGGCATAGCGAGTTCATTCCATGTCTAAGCCCCAGCTAGATCGAGGGTTATGGTACCGGGCCCGACAGCATGCAGAGGGGGATCGGACCGATCCTAAGCTTACGCATTCTTCCTTTCTGACCGGTTGAGCACCCGCATGCCCATTTTCTGGGTTGGCTTAGGCATAGGGAGTTCATTCCATATCTAAGCCCCAACCAGATCGAGAGTTGTGGTAGCGGGACTGGCAGCACACAGAGGGGGACCAGGCCAATCCCCGGCCTACGCATTCAACCTCTCTGACCTGCTGAGTGCTCGTACGCTTCTTTCATTGGTTGACTTATGCATACGGTGTTCATCCCCAGTATAAGCATACGGAGTTCATTCCTAGTCTAAGATCAGATCGGATCAAGGGTTGTGGCAACAGGATCGACAGCACACAGGGGGGACTAGGCCAGACCCCGGCTTACGCATTCTACCTCTTCGGCCGGTTGAGCGCCCGCACGCTCGTTTCGTGGGTTGGCTTAGGCATACGGAGTTCATTCCATGTCTAAGCATACAGAGTTCATTCTCAGTCTAAGATCAGATCGGACCGAGGGTTGCTACAGCAGGACTAGCAGCAGGATCAATAGCATGTAGAGAGGGATTGAGCTGATCCCCAACTTGTGCTTTTTGCCTCTCCGGTCGGTTGAGCACCCGTACGCTCGTTTCATGGGTTGACTTATGCATACGGAGTTCATCCCCAGTCTAATTATGTGGAGTTCATTCCCAATCTAAGATTAGACCGGATCGAGGGTTATAGTAGTAGGATCGACAGGACGTAGGGAGGACCGGGCCAATCCTCGGCTTGCACATTCTGCCTCTCCGGTCGGCTGAGCACCCGCATGCCCGTTTTGTGGGTTGGCTTAGGCATAGTGAGTTCATTCCATGTCTAAGCCCCGACCGGATCGAGGGTTATGGAAGCGGGTCTGACAGCACGCAGAGGGGGACCGGGCCAATCCTTGGCTTGCGCATTATGCCTCTTTGGCCGGCTCACCGCCCGAACACTCGTTTCGTGGGTTGACTTAGGCATAAGGAGTTCATTCCAAGTCTAAAATTAGACCGGACCGAAGGTTGCGGTAGCAGGATCGACAGCACGTAAGGGGTGATCGGGCCGGTCCTCAGCTTACGCATTCTGCCTTTCTGGCCAGCTGAGCGTCTGCACGCTTGTTTCATGGGTTCGCTTAGACATAAGGAGTTCACTCCATGTCTAAGCATACGGAGTTCATTCCAATCTAAGATCAAAGCGAATCGAGGGTTGCGATAGCCGAACCAGCAGCAGGACTGACAGCACGCAGGGGGTGTCCGGGTCGATCCCCGACTTGCACATTCTACCTCTTCGGCCAGCCTCTCCGGTCGACTGAGCGCTTGTACGCTCATTTCGTGGGTTGACTTAGGTATACGGAGTTCATCCCTAGTCTAAGCATACGGAGTTCATTCCTAGTCTAAGATCGGATCGAGCCAAAGGTTGCGACAGTAGGATCGGTAGCACGTAGGAAGGATCAGGCCGATCTCGAGCTTACGCATTCTGCCTCTCCGGTCGGTTGAGCACCCGTACGCCTGTTTCATGGGTTGGCTTAGGCATAGGGAGTTCATTCCATGTCTAAGCCCTAACTGGACCAAGGGTTGTGGCAGCGGGCCTGGCAGCATGCAGAGGGGGACTAGGCCGATCCCCGGCTTACGCATTATGCCTCTTCGGTTGACTAAGCGCCTGTACGCTCGTTTCATGGGTTGACTTAGGCATACGGAGTTCATCCCCAGTCTAAGCATACGGAGTTCATTCCTAGTCTAAGATCAGATCGGGCCAAGGGTTACGGTAGCAGGATCGGTAGCACTCAGGGGGGACCGGGTCGATCCATGGCTTGCGCATTCTTTCTCTCCAATCAAATGAGCCCCCGCACGCCCCGTTTCATGGGTTGGCTTAGGCAGAGGGAAATCATTCCATATCTGAGCCCCAGCCAGACTGAGGGTTGTGGCAGTGGGATCGGCAGCATGCAGAGGGGGACCGAGTCGATCCCCAGCTTGCGCCTTCTACCCTCCGACCGGCTGAGCGCCCGCATGCTCGTTTCGTGGGTTGGCTTAGGCATACGGAGTTAATTCCATGTCTAAGCATATGGAGTTCATTCCCAGTCTAAGAGTTTGAGCCACGGTGCACATGCTGGGCTCGATCATGTGCTGGTACCGTATTTTTTTTACTTGAGGCACCATCGTCGGAGCATCGTCAGAGAGCCTAACCGACGGTATTGGGGGTTCCGACGATTGGGGGGCCGAGGGGTGTGGGCACATGATGTACGATGGGTGCTGGTACTTGGCCCTTATATTGACCCCCTATCCCTCATCAAACCTCGAGTACTCACACCCCCTTAAAGAGCATTTGATATTTTATAGGTTTGCTGCCAGTAGCCATTAAAGTGTTTGAAATGGGGACACCTTTTTCAAAGGGTCACAAAATGTTCTCCACTTCGAGTTTTTAGCAGAATTTTTTTGTGCAAGCCAACAAAAATACAAGGATCACCTCTACCAAATTTTGGGGACAAAACTCTTTCTAAAAATATTTTAAAAAATCCCAAACCGTAAAAAGTTTTAAAAATTATGAAAAATAGAAAACGGGTCGTCTTGCCACGAAACTTCACATGAAGGCTTAGGGCACCATTGTATGAATTTACAAGCCATAAAAATGGCATTGCCATGGCAGAAATATGAAGATGTGCTTGAACCCATCTACCACCCGTTGTAGCTCGGGCTTGCGCATTCGGCCTCTCTGGTCGGCTGAACGTCTGCACGCTTGTTTCATGGGTTGACTTAGGCATACGGTGTTCATCCCCAATCTAAGCATACGGAGTTCATTCCCAGTCTAAGATCAGATCAGATCAGAGCGAGGGTTGCGACAGCAGGATCGACAGCACGTAGGGGGGACCGAGTCAATCCCCGGCTTACGCATTCTGCCTCTCCGGTCGGCTGAGTGCCCGCACACCCATTTCATGGGTTGGCTTAGGCATAGGGAGTTCATTCCACGTCTAAGCCCCAGCTGGACCAAGGGTTGTGGCACGAGACCAGTGGCACGCAGAGTGGGATCGGATCGATCCCTAGCTTACGCATTATGCCTCTCTGGCCGGTTCAACCCCCGAACGCTCATTTCGTGGGTTGACTTAGGCATACGGAGTTCATTCCCAGTCTAAGCAGTAGGATCGACAGCACGCAGGGGGGACCGGGCCTGTCCTTGGTTGCACATTCTGCCTCTCCTATCGACTGAGTGGCCACACGCTCATTTCATGGGTTGGCTTAGGCATAGGGAGTTCATTCCATGTCAAGCCCCAGTCAAACTGAGGGTTATGGCAATGGGACCGGCAGCGCGTAGAAGGGGACCGGGTCGATCCTCGACTTGTGCACTATGTCTCTCCGACCAGCTTAGTGCCCGAACGCTCATTTTATAGGTTGACTTAGGCATACGTAGTTCATTCCCAGTCTAAGATCAGACCGAACGGAGGGTTACGACAGCAGGATCGATAGCATGTAGGGGGGATCGGGTCGATCCTCGGCTTACGCATTCTACCTCTCCGACCGGCTGAGCACCCGTACGCTCATTTCGTGGGTTGGATTCAGAATACGGAGTTCATTCCATGTCTAAGATCAGATCGGACCGAGGGTTGCGACAGCAGGACCAGTAGCAGTATCGATGGCACACAGGACGAGACCCGACCGATGCTCAACTTGTACATTTTGCCTCTCCAGTCAGCCTCTCTGATCAACCAAGCACCCGTAAGCTTGTTTTATGGGTTGACTTAGCCATACGGAGTTCATCCCTAGTCAAAGCATACGAAGTTCATTTCCAGTCTAAGATCGGACTGGATCGAGGGTTACTGTAGTAGAACCAGCAGTCGGATCGACAGCATGCAAGAAGGGATCGGGCCGATCCCCAGCTTGTGTGTTCTACCTCTCCTACCGGCTGAGCACCTGCACACTCATTTCGTGGGTTGGCTTAGGCATACGGAGTTCATTCCATGTCCAAGCATATGAAGTTCATTCCCAGTCTAAGATCGGATCGGATCGAGGGTTACGGCAGCAGGACTAGCAGCAGGATCAGCAGCATGTTGGGGGTCCGGGTCAATCCCTAGCTTATGCATTCTACCTCTCCGACCGGCCTCTCCGATCGGCTGAGCACCTGCATGCTCGTTTTGTGGGTTGACTTAGGCATACAGAGTTCATCCCCAGTCTAAGCATATGGAGTTCATTCCCAGTCTAAGATCAGAGGTTACGGTAGTAGGATCGATAGGATGCAGGGGTGACCGAGCCGATCCTCGGCTTACGCAATCTACCTTTCCGACCGACTGAGCACCCGTACGCCTGTTTCATGGGTTGGCTTAGGCATAGGGAGTTCATTCCATGTCTAAGCCCCAGCCAGACCGAGGGTTGTGGCTGCAGGACCGACAGCACGCAGAAGGGGATCGGGCCAATCCCCAGCTTGTATATTCTACCTCTCCGATCGGTTGACTGTCCGTACGCTCGTTCTATGGTTTGGCTTAGGCATACGGAGTTCATTCCATGTCTAAGCATACAGAGTTCATTCCCAGTCTAAGATCAAACCGGATTAAGGGTTGCGGCAGTAGGATCGACAGTACACAGTGGGGGACCGGGCTGATCCCTGGCTTACGCATTCTTCCTCTTCGACCGGCTGAGTGCCCACACGCTCATTTCGTGGGTTGGCTTAAGCATACGGAGTTCATTCCATGTCTAAGCATACGGAGTTTATTCCCGGTCTAAGATCGGACCAGACCGAGGGTTGCGATAGCAGGACCAATAGCAGGATCGGTAGCATACAGGGGGGGATCAGACTGATCCTTGACTTGTGCATTCTACCTCTCCGACCGGCTGAGCACCCGTACGCTCGTGTCATGGGTTGACTTTGGCATACAGAGTTCATCCCCAATCTAAGCATACGGAGTTCATTCCCAGTCTAAGATCGGACCAGACCGAGGGTTGCGATAGTAGGATCGACAGCACGCAGGGGGGACTGGGCCTATCCCTGACTTACACATTTTACCTCTCCAGCTAGCTGAGTGCCCGCACGCCCATTTTGTCGGTTGGCTTAGGCATAGGGAATTCATTCCATGTTTAAGCCACAGCCAGATCGAGGGTTGTGGTAGTGGGATCAACAGCACGCAGGGGGGACCTGGTCGATTCTCGGCTTGCGCATTCTGCCTTTTCGACTGGTTGAGCTTTCGCATGCCCATTTCGTGGGTTGGCTTAGGCATACGGAGTTCATTCCATGTCTAAGCATACGGAGTTTATTCCCAGTCTAAGAATTTGAGCCATGGTGCACATGCTGGGCTCGGGTATGTGTTGGTGCTACATTTTTTTCACGCAAGGCTCGGGTACGTGCTGAGCACGCTCAGGTTTACTGCTAGTAGCCATTAAAGTGTCTGAAATTGGGACACTTTTTTCAAACAGTTACAAAATCTTCTCCACTTCGAGTTTTTTGCTGAATTTTTTTGTCCATGCCAACAAAAATACAAGGATCGACAACATGCAGGGGGGACCGGGCTGATCCCCAGCTTACACATTCTGGCTCTCCGATCGACTGAGCGCCCACACGCCTATTTCATGGGTTGGCTTAGGCATAGGGAGTTCATTCCATGTCTAAGCCCCAGCCGAACCGAAGGTTGTCACAGCAGATCAACGCACGTAGAGGGGGACTGGGCCGATCCCCGACTTACGCATTATGCCTCTCTGGTTAGCTCAACGCCCGAACGCTCGTTTCGTGGGTTGACTGAGGCATACGAAGTTCATTCCATGTCTAAGCATAGGGTGTTCATTCCCAGTCTAAGATCAGATTGGATCGAGGGTCACGGTAGCAGGACCAGCAGTAGGATCGACTGCACGCATGGGGGGATCGAATCGATCCTCGACTTTCGCATTTTGCCTCTCCGATTGATTGGGCACCCGCACGCTCGTTTCATGGGTTAACTTAGGCATACAGAGATCATCCCTAGTCTAAGTATACAGAGTTCATTCCCAAGCTAAGATCAGATCAGATAGATGTTTACGCCAGCAGGATCGGCAGCATGCAGGGGGCACCGGGCTGATTCTCAGATTGTGCATTCTGCCTCTTTGGCCGACTGAGCGCCGGCACGCCCATTTCATGGGTTGGCTTAGGCATAGGGAGTTCATTCAATGTCTAAGCCCCAGCCGGACCGAACGTTGTGCCAGCGGGACCGGTAGCACACAGAGGGGGACTGAACCGATCCTCGGCTTACGCATTATGCCTTTTCGGCCGACTCAGCGCCCGAATGCTTATTTCGTGCGTTGACATAGGCATACAGAGTTCATTTCCAGTCTAAGATTAGACTGGGCTGAGGGTTGTGGCAGCAAGATCGACAGCACGCAGGGGGGATCGAGCTGGTCCCCAGCTTGCACATTCTGTCTCTCCGGTCGGCTGAGCGCCCGTACGCTCATTTCATGGGTTGGCTTAGGCATACGAAGTTCATTCCATGTCTAAGCATACGGAGTTCATTCCCAGTCTAAGAGTTTAAGCCATGGTGCACATGCTGGGCTTGGCCTTGTGCTGGTGCCACATTTTTTTTGCTCGGGACACCATCGCCGGAGAGCCTAATCGGCGACATTGGGGGTTCCGGTGATTGAGGGGGGCCGGGGGGTGTGCGCACATGATGTGTGATGGGTGCTGGTACTTAGCCCTTATATTGGCCCCCTATCCCTCATCAAACCTTGAGAACTCACACCCCCTTAAACATCATTTGAGATTTTATAGGTTTGCTGCTAGTAGCCATTAAAGTGTCTAAAATGGGGACACTTTTTTCAAACGATCACAAAATCTTCTCCACTTCGAGTTTTTAGCTGAATTTTTTTGTGCATGCCAAAAAAAATACAAGGATCACCTCTACCAAATTTGGGGACAAAAATCTTTCTAAAAAAATTTTAAAAAATCCCGATCCGTAAAAAGTTTCAAAAATCGTGAAAAATAGAAAACGGGTCGTCTTGGCACAAAACTTCACATGAAGGCTTAGGGGACCATTGTATGAATTTACAAGCCATAAAAATGGCATTGGCATGGTAGAAATATGAAGATATGCTTGAACCCACCTACCACCCGTTCGATCCCCAGCTTGCGCATCCTGCCTTTCTGGTCAGCTGAGCATCCGTACGCTCGTTTCGTGGGTTGACTTAGGCATACAGAATTCATCCCTAGTCTAAGCATACAGAGTTCATTTCTAGTCTAAGATCAGACCAGACCGAGGGTTGCGATAGCAGGACCAGCAGCAGGATCGACAGCACGCATGGGGGGACCGGGTCGATCCCCAGCTTGCGCATTCTACCTCTCCGACTGGCTGAGTGCCCGCACTTTCGTTTCGTGGCTTGGCTTAGGCATAGGGAGTTCATTCCATGTCTAAGCCCCAGTCAGACCGAGGGTTGTGGCAAAGGGACCGGTAGCACGTAAAGGGGGACCGAGTCGATCTCCGACTTGTGCATTCTGCCTCTCCGGCCGACTGAGCACCCGTGCACTCGTTTCATGGGTTGGCTTAGGCATACGGAGTTCATTCCATGTCTAAGCATACGAAGTTCATTTCCAGTCTAAGAGTTTGAGCCACGGTGCACATGTTGGGCTTGGCCATATGCTGGTGTCGCATTTTTTTGGCCCAGGGCACTATCGCCGGAGAGCCTAACCGACGGTATTGGGGGTTCCAGCAATTGGGGGGGCCAGGGGGTGTGCGCACATGATGTGCGATGGGCGCTGGTACTTGGCTCGTATATTGGCCCCCTATCCCTCATCAAACCTTGAGAACTCACACCTCCTTAAAAAGTATTTGAGATTTTATAGGTTTGCTGCCAGTAGCCATTAATGTGTCTAAAATGGGGACACTTTATTCAAATGGTCACAAAATCTTCTACACTTTGAGTTTTTAGCTGAATGTTTTTGTGCATGCCAACAAAAATACAAGGATCACCTCTACCAAATTTGGGGACAAAACCCTTTTTAAAAAAATTTTAAAAAATCTCGAACTGTAAAAAGTTTCAAAAATCATGAAAAATAGAAACGGGTCATCTTGCGACGAAACTTCACATGAAGGCATAGGGGACCATTGTATGAATTTACAAGCCATAAAAATGGCATTGGCATGGCAGAAATATTAAGGTGTGCTTGAACCCAGTTACTACCCGTTCGATCCCTGGCTTACGCATTCTGCCTCTCTAGTCGGCTGAGCGTCCGCATGCTCGTTTCGTGGATTGACTTAGGCATACGGAGTTCAACCTCAGTCTAAGCATACGAAGTTAATTCCCAGTCTAAGATCAGACCGGATCGAGGGTTGCGACAGCAGGAACGATAGCATCAGAGGGGATCGGGTCGATCCTCGACTTGCGCATACTGCCTCTCCGACCGGCTCAGCGCTCGCACACCCGTTTCATGGGTTAGCTGAGGCATAGGGAGTTCATTCCACATCTAAGCCCCAGTCAGACCGAGGGTTGTGGCAGTGGGATCGGCAGCACGCAGAGGGGGATCGGACCGATCCCCGGCTTGTGCATTATGCCTTTCCGATCGGCTTAGTGCCCGAACGCTCATTTGGTGCGTTGACTTAGGCATACGGAGTTCATTCCCAGTCTAAGATCGGATCAAATCGAGGGTTGCAGTAGCAGGATCAACAGCACGCAGGAGGGATCGAGTCGATCCTCAGCTTACGCATTTTGCCTCTCCGGCCAGCTAAGCGCCCGCACGCTCATTTTGTAGGTTGGCTTGGGCATACAGAGTTCATTCCATGTCTAAGCATACGGAGTTCATTCCCTATCTAAGATTGGACTGGATCGAGGGTTGCAGTAGCAGGACCAGCAGCAGGATCGGCAGCACGAGGGGGGGATCGTGTCGATCCCCGACTTGTACATTCTACCTCTCCGGTCGGCCTCTCCGATCGACTGAGCACCCGCACGCTCATTTCGTGGGTTGACTTAGGCATACGGAGTTCATCCCCAGTCTAAGCATACAGAGTTCATTCCTAGTCTAAGATCCAACCAGACCGAGGTTACGACGGTAGGATCGATAGCACATAGGGGGGATCAGGTCTATCCTCGACTTACGTATTCTACCTCTCTTGTCGGTTGAGCGCCCACACGCCCGTTTCATGGGTTGGCTTAGGCATAGGGAGTTCATTCCATGTCTAAGCCCCAACCGGACCGAGGGTTGTTGCGGCGGGACTGGCAGCACGCAAACGGGAACCGGGTCAATCCTCGGTTTGTGCACTCTGCCTCTCTGGCCGACTGAGCGCCCACACGCTCGTTTCGTGGGTTAGCTTAGGCATACAGAGTTCATTACCAGTCTAAGAGTTTGAGCCACGGTGCACATGCTGGGCTCGGGCATGTGTTGGTGTCGTATTTTTTTCGCTCAGGGCACCATCACCGGAGCATCATCGGAGAGCCTAATCGATGGCATTGGGGGTTCTGGCGATTGGGGGGGCCGGTGGGTGTGCGCAAATGATGTGCGATGGGTGCTGGTACTTGGCCCTTATATTGGCCCCCTATCCCTCATCAAACCTTAAGAACTCACACCCCTTTAATGAGCATTTGAGATTTTATAGGTTTGCTACCAGTAGCCATTAAAGTGTCTGAAATGGGCACACTTTTTTCAAACGGTCACAAATATTCTCCATGACGAGTTTTTAGCTGAATTTTTTTGTACATGCCAACAAAAATACAAGGATCACCTCTACCAAATTTGGTTACAAAACTCTTTCTAAAAAAATTTTAAAAAATCTCGAACCACAAAAAGTTTCAAAAATCTTAAAAAATATAAAACGGGTCGTCTTGCCACGAAACTTCACATGAAAGCTTAGGGGACCATTGGATGAATTTACAAGCCATAAAAATAGCATTGGCATGGCAGAAATATGAAGATGTGCTTGAACCCACCTACCACCCGTTCGATCCCTAGCTTGCGCATCCTGCCTCTCTGGTCGGCTGAGCATCCGCACGTTCGTTTCGTGGGTTAACTTAGGCATACGAAATTCATCCTTAGTCTAAGCATATGGAGTTCAATCCCAGTCTAAGATCAGACCGGATCGAGGGTTGCGATAGCAGGATCGGTAGCACGCAGTTGGGACCGGACTGATCTCCGGCTTGCGTATTCTGCCTCTCCAATCGGTTGAGCGCCTACACGCCCGTTTTGTGGGTTAGCTTAGGCATAGGGAGTTGTTTCCATGTCTAAGTCCCACCGGACGGAGGGTTGTGGTAGTGGGATCGACAGCAAGCAGAGGGGGACCGGGCCAAACCCCGGCTTACGCATTATGCCTTTCCGATCGGCTCAGCACCCGAACACTCATTTTGTGGGCTGACTTAGGCATACAGAGTTCATTCCCAATCTAAGATCAGACCAGACCAAGAGTTGTGGTAGTAGGATCGACAGCATGCAGGGGGGCCCATACCGGTCCTCGGCTTGCACATTTTACCTCTCCGATCGGCTGAACACCCACACGCTTGTTTCGTGGGTTGGCTTAGGCATACGGAGTTCATTCCATGTCTAAGGATACAGAGTTCATTCCCAGTCTAAGATCAGACCGGATAGAGGGTTACGATAGCAGGACCAGTAGTAGGATCGATAGCACGCAAGGGGGATCAGGCTGATCTTCAGCTTACGCATTCTGCCTCTTCGATTGGCTGGGTGCCCGTACGCTCGTTTCATGGGTTGACTTAGGCATACAGAGTTCATCCCCAGTCTAAGCATACGGAGCTCATTCTCAGTCTAAGATCGGATCGGATCGAGGGTTGCGGCATTAGGATCGGTAGCACGTAGGGGGGATCGAGTCGACCCCGACTTGTGCATTCTGCCTCTCTGGCCGGCTGAGTGCCCGCACGTCCGTTTCATGGGTTGGCTTAGGCATAGGGAGTTCATTCCATGTCTAAGCCCCAGTCAGACCGAGGGTTATGGCAGCGGGACTGGCAGCACGCAGAAGGGGACCGGATGGATCCTCGGTTTACGCATTCTGCCTCTACGGCTGGCTGAGTGCCCGCATGCTCGTTTCGTGGGTTGGCTTAGGCATACGGAGTTCATTCCGTGTCTAAACATATGGAATTCATTCCCAGGCTAAGAGTTTGAACCACGGTGCACATGCTGGGCTCGGGCATGTGCTGGTGCCGTATTTTTTTCGCTCGGGGCACCATCGTCGGAGCATCGTCGGAGAGCCAAAATGACGACATTGGGGGTTCCAATGATTGGGGGGGCTGGGGGGGTGTGCGCACATGATGTGCAATGGGTGCTAGTACTTGGCCCTTATATTGGCCCCCTATCCCTCATCAAACCTCGAGAACTCACACCCCCTTAAAGAGCATTTGAGATTTTATAGGTTTGCTGCCAGTAGCCATTAAAGTGTCTGGAATGGGGACATTTTTTTCAAACGGTCACAAAATCTTCTCCACTTCAAGTTTTTAGTTGAATTGTTTTGTGCATGAAAACAAAAATACAAGGATCACCTCTACCAAATTTGGGGACAAAACTATTTCTAAAAAAATTTTGAAAAATCTTGAACCGTAAAAAGTTTCAAAAATCATGAAAAATAGAAAACAGGTCGTCTTGCCACGAAACTTCACATGAAGGCTTACGGGTCCATTGTATGAATTTACAAGCCATAAAAATGGCATTGCCATGGCAGAAATATGAAGATGTGCTTGAAGCCACCTACCACCCGTTCGATCCTCGACTTACGCATCCTGCCTCTTTGGTCGGTTGAGCGTCCGCACGCTCGTTTTGTGGGTTGACTTAGGCATACGGAGTTCATACCCAGTCTAAGCATACAGAGTTCATTCCCAGTCTAAGATCGGACTAGACCGAGGGTTGCGACAACAGGATCGGTAGCACGTAGGGGTTGACCGGGCCGATCTCCAGCTTGCGTATTCTGCCTCTCCGGTCGACTGAGCGCCCGCACACCCTTTCGTGGGTTGGCTTAGGCATAGGGAGTTCATTCCATGTCTAAGCCCCAGTCAAACCGAGGGTTGTGGCAGCAGGACCGACAGCACGCAGAGGGGGACTGGGTCGATCCCCGACTTGCGCATTATGCCTCTCCAGTCGACTCAGCACCCGCACGCTCGTTTCATGGGTTGACTTAGGTAGACGGAGTTCATCCCCAGTCTAAGCATACGGAGTTCATTCCCAATCTAAGATTAGACGGGAATGAGGGTTGCGACAACAGGATCGGCAGCACGTAAGGGGGATCGGGCCGATCCCTGGCTTGCGCATTCTGCCTCTCCGGCTGACTGAGTGCCCGCTCGCCCGTTTTGTGGGTTGGCTTAGGCATAGGGATTTCATTCCATGTCTAAGCCCCAGCCAGATCAAGGGTTGTGGCAGCGGGATCGGCAGCACGTAAAGGGGCACCGGGCCGATCCTCGGCTTGCACATTCTGCCTTTCCGACCGGCTGAGTGCCCGCATGCTCGTTTTGTGGGTTGGCTTAGGCATACGGAGTTCATTCCATGTCTAAGCATACAGAGTTCATTCCCAGTCTAAGAGTTTGAGCCATGGTGCACATACGGGGCTTAGGCATGTGCTGGTGCCACATTTTTTTTGCCTGGGGACCATCGTTGGAGCATTATCGCCAGAGCATCGTCGGAGAGCCTAACCAACGGCATTGGGGGTTCTGGAGATTGGGGGGGCCGGGGGGTGTGCGCACATGATATGCGATGGGTGCTGGCACTTGGCCCTTATATTGCCCCCTATCCCTCATCAAACCTCGAGAACTCACACCCCCTTAAAGAGCATTTGAGATTTTATAGGTTTACTGTCAGTAGCCATTAAAGTGTCTGAAATGGGCACACTTTTTTCAAACGGTCATAAAATCTTCTCCACTTCGAGTTTTTTATGCATAACAACATAAATACAAGGATCACCTCTACCAAATTTGGGGTCAAAACTCTTTCTAAAAAAAATTTAAAAAATCCCGAACAGCAAAAAGTTTTGAAAATTGTGAAAAATAGAAAACGGGTCGTCTTACCACGAAACTTCACATGAAGGCTTAGGGGACCATTATATGAATTTACAAGCCGTAAAAATGGCATTGGCGTGGCAAAAATATGAAGATGTGCTTGAACCCACCTACCACCCGTTCGATTCCCGGCTTGCGCATCTTGCCTTTCTGGTCGGCTGAGTGTCCGCACACTCATTTCGTGGGTTGACTTAGCCATACGGAGTTCATCCGCAGTCTAAGTATACAGAGTTCATTCCAGTCTAAGATCAGACCATTGTATGAATTTACAAGCCATAAAAATGGCATTGGCACGGCAGAAATATGAAGATGTGCTTGAACCCACCTACCACTCGTTCGATCCCCGGCTTATGCATCCTACCTCTCTGGTCGACTGAGCGTCCGCACGCTCGTTTCATGAGTTGACTTAGGCATATGGAGTTCATCCCCAGTCTAAGCATACGAAGTTCATTCCCAGTCTAAGATCGAATCAGACTGAGGGATACGGCAGCAGGATCGACAGCATGCAGGAGGGATCGGGCTGATCCCCGGCATGGGTGTTCTACCTCTCTGGCCGACTGAGTGCCTGCACGCCCATTTCATGGGTTGGCTTAGGCATAGGGAGTTCATTCCATGTCTAAGCCCCAGTCAGATCGAGGGTTGTGGCAGCGGGACTAGCAGCACGCAGAGGGGAACCAGGTCAATCTTTGACATGCGCATTATGCCTCTCCAGCCGGCTCAGTGCCTGAACGCTCGTTTCGTGGGTTAACTTAGGCTTACGGAGTTCATTCCTAGTCTAAGATTGGACCGGACCGAGGGTTGCAGCAGTAGGATCGACAGCACGTAAGGGGGGATCAGGCCGATCCCGACTTACGCATTTTGCCTCTCCGACCAGCTGAGCGCCCGCATGTTCGTTTCATGGGTTGGCTTAGGCATGTAGAGTTCATTACATGTCTAAGCATGTAGAGTTCATTCCCAGTCTAAGATCAGACTGGACCAAGGGATACGGTAGCAAGACCAGCAGCAGATCGGTAGGACGCAGGGGGGACCGATCGATCCCCGGCTTGCGCATTCTGCCTCTCCAGCCGGTTGAGCACCCGCATGCTCTTTTCATGGGTTGACTTAGGCATACGGAGTTCATCCCCAGTCTAAGCATACAAAATTCATTTCCAGTCTAAGATCGGATCGGACGGAGGGTTGCGGTAGCACGCAGGGGTGACCAAATCGATCCCAGGCTTGTGCATTATGTCTCTCCAACCGGCTGAGCGCCCGAACGCCCATTTCATGCGTTGGCTTAGGCATAGAGAGTTCATTCCATGTCTAAGCCCCAGTCGGACTGAGGGTTGGGGCAACGGGACCGACAGCACGCAGAGGGGAACCGGGCCAATCCCCAGCTTGTGCATTCTACCTCTCCGATTGGCTGAGCACCCGTACGCTCGTTTCGTGGGTTGGCTTAGGCATACGGAGTTTATTCCATGCCTAAGCATACGGAGTTCATTCCCAGTCTAAGAGTTTGAGCCATAGTGCACATGCTGGGCTCGAGCATATGCTGGTATCGAATTTTTTTCACCCGGGGCACGATCGTCGGAGCATCGACAGGGCACCGTCGAAGAGCCTAACCGGCGACATTGGGGGTTCTGACAATTGAAGGGGCCGGGGGGTGTGCGCACATGATGTGCGATGGGTGCTGGCACTTCTCCCTTATATTGGCCCCCTATCACTCATCAAACCTTGAGAACTCACACTCCCTTAAAGAGCATTTGAGATTTTAATAGGTTTGCTGCAAGTAGCCACTAAAGTGTCTAAAATGGAGACACTTTTTTCAAACGATCACAAAATCTTCTCCACTTCAAGTTTTTAGCTGAATGTTTTTGTGCATGCCAACAAAAATACAAGGATCACCCCTTCCAAATTTGGGGACAAAACCCTTTCTAAAAAAATTTAAAAAAATCTCGAACCATAAAAAGTTTCAAAAATCATGAAAAATTGAAACAGGTCATCTTGCCACGAAACTTCACATGAAGGCTTAGGGGACCATTGTATAAATTTACAAGCCATAAAAATGGCATTGGCACGGTAGAAATATGAAGATGTGCTTGAACCCACCTACCACCCGTTTGATCCTCGATTTACGCATCCTGCCTCTCTGGTCGGCTGAGCGTCTGCACGCTCGTTTCGTGGCTTGACTTAGGCATACGGAGTTCATCCCCAGTCTAAGCATATAGAGTTCATACCCAGTCTAAGATTGGATCGGACCAAGGGTTGCGATAGCAGGATCGGCAGCATGCAGGGGGGATCGGCCCGATCCTCGGCTTGTGCATTCTGCCTCTCCGGTCGGCTGAGAGCTCGTACGCCCATTTCGTGGGTTGGCTTAGGCATAGGGAGTTCATTCCATGTCTAAGCCCCAGCTGGACCGAAGGTTGTGGTAGCGGGACCGACAGCACGCAGAATGGGACCGAGTCGATCCCCGATTTACGTATTATGCCTCTCCGGTCGGCTCAGCACCCGAACGCTCGTTTCGTGGGTTGACTTAGGCATACAGAGTTCATTCCCAGTCTAAGATCAAATCAGACCAAGGGTTGCGGTAGTAGGATCGATAGCACACAGGAGGAGATCGGGCCAGTCTCTGACTTCAACATTCTGCCTCTCCGACCGGCTGAGCGCCCGCACGCTCGTTTCGTAGATTGGCTTAGGCATATGGAGTTCATTCCATGTCTAAGCATACGGAGTACATTCCTAGTCTAAGATCAGACCAAATCGAGGGTTGCGACAGTAAGACCAACAGTAGGATCGGTAGCACGCAGGGGGGGATCAAGTCGATCCCTGGCTTACGTATTCTGCCTCTCTGGCCGGCTAAGCGCCCGTACGCTCATTTCGTAGGTTGACTTAGGCATACGGAGTTCATCCCCAGTCTAAGCATATGGAGTTCATTCTCGGTCTAAGGTTAGACTGGACTGAGGGTTACGACAGCAGGATCGACAGCACGTAGAGGGGACCGAGTCGATCCCCGGCTTGCTCATTCTACCTTTCCGACCGACTGAGCACCCGCATGCCTGTTTTATGGGTTGGCTTAGGCATAGTGAGTTCATTCCATGTCTAAGCAGCAGCCATATCGAGGGTTACGGCAGCGGGAATGACAGCACGCAGAGGGGGACCGAGCCGATCCTCGACTTACGCATTATGCCTCTCCGACCAGCTCAGCGCCCGAATGCTCATTTCATGGGTTGACTTAGGCATACGGAGTTCATTCCCAGTCTAAGTAGTAGGATCGACAGCACGCAGGGGGGACCCTATCGATCCCCAGCTTGCGCATTCTACCTCTCCGGTCGACTGAGCATCGTACGCTCATTTCATGGGTTGGCTTAGGCATACGGAGTTCATTCCATGTCTAAGCATATGCAGTTCATTCCCAGTACAAGATCAGACCGGACCAAGGGTTGCGGTAGAAGGACCAGCAGCAGGATCGACAGCACGCAGGAGGGACTGGGTCGATCCTCGGCTTGCACATTCTCCCTCTCCGATCGGCTGAGCGCCCGCACGCTCGTTTTGTGGGTTAACTTAGGCATACGGAGTTCATCCCCAATCTAAGCATATGGAGTTCATTCCCAGTCTAAGATCGGATCGGACTGAAGGTTGTGGCAGTAGGATCGGTAGCACGCAGGGGGGATTGGGTCGATCCCCGACTTGCACATTCTGCCTCTCCGGTCGGCTGATTGCCCGAACGCCCGTTTCATGGGTTGGCTTTGGCATAGGGAGTTCATTCCATGTCTAACCCCAGTCGGACCAAGGGTTGTGGTAGCGGGATTGGTAGCACGTAAGTGGGACCAAGCCGATCCCCAGCTTGTGCATTCTGCGTCTCCGATCAGTTGAGCCCCCGCACGTTCGTTTCATGGCTTGACTCAGGCATACGGAGTTCATTTTATGTCTAAGCATACAGAGTTCATTCCCAGTCTAAGAGTTTGAGCCATGATGCACATGCTGGGCTCAGGCATGTGCTGGTGCCACATTTTTGTCGCCTGGGGCACCATCGCCATAGCATCGCAGGAGAGCCTAACTGGCGGCATTGGGGGTTCCAACGATTGGGGGGTCGAGGGGGTGTGCGCACATGATGTGTGATGGGTGCTGGTACTTGGCCCTTATATTGGCACCTTATCCCTCATCAAACTTCGAGAACTCAAACCCCCTTAAAAAGCATGTGAGATTTTATAGGTTTGCTGCCTGTAGCCATTAAAGTGTCTGAAATGGGGACACGTTTTTCAAATGGTCACAAAATCTTCTCCACTTCGAGTTTTTTGTTGAATTTTTTTATGCATGCCAAAAAAATACAAGGATCACCTCTACCAAATTTGGGGACGAAACGCTTTCTAAAACAATTTTAAAAAATCACGAACCATAAAAAGTTTTAAAAATTGTGAAAAATAGAAAACAGGTCGTCTTGCCACGAAACTTCACATGTAGGCTTAGGGGACCATTGTATGAATTTACAAGCCATAAAAATGGCATTGGTATGATAGAAATATGAAGATATGCTTGAACCCACCTACCACCTGTTTGATCCCCGGCTTGCGCATCCTGCCTCTCTGGTCGGCTGAGCGTCCGTACACTCATTTTGCTAGTTGACCTAGGCATACAGAGTTCATCCCCAGTCTAAGCATACGAAGTTCATTCCTAGTCTAACATCGAATCGGATCGAGGGTTGCGGCAGCAGGATTGGCAACACGCAGGAGGGACCGGGTATATCCCTGACTTGTGCAATCTGCCTCTCCGGTCGGCTGAGTGCCCGCACGCCCGTTTCGTGGGTTAGCTTAGGCATAGGGAGTTCATTCCATGTCTAAGCCCCAGCCAGACCGAGGGTTGAGGTAGCGAAACCGACAGCACGCAGAAGGGGACCGGGTCGATCTCTGACTTGCACATTATGTCTCTCCGGTCAGCTCAGCGCTCGAACGCTAGTTTCGTGGTTTGACTTAGGCATACGGAGTTCATTCCCAGTCTAAGCAGTAGGATTGACAACATGTAGGGGGGACCGAGCTGGTCTTTGACTTGCACATTCTGCCTCTCCGACCGGCTGAGCGCTTGCATGCTCATTTCATGGGTTGGCTTAGGCATACGGAGTTCATTCCATGTCTAAGCATACGGGTTCATTCCTAGTCTAAGATCGGATTAGACCGAGGGTTGTGGCAACAGGACCAACAGCAGGATCGACGACACGCAGGGGGCGATCGGGTCGATTCTCGGCTTGCGCATTCTACCTCTCCGATCGACTGAGCGCCCACACGCTCATTTCTTGGGTTGACTTAGGCATATGGAGTTCATCCCCAGTCTAAGCATACAAAGTTCATTCTCAGTCTAAGATCGAATTGGATCGAGGGTTGCGGTAACAGGATCGACAGCACGCAGGGGGGACTGGGTCGATCCCCGGCTTGCATATTCTACCTCTCCGATCGGCTGAGCGCCCGCACGCCCATTTCGTGGGTTAGCTTAGGCATAAGGAGTTAATTCCATGTCTAAGCCCCAGTCAGAGCGAAGGTTGTGGCAGTGGGACTGGTAGCACACAGAGGGGGATTGGGCCGATCCTCGCTAGCACATTATGCCTCTCCGATCAACTCAGCACCCGAATGCTCGTTTCGTGGGTTGACATAGGCATACGGAGTTCATTCCCAGTCTAAGATCAGACCAAACTGAGGGTTGCGGCAGCAAGATGGATAGCACGTAGGGGGGATCGAGCCTTCTCTGACTTGTGCATTCTTCCTCTTCGACCGGCTGAGCGTCCGCACGCTCATTTCATGGGTTGGCTTAGGCATACGGAGTTCATTCCATGTCTAAGCATACGGAGTTCATTCCATGTCTAAGATCAGACCGCACCGAGGGTTGCGGTAGCAAGACCGGTAGTAGGATCGGCAGCACGCTGGGGGGGACTGGGCCGATCCTTGGCTTACGCATTCTACCTCTCCGATCGGCTGAGTGCCCACACACTCGTTTAGTGGGTTGACTTAGGCATACGGAGTTCATCCCAGTCTAAGCATACGGAGTTCATTCCCAGTCTAAGATCGAATCGGACCGAGGGTTATGGTAGTAGGATCGGTAGCACACAGGGGAGACTGGGCCGATCCCCGGCATGCGCATTCTGCCTCTCCGGCCGACTGAGTGCCCAGATGCCCGTTTCGTGGGTTTGTTTAAGCATAGGGAGTTCATTCCATGTCTAAGCCCTAGCTGGACTGAAGGTTGTGGCAGCGAGATCGGTAGCACATAGAGGTGGACTGGCTCGATCACCGACTTGCGCATTCTACCTCTCCGATCGGTTGAACGCCCGCATGCTTGTTTCGTGGGTTGGCTTAGGCATACGAAGTTCATTCCTTGTCTAAGCATACGGAGTTCATTTCGGTCTAAGAGTTTGAGCCACGGTCCACATGCTGGACTCGGGCATGTGCTGCTGCTGCAGTTTTTTCACCTGGGGTACCATCGCCAAAGCATCGTCGAAGCATCGTCGGAGAGACTAACCGACGGCATTGGGGGTTCCGGCGATTAGGTGGGCCGAGGGGGTGTGCGCACATGATGTGTGATGGGTGCTGGTACTTGGCCCTTATATTGGCCCCCTATCCCTCATCAAACCTCGAGAACTCACACCCCCTTAAGGAGCATTTGAGATTTTATAGGTTTGCTGCCAGTAGCCATTAAAGTGTCTGAAATGGGGACACTTTTTTCAAACGATCACAAAATTTTCTCCACTGCGAGCTTTTAGCTGAATTTTTTTGTGCATGCCAAAAAAAATACAAGGATCACCTCTACCAAATTTAGGGACAAAACAATTTCTAGAAAGATTTTAAAAAATCCTAAACTATAAAAAGTTTCAAAAATCGTGAAAAGTAGAAAACGGGTCGTCTTGCCATGAAACTTCACATGAAGGCTTAGGGGACCATTGTATGAATTTACAAGCCATAAAAATGCCATTGGCATGACAGAAATATGAAGATGTGCTTGAACCCACCTACCACTCGTTCGATCCCCAGCTTGTGCGTCCTGCCTCTCTGGTTGGCTAAGCGTCCGCACGTTCGTTTCATGGGTTGACTTACGCATACGGAGTTCATCCCCAGTCTAAGTGTACGGTGTTCATTCCTAGTCTAGGATCGGATCGGACCGAGGGTTGCGGCAGCAGGATAGGCAGCACGCAAGGGGGATCGGACCGGTCCCTGGGTTACGCATTCTACCTCTCTAGCCGACTGAACGCTCGCACACCCGTTTCATGGGTTGGCTTAGGCATAGGGAGGTGATTCCATGTCTAAGCCCCAGCCGAACCAAGGGTTGTAGCAGCGGGATCGATAGCACACAGAGCGAGACCAGGTCGATCCTCGGCTTGCGCATTATGCCTCTCCGGTCAGCTCAGCGCCCGAATGATTGTGTCATGGGTTGACTTAGGCATACGGAGTTCATTCCCAGTCTAAGATCAGACCGGACTGAGGGTTGCAACAGCAGGATCAACAGCACGTAGAGGGGACCGGGCCGGTCCCCGGCTTACGCATTCTACCTCTCCGGTCGGCTGAGCACCCGTACGCTCATTTCATGAGTTAGCTTAGGCATACAGAGTTCATTCCATGTCTAAGCATATGGAGTTCATTCCTAGTCTAAGATTGGGCCGGATCGAGGGTTACGACTGTAGGACCAGCAGTAGGATCGGTAGCACGCAAGGAGGATCGGGCCGATCCTCGACTTGTGCATTTTGCCTCTTCGATTGGCCTCTTCGACTGGCTGAGCGCCCGTACGCTCGTTTCATGGGTTGGCTTAGGCATACAGAGTTTATCCCCAGTCTAAGCATACGGAGTTCATTCCCAGTCTAAGATTGGACCGGACTAAGGGTTATGGCACCAAGATCGATAACACGCAGAGGGGATCGAGCCGATCCTTGGCTTACGCATTCTGCCTCTTCGGTCGGCTGAGCACCCGCACGCCCTTTTCGTGGGTTTGCTAAGGCATAGGGAGCTCATTCCATGTCTAAGCCACATCCAGATCGAGGGCTGTGGCAACGGGATCGACAGCACATAAAGGGGGACCGAGTCGATCCTCGACTTGCGCATTATGCCTCTCCGACCAACTCAATGCTCGAACACTCGTTTTATGGGTTGACTTAGGCATACGGAGTTCATTCCCAGTCTAAGATAGGATCGAACTGATGGTTGCAGTAGCAGGATCGACAGCATGCAGGGAGGACCATTTCTGTCCCCGACTTACGCATTCTGCCTCTCCGATCGACTGAGCGCCTGTACGCTCATTTCATGGGTTGGCTTAGGTAGACGGAGTTCATTCCATGTCTAAGAATACAGAGTTCATTCCCAGTCAATGATCAGACTAGATCGAGGGTTACGATAGCAAGACCAGCAGCAGGATCGATAGCACGTTGGGGGGACTGGGTCGATCCTTGGCTTGTGCATTCTGCCTCTCCGGTCGGCTGAGCACCCGCACGCTCGTTTCATGGGTTGACTTAGGCATACAGAGTTCATCCCCAGTCTACACATACGAAGTTCATTCCAAGTGTAAGATCAGACCGGATCGAGGGTTGCGACAGCAGGATCGGTAGCACTCATGGTGGACCAAGCCAATCCCCAGCTTGCGCATTCTGCCTCTCCAGCCAGCTGAGTGCCCGTACGTCCGTTTCATGGGTTAGCTTAGGCATAGGGAGTTCATTCCATGTCTAAGCCCCAGTCGGGCCGAGGGCTGTGGCAACGGGACAGATAGCACACAGAGGAGGATCGGGCCGATCTCTAACTTGCACATTATGCCTCTCTAGCCGGCTCAGCGCTCGAACGCTCGTTTCGTGGGTTGACTTAGGCATCCAAAGTTCATTCCCAGTCTAAGATAGATCAGACTGAGGGTTGCAGCAGCAGGATTGATAGCACGCAGGGGGAGTCAGGTCGTTCCCAGCTTACGCATTCTGCCTCTCCAGTCGGCTGAACGCCTGCACGCTCATTTCATGGGTTGGCTTAGGCATACGGAGTTCATTCCATGTCTAAGCATACGGAGTTCATTCCCAGTCTAAGATCGGACCGGACCGAGGGTTGTGACAGCAGGACCAAACGCAGGGGGGATCGGGTTGATCCTCAGCTTGCATATTCTACCTTTTTGGCTGGCCTCTCTAGCCGACTGAGTTCCCGTACGCTCATTTCATTGGTTTGACTTAGGCATACGGAGTTCATCCCAGTCTAAGCATACGGAGTTCATTCCCAGTCTAAGATTGGATTGGACCGATGGTTGCAGCAGCATGATCAATAGCACGTAGGGGGATTGAACAGATCCCCGGCTTACGCCTTCTGCCTCTTCGGCCAGCTGAGCACTCGTACATTCATTTCATGGGTTAGCTTAGGTATACAGAGTTCATTCCATGTCTAAGCATACGGAGTTCATTCCCAGTCTAAGAGTTTGAGCCATTGTGCACATGCTGGGCTTGGGCATGTGTTGGTGTCATATTTTTTCGCTCGGGGTACCATCACCAGAGCATCGCCGGAGAGCCTAATTAAAGGCATTAGGGGTTTCGGCAATTGAGGGGTCTCGAGGGGTGTGCGCACATAATGTGCGATGGGGGGACCAGTCGGAGAGATAGAATACGCAAGTCAGGGATCGGCCCGGTCCCCCTCTGTGTGCTGCCGGTCCTGCTGCCACAACCCTCGGTCTGGCTGCCACAACCCTCGGTCTGGCTGGGGCTTAGACATGGAATGAACTCCCTATATGCCTAAGCCAACCAACGAAAAGGGCGTTTGGGTGCTCAGCCGGCTGAAGAGGCAGAATGCGCAAGCCGAAGATCGGCTCGATCCCCCCTGCGTGCTATCGATCCTGCTAACGTAACCCTCGGTCTGGTCCGATCTTAGATTGGGAATGAACTTCGTATGCTTAGACTGGGGATGAACTCCGTATGCCTAGGTCTACCCATGAAACGAGCGTGCGGGCACTCAGCTAGCCGGAGAGGCCGATCGAAGAGGCAGAACGTGCAAGTCGGTGATCGGCTCGGTCCACCCTGTGTGTTCTTGATCCTATTGCTGGTCTTACTACAGCAACCTCGGTCCAGTCTGATCTTAGATTGGGAATGAACTCCATATGCTTAGACATGGAATGAACTCCGTATGCCTAAACCAACCCACAAAACGAGAGTACGGGCACTCAGTCGGTCGAAGAGGTAGAATGCGTAAGTCAGGGACTGGCCCGATCCCTCCCTGCATGCTATCGATCTTGCTATCGTAACCCTCCGTCCAATCAGATCTTAGACTAGGAATGAACTCCGTATGCCTAAGTCAACCTACGAAATGAGCGTTCGGGCACTGAGCTGGTCGGAGAGGCATAATGTACAAACCGAGGATCAGCCCGATCCCCCTCTGTGTGCTTTCGATCCCGCTGCCACAACCCTCAGTTCGGTTGGGACTTAGACATGGAATGAACTCCCTATGCCTAAGACAATCCATGAAACGGGCATGTGGGTGCTCAGTCGGTTGAAGAGGCAAAATGCACAAGCTGAGGATTGGCCTGGTCCCCCCTGCGTGTTGCCGATCTTACTACCGTAACCCTCTGTCTGGTCTGATCTTAGACTGGGAATGAACTCCGTATGCTTAGTCTGGGGATAAACTCCGTATGCCTATGTCAACCCATGAAATGAGTGTGCGGCCGCTTAGCCGACCAGAGAGGCAGGATGCGCAAACCGGGGATCGAACGGATGGTAGGTGGGTTCAAGCACATCTTCATATTTCTGCAGAGCCAATGTCATTTTTATGGCTTGTAAATTCATACAATGGTCCCCTAAGCCTTCATGTGAAGTTTCGTGGCAAGACGACCCATTTTCTATTTTTCACGATTTTCAAAACTTTTTGTCGTTCGGGATTTTTTAAAATTTTTTCAGAAAGAGTTTTGTCCCCAAATTTGGTAGAGGTGATCCTTGTATTTTTTTTGGCATGCACAAAAAAATTCAGCTAAAAACCCGAAGTGGAGAAGATTTTGTGACCGTTTGAAGAAAGTGTCCCCATTTCAGACACTTTAATGGCTACAGGCAGCAAACCTATAAAATCTCAAATGCTCTTTAAGGGGGTGTGAGTTCTCAAGGTTTGATGAGGGATAGGGGGAAATATAAGGGCCAAGTACCAGCACCCATCACACATCATGTGCGCACACCCCCTGGCCCCCCCAATCGCCAGAACCCCCAATGCTACCGGTTAGGCTCTCCGGTGATGCTCCTGCGATGCACCGGTGATGGTGCCCCGAGCAAAAAAAATGTGGCACCAGCACATGCCCGAGCCCAGCGTGTGCATCGTGGCTCAAACTCTTAGATTGGAAATGAACTCCGTATGCTTAGACATGGAATAAACTCTATATGCCTAAGCCAACCCACGAAACGAGCGTACGGGAGCTCAGCCAATCGTAAAGGCAGAATGTGCAAGCCTGGGACTGGCCCAATCCCCCCTGCATGCTGTCAATCCTACTACCACAACCCTCAGTCCGGTTCGATCTTAGACTGGGAATTAATTCCGTATGCCTAAGTCAACCCACGAAACGAGCGTTCGGGCACTGAACCGGTCGGAGAGGCATAATGTGCAAGCCGGGGATCAGCCCGATCCCCCTCTGTGTGCTTCCAGTCTCGCTGCCATAATCCTCGATCCGGTTGGGGCTTAGACATGGAATGAACTCCCTATGCCTAAGCCAACCCACGAAACAAGCGTGCGGGTGCTCAGCTGGCCGGAGAGGCAGAATGCGCAAGCCGGGGATCGGCCTGGTCTCCCTTGTGTGCTACTGATACTGTTGTTGCAACCCTCGGTCTGGTCTGATCTTAGACTAGGAATGAACTCCGTATGCTTAAGCCAACCCACGAAACGACCGTGCGACTGCTCAATCGATCAGAGAGGCAGAATGCGTAAACCGAGGACTGACCCAGTCCCCCCTACGTACTGTCGATCTTGCTATCGCAACCCTCGGTTTGGTCTGATCTTAGATTGGGAATGAACTCCGTATGCCTAAGTCAACTCATGAAACGAGCGTTCAGGCGCTGAACCGATTGGAGAGGCATAATGCGCAAGTCAGGGATCGACCCGATCCCTCTCTGCGTGCAGCCGGTCTTGTTGCAGTAACCCTCGATCCGGCTGGGGTTTAGACATGGAATGAACTCCCTATGCCTAAGCCAACCCATGAAACGGGCGTACGGACGCTCAGTCGGCCGGAGGGGCAGAATACGTAAGCTGGGAATCAACCCGGTCCCTCTTATGTGCTACCGATCCTGCTGTCGCAACCCTCGGTCTGGTCTAATCTTAGACTGGGAATGAACTCCGTATGCTCAGAATGGGGATGAACTCAGTATGCCTAAGTCAACCCACGAAATGAGGGTACGGACGTTCAGCCGACTAGAGAGGCAGGATGCGCAAGCCGGGGATCGAACGGGTGGTAGGTGGGTTCAAGCACATCTTCATATTTCTGCCATGCCAATGCCATTTTTATGGCTTGTAAATTCATACAATGGTTTCCTAAGCCATCTTGTGAAGTTTCATGTCAAGACGACCCGTTTTTTATTTTTTACGATTTTTGAAACTTTTTACGGTTCGAGATTTTTAAAAAATTTTCTAGATAGAGTTTTGTCACCAAATTTGGTAGAGGCGATCCTTGTTGGCATGCACAAAAAATTCAGCTAAAAACTCGAAGTGCAGAAGATTTTGTGACCGTTTGAAAAAAATGTCCCTATTTCAGACACTTTAATGGCTACTGGCAGCAAACCTATAAAATCTCAAATGCCTTTTAAGGTGGTGTGAGTTCTCGAAGTTTGATGAGGGATAGGGGGCCAATATAAGGGCCAAGTACCAGCACGCATCACATATCATGTGCGCACACCCCCCGGCCCCCCAATCGTCGGAACCCCTAATGTCGCTGGTTAGGCTCTTCGGTGATGCTCCGACGATGGTACCCCGGGCGGAAAAAATGTGGCACCAGCACATGCTTGAGCCCAGCATGTGCACCGTGGCTCAAACTCTTAGACTAGGAATGAACTCCGTATGCCGAAGCCAACCCACGAAATGAGCATGTGGGGGCTCAACCGATCGAAGAGGCAGAATGCGCAAGCTGGGGATTGGCCTGGTCCCCCTCTACGTGCTACTGGTCCTGCTGCCACAACCCTCAATCCGGTTGGGGCTTAGACATGGAATGAACTCCCTATGCCTAAGCCAACCCATGGATCGAGCGTGTGGGCGCTCAGCTGGTCGGAGAGGTAGAATGCGTAAGTCGAGCATCGGCTCGATCCCTCCTGCGTGCTGTCGATCTTGCTGCCGCAACCCTTGGTCCGATCCTATCTTAGATTGGGAATGAACTTCGTATGCTTAGACTGGGGATGAACTCTGTATGCCTAAGTCAACCCACAAAATGAGCGTACGGGCGCTCAGCCGGCTGGAGAGGCAGAATGCACAAACCGAGGATTGGCCCGGTCCCCCCTATGTGCTGTCGATCCTGCTGCTGGTCCTGCTACCCCAACCCTCGGTCCTGTCTGATCTTAGACTCAGAATGAACTTTGTATGCTTAGAAATGGAATGAACTCCATATGCCTAAGCCAACCCACGAAACGAGCGTACGGGCGCTTAGTCGGCTAGAGAGCAGAATGCGTAAGCCAGAGATCAGCCCGGTCCCCCCTAGGTGCTATCGATCCTGCTGCCGCAACCCTTGGTCCTATCCGATCTTAGACTGGGAATGAACTCCATATGCCTAAGTCATCCCACGAAACGAGCGTTCGGGTGCTAAGCCGATCGGAAAGGCATAATGCGCAAGCCAGGGATCAACCCGATCCCCCTCTGTGTGCTGTCGATCCCGTTGCCACAACCCTCGATCTGACGGGGGCTTAGACATGGAATGAACTCCCTATGCCTAAGCCAAACCAAGAAACGGGCGTGCGGGCACTCAGTCGGTCGGAGAGGTAGAATGCGCAAGCCGGGGATCGACCCAGTCCCCCTCTGTGTGCTATCGATCCCGCTGCCACAACCCTCGATTCGACTGTGATTTAGACTTGGAATAAACTCCTTATGCCTAAGCCAACCCACGAAATGGGCGTACGGGTGCTCAACCGACTGGAGAGGCAGAATGCGAAGCCGGGGATCGGCCCAGTCCCCCTTGTGTGTTGTCGATCCTGCTGTCGCAACCCTCGATTCGGTCCGATCTTAGACTGGGAATGAACTCCGTATGCTTAGACTAGGATGGGCTCTGTATGCCTAAGTCAACCCATGAAACGAGCCTGCAGGAGCTCAACCGGCCGAAGAGGTAGAATATGCAAGCCGGGGATCATCCTGGTCCCTTCTAGCGAGCTGTCGATCCTGCTGCTGGTCCTACTACCGCAACCCTCAGTCCAATCTGATCTTAGACTGGGAATGAACTCCGTATGCTTAGACATAGAATGAACTCTGTATGCCTAAATGAACCCACGAAATGAGCGTTCAGGCGCTCAACCGACCGGAGAGGTAGAATGCACAAGCTGGAGACCGACCCGATCCCCCCTACGTGCTGTCGATCCTGCTACCGCAACCCTTGATCCGTTCTGATCTTAGACTGGGAATGAACTCCGTATGCCTAAGTCAACCCATGAAACGAGCGTTCGGGCACTGAGCCGACCGGAGAGGCATAATGTGCAAGCCGGGGATCGATTCAGTCCCCCTCTGCATGCTACTGGTCCCATTGCCACAACCCTCAGTCTGGCTGGGGCTTAGACATGGAATGAACTCCTTATGCCTAAGCCAACCCAGGAAACGGGTGTGCGGATGCTCAGTCGGTCGGAGAGGCAGAATACGTTAGCTGGGGATCGGCTCGACCTCCTGCGTGCTGTCGATCCCGCTGCCATAACCCTCAGTCTGGTTTGATCTTAGACTGGGAATGAACTCCGTATGCTTAGACTAGGGATGAACTCTATATGCCTAAGTCAACCCACGAAGCGAGCATGCGGGTGCTCAATCAGAAAAGCAGAATGTGCAAGCCGGGGATCAGCTCGGTCCCACCCTACATGTTGCCAATCCTGCTGCTGGTCCTGCTATCGCAACCCTTGGTCTAGTCCAATCTTAGACTGGGAATGCACTCCGTATGCTTAGACATGGAATGAACTTCGTATGCCTAAGCCAACCCACAAAAGGAACGTACGGGTGCTGAGCCGGTTGGAAAGGCAAAATGCGTAAGCCAGGGACCAACCCGATCCCTCCTATGTGTTGTCGTTCCTACTGTCACAATCCTTGGTCTGATCCGGTCTTAGACTGGGAATGAACTCCGTATGCCTAAGTCAATCCATGAAATGAGCGTTCGGGCGCTGAGCTGATCGGAGAGGCATAATGCGCAAGTCGGGGATCGGCCCAGTCCCCCTCTACGTGCTGTCGCTCCTGCTACCACAACCCTTGGTCCAACTGGCACTTAGACATGGAATGAACTCCCTATGCGTAAGCTAACCCACGAAACGTGCGTCCGGACGCTCAATCGAATGAACTCCCTATGCCTAAGCAACCCTCGGTCTAGTCCGATCTTAGACTATGAATGAACTTTGTATGCTTAGACTTAGGATGAATTTTGTATGCCTAAGTCAACCCACGAAACGAGCGTGCGGATGCTCAGCCGACTAGAGAGCCAGGATGCGCAAGCTAGAGATCGAATGGGTGGTAGGTGGGTTCAAGCACATCTTCATATTTCTAGCATGCCAATGCCATTTTAATGGCTTGTAAATTCATACAATGGTCCCCTAAGCCTTCTTGTGAAGTTTCATGGCAAGACGACCCATTTTCTTTTTTTCATGATTTTTAAAACTTTTTACGATTCGGGATTTTTTAAAATGTTTTTAGAAAGCGTTTTGTCCCCAAAATTGGCAGAGGTGATCCTTGTATTTTTGTTGGCATGCACAAAAAAATTCAGCTAAAAACTCAAAGTGGAGAAGATTTTGTGATAGTTTGAAAAAAGTGTCCCCATTTCAGACACTTTAATGGCTACTGGCAGCAAACTTATAAAATCTCAAATGCCCTTTAAGGGGGTGTGAGTTCTCGAGGTTTGATGAGGGATAGGGGGCCAATATAAGGGCCAAGTACCAGCACCCATCGCACATCATGTGTGCACACCCCCCGGCCCCCCCAATCGCCAAAACCCCCAATGCCATCGGTTAGGCTCTCTGGTGATGCTTCGATGATGGTGCCCCGGGTGAAAAAAATACGGCACCAGCACATGCCCGAGCCCAGCATGTGCACCATGGCTCAAACTCTTAGACTGGGAATGAACTCCATATGCTTAGATAGGGAATGAACTCCGTATACCTAAGCCAACCCATGAAACGAGCATGCGGGTGCTCAGTCGACCGGAGAGGCAGAATACACAAGTCGGGGATCAATCCAGTCCCCCACTGTATTCTACAGGTCCAGCTACCACAACCCTCGATCCGACTGGGGCTTAAACATGGAATGAACTCCCTATGCCTAAGCCAACACACGAAATGGGCATACGGGTGCTCAGCCGACCGGAGAGGCAGAATGCACAAGTCGGGGATCGACCCAGTCCCCCCTGCATGCTGTCGCAACCCTCGGCCCGGTCTGATCTTAGACTGGGAATGAACTCTATATGCTTAGACTGGGGATGAACTCCGTATGCCTAAGTCAACCCACGAAAGGAGCGTGCGGGCGCTCAGCCGACCGGAGAGACCGATCAGAGAAGTAGAATGCACAAGCCGGGGATCTGCTCGATCCCCCCTCTGCTTGCTTATACATGGAATGAACTCTGTATGCCTAAGCCAACTCACGAAACGAACATGCGGGCGCTCAGCCAGTCGAAGAGGTAGAATGCGCAAGTCAATGCCGACCTGGTCCCCTCATGCGTACTGTCGATCCTGCTACCGCAATCTTTGGTTCGATCCGATCTTAGACTGGGAATAAACTCCGTATGCCTAAGTCAACCTATGAAACGAGCGTTCGGGAGCTGAGCCTGCCGGAGAGGCATAATGCGCTAGCCAGGGATCGGCCCAGTCCCCCTCAATCGGTCGAAAAGGTAGAATGTACAAGCTGGGGATCGGCTCAGTCCCCCCTGCATGCTGTCGATACCATTTTTATGGCTTGTAAATTCATACAATGGTCCCCTAAGCCTTCATGTGAAGTTTCATGGCAAGACTACCCGTTTTCTATTTTTCATGATTTTTTAAACTTTTTGTGGTTCGAGAATGAACTTTGTATGCTTAGACTGGGAATGAACTTCGTATGCTTAGACTGGGGATAAACACCGTATGCCTAAGTTAACCCACGAAAGGAGCATGCGGGCGCTCAACCGGCCGAAAAGGTAGAATGCGCAAGCTGGGGATCAACCTCTGCGTGCTGCAGGTCTCGTTGCCACAACCTTCGGTCCGATTGGGCCTTAGACATGGAATGAACTCCCTATACCTAAGCCAACCCATGAAACGAACATGCGGGCACTCAGTCGGTCGGAGAAGCAGAATGCACAAGTCGAGGATCGGCTCGATCCCCCCTGTGTGCTATCGATCATGCTCCTGCAACCCTCTTTTCGATCTGATCTTAGACTGGGAATGAACTCCGTATGCTTAGATGGGGGATGAACTCTGTATGCCTAAGTCAACCCACGAAACAAGCGTGCGGGCGCACAGCCGGACAGAGAGGCAGAATGCACAAGCCTGGGATCGGCCCGGTCCCCCCCTGCGTGCTACCGATCTTGCTGTTGGTCCTGCTGCTGCAACCCTCAGTCCGGTCCAATCTTAGACTGGGAATGAACTCCGTATGCTTAGACATGGAATGAACTCCGTATGCTTAGACATGGAATGAACTCCGTATGCTTAGACATGGAATGAACTCCGTATGCTTCAGCCAACCTAGGAAACGAGCGTACGGGCACTCAGTCGATCGGAGAGGCAAAATGCGCAAGTCGATGACCGACCCAATCCTGCCCTACGTGCTGTCAATCCTGTTACCACAACTCTCGGTTTGGTCTGATCTTAGATTGGGAATGAACTCCGTATGCCTAAGTTAACCCACAAAATGAGCATTCAGGCACTGAGCCGATCGGAGAGGCATAATGCCAAGCTGGGGATCGACTCGGTCCCCCTCTACGTACTGTCGATCCCGCTGCCACAACCCTCGGTCCGACTGAGCTTAGACATGGAATGAACACCCTATGCTTAAGCCAACCCATGAAACGGATGTACGGGTACTCAGTCGGTCGGAGAGGCAGAATGCGTAAGTCGGGGATCAGTCCGGTCCCTCCTGCGTGCTTCTGATCCTACTGCCGCAACCCTCGATCTGATCTGATCTTAGACTGGGAATGAAATCTATATGCTTAGACTGGGGATGAACTCCGTATTCCTTAGTCAACCCACGAAACGAGCGTGCGGATGCTCAGTCGACCAGAGAGGCAGGATGCGCAAGTCGGGGATCGAACGGGTGGTAGGTGGGTTTAAGCACATCTTCATATTTCTACCATGCCAATGCCATTTTTATGGCTTGTAAATTCATACAATGGTCCCCTAAGCCTTCATGTGAAGTTTCATGGCAAGACGACCCATTTTCTATTTTTCACAATTTTTAAAACTTTTTGTGGTTTGAGATTTTTTAAAATTTTTTTAGAAAGATTTTTGTCCCCAAATTTGGTAGAGGTGATCCTTGTATTTTTGTTGGCATGCACAAAACAATTCAGCTAAAAACTCGAAGTGGAGAAGATTTTGTGACAGTTTGAAAAAAGTGTCCCCATTTCAGACACTTTAATGGCCACTGGCAGCAAACCTATAAAATCTCAAATGCTTCTTAAGGGGGTGTGAGTTCTTGAGGTTTGATGAGGGATAGGGGGCCAATATAAGGGCCAAGTACCAGCAGCCATCGCACATCATGTGCGCACACCCCCCGGCCCCCCCAATTGCCGAAACCCCTAATGCCGCGAGTTAGGCTCTCCGGCGATGCTTCGAGGATGCTCCGACGATGGTGCCCCGAGCGAAAAAAATGTGGCACCTACACACGCCCAAGAGCAGCATGTGCACCATGGCTCAAACTCTTAGACTGGGAATGAACTCCGTATGCTTAGACATGGAATGAACTCCATATGCCTAAGCCAACCAACGAAACGAGCTTTCGGGCGCTAGCCGGTTGAAGAGGTAGAATGCACAAGCTGGCGATCGACCCGATCCCCCTCTGTACACTGCCGATCCCGCTACCACAACCTTGGTCCAGTTGGGGCTTAGACATGGAATAAACTCCCTATGCCTAAGCCAACCAATGAAACGAGCATGCGGGCGCTCAGCCGACCGGAGAGGCAGAATGCACAAGCCAGGGATCAGTCCGGTCCCCCCTACGTGCTGTCGATTCTGCTGTCGCAACCCTCAGTTCGATTTGATCTTAGACTGGAAATGAACTCCGTATGCTTAGACTGGGGATGAACTCCGTATGCCTAAGTCAATCCACGAAACGAGTGTACGGACGCTCAACCGACCAGAGAGCCAAGATGCGCAAGCCGGGGATCGAACGGTTGGTAGGTGGGTTCAAGCACATCTTCATATTTCTACCATGCCAATGCAATTTTTATGGCTTGTAAATTCAATGGTCCCCTAAGCCTTCATGTGAAGTTTCGTGGCAAGATGACCCATTTTCTATTTTTCATGATTTTCGAAACTTTTTGTGGTTTGGGATTTTTTAAAATTTTTTTAGAAAGAGTTTTGTCCCCAAATTTGGAAGAGATGATCCTTGTATTTTTGTTGGCATGCACAAAAACATTCAGCAAAAAACTCGAAGTGGAGAAGATTTTGTGACCGTTTTAAAAAAGCGTCCTTATTTCAGACACTTTAATTGTTACTGGCAACAAACCTATAAAATCTCAAATGCTCTTTAAGGGGGTGTGAGTTCTTGAGATTTGATGAGGGATAGGGGGCCAATATAAGGGCCAAGTACCAGCACCCATCGCACATCATGTGCACATACCCCCCGGCCCCCCTAATCGTCGGGCTCTTCGACGATGCTCCGGGGATGGTGCCCTGGGCAAAAAAAATACGACACCAGCACATGCTCGTGCCCAGCATGTGCACCGTGGCTCAAACTCTTAGACTAGAATGAGCTTCATATGCTTAGACATGGAATGAACTCCGTATGCCTAAGCCAACCCACGAAACGAGCGTGCGGTCGCTCAGCCGATCGGAGAGGCAGAATGAGCAAACCGGGGATCGGCTCGATCCCCCTCTACGTGCTTCCAGTCCCGCTGCCACAACCATCAGCCCGGCTGGGGCTTAGACATGGAATGAACTCCCTATGCCTAAGCCAACCCATGAAACGGGCGTGCGGGCGCTCAACCAACCGGAAAGGCAGAATGCACAAGCCAGGGATCGGCCCGGTCCCCCCTACGTGCTGCCGATCCTATTGCCACAACCCTTGGTTCGATCCAATCTTAGACTGGGAATGAACTCCGTATGCTTAGACTGGGGAAAAACTTCGTATGCCTAAGTCAACCCATAAAACGAATGTGCGAGCACTCAACTGGCTGAAGAGGCAGAATGCGTAAGCCGGGGATCGATCGGTCCCCCCTATGTGCTGTCGATCCTACTGCTGGCCCTGCTGTCGCAACCCTCTGTCCGGTCCGATCTTAGATTGGGAATGAACTCTGTATGCTTAGACATAGAATGAACTCTGTATGCCTAAGCCAACCCATAAAATGAGTGTTCGGGCATTCAGCCGGCCGAAAAGGCAGAATGCGTAAGTCGAGGACTGATTCAGTCCCCCCTACATGCTGTCAATCCTACTGCTGCAACCCTTGGTCCGGTCTGATCTTAGACTAGGAATGAACTCTGTATGCCTAAGTCAACCCATGTAACGAGTGTTCGGGCATTGAACCGGCCGCAGAGGCATAATGCGTAAGTCGGGGATCGACCCGGTCACCCTCTGCGTGCTATCGGTTCCGCTGCCACAACCCTAGGTCTGGTTGGGGCTTAGACATGGAATGAACTCCCTATGCCTAAGCCAACCCACGAAATGGGCGTGCAGGCGCTCAACCGGTCGGAAAGGTAGAATGCGCAAACCGAGGATCGACCCGATCCCCCCTGTGTGCTGCCGATCCTGCTGTCACAACCCTCGGTCCGGTCTGATCTTAGACTGGGAATGAACTCCGTATGCTTAGAGTGGGGATGAACTCCGTATGCCTAAGTCAACCCATGAAACGAGCATGCGACCGGAGAGGTAGAATGCGTAAGTCGGGGATCGGCCTGGTCACCCCTTACATGCTGCCGATCCTACTGCTGGTCCTGCTGGCACAACCCTCGATCCGGTCCGATCTTAGATTGAGAATGAACTCCGTAAGCTTAGACATGGAATGAACTCTGCATGGCTAAGCCAACCCCCGAAACGAGCGTACGAGCACTCAGCCGGTCGAAAAGGTAGAATGTGCAAACCGGGGACCGATCGGTCCCCCCTACGTGTTGTCGATCCTGCTACCACAACCCTCGGTCCGATCTGATCTTAGACTGGAAAGAACTTCGTATGCCTAAGTCAACCCATGAAATAAACGTTCAGGCGTTGAGCCGGTCGGAGAGGCATAATGCACAAACCGAGGATCGGCCCGATCCTCTTCTGCGTGCTGTCGGTCCCGCTGTCACAACCCTCGGTCCGGCTGGGGCTTAGACATGGAATGAACTCCCTATGCCTAACCAACCCATAAAACGGGTGTGCGGGTGCTCAATCGGTCGGAGAGGTAAAATACGTAAGCCGAGGATCAACCCGGTCCCCCCTACGTACTGCCGATCCTGCTCCTACAACCCTCGGTCTGGGCCCATCTTAGACTAGGGATGAACTCCATATGCTTATATTGGGGATGAACTCCGTATGCCTAAGTCAACCCACGAAATGAGCGTGCAGATGCTCAGCCGACCAGAGAGGCAAGATGAGCAAGCCGGGGATCGAACTGATGGTAGGTGGGTTCAAGCACATCTTCATATTTCTATGATGCGAATGCCATTTTTATGGCTTGTAAATTCATAAAATGGTCCCCTAAGCCTTCATGTGAAGTTTTGTGGCAAGACGAATCGTTTTCAATTTTTCATGATTTTGGAAACTTTTTGAGGTTCGGGATTTTTTAAAATTTTTTTAGAAATATTTTTGCCCCTAAATTTGGTAGAGGTAATCCTTGTATTTTTTTTGGCAAGCACAAAAAAATTCAGCTAAAAAATCGAAGTGGAGAAGATTTTGTGACCGTTTGAAAAAAGTGTCCCCATTTCAGACACTTTAATGGCTACTGACAGCAAACCTATAAAATCTCAAATGCTCTTTAAGGGGGTGTAAGTTCTTGAGGTTTGATGAGGGATAGGGAGCCAATATAAGGGCCAAGTACCAGCACCCATCGCACATCATGTGCGCACACCCCCCGGCCCCCCAATCGTCGGAACCCCCAATGTCATCGGTTAGGCTCTCTGGCGATGCTTCGATGTTGGTGTCCCTGGTGAAAAAAATGCGGCACCAGCACATGCCCGAGCCCAGCATTTGCACCTTGGCTCAAACTCTTAGACTGGGAATGAACTCCGTATGCTTAGACATGGAATGAACTCCGTATGCCTAATTCAACCCACGAAACGAGCGTACGGGCGCTCAACCGATCGGAGAGGCAAAATACGCAAGCTGGGGATCGGCCCGGTCCCCCTCTATGTGCTGCTGGTCCCGCTATCACAACCGTCAGTCTGACTGGGGCTTAGACATGGAATGAACTCCCTAAGCCTAAGCCAAACCACGAAACGGGCGTGCGGGCATTCAGCCGACCGGAGAGGTAGAATGCGCAAGCCGGGGACTGACCCGGTCCCCCTGCGTGCTGTCGCAACCCTCGATCCGATCTGATCTTAGACTGGGAATGAACTCCATATGCTTAGACTAAGGATAAACTCCGTATGCCTAAGTCAACCCACGAAACGAGCGTACGAGGGCTCAACCGACCGGAGAGGCAGAATACGCAAGTCGGGGATCGCCCCAATCCCCCCTGTGTGCTGTTGATCCTACTGCTGGTCCTGCTGCCGCAACCCTCGATCCAGTCTGATCTTAGACTGGGAATGAACTCCGTATCCTTAGACATCGAATGAACTCCGTATGCCTAAGCCAACCACGAAACGAGCATGCGGGCACTCAGCCGGCTGGAGAGGTAGAATGTGCAAGCCGGGGATCGACCCAGTCCCCCCCACGTGCTGTCAATCCTACTGTCGCAACCCTCGGTCCGATCAAATGTTAAACTAGGAATGAACTCTGTATGCCTAAGTCAACCTATGAAACGAGCGTGCGGGGATTAGCCTAAGTCGGAGAGGCAGAATGCGTAAGTCGGGGATTAGCCTGGTCCCCCCTACGTGCTGCCGATCCTGCTGTCGCAACCCTCGATCCAGTCTGATCTTAGACTGGGAATGAACTCCGTATGCTTAGACTGGGGATGAGCTTCGTATGCCTAAGTCAACCCACGAAACGAGCGTGCGGGGGCTCAGTCGGTCGAAGAGGTAGAATGCACAAGCCGGGGATCGGCCCGTTCCTCCTTACATTCTGTCGATCCTACTGTCGCAACCCTCGATCCAGTTCGATCTTAGATTGGGAATGAACTCCGTATGCTTAGACTGGGGATGAACTTAGTACGCCTAAGTCAACTGACGAAATGAGCGTGCGGGCGTTCAGTCGGCCAGAGAGGCAGAATGCGTAACCCAGGGATCAGCTCGGTCCCCTCCTACATGCTGCCAATCTTGCTGCTGGTCCTGCTGCCCCAACCCTCGGTTTGGTTTGATCTTAGACCGAAAGTGAACTCCGTATGCTTAGACGTGGAATAAACTCCGTATGCCTAAGTCAACCCATGAAATGAGCGTACGGGTGCTCAACGGGCCGAAGAGGCAAAATACGCAAGTTAGGGATTGGCTCGGTCCCCCTCTGCGTGCTGCTGGTCCCGCTATCAGAACCCTCGATCCAACTGGGGCTTAGACATGGAATGAACTCCCTATGCCTAAGCCAACCCATGAAACAGGCGTACCGGTGCTCAGTCGGCCGAAAAGGTAGAATGCGCAAGCCGAGGATCGGTCCGGTCCCCCCTACGTGCTGTCGATCCTACTATTGCAACCCTCGATCTGATTCGATCTTAGACTGGGAATGAACTCGGTGTGCTTAGACTGGGGATGAACTCTGTATGCCTAAGTCAACCCACGAAATGAGTGTGCGGACGCTCAGCCGACCAGAGAGGCAGGATGCGCAAGCCGGGGATCGAACGGGTGGTAGGTAGGTTCAAACACATCTTCATATTTCTGTCATGCCAATGCCATTTTTATGGCTTGTAAATTCATACAATGGTCTCCTAAGCCTTCATGTGAAGTTTCATGGCAAGACGACTCGTTTTTTATTTTTCACGATTTTCGTAACTTTTTGTGGTTCGAGATTTTTTAAAATTTTTTTTGAAAGAGTTTTGTCCCCAAATTTGGTAGAGGTGAACCTTGTATTGTTGTTGGCATGCACAAAAACATTCAACTAAAAACTCGAAGTGGACAAAATTTTGTGATCGGTTGAAAAAAGTGTCCCCATTTCAGACACTTTAATGGCTACTGGCAGCAAACCTATAAAATCTCAAATGCTCTTTAAAGGGTGTGAGTTCTCGAGGTTTGATGAGGGATAGGGGGCCAATATAAGGGCCAAGTACCAGCACCCATTGCACACCATGTGCGCACACCCCCCGAGCCCCGCAATCATCGGAACCACCAATGCTGCCGGTTAGGCTCTCCAAATATTCTCCGACAATAGTGCCCCGGGCAAAAAAAATATGGTACCAGCACATGTCCGAGCCCAGCATGTGCACTGTGGCTTAAACTCTTAGATTGGGAATGAACTTCGTATGCTTAGACATGGAATGAACTCCGTATGTCTAAGCCAACTTACGAAACGAGTGTGCGGGCGCTCAGCCGACCAGAGAGGTAGAATGCACAAGCCGGGGATCGACCTGGTCCCCTCTGCGTGTTGCCAATCATGCTATCGCAACCCTTGATCCAGTCCGATCTTAGACTGGGAATGAACTCTGTATGCTTAGACTAGCTTAGGCAGGCTCGCTTAGATTGGCTTATACGGAGTTCATTCCCAGTCTAAGATCAGACCAGACTGAGATTTGTGACAGCAGGATCGACAGCACGCAGAGGGGATCGGGTCGGTCCCTGACTTGCGCATTCTGCCTCTCCGATCGACTGAGTGCCCGTACGCCCGTTTCGTGGGTTGGCTTAGGTATAGGGAGTTCATTCCATGTCTAAGCCCCAGCCGGACCGAGGGTTGTCGCAATGGGATCGGTAGCATGCAGAGGGGGATTGGGTCGATCCCTGGCTTGCGCATTATGCCTTTTCAGTTGGCTCAACACCCGAACGCTCGTTTCGTGGGTTGACTTAGGCATATAGAGTTCATTCCCAGTCTAAGATCAGACGAGACTGAGGGTTACGGTAGCAGGATCGACAGCACGTATGGGGGACCGGGCCGATCCCCGGCATGCACATTCTACCTCTCTGACCGGTTGAGCACCCGCACACTCGTTTTGTGGGTTGGCTTAGGCATACGGAGTTCATTCTTTGTCTAAGCATACGGAGTTCATTCCCAATCTAAGATCAGATCGGACCGAGGGTTACGGCAGCAAGACCGGTAGCAGAACCAGCAGCAATATCGATAGCACGTAGAGGGGACCGGACCGATCCTCGACTTGTGCATTCTGTCTCTCCGATCGGCCTTTTCGGTCGGCTGAGCGCCCGTACGCTCGTTTCATGGGTTGAGTTAGGCATACGAAGTTCATTCCCTGTCTAAGCATACGGAGTTCATTCCCAGTCTAAGATCGGATCGGATCGAGGGTTGTGGCAGCAGGATCGGCAGCACATAGGGGGGACCAGGCCGATCCCCGGCTTGCGCATTCTGCCTCTTCGACCGGCTGAGTGCTTGCACGCCCGTTTCGTGGGTTGGCTTAGGCATAGGGAGTTCATTCCATGTCTAAGCCCCAACCGGACCGAGGGTTGTGGCAGCGAGATTGGCAGCACACAGAGAGGGACCGGGCCAATCCCCGACTTGCGCATTCTGCCTCTCTTGCCTACTGAGCGCCCGCACGCTCGTTTCATGGGTTGGCTTAGGCATACGGAGTTCATTCCATGTCTAAGCATCCAGAGTTCATTCCCAATCTCAGAGTTTGAGCTATAGTGCACATGTTGGGCTTGGGCATGTGCTGGTGCCGCATTTTTTTTCGCTCGGGGCACCATCACCGAAGCATCACTGGAGAGCCTAACCAGCGGCATTGAGGGTTCCGACGATTGGGGGGGCCGGGGGGTGTGCACACATGATGTGCAATGGATGCTGGTACATGGCCCTTATATTGGCCCCCTATCCCTCATCAAACCTCGAGAACTCACACCCCCTTAAAGAGCATTTGAGATTTTATAGGTTTGCTGCCAGTAGCCATTAAAGTGTCTGAAATGGGGACACTTTTTTCAAATGGTCACAAAATCTTCTCGACTTCGCGTTTTTAGCTCAATTTTTTTGTGCATGCCAAAAAAAATACAAGGATCATCTCTACCAAATTTAGGGACAAAAATCTTTCTAAAAAAATTGTAAAAAATCTCAAACTACAAAAAGTTTCAAAAATCGTGAAAATAAAAAATGGGTCATCTTGCCACGAAACTTCACATGAAGGCTTAGGGGACCATTGTATGAATTTACAAGCCATAAAAAAGGGATTGGCATGGAAGAAATATGAAGATGTGCTTGAACCCACCTACCACCCGTTCGATCTCCGACTTACGCATCCTGCCTCTCTTGTCGACTGAGCGTCCGTATGCTCGTTTCATGGGTTGACTTAGGCATACAGAGTTCATCCCCAATCTAAGCATACGGAGTTCATTCCCACTCTAAGATCAGACAGGACCAAGGGTTGCGAAAGTAGGACTGGTAGCATGTAGAGGGGGACCAGGTCGATCCCCAGCTTACGCATTCTGCCTCTCCGGTCGACTGAGCACCCGTACGCTTATTTTGTGGGTTGGCTTAGGCACATGGAGTTCATTCCATGTCTAAGCCCTAGTCGGATCGAGGGTTGTGGTAGTGGGACCGGTAGCACGCAGAGGAGGATCGAGCCGATCCTCGACTTATGCATTATGCCTCTCCGGCCTGCTCAGTGCTCGAACGCTCCTTTCGTGGGTTGAGTTAGGCATACAGAGTTCATTCCTAGTATAAGATTAGACCAGACCCAGGGTTGCGGCAGTAGGATCAATAGCACGGAGGGGGGACCAGCTTAAACCAATGAAGCAGGACCAGCAACAGGATCGATAGCACGCAGGGGGGACCAAGCCGATCCCCGGCTTACGTATTTTGCCTCTCCGAATGGCCTCTACGATCGGTTGAGCGCCCAAACGCTCATTTCGTGGGTTGACTTAGGCATACAGAGTTCATCCCCAGTCTAAGCATACGGGGTTCATTCCTAGTCTAAGATCAGATCGAACCGACGGTTGCGACAGCAGGATTGGCAGCACGTAGAGGGACCGGGCTGATCCCCGACTTGGGCATTCTGCCTCTCCGACCGGTTGAGTGCCCATACGCACTTTTCGTGGGTTGGCTTAGGCATACGGAATTTATTCCATGTCTAAGCCCCAGCCAGACCGAGGGTTGTGGTAGTGGGACCGACAGCACGCAAAGGGGAATCGAGCTGATCTTCAGCTTGTGCATTCTACCTCTCCGGCCGGCTAAGCACCCGCACGCTCGTTTCGTGGGTTGGCATACGTATACGGAATTCCTTCCATGTCTAAGCATACGAAGTTCATTCCCAGTCTAAGAGTTTGAGCCACGATGCACATGCTAGGCTCAGGCATGTGCTGGTGCCGCATTTTTTTTTCGCTCGAAGCACCATCACCGGAGCATCGTCGGAGAGCCTAACCGACGACATTGGGGGTTTCCGACGTTTGGGGGGGCCGGAGGGGTGTGCGCACATGATGTGCGATGGGTGCTGGTACTTGGATCTTATATTGGCCCCCTATCCCTCATCAAACCTCGAGAACTCACACCCCCTTAAAGAGCATTTGAGATTTTATAGGTTTGCTGCCAGTAGCCATTAAAGTGTCTGAAATGGGGACACTTTTTTCAAACGGTCACAAAATCTTCTCAACTTCGAGTTTTTAGCTGAATTTTTTTGTGCATGCCAAAAAAAAAAATACAAGGATCACCTCTACCAAATTTGGGGACAAAACTCTTTCTAAAAAAATTTTAAAAAATCTCGAACCGTAAAAAGTTTCAAAAATCGTGAAAAATAAAAAACGGGTCGTCTTGCCATGAAACTTCACATGAAGGCTTATGGGACCATTATATGAATTTACAAGCCATAAAAATGGCATTGGCATTGCAGAAATATGAAGATGTGCTTGAATCAACCTACCACCTGTTCGATCCCCGGCTTACGCATCCTGCCTCTCTGGTCGGCCGAGCTTTCGCATGCTCGTTTTGTGGGTTGACTTAGGCATACGGAGTTCAGCCCCAGTCTAAGCATACGAAGTTTATTCCTAGTCTAAGATCGGACTGGACCAAGGGTTACGACAGCAGGTTCGGCAGCACGTAGGGGGGATCGAGCCGATCTTCGGCATGCGCATTCTGCCCCTCCGGCCGATTGAGCGCCCACACTCCCATTTCGTGGGTTGGCTTAGGCATAGGGAGTTCATTCCATTTCTAAGCCCCAGTCAGATCGAGGGTTGTGGCAGCGGGACCGGCAGCACGTAGAGGGGGACCGGGTCGATCCCCAGCTTGCGCATTATGCCTCTCCGGTCGGCTTAGCACCCGAATGCTCATTTCGTGGGTTGACTTAGGCATACGGAGCTCAGTCCCAAAATAAGATCAGACCAAACCAAGGGTTACAGCAGTAGGATCGATAGCATGCAAGGGGGACCGAGCCGATCCCCGGCTTGCACATTCTACCTTTTCGGTTGGCTGAGCGCCTGCACACTCGTTTCGTAGGTTGGCTTTGGCATACGGAGTTCATTCCCAGTCTAAGATTTTAAGCCACGGTGCACATACTGGGCTCGGGCATGTGCTGGTGCCCCATTTTTTTCGCCCGGGGCACTATCGTTGGAGCATCGCTAGAGAGCCTAACCGATGGCATTGGGGGTTCCGGCAATTGGGGTGCCGGGGGATGTGCGCACAAGATGTGCGATGGGTGCTGGTACATGGCCCTTATATTGGCCCCCTATCCCTCATCAAACCTTGAGAACTCACACCCCCTTAAAGAGCATTTGAGATTTTATAGGTTTGCTGCCAGTAGCCATTAAAATGTCTGAAATAGGGATACTTTTTTCAAACGATCACAAAATCTTCTCCACTTCGAGTTTTTAGCTGAATTTTTTTATGCATGCCAAAAAAAATACAAGGATCACCTCTACCAAATTTAGGGACAAAACGTTTTCTAAAAAAATTGTAAAAAATCCCGAATGGCAAAAAATTTCAAAAATCGTAAAAAATAGAAAACGGGTCGTCCTGCCATGAAACTTCACCTGAAGGCTTAGGGGTCCATTGTATGAATTTACAAGCCATAAAAATGGCATTGGCATGGCAGAAATATGAAGATGTGCTTAAACCTACCTACCACTCGTTCGATCCCCAGCTTGCGCATCCTGCCTCTCTGGTCAGTTGAGCGCCCGCACGCTTGTTTCGTGGGTTGACTTAGGCATATGGAGTTCAACCCTAGTCTAAGCATACAGAGTTCATTCCCAGTCTAAGATCAGATCGGATCGAGGGTTACGGCAGCAAGATCGACAGCACGTAAGAAGGACCGAGCCGATCCCCGGCTTTTGCATTCTACCTCTTCGGTCGGCTGAGCGCCCACACGCCCGTTTCATGGGTTGGCTTAGGCATAGGGAGTTCATTCCATGTCTAAGCCCCAATCGGATAGAGGGTTGTGGCAGTGGGACCGACAGCACGTAGTGAGGGACGAGGTCGATCCTTGGCTTATGCATTATGCCTCTTCGGCCAGCTCAGTGCCCGCACGCTCATTTTGTGGGTTAACCTAGGCATATGGAGTTCATTCCCAGTCTAAGATTGGACCAGACCGAGGGTTACGGTAGTAGGATTGAAAGCACGCAGGGGGACCGGACCGATCCCCGACTTACGCATTCTGCCTCTCTGGCCAGCTGAGTGCCCGGACGCTCGTTTCATGGGTTGGCTTAGGCATACGGAGTTCATTCCCAGTCTAAGATTGGACTGAGTTGAGGGTTACGGTAGCAGGACCAGCAGCATGATCAACAGCACACAGGGAGGGACCGAGCCGATCCTCAGCTTGCTATTCTGCCTCTCCGCCCGGCTGAGTGCCCGTACGCTCATTTCGTGGGTTGGCTTAGGCATATAAAGTTCATTCCATGTCTAAGCCCCAGTCGGACCGAGGGTTGTGGCAGCAGGATCGGCAGCGGGATCGGTAGCACGCAGAGGGGGATCAGGCTGATCCCCGACTTGCGCTTTATGCCTCTCCGACTGACTGAGCGCCCGTATGCTCGTTTCGTGGGTTGACTTAGGCATAAAGAATTCATTCCCAGTCTAAGATCAGACCAGATCGAGGGTTGCAGCAGCAAGATCGATAGCACGTAAGGGGGACCAGGCTGAACCCCGGCTTACGCATTCTGCCTCTCTGGCTGGCTGAGCGCCCGTATGCCTGTTTCATAGGTTGGCTTAGGCACAGGGAGTTCATTCCATGTCTAAGCCCTAGTCAGACCGAGGGTTGTGGCAGCTAGACTAGCAGCACGCAGAGGGGGACCGAGCCCATCCCCGGCTTATTCATTATGCCTCTTCGGCCGACTCAGTGCCCATACGCTCGTTTCGTGGGTTAACTTATGCATACGAAGTTCATTCCCAGTCTAACATCAGATCGGACCAAGGGTTGTGGTAGCAGGATTGACAGCACACAGGAGGGGACCAGGCCGATCCCCAGCTTACGCATTCTGCCTCTCCGGCCGACTGAGCGCCTACACGCTCATTTCGTGGGTTGGCTTAGGCATACGTAGTTCATTCCATGTCTAAGCATACGGAGTTCATTCCCTGTCTAAGATTTTGAATGATGGTGCATATGCCGAGCTTGGGCATGTGCTGGTGCCGCATTTTTTTTGCCCAGGGCACCATCGTCGGAGCATCGTCGGAGAGCGTAACCAGAGGCATTGGGGGTTTCAGCGATTGGGGGGGCTGGGGGTGTGCGCACATGATGTGCGATGGGTACTGGTACTTGGCCCTTATATTGGCCCCCTATCCCTCATCAAACCTCAAGAACTCACACCCCCTTAAAGAGCATTTGAGATTTCATAGGTTTGTCACCAGTAGCCATTAAAGTGTTCGAAATGGGAACACTTTTTTCAAACGGTCACAAAATCATCTCCGCTTTGATTTTTTAGTTGAATATTTTTGTGCAAGCCAACAAAAATACAAGGATCACCTCTACCAAATTTGAGGACAAAACTCGTTCTAAAAAAATTGTGAAAAATCCCGAACCGTAAAAAGTATCAAAAATCGTGAAAAATAGAAAACGTGTCGTCTTGCCATGAAACTTCACATGAAGGCTTAGGAGACCATTGTATGAATTTACAAGCCATAAAAATGGCATTGGCATGGCAGAAATATGAAGATGTGCTTGAACCCACCTACCACCCGTTCGACCCCTAGCTTGCGCATCCTGCCTCTTTGGTCGACTGAGCGCCCGCACGCTCGTTTCATGGGTTGAGTTAGGCATACGGAGTTCATCTCCAGTCTAAGAATACGGAGTTCATTCCCATTTTGAGATCGGACCAGACCGAGGGTTGCGACAGCTGGATCAATAGCACGGAAGGGGGACAGGTCCGATCCCCGGCTTGCACATTCTACCTCTCTGATCAGCTGAGCACCTGCACGCTAGTTTCGTGGGTTGGCATAGGCATAGGGACTTCATTCCATGTCTAAGCCCCAGTCGGACTGAGGGTTGTGGCAGCGGGACCGGTAGCACGTAGAGGGGGATCGAGTCGATCCTCGGCTTGTGCATTATGCCTCTTCGGCCAGCTCAATGCCCGTACTCTCATTTCGTGGGTTGACTTAGGCATACGGAGTTCATTCCCAGTCTAAGATCAGATCAGACCGAGGGTTACGGTAGCAGGATCGATAGCACGCAGAGGGGATTGGGTTGATCCCCGGCTTGCGCATTCTGCCCCTCCGACCGGCTGAGTGCCTGCATGCTCATTTCGTTGGTTGGCTTAGGCATACAGAGTTCATTCAATGTCTAAGCATACGGAGTTCATTCCTAGTCTAAGATCAGATCGGGCTAAGGGTTACGGCAGAAGGATCGGTAGCACATAGGGGGGATCGAGCTGATCCCCGGCTTACGCAATCTACCTCTTCGATCGACTGAGCACCCACACGCTCGTTTTGTGGGTTGGTTTAGGCATACGGAGTTAATTCCATGTCTAAGCCCCAACTGGACCGAGGGTTATGGTAGCAAGACCGGCAGTGGGATCGACAGCGCACAGAGGGGGATCGAGCTGATCCCCGGCTTGTGCATTTTGCCTCTCCGACCGGCTGAGCACTCGCACGCTTATTTCATGGGTTGACTTAGGCATACGGAGTTCATCCCCAGTCTAAGCATACGATGTTCATTCCCAGTCTAAGATCGAACCGGATCGATGGTTACGATAGCAAGATCGACAGCACGTAGAGGGGATCGGGTCGATCCCATGTTTGCACATTCTGCCTCTCCGGCCGGCTGAGTGCCCGCAAACCCATTTCATGGGTTGGCTTAGGCATAGGGAGTTCATTCCATGTCTAAGCCCCAGCCGGACCGAGGGTTATGGCAATGAGACCGGTAGCACGCAGAGGGGGATCGGGCCGATCCCCGCCTTGCGCATTATGCCTCTTCGATCGGCTCAGCGCCCGCACGCTCGTTTTGTGGGTTGGCTTATGTATAGGGAGTTCATTCCCAGTCTAAGCCCCAGTCGGATCGAGGGTTGTGGCATCAAGGTAGGCAGCATGCAAAGCGGGACCAAGTTGATCCTCGGCTTGCGCATTCTGCCTCTCTAGCTGGCTGAGCGCCCGCACGCTCGTTTCGTGGGTTGGCTTAGGCATATGGAGTTCATTCCATGTCAAGCATACAGAGTTCATTCCCAGTCTAGGATTTTGAGCCACGGTGCACATGCTGGGCTCGAGCATGTGCTGGTGCCGTATTTTTTTTGCTCGGGGCACCATCGTCGGAGCATCGTCGGAGCATCGTCGGAGAGCCTAACCGGTGGTATTGGGGGTTCCAGCGATTGAGGAGGCCGGGGGGTGTGCGTACATGATGTGCGATGGGTGCTGGTACTTGGCCCTTATATTGGCCCCCTATCCCTCATCAAACCTCGAGAACTCATACGCCCATAAAGAGCATTTGAGATTTTATAGGTTTGCTGCCAGTAGCCATTATGGTGTTCGAAATAGGGACACGTTTTTCAAACGATCACAAAATCATCTCCACTTCGAGTTTTTGGCTGAATGTTTTTATGCATGCCAAAAAAATTACAAGGATCGCCTCTACCAAATTTGGGGACAAAACTCTTTCTGAAAAAATTGTAAAAAATCTCGAACCATAAAAAGTTTCAAAAATCATGGAAAATAGAAAACGAGTCGTCTTGCCACGAAACTTCACATGAAGGCTTAGGGACCATTGTATGAATTTACAAGCCATAAAAATGGCATTGGCGTGGTAGAAATATGAAGATGTTCTTGAACCCACCTACCACCTGTTCGATCCTCGGCTTGCGCATCCTGCCTCTCTAGTCGACTGAGCATCCATACGCTCGTTTCGTGGGTTGACAGAGGCATACAGAGTTCATCCCCAGTCTAAGCATACGAAGTTCATTCCCAGTCTAAGATCGGACCGAATCGTGGGTTACGGCACCAGGATCGATAGCACGCAGGGGGGATCGGGTCGTTCCTCGGCTTGCGCATTCTGCCTCTCCAGCCGGCTAAGCGCCTGCACGCCCGTTTCGTGGGTTGGCTTAGGCATAGGGATTTCATTCCATGTCTAAACCCCAATCGGACCGAGGGTTCTGGCAGCGGGACTGGCATCACACAGAGGGGGACCGAGCCGATCCCTGTCTTGAGCATTATGCCTTTTCGGCCGGCTCACTACCCGTACCCTCGTTTCGTGGGTTGACTTAGGCATACGGAGTTCATCCCTAGTCTAAGCATACAGAGTTCATTCCCAGTCTAAGATCAGATCAGACCGAGGGTTACGATAGTAAGATCGATAGCACGTAGGGGGACCGGGTCGATCCCCGGCTTACGCATTCTGCCTTTTCGACCAGTTGAGCACCCGCACACCCATTTCATGGGTTGGCTTAGGCATAGGGAGTTCATTCCATGTCTAAGCCTCAGCTAGACCGAGGGTTGTGGCAGTGAGACTGACAGCTCACAGAGGAGGACCGGGCTGATCCCCGGCTTGCGCATTATGCCTCTTCGGTCAGCTCAACTCCTGTATGCTCATTTCATGGGTTGACTTAGGCATACGGAGTTCATTTCCAGTCAAAGATCAGATCAGACCGAGGGTTATGGCAGCAGGATCGACAGCACATTGGGGGGACCGGGCCGATCCTCAACTTACGCATTTTGCCTCTCCGGTCAGTTGAGCACCCGCACGCTCGTTTCGTGGGTTGGTTTAGGCATACAGAGTTCATTCCACGTCTAAGCCCTAGCCGGACCGAGGGTTGTGGCAGCAGGACTGGCAGCGGGATCGGTAGCACGCAAAGGGGGATCGAGCTGATCCCCGGCTTGCGCATTATGTGTCTCTGACCGACCTCCCCGATCGACTGAGCATCCATACGCTCATTTCGTGGGTTGACTTAGGCATACGGAGTTCATCCCCAGTCAAAGCATACGGAATTCATTCCCAGTCTAAGACCGGACCGGACCAAGGGTAGCAGCAGTAAGATTGACAGCACGCAGGGGGGACTGGGCCAATCCCCAGCTTGCGCATTCTGCCTCTCCGATCGACTGAGCGCCCGTACGATCGTTTCGTGGGTTGGCTTAGGCATAGGGTGTTCATTCCATGTCTAAGCCCCAGCCGGACCGAGGGTTTTGGCAGCGGGACCAGCAGCAGACGGAGGGGGACCGAGCTGATCCTCGACTTGCGTATTATGCCTCTTCGATTGGCTCAATGTCGGATGCTCATTTCATAGGTTGACTTATGTATACAGAGTTCATTCCCAGTCTAAGATCAGACCGGAGAGAGTGTTGCGATAGCAGGATCGATAGCACGCAAGGGGGGACCGGGCTGATCCTCGACTTGTGCATTCTGCCTCTCCGATCGGTTGAGCACCCGCACACTCTTTTTGTGGGTTGGCTTAAGCATATGGAGTACATTCCATGTCTAAGCATACGGAGTTCATTTTCGAATCGTAAAAGTTTCAAAAATCATGAAAAATAGTAAACGGGTCGTCTTGCCACGAAACTTCACATGAAGGCTTAGGGGACCATTGTATGAATTTACAAGCCATAAAAATGGCATTGGCACGGTAGAAATATAAAGATGTGCTTGAACCCACCCACCACCCGTTTGATCCCAGGCTTACGCATCCTGCCTCTCCGGTCAGCTGAGCGTCCGCACGCTTGTTTCGTGGGTTGACTTAGGCATACAGAGTTCATCCCCAGTCTAAGCATACGGAGTTCATTCCCAGTCTAAGATCAAACTGGATCGAGGGTTGCGATAGCAGGATTGACAGCACGCAGGGGGGATCGGACCGATCCCTGACTTGTACATTCTGCCACTTCGATCGGATGAGCGCCCACACGCTTGTTTCGTGGGTTGGCTTAGGCATAGGGAGTTCATTCCATGTCTAAGCCCTAGCCGGACTGAGGGTTGTGGCAACGGGACCGACAGCTCGCAGAGAGGGATCAGGTCGATCCCCGACTTACGCATTATGCGTCTTCAGTTAGTTCAGCTCTCGCACGCTCGTTTCATCGGTTGACTTAGGCATACGGAGTTCATTCTCAGTCAAAGATTGGATCAAACTGAGGGTTATGGCAACTGAATCGACAGCACATTGGAGGGACCAGGTCGATCCCTGGCTTGCGCAATCTACCTGTTCGATCGGCTGAGCACCTGTATGCTCGTTTCGTGGGTTGGCTTAGGCATAAGGAGTTCATTCCATGTCTAAGCCCCAGCTGGACCGAGGGTTGTGGTAGCAAGACCGGTAACGGGATCGGTAGCACGTTGAGAGGGATCGGGCTGATCCCCGGCTTACACATTATGCATCTCCGACCGACCTCCCCGACCGGCTGAGCGCCCACACGCTCGTTTCGTGGGTTGACCTAGGCATACGGAGTTCATCCTCAGTCTAGGCATACGGAGTTCATTTCCAGTCTAAGATCGGATCAAACTAAAAGTAACGCCAGCAAGATCGGCAGCACGCAGGGGGGACCGGGCCGATCCCCAACTTGTGCATTCTACTTCTCCGACCGGCTGAGCGCCCGCACGCCCGTTTCGTGGGTTGGCTTAGGCATAGGGAGTTCATTCCATGTCTAAGCCCTAGCCGGACAGAGGGTTGTGGCAGCGGGATTGGCAGCACGCAGAGGGGGACTGGGCCAATCCCCGGCTTGCGCATTATGCCTCTTCGGTGGGCTTAGTGCCCGCATGCTTGTTTCATGGGTTGACTTATGCATACAGAGTTCATTCCTAGCCTAAGATCGGATCGGACCGAGGGTTACAATAGCAGGATCAATAGCATGTAGGAAGGGACTGTTTCGATCCCCGGATTATGCATTCTGCCTCTCCGACTGGCTGAACGCCCTCACACTCTTTTCGTGGGTTAGCTTAAACATACGGAGTTCATTCCATGTCTAAGCATACGGAGTTCATTCCCAGTCTAAGATTTTGAGCCATGGTGCACATGCTGGGCTCGACAATGTGCTGGTGCCGCATTTTTTTCGCACGAGGCACTATCGTCGGAGCATTGTCAGAGAGCCTAATCGGTGGCATTGAGGGTTCCGACGATTGGGGGGCCGGGGGTGTGCGTACATGATGTGCAATGGGTGCTGGTACTTGGCCCTTATATTGGCCCCCTATCCCTCATCAAACCTCGAGAACTCACACCCTCTTAAAGAGCATTTGAGATTTTATAGGTTTGCTGCTAGTAGCCATTAAAGTGTCTGAAATGGGGACACTTTTTTCAAACGGTCACAAAATCTTCTTCACTTCAAGTTTTTAGCTGAATTGTTTTGTGCATGCCAAAAAAAATGCAAGGATCACCTCTACCAAATTTGGGGACAAAACTCTTTCTAAAAATATTGTAAAAAATCCTGAATCGTAAAAAGTTTTGAAAATCGTGAAAAATAGAAACTGGGTCGTCTTGCCACGAAATTTCACAAGAAGGCTTAGGGGACCATTGTATGAATTTACAAGCCATAAAAATGACATTGGTATGATAGAAATATGAAGATGTGATTGAACCCACCTACCACCCGTTCGATCCCTGGCTTACGCATCCTGCCTCTCTGGTCGGCTGAGCACCCGTATGCTCGTTTCGTGGGTTGACTTAGGCATACGGAGTTCACCCCAATCTAAGTATATGAAGTTCATTCACAGTCTATGATCAAACCGGACCAAGGGTTGCGACAGCAGGATCAACAGCACGTAAGGCAGACCGGGCCGATCCTCGACTTGTACATTCTGCCTCTCCTGTTGGTTGAGCACCCACACGCCTGTGTCATGGGTTGGCTTAGGCATAGGGAGTTCATTCCATGTCTAAGCCCCAGTTAGATCGAAGGTTGTGGCATTAGGACCGGCAGCACACAGAGGGGGACCGGGTCGATCCTCAGCTTAAGCATTATGCCTCTTCGATCGGCTCAGTGCCCGCACGCTTGTTTCGTGGGTTAACTTAGGCATACAGAGTTCATTCCCAGTCTAAGATCAAACCGGATTGAGGGTTGCGATAGCAGGATCAACAGCACGTAGGGGGGACTGGGCTGATCCCTATCTTACGCATTCTGCCTCTCCGGTCGGCTGAGCACCCACTCGCTCATTTCATGGGTTGGCTTAGGCATATGGAGTTCATTCCATGTCTAAGCATACGGAGTTCATTCCCAGTCAAAGATCGGACTGGGCCAAAGGTTACGGTAGCAGGACCAGCAGTAGGATCGACAGCACGTAGGGAGGACCGGGCTGATACCCGGCTTACGCATTCTGCCTCTCGGATCGGCTGAGCGCCCGCACACTCGTTTCATGGGTTGGCTTAGGCATACGGAGTTCATTCCATGTCTAAACCCCAGTCGGACCGAGGGTTGTGGCAGCAGGACCAGCAGCGGGATCGGCAGCACGCAGAGGGGGATCGAGCTGATCCCCAGCTTAAGCATTATGCCTCTCCGGCCAGCTGATGGTCGGCACGCTCGTTTCATGGGTTGACTTAGGCATACGGAGTTCATCCCCAATTTAAGCATACGGAGTTTATTCCCAGTCTAAGATTGGACCAGACTGAAGGTTGCGGCAGCAAGATCGACAGCACGCAGGGGGGACGGGGTGATCCTTGGCTTGCGCATTCTGCCTCTCCGGTCGGCTGAACGCCCACACGCCCCTTTCATGGGTTGGCTTAGGCATAGGGAGTTCATTCCATGTTTAAGCCCTAGCCAGACCGAGGGTTGTGGCAGTGGGACCGACAGCACGCAGAGGAGGACAGGGCCGATCCCTGGCTTGCGCATTATGCCTCTTCGATCGGTTCAGCACCCGTACGCTCATTTCGTGGGTTGACTTATGCATACGGAGTTCATTCCCAGTCTAAGATCGGATCGGACTGATGGTTGCGGTAGCAGGATCGACAGCACGTAAGAGGGACCGGGTCGATCCCCGGCTTGTGCATTCTGCCTCTCCGACCGGCTGAGCGCCCGCACGCTCGTTTCATGGGTTGGCTTAGGCACACAGAGTTCATTCCATGTCTAAGCATACGGAGTTCATTCGTAGTCTAATATTTTGAGCCACGGTGCACATGCTCGGCTTGGGCATGTGCTGGTGCCGTATTTTTTTCGCCCGGGGCACCATCGTCGGAGAGCCTAATGGATGACATTGGGGGTTCTGGCGATTAGGGGGCCAGAGGGGTGTGCACACATGATGTGCAATGGGTGTTGGTACTTGTGTCACACCCTGGGCAGGCACACCAGGCACATCAAGCAGATCAGCAGGCGAGCCAGAGGTTGAGGCTCGCAAACTAGGCGTGCTGGCGGGTACCTGTGCGCAAAACCTAGTAAACGAGTTCAGAACGCCCGCCCAACTTGTAGGCCAGCCCATGAGACCAAGGCTTGGCATACAAGCTGCTCGCACCACATCCAGAAGGGCCCAAGGTGCTGGACATGCAAGGGAAGCTTCTGGAAGCAAGCAGGATCAGCAGGAGCATCCTGGCAGATTTGGTTGACCCTAAAAATCAGGAGTTAGCATCCTGATTGATTGTAATCCCATGATTTTAGCCTTTATTCTAGGGATATGGCCATTAAGTTGTAGCTGGAGCCTTAACTATAAATAGAAGGCTGCTCCACCCTCATTTGTACACCATCAAACACTTCTGTTTTAGTGAATACAAGAGCATTTCCAGAATTTTGTCTTCTTATCCTGTTTCTCTTTAACTTACGTAATCAGCCCTTTCCGTTGTTGTAGTGCCCACACGCTTGTGTTTTAGGCTGACTTAGGCATAAAGGAGGAGATTCCAAGCCTAAGGTCGCATGGTTTCTGAGTCTAAGGTCGGAGCCAGTGACAGTTGGTATCAGAGCAAGTTCGATTTTGCGTGTTTGTGTTGTGTAGGTTAGATCATGATTGTGGAGATGGCATCCCAGAGTGACGTTGCTAACCAATAACCAGAGGCCCAGGAACATGGGCGTGGAAGAGGGAGGAAAGCCAATTCTAGAGATATCTGGTCTACCATGGACGGTAGGCTGGCCAAGGTGGAGGTGACCATGGGTGACATGGGGGAGAAGCTTGAAGGGGTAGAGACTCACATTGCATCGCTAGACTCCATGGGGGAGGAGATCCAAAGTGAGCTGAAAGCTGCTCTCAATAAAGGCATGGACGTGATCACCCAAAAGAATCAGACCTTGGAGGCTGAAGTGCTAACCTTGCGCGATGGCATGGAGGCCACGCGCCAGCGGATGGAGGAGGTTACCAGTTAGCTCGTTGCTTACAAGACTGCCATTGGGAATGGCATGTTTGCTGGAGTGTCTAAATCTAGATTGGATGTCCCTAAGGCTAAGGAGTTAAAGGGGACTAGGGCAGCCAAGGAAGTAGACAACTACCTTTGGGGTATGGAGCAGTACTTCCAGGCCATGGGCATGTAAGACGAGGCGATAAAAGTAAGCACTACTGCTATGTATCTCACTGATGTAGCCTTATTGTGGTAGAGGCATAGGTGTGATGATGTCAGGCCTAGGAGCGCCAAGATTGGAACCTTGGCAAAGTTCCAAAAGGAGTTCAGAGAACAATTTTACCCAGAGTATGGGCAAAGTTGCGCAGGCTGAGCCAGCAAGGGGACATAAGGGAGTATGTCAAGAAAATCTCTGAACTGATGCTACAGATCTCGAATCTAGGCAAGAAGGATGGCTTATTTGCTTTCATGGATGGGCTAAAACCGTGGGTGAAGCATGAGCTACAAAAGAGAGGAGTTCATGACTTGGCTAAAGCTATGACTACTGCTGAGGCCTTGATAGAGTTCAAGCCTTTGAACAAGTTCGAGTCTACCAAGCCCAAGGGTAAGGGTAGGGACGATAGGGACCGAAAGAAGCAGTCCAAGGGGAAAGACCGTGATCGGGAGTCCAAGGATGGAGATCGAGACCGTTCAACCAAAGATGGCGAGAGGAAGCCACCAGCAGGCAAGTGGAAAAGCAAAGGGGGACCGAGAGCCGCTAGCATGCTACTTATGTGGAGGGAGCCACATAGCGCGCAATTACCCTCAGAAGGGCAAGCTGGCTGCTGTAGACAGGGAGTTTGACAAGGAGCCAGAGTCAAGGGTAGCAAAGCTTGGGTCGTTGGTACTCAATGCTGTCCAGAGTAAGGGGAGTCACAAGCTAAAGGCCTTGATGTTTACGGATCTGATGGTTGCGGGTCAGAAGGTGAGCGCATTGGTGGACACAGGTGCCTCACATCTTTTTATTTTAGGTGATGGAGCCCGGAAGCTCGGACTAAAGGTGCAGAAAAAGACTGGTACCATTAAAATGATGAACTCCAAAGAGGTTCCAGCCATTGGAGTAGCACGAGGAGTGGAGTTATAGCTTGGAGACTGGAAAGGCAAAGAGACCATTGAGGTAATACCCCTTGACGACTATGAGTTTGTGATTGGGTTGGATTTCTTTGTTCGGATTAACACCCTCTTTGTGCCTTTTGCTGATTGTGTTTGCATCTTGGATGCACGGTGCCAATGCCTAGTACCATTAAGGAGAGGGTCTAGGGTTGGGTCACGAGTGGTGTCAACCATCCAATTTGCCAAGGTGGTAAGCAGACAAGAAGACACCTTCTTGGTAGCCCTGAAATATGATGAGCCAATGGAGAAGGAGATCGAGTCACCCTTGGAGGTGCTAAAGGTGCTGAAGACCTTTAGTGATGTGATGCCCGTAAAGCTGCCTAGCAAGCTACCACCTAAGAGGAAGGTGGACCACAAGATCGAGCTGGTGTCTGAGGTCAAGCCACCAGCTAGAGTCCCTTACCGAATGTCTCCACCAGAGTTGGAGGAGTTGAAGAATTAGCTCAAAGAGTTAGTTGATGCTGGCTTCATCAGGCCATCGAAGGTACCCTATGGTGCACTAGTTTTATTCCAACGTAAGCATGATGGGTCGTTATGACTGTGTATAGACTACCAAGCTTTGAACAAGCTGACCATCAAGAACAAGTACCCCATCCCACTCATTACGAACTTGTTCGATCAACTTGGAAGCGCAAGGTGGTTCACAAAGTTGGATTTGAGGTCGGGCTACTATCAAGTCAGGATCACGGAGGGAGATGAGCCAAAGACAGCATGTGTCACTCGGTATGGTTCGTATGAGTTCTTGGTGATGCCTTTCGAACTCACGAATGCCCTAGCAACATTCTGCACCCTTATGAACAAGGTACTTCAATCATTCCTTAATCGGTTTGTTATGGTTTATTTGGATGACATTGTGATCTACAGCTAGACTTTGAGAGAGCATGTAGACCACTTGAGACAGGTGTTCGAGGTGTTGTGGGTGCACAAGCTGTTTGTCAAGAGGGAGAAGTGCTCATTCACCCAGCAGGAGATCCCGTTCTTAGGCCACATAGTGGGAGGTGGTAGGATACGCACGGATGAAGGTAAGATACACGTCATCCTGGAGTGGCAACCACCAGCCAAGGTCACTGAGTTAAGATCGTTCTTGGGCTAGTTAACTACTACAGGTGCTTCATCAAAGGTCACTCAGCAATAGCCATGCCATTGACTGACTTGCTTAAGAAAGGGAGAGCATGGGAGTGGAGCGTAGGGTGCTAGGAAGCCTTTGACAGGTTGAAGCAGGCTATGACAGAGGAGCCATTCTTGGCCTTACCAGACCATGCCAAGCTGTATGAGGTGCATACGGATGCATCAGACTTTACCATAGGGGGCGTGTTGATCAGGAAGGACGTCCAGTCGCGTTCGAGAGTAAGAAGCTGAACGAGACTAAATGCAAGTACACGGACCAAGATAAAGAGATGACTGCATGGTGCACTACTTGCGCACTTGGCACCATTACCTATTGGGGTTGAGGTTCGTGGTTAGAACGGACAATGTGGCGACCAGCTACTTCCAGACACAGAAGAAGCTGTCCCCTAAGTAAGCGAGATGGCAAGATTTTCTTGCAGAATTTGATTTCCATATAGAGTACAAGCCAGGAAGGGCAAACCTAGTGGTAGACGCCCTAAGCAGAAAGGCTAACCTTGCTACCATTAGCCAACCAGAGGGGTCACTGGTGCCACGTATCATGGAGGGACTTACGTATGATCCTACAGCCAAGGCTTTAATGGAGTACGCCCAGCAAGGTAAGACTAGGTGATTTTGGTTGCAAGATGGCTTGCTATACACCAGGGGTAGTAGACTGTTTGTGCCGCAGCACGAGAAGCTTCGTAAGGAAGTTTTGCAAGAATGTCATGATTCAAGGTGGGCTGGACACCCCGAAGTGAGCCGCACCTTGGCGTTGATTGAGGATTGGTACTACTGGCCGCATATGAGGGATGATGTGGAGGCCTATGTGAAGACTTATCTTATGTGCCAACAGGACAAGGTGGAGCTTAAGAAACCAGGTGGTCTCTTGGAGCCATTCCCAGTGCTAGAGCGACCATGGGAGAGTGTTTCTCTAGACTTTATAGTCAATCTACCCAAAGCAGAAGGGTTTGGAAGCATCATGGTAGTGGTGGATAGGTTTTCCAAGTATGGAATCTTCATTCCAGCAACCAAGGAATGCCCAGCCGAAGAGGTAGCTCGATTGTTCTTAAAGAACATGGTTAAGTACTGGGGAGTGCCGAGGACCATTGTTAGTGATCGGGACGGGTGTTTCACGGGTAGGTTCTGGACTGAGTTGTTCAAGCTGTTAGGGTTAAACTTGAACTTTTCCACTAGCATGCATCTACAGATCGATGGGCAGACAGAGCGAGTAAATGGACTATTGGAGGTCTACCTCAGGCACTATGTGAGTGCCACACAAAGGGACTGGCCAAAGCTGCTAGATATTGCGCAGTTTTCCTACAACTTGCAAAGGAGTGAGGCAACGAACCAGAGCCCATTTGAGGTTGTGATAGGGCAACAACCACTAACACCCAGTTTGATTGCTGTAGGTTATACAGGGCTGAATCCAACAGTATTTAAGTTTACAAAGGCATGGTAGGAGCAAACTGACTTGGCCAGAGTTTGTCTACACAAGGCGGCCAAGAGGTTGAAGAAGTGGGTAGACCAGAAGAGGCGGGATGTGCAATTCCAGGTTGGAGACTTGGTGTTGGTGAAGTTGCATCCCATTGTGCGCCATAGGGGGCTGCACAAAGGCCTAGTTCAGAGGTATGAGGGACCTTTCCAAGTAGTCAAGAGGGTAGGCAAGGTTGCCTACAAGCTGGATATGCCACCCAAGTCGAGGGTACACCCGATGTTTCATGTGAGCATGCTTAAGCCATTCCATGAAGATGAGGGAGATCCAAGATGGGCAGAGTCAAAACGTGCGCCATTGGGAGCAAGGGCCTCATATAAGAAAGAGGTCCACAGTCTCATAGTTGATTGGGAGGTGAGATGGAAGAACTATTAACCGAGACATGAGTATTTAGTGCACTGGAAGGGACTTCCAGACAGTGAGGTGAGCTGGGAACCAATAGAGGACTTATGGCAGTTCGGGGACCAGATCAGGTAGTACCACGCAGAAGACGTAATAAGGGCATTACGCAATTAGATGGGGGAGAATGTCACGCCCTGGGTGGGTGCGCTAGGCACATCAAGCGGACCAGCAGGCGAGCCAGAGGTTAAGGCCCGTAGACCAGGCATACTGGCGGGTATCTATGCGCAAAGCCTAGGAAACGAGTTTAGAACGCCCACCCAACTTGCAGGCCAGCCCGTGAGACCAAGGCCTGGCATACAAGTTGCCCGCACCACATCCAGAAGGGCCCAAGGTGCTGGACATGTAAGGGAAGCTTCTGGAAGCAGGCAGGATCAGCAGGAGCATCCTGGTAGATTTGGTTGACCCTAAAAATCAGGAGTTAGCATCCTGATTGATTGTAATTCCATGATTTTAGCCTTTATTCTAAGGATATTGCCATTAAATTGTAACTAGAGCCTTAACTATAAATAGAAGGCTACTCCACCCTCATTTGCACACCATCAAACACTTCTGTTTCAATGAATACAAGAGCATTTCCAGAATTTTGTCTTCTTATCCTGTTTCTCTTTAACTTGCGAAATTAGCCCTTTTCGTTGTTTTAGTGCCCGCACGCTTGTGTTTTAGGCTGACTTAGGCATAAAGGAGGAGATTCCAAGCCTAAGGCCGAACGGTTTCTGAGTCTAAAGTCGGAGCCCGTGACACTTGGCCTCCTATCCCTCATCAAACCTTAAAAACTCACACCCCCTTAAAAGGGATTTGAGATTTTATAGGTTTACTGCCAGTAGCCATTAAAGTGTTTGAAATGGGGACACTTTTTTCAAACGGTCACAAAATCTTCTCCGCTTCAAGTTTTTAGCCTCGGCTTGCGCATCCTGCCTCTCTGGTCGGCTGAGCACCTGCACGCTCGTTTCGTGGGTTGACTTAGGCATATAGAGTTCATCCCCAGTCTAAGCATACGGAGTTCATTCCCAGTCTAAGATTGGACCAGACCGAGGGTTACGGTAGTAGGATCGATAGCATGCAGGGGGATCGGGCCGATCCCCGGCTTATGCATTCTGCCTCTCCAGCCAGCTGAGCACCCGCACGCCCGTTTCGTGGGTTGGCTTAGGCATAGGGAGTTCATTCCATGTCTAAGCCCTAGTCGGACCGAGAGTTGTGGCAGCGGGACCGACAGCACGTAGAGGGGGATCGGGCCGATCCTTGGCTTGCGTATTATGCCTCTTCGGCCGGCTCAGCACCCGTACGCTCGTTTCATGGGTTGACTTAGGCATACAGAGTTCATTCCTAGTCTAAGATCAGACCGGACTGAAGGTTGCGGTAGCAGGATCGACAACACGCAGGGGGGACCAGACCGATCCCCGGCTCGCACATTCTGCCTCTCCGACCGACTGAGCACCCACACGCTCATTTCGTTGGTTGGCTTAGGCATATAGAGTTCATTCCATGTCTAAGCATACGGAGTTCATTCCCAGTCTAAGATTGGACCGGGCTAAGGGTTATTGTAGCAGGACCAGCAGCAGGATTGGCAGCACGTCGGGGAGGACCGGGCCGATCCCCGACTTGTGCATTCTGCCTCTTCGACCGACTGAGCGCCCGCATGCTTGTTTTGTGGGTTGGCTTCGGCATACGAAGTTCATTCCATGTCTAAGCCCCAACCGGATCGAGGGTTGTGGCAGCAGGATCGGCAGCGAGATCGGTAGCATGAAAAGGGGGATTGGGCTGATCCCTGGCTTGCGCATTATGCCTTTTCGACCGACTGAGCACCCGCACGCTCGTTTCGTGGGTTGACTTAGGCATACGGAGTTCATCCCCAGTCTAAGCATACAGAGTTCATTCCCAATCTAAGATCAGATTAAACCAAGGGTTGCGGCAGCAAGATCGACAGCACGCAGGGGGGATCAGGCTGATCCCAAGCTTGCACGTTTTACCTCTCCGGTCGGTTGAGCGCCCGCACGCCCATTTCGTGGGTTGGCTTAGGCATAGGGAGTTCATTCCATGTTTAAGCCCTAGCCGGACCGAGGGTTGTGGCAGCAGGACCGACAGCACGCAAAAGGGGACCGAGTCGATCCCTGGCTTGCACATTATGCCTCTTCGACCAGCTCAACGCCCGCTCGCTCGTTTTATGGGTTGACTTATGCATACGGAGTTCATTCCCAGTCTATGATTGGACCAGACCGAGGGTTACGGCAGCAGCATTTACAGCATGCAGGGGGGATCGGGTCGATCCTCGAGTTGCGCATTCTACCTCTCCGGTCAACTGAGCGCCCGCACGCTCGTTTCGTGGGTTGGCTTAGGCATACGGAGTTCATTCCATGTCTAAGCATACGGAGTTCATTCCATGTCTAAGCATACGGAGTTCATTCCCAGTCTAAGATTTTGAGCCACGGTGCACATGTTGGGCTCAAGCATGTGCTGGTGCTGAATTTTTTTTGCCCAGGGCACCATCTCCGGAGCATCGTCGGAGAGCCTAACCGGCGGCATTGAGGGTTCCGACGATTGGAGGGCTGGGGGTGTGCGCACATGATGTACGATGGGTGCTGGTACTCCCCTATATTGGCCCCCTATCCCTCATCAAACCTCGAGAACTCACACCCCCTTAAAGAGCATTTGAAATTTTATAGGTTTGCTGCCAGTAGCCATTAACGTGTCTTAAATGGGGACACTTTTTTCAAATGGTCACAAAATCTTCTCCACTTTGAGTTTTTAGCTGAATTTTTTTGTGCATGCCAAAAAAAATACAAGGATCACGTCTACCAAATTTGGGGACAAAACTCTCTCTAAAAAAATATTAAAATGTCTCGAACTGTAAAAAGTTTCAAAAATCGTGAAAAATAGAAAACCGGTCGTCTTGCCATGAAACTTCACATGAAGGCTTAGGGGACCATTGTATGAATTTATAAGCCATAAAAATGGCATTGGCATGGCAGAAATATGAAGATGTGCTTGAACCCACCTATCACCCGTTCGATCCTCGGCTTATGCATCTTGGCTCTATGGTCGGCTGAGCGTCCACACGCTCGTTCCATTGGTTGACTTAGGCATACGGAGTTCATCCCCAGTCTAAGTATACGGAGTTCATTCCCAGTCTAAGATTGGACAGGACCAAGGGTTGTGACAGCAGGATCGGCAGCACACAAGGGGGGTCGGGTCGATCCCCGTCTTGCGCATTCTGCCTCTCCGGCCGCCTGAGTGCCCGTACACCCATTTCGTGGGTTGGCTTAGGCATAGGGAGTTCATTCCATGTCTAACCCCCAGTCGGACCGAGGGTTTTGGCAGCGGGACCTGTAGCACGCAGAGGGGGACTGGGCCGATCCCCGGCTTGGGCATTATGCCTCTCCGATTGGCTCAGTGCCCGAACGCTCGTTTCGTGGGTTACCTTAGGCATACGAAATTCATTCCTAGTCTAAGATCGAACCAGACTGATGGTTGTGGCAGTAAAATTGACAGCACGTAGAGGGGACCAGGCCAGTCCCCGACTTGCGCATTCTGCCTCTCTGGTCGACGGAGCATCCGCATGCTCTTTTCGTGGGTTGGCTTCGGCATACAGAGTTCATTCCATGTCTAAGCATACGGAGTTCATTCCCAATCTAAGATTGGATCGGACCGAGGGTTACGATAGCAGGACCAGCAGCAGGATCGACAGTACGTAGAGGGGATCAGGTCGATCCTCGGCTTGCGCATTCTACCTTTCCAACCGGCCTCATAGGCCAACTGAGAGCCCGCACGCTCGTTTCATCTGTTGACTTAGGCATATGGAGTTCATACCCAGTCTAAGCATGCGGAGGTCATTCCTAGTCTAAGATCAGTTCGGATCGAGGGTTGAGGTAGCAGGATCGACAGCACGCATGGGGGATCGGGTCGATCCTCGGCTTACGCATTCTACCTCTCCAGCTGGCTTAGTGCCCGAATGCTCATTTCGTGGGTTGACTTAGGCATACGGAGTTCATTCCCAGTTTAAGATTAGACCAGACCGAGGGTTGCAGCAGTAGGATCGATAGCACGTAAGGGGGGACCGAGCTGGTCCTCGGCTTGCACATTCTGCCTCTCCGATCGACTAAGCGCCCGTACGCTTGTTTCGTGGGTTAGCTTAGGCATACGGAGATCATTAAATGTCTAAGCATACGGAGTTCATTCCCAGTCTAAGATCAAACTGGACTGAGGGTTGCGGTAGCTAGACCAGCAACAGGATCAGCAGCACACAGGGGGGACTAGGCCGATCCTCGACTTGTGCATTTGCCTCTCCGGCCGGCTGAGCGCCCGCACGCTCGTTTCGTGGGTTGACTTAGGTATGTGGAGTTCATCCCCAGTCTAAGCATCAGAGTTCTTTCCTAGTCTAAGATCAGACCAGACGGAGGGTTGCGATAGCAGGATCGGTAGCAGGCAGTGGGGACCAGGCCGATCCTCGGCTTACGTATTCTGCCTCTCCGGCCGACTGAGCGCCGCACGCCCGTTTCATTAGTTGGCTTTGGCATAGGGAGTTCATTCCATGTCTAAGCCCCAGTCGGACAGAGGGTTGTGCCAACGAGATCGGTAGCATGTAGAGGGGGATCGGGTCGATCCCTAACTTGTGCATTCTACCTCTCTGACCGGCTGAACGCTCGCACGCTCGTTCCGTGGGTTGGCTTGGGCAAACGGAGTTCATTCCATGTCTAAGCATATGGAGTTCATTCCCAATCTAAGAGTTTGAGGCACGGTGCACATGCTGGGCTCGGGCATGTGCTGGTGCCGCATTTTTTTCGCTCGAGGCACCATCGTCGGAGCATCGTCGGAGAGCCTAACCAGTGGCTTTGGAGGTTCTGGCGATTGGGGGGGCCAGGGGGTGTGCGCACATGATGTGCGATGGGTGCTGGTACTTGGCCCTTATATTGGCCCCCCATACCTCATCAAACCTCGAGAACTCACACCCCCTTAAAGAGCATTTGAGATTTTATAAGTTTGCTACCAGTAGACATTAAAGTGTCTGAAATGGGGATATTTTTTTCAAATGGTCACAAAATCTTCTCCACTTCGAGTTTTTAGCCAAATTCTTTTGTGCACACCAATAAAAATACAAGGATCACCTCTACCAAATTTGGGCATAAAACTGTTTCGAAAAAAATTTTAAAAAATCCAAAACCGCAAAAAGTTTCAAAAATCATGAAAAATAGAAAACGTGTCGTCTTGCCACGAAACTTCACATGAAGGCTTAGGGGACCATTGTATGAATTTACAAGCCATAAAAATGGCATTGGCATGGTAGAAATATGAAGATGTGCTTGAACCCACCTCTCAGCCGTCTACCTCTCCGATCAATTGAGCGTCTGCCCGCTCGTTTCGTGGGTTGACTTTGGCATACAGAGTTCATCCCCAGTATAAGCATTCGAAGTTCATTCCCAGTCTAAGATCAGATCGGACCGAGGGTTGCGGTAGTAGGATCGATAGCACGCCGGGGGGACCAGGCCATCCCCGGCTTGCACATTCTGCCTCTCCGGTCGGCTGAGCACCCGCATGCCCATTTCATGGGTTGGCTTAGACATAGGGAGTTCATTCCATGTTCAGCCCCAGCCGGACCGAGGGTTGTGGTAGCAAGACCCGCAGCACCCAAAGGGGGACAGGGCCGATCCCCGGCTTGCGCATTATGCCTCTCCGACCGGCTCAGCGCCCGAACACTCATTTCGTGGGTTGACTTAGGCATACGGAGTTCATTCCCAGTCTAAGCTTGGACTAGACCGACGGTTGTGGCAGCAGGATCGACAGCACGTAAGAGGGGATCGGGTCGATCCTCGATTTGCTCATTCTACCTTTTCGGTCGACTGAGCGCCCGTAAGCTCGTTTCGTGGGTTGGTTTAGGCATAGGGAGTTCATTCCATGTCTAGGCATACAGAGTTCATTCCCAGTCTAAGATTGGACCGAATCGAGGGTTACGATAGTAGGACTAGCAGCATGATCGACAGTGCATAGGGGGGACTGGGCTGATCCCCAGCTTGCGCATTCTGCCTCTCCGACCGGTTTTGCACCCGTACGCTCATTTTGTGGGTTGACTTAGGCATACGGAGTTCATCCCCAGTCTAAGCATACGAAGTTCATTCCCAGTCTAAGATCAGACTTGATCGAGGGTTGCGGCAACAGGATCGGCAGCAAGAAGCGGGGACCGGGCCGATCCCCTGCTTGCGCATTCTGCCTCTCCGACTGGCTGAGCACCCGTACGCCCGTTTCGTGGGTTGGCTTAGGCATAGGGAGTTCATTCCATGTCTAAGGCCTAGCTAGATCGAGGGTTATGGTAGCGAAACTGGCAGCACGCAGAAGAGGACTGGGTCGATCCCCGGCTTGCGCATTCTTCCTCTCTGGCTGGCTGAGTGCCCGCACGCTCGTTTCGCGGGTTGGCTTAGGCATACGGAGTTCATTCCATGTCTAAGCATACGGAGTTCATTCTCAGTCTAAGAGTTTATGCCATGGTGCACATGCTGGGATTAGGCATGTGCTGGTACCGTATTTTTTTCGCCCGGGGCACCACCGTCAGAGCATCGTCGGAGTATCATCGGAGAGCCTAACCGACAACATTGAGCGTTTCGACGATTGAGGGGGCCGGGGGGTGTGCGCACATGATGTGCGATGGGTGCTGGTACTTGGCCCCTATATTGGCCCCTTATCCCTCATCAAACCTCGAGAACTCACACCCCCTTAAAGAGCATTTCAGATTTTATAGGTTTGCTGCAGTAGCCATTAAAGTATCTGAAATGGGGACACTTTTTTCAAACGGTCACAAAATCTTCTCCACTTCGAGTTTTTAGCTGAATTTTTTTGTGCATGCCAAAAAAAATACAGGGATCAGCTCTACCAAATTTGGGGACAAAAATCTTTCTAAAAAAATTGCAAAAAATCCTGAACCGTAAAAAGTTTCAAAAATCATGAAAAATAGAAAACGAGTCGTCTTGCCACGAAACTTCACAGGAAGGCTTAGAGGACCATTGCTTGAATTTAAAAGCCATAAAAATGGCATTGGCATGGTATAAATATGAAGATGTGCTTGTGTCATGGTCCCGACCTTAGACTTAGAAATCGTGCGGCCTTAGGCTTGGAATCTCCTCGTTTATGCCTAAGTCAGCCTAAAACACAAGCGTGCGGGCACTAGAACAACGGGAAGGGCTGATTACACAAGTTAAAGAGAAACAGGATAAGAAGACAAAATTTTGGAAATGCTCTTGTATTCACTGAAACGAAGTGTTTGATGGTGTACAAATGAGGGTAGAGTAGCCCTCTATTTATTGTTGAGGCTCCAGCTACAACTTAATGGTAATATCCCTAGAATAAAGGCTAAAATCATGGGATTACAATCAATCAGGATGCTAACTCCTAATTTTCATGGTCAACCAAATCTGCCAGGATGCTCTCCTGCTGATCCTACTTGCTTCCAGAAGCTGCCCTTACATGTCTAGCACTTTGGGCCCTTTTGGATGTGGTACGGGCAGCTTGTATGCCAGGCCTTGGTCTCACGGGCTGGCCTGCAAGTTGGGCGGGTGTTCTGAACTCGTTTGCTAGGCTTTGCACATAGATACCCGCCAGCACACCTGGTCTGCGGGCCTCAGCCTCTGGCTCACCTGCTGGTCCGCCTGATGTGCCTGGCGTGGCCGTCCAAGGTGTGACATTCTCCCCCACCTGATTGCATAACACCCTCGTTGCATCTTCTGTATGGTACTACCTAATCTGGTCCCCGAACTACCATAAGTCCTCTACTGGTTCCCAGCTCGCCTCACTATCTGGAAGTCCCTTCCAGCACACCAAGTACTCATGTCTTAGTTAATAGTTCTTCTGTCTCTCCTCCTGGTCAGCTATGATGCTGTGGACCTCCTTCTCATATGAGGCCCTTGCTCCCAATGGTGCACGCTTTGACTCTGCCCATCCTGGATCTCCCTCATCCTCATGGAACGGCTTGAGCATGCTCACATGGAACATCGGGTGTACCTTCAACTTAGGTGGCATATCCAACTTGTAGGCAACCTTGCCTACCTTCTTGACTACTTGGAAAGGTCCCTCATACCTCCAGACTAGGCCTTTGTGTAGCCCCCTATGGCGCACGATGGGATGCAGCTTCACCAACACAAAGTCTCTAACTTGGAACTGCACATCCCGCCTCTTCTGGTCTGCCCACTTCTTCGACCTCTTGGCTGCCTTGTGTAGACAAACTCTAGCCAAGTCAGTTTGCTCCTGCCATGCCTTGGCAAACTTGTATGCTGCTGGATTCAGCCCTGTATAACCTGCAACAATCAAACCAGGTGTCAGTTGTTATTGCCCTGTCACAATCTCAAATGGGCTCTAGTTCGTTGCCTCGTTCCATTGCAAGTTGTAGGAAAATTGCGCAATATCTAGCAGCTTTGGCCAATCCCTTTAAGTGGCACTCACATAGTGCCTGAGGTAGACCTCCAATAGTCCATTTACTCACTCTGTCTGCCCATTGGTCTGCGGATGCATGTTGGTGAAAAAGTTCAAGTTTAAACCCAACAGCTTGAACAACTCAGTCCAAAACTTGCCCATGAAACGCCCATCCCGATCACTAACAATGGTCCTCGGCACTCCTCAGTACTTAACCATGTTCTTCAAGAACAATCGAGCTGCCTCCTCGACTGGGCACTCCTTGGTTGCTGGAATGAAGATTCCATACTTGGAAAACCTGTCCACCACTACCATGATGCTTCTAAACCCTTCTGCTTTGGGTAGACCGACTATAAAGTCTAGAGAAACACTCTCCCATGGTCGCTCTGGCATTGGCAATGGCTCCAAGAGACCGCTTGGTTTCTTAAGCTCCACCTTGTCCTGTTGGCACACAAGACAAGTCTTCACATAGGCCTCCACATCATCCCTCATGTGCAGCTAGTAGTATCGATCCTCGATCAGTGCCAAGGTACGGCTCACTTCGAGGTGTCCAGTCCACCTTGAATCATGACATTCTTACAAAACTTTCTTGCGGAGCTTCCCGTGCTGTGGCACAAATAGTCTACTACCCCTGGTGTACAGCAAGCCATTCTGTAACCAAAACTACCTAGTCTTACCTTGCTGGGCATACTCCATCAAAGCCTTAACTGTAAGATCATACACAAGTCCCTCCTTGATGCGTAGCACTAATGACCCCTCTGGTTGGCTAATGGCAGCAAGGTTAGCTTTCTTGCTCAAGGCATCTGCCACTATCGCCCCGGCTTGTACTCTATTTGAAAATCAAATTCCGTAAGAAAATCTTGCCATATTGCCTGCTTAGGGGATAGCTTCTTCTACGTCTGGAAGTAGCTGGTCGCCACATTGTCCGTCCTAACCATGAACCTCGACCCCAACAGGTAATGGTGCCAAGTGCGCAAGTAGTGCACCACTACAGTCATCTCTTTCTCTTGGACCATGTCCTTGTGTTCAATCTCGTTCAGCTTCTTACTCTCGAACATGACTGGACGTCCCTCCTGCATCAACACGCCCTCTATGGCAAAGTCTGATGCATTCGTATGCACCTCATACGGCTTGGCATGGTCTGGCAAGGCCAAGATTGGCTCTTCTGTCACAGCCCACTTCAACCTGTCAAAGGCTTCCTGACACCCTGCACTTCACTCCCATGCTCTTCTTTTCTTGAGCAAGTCAGTCAATGGTGTGGCTATTGTTGAGTGACCTTTGATGAAGCGCCTGTAGTAGTTAACCAGCCCAAGGAATGATCTTAACTGAGTGACCTTGGTTGGCGGTTTCCACTCCAGGATGGCGTGTATCTTGCCTTCATCCATGCGTATCCTGCCACCTCCCACTATGTGGCTTAGGAACGGGATCTCCTGCTGGGCGAATAAGCATTTCTCCCTCTTGACAAACAGCTTGTGCACCTGCAACACCTTGAACACCTATCTCAAGTGGTCTACATGCTTTCCCAAAGTTTGGCTGTAGATCACAATGTCATCCAAATAAACCATAACAAACTGATCAAAGAATGACGGAAGTACCTTGTTCATAAGGGTGCAGAATGTTCCTGGAGCATTTGTGAGTCCCAAAGGCATCACCAAGAACTCATACGAACCATATCGAGTGACACATGCTATCTTTGGCTCATCTCCCTCCGTGATCCTGACTTGATAGTAGCCCGACCTCAAATCCAACTTGGTGAACCACCTTACGCTTCCAAGTTGATCGAACAAGTCCGCAATGAGTGGGATGGGGTACTCGTTCTTGATGGTCAGCTTGTTCAAAACCTGGTAGTCTATGCACAGCCGCAACGACCCATCATGCTTGCATTGGAATAGAATCGGTGCACCATAGGGTGTCTTCGATGGCCTGATGAAGCCAGCATCAACTAACTCTTTGAGCTGCTTCCTCGATTCCTCCAACTCTAGTGGAGACATTCGGTAAGAGGCTCTAGTTGGTGGCTTGGCCTTGCAAACCAGCTCGATCTTGTGGTCCACCTCCCTTTTAGGTGGTAGCTTGCTAGGCAGCTTTGTGGGCATCACATCACTAAAGGTCTTTAGCACCTTTAGCACCTCCAAGGGTGACTCGATCTCCTTCTCCCTTGGCTCATCATATTTCAGGGCTGCCAAGAAGGTATCTTCTTGTCTGCTTACCACCTTGGCAAATTGGATGGCTGACACCACTTGTGACCCAACTCCAGACCCTCTCCTTAATGGTACTAGGCATTGGCACGGTGCATCCAAGATGCAAACACAATCGATAAAAGGCACAAGAAGGGCGTTAATTTGAACAAGGAAATCCAACCTAATCACAAACTCATAGTCATCAAGGGGTATTACCTCAATGGTCTCCTTGCCTTTCTAGTCTCTAAGCTATAACTCCACTCCCCGCGCTACTCTAATGGCTGGAACCTCCTTGGAGTTCACTATTTTAATGGTACCAATCCCTTTCTGCACCTTCAGTCCGAGCTTTCAGGCTCCATCACCTGAAATAAAAAGATGTGAGGCACCTGTGTCCACCAGTGCACTCACTTTTTGACCTGCAACCATCAAATCTGTAAACATCAAGCCCTTTGGCTTATGGCTCCCCTTACTCTGGATAGCATTGAGCACCAACGACCCAAGCTTTGCTGCCCCTGACTCTAGCTCCTCATCAAACTCCCTGTCTACAGCAGCCAGCTTACCCTTTTATGGGCAATTACGTGCTATATGGCTCCCTCCACATAGGTAGCATGCTAGTGGCTCTCGGTCCCCCTTTGCTTTCCACTTGCCTGCTGGTGGCTTCCTCTCGCCATCTTTGGTTGAACGGTCTCAGTCCCCATCCTTGGACTCCTGGTCACGATCCTTTCTTTTGGACTGCTTTTTTCGGTCCCCATCGTCCCTACCCTTACCCTTGGGTTTGGTAGACTCAAACTAGTTCAGAGGCTTGAACTCTATCATGGCCTCGGTAGTAGTCATGGCTTTAGCCAAGTTATGAACTCCTCTCCTTTGTAGCTCATGCTTCACCCACAGCTTCAGCCCATCCATGAAAGCAAATAAGGCATCCTTTTCACCTAGATCCAAGATCTGTAGCATCAGTTTAGAGAATTTTTGGACATGCTCCTTTATGTCCCCTAGCTGGCTCAGCCTGCATAACTTTGCCCGCACCTCATCATCGGTATACTCCGGGTAAAATTGTTCTTTGAACTCATTTTGGAACTCTGCCCAGGTTTCAATCTTGGCTCTCCCACGCCTTACATCATCACACCTGCGCCTCCACCACAATAAGGTTACATCAGTAAGATACATAGCAGCGGTACTTACCTTTATCACCTCGTCTTGCATGCCCATGGCCTGGAAGTACTGCTCCATACCCCAAAGGTAGTTGTCTACTTCCTTGGTCACCCTAGTCCCCTTGAACTCCTTAGGCTTGGGGACATCCAATCTGGATTTGGACACTCCGGCAAACATGCCATTCTCAATGGTAGTCTTGCAAGCAACGAGCTCACTGGTAAGCTCCTCCATCCGCTGGCGCATGGCCTCCATGCCATCGCGTAAGGTCAGCACTTCAGCCTTCAAGGTCTGATTCTTTTGGGTGATCACATCCATGCCTTTATTGAGAGTAGCTTCCTACTCACTTTGGATCTCCTCCCTCAATGAGTCTAGCGATACAATGTGAGTCTCTACCCCTTCAAGCTTCTCCCCCATGTCACCCATGGTCACCTCAACCTTGGCCAGCCTACCGTCCATGGTAAACCAGATATCTCTAGAACTAGCTTTCTTCCCTATTCCATGCCCATGCTCCTGGGCCTCTGGTTGTTGGTTAGCAACGTCACTTTTGGATGCCATCTCCACAATCACGATCTAACATGCACAACACAAGCACGTAGAATCAAACTTGCTATGATACCAACTGTCACGGTCCCCGACCTTAGACTCAGAAACCGTGCGGCCTTAGGCTTGGAATCTCCTCCTTTATGCCTAAGTTAGCCTAAAACACAAACGTGCGGGCACTAGAACAACGGGAAGGGTTGATTACGCCAGTTAAAGAGAACCAAGATAAGAAGATAGAATTTTGGAAATACTCTTGTATTCACTGAAACAAAAGTGTTTGATGGTGTACAAATGAGGGTAGAGCAGCCCTCTATTTATAGTTGAGGCTCCAGCTACAACTTAATGGTAATATCCTTAGAATAAAGGCTAAAATCATGGGATTACAATCAATCAGGATGCTAACTCCTGATTTTCAAGGTCAACCAAATCTGCCAGGATGCTTCTGCTGATCCTGCCTACTTCCAGAAGCTTCCCTTGCATGTCCAGCACCTTGGGCCCTTCTGGATGTCGTGCGGGCAGCTTGTATGCTAGGCCTTGGTCTCACGGGCTGGCCTGCAAGTTGGGCGGGCATTATGAACTCGTTCGCTAGGCTTTGCACATAGATACCCACCAGCATGCCTGGTCTGTGGGCCTCAACCTCTGGCTCACCTGCTGGTCCACCTGATGTGCCTGGCGCGGTCACCCAGGGCATGACACTTGAACCCACCTACCACCCGTTCGATCCTCGACTTGCACATCCTGCCTCTCTGATCGACTGAGCGTCCGCACGCTCATTTCGTGGGTTGACTTAGGCATACGGAGTTCATCCCCAGTCTAAGCATACGGAGTTCATTCCTAGTCTAAGATCGGACCGGACCGAGGGTTACGACAGCAGGATCGACAGCACGTAGAGGGGACCGAGCCGATCCTCGGCTTGTGCATTCTGCCTCTCCGACCGACTGAGCGCCCGTACGCCTGTTTCGTGGGTTGGCTTAGGCATAGGGAGTTCATTCCACGTCTAAGCCTCAGCTAGACAGAGGGTTGTGGCAGTGGCACCGACAGCATGCAGAGGGGGATCGGGCCGATCCCCGGCTTGCGCATTATGCCTCTTCGGTCGGCTCAGAGCCTGCACGCTCGTTTCGTGGGTTAACTTAGGCATACGGAGTTCATTCCCAGTCTAAGATCAGATCGGACTGAGGGTTACGGTAGCAAGATCGATAGCACGTAGGGGGGACCGGGCCGATCCTCGGCTTGTGCATTCTGCCTCTCCGGTTGGCTGAGCGCCTACATGCTCATTTTGTGAGTTGGCTTAGGCATACGGGGTTCATTCCATGTCTAAACATATGGAGTTCATTCCTAGTCTAAGGTCAGACCGGGTTGAGGGTTATGACAGCAGGACCGATAGCAGGACCAGCAGTAGGATCAGTAGCACACAGGGGGAGATCGGGTCAATCTTCGGCTTGCGCATTCTACCTCTCCGGCCGGCTGAGCGCTTGCACGCTCGTTCCGTGGGTTGGCTTAGGCATACAAAGTTCATTCCATGTCTAAGCCCCATCCGGATCGAGGGTTGTGGCAGCAAGACCGATAGTGGGATCGATAGCACGCAGAGGGGGATGGGGCTGATCCCCGGCTTGCGCATTATGCCTCTCTGGCCTGTTGAGGGCCCGCACGCTCGTTTCATGGCTTGACTTAGGCATACGGAGTTCATCCCCAGTCTAAGCATACGGAGTTCATTCCCAGTCTAAGATCGAATCGGATCGAGGGTTGCATCAGCAAGATCGACAGCATGCAGAGGGGATCGGGCCGATCCTTGACTTGCGCATTCTGCCTCTCCGACTGGCTGAGCACCCGCACGCCCGTTTCATGGGTTGGCTTGGGCATAGGGAGTTCATTCCATGTCTAAGCCCCAGCCAGACCGAGGGTTGTGGCAGCGGGACTGGCAGCATGCGGAGGGGGACCGGGTCGATCCTCGGCTTGCGCATTATGCCTCTTCGGCTGGCTTAGTGCCCGCTCACTTGTTTCGTTGGGTTGACTTATGCATACAGAGTTCATTCCTAGTCTAAGATTGGACCAGACTGAGGGTTGTGGCAGTAGGATCGACAGCACATAGGGGGGACCGGGTCGATCCCCGGCATGTGCATTCTGCCTCTTCGGTCGACTGAGCGCCCCCACGCTCATTTCATGGGTTAGCTTAGGCATACGGACTTCATTCCATGTCTAAGCATACGGACTTCATTCCCAGTCTAAAATTTTGAGCCACGGTGCACATGCTAGGCTCAGGCATGTGCTGGTGCCGTATTTTTTTCGTCCGGGGCACCGACGATTGAGGGGCCGGGGGGTGTGCGCACAGGATGTGCGATGGGTGCTGGTACTTGGCCCTTATATTGGCCCCCTATACCTCATCAAATCCCGAGAACTCACACCCCCTTAAAGAGCATTTGAAATTTTATAGGTTTGCTGCCAGTAGCCCTTAAAGTGTTTGAAATGGGGATACTTTTTTCAAACGATCACAAAATCTTCTCCACTTTGAGTTTTTAGCCAAATTTTTTTGTGCATGCCAAAAAAAATACAAGGATCAGCTCTACCAAATTTGGGGATAAAACTGTTTCTAAAAAAAATTTAAAAAATTCAGAACCGCAAAAAGTTTTAAAAATCATGAAAAATAGAAAACGTCTCGTCTTGCCACGAAACTTCACATGAAGGCTTAGGGGACCATTGTATGAATTTACAAGCCATAAAAATGGCATTGGCATGGTAGAAATATGAAGATGTGCTTGAACCCACCTCCCAGCTGTTTGATCCCCGGCTTGCGCTTCCTGCCTCTCTGGTCGGCTGAGCGTCTGCATGCACATTTCGTGGGTTGACTTTGGCATACGGAGTTCATCCCCAGTATAAGTATTCGAAGTTCATTCCCAGTCTAAGATCAGACCGGACCGAGGGTTACGACAGCAGGATCGACAGCACACAGGGGGGACTGGGCCGATCCCTGGCTTGTGCATTCTACCTCTCTGGCTGACTGAGCACCCGCACGCTCATTTCATGGGTTGGCTTAGGCATACGGAGTTAATTCCATGTATAAGTATATGGAGTTCATTTCCAGTCTAAGATCGGACCGGGTCGAGAGTTACGGCAACAGGAACGACAGCACGTAGGGGGGACCGGGTCGATCCCTGACTTGTGCATTCTGCCTCTCTGGCCTGTTGAGCACCTGCACGCTCATTTCATGGGTTGGCTTAGGCTACGGAGTTCATTCCATGTCTAAGCTCGAGTCGGACCGAGGGTTATAATAGTAGGATCGATAGCGGGATCGATAGCACGTAGAGCGAGATCGGACTGATCACCTCTCTGGCCAGTTGAACGCCAGCACGTTCGTTTCATGGGTTGACTTAGGCATGCAGAATTCATCCCCAGTCTAAGCATACGGAGTTCATTCTCAGTCTAAGATCAAACTGGACCGAGGGTTTCGATAGCAAGATCAGTAGCATGCAGGAGGGACCGACACGATCCTCAGCTTACGCATTCTGCCTCTTTAATCGGTTGAGCATCAGCAGGATCGAGGGTTGTGGCAACGGGACTGGCAGCATGTAGAGGGGGATCGAGCTGATCCCCGACTTGCGCATTATGCCTCTTCGGCCAGCTCAGCACCCGTACGCTCGTTCCGTAGGTTGACTTATGCATACTGAGTTCATTCCCAGTCTAAGATCAGATCGGATCGAGGGTTGTGGCAGCAAGATCGATAGCACGCAGGGGGAACCGGACGGATCCCCGGCTTACACATTTTGCCTCTCCGGTCGGCTGAGCACCCGCACGCTCGTTCCGTGGGTTGGCTTAGGAATACGGAGTTCATTCCATGTCTAAGCATACGGAGTTCATTCCCAGTCTAAGATCAGACCGGGTCGAGGGTTATAACAGCAGGACCAGCAGCAGGATAGGTAGCATGCAGAGGGGACTGGGTCGATCCTCGGCTTACGCATCTTGCCTCTCTGGTCGGCTGAGTGTCCGCACGCTCTTTTCGTGGGTTGACTTAGGCAAATAGAGTTCATCTCCAGTCTAAGCATACGGAGTTCATTCCCAGTCTAAGATCGAATCAGACCGAGGGTTGCGGCAGCAGGATCTATAGCACGCAGGGGGGACTGGGTCGATCCCCGGCTTGCGCATTCTGTCTCTCTGGCCGACTGAGCGCTTGCACGCCCATTTCGTGGGTTGGCTTAGGCATAGGGAGTTCATTCCATGTCTAAGCCCTAGCCGGACTGAGGGTTGTGGCAGCGGGACTGGTAGCACGTAGAGGGGGACCAGGCCGATCCCCGACTTGTGTATTATGCCTCTCCGACCGACTTAACGCCCGAACGCTCATTTTGTGAGTTGACTTAGGCATACAGAGTTGATTCCCAGTCTAAGCAGTAGGATTGACAGCACACAGGGGGGACCGGGCCGATCCTCGGCTTTCACATTCTACCTCTCTGACTGGCTGAGTGCCCGGACGCTCGTTTCATGGGTTGGCATAAGCATACGGAGTTCATTCCCAATCTAAGATCGGACCAGACCAAGGGTTGCGGCAGCAGGATCGACAGTACGTAGGGGGGACCGGGTCGATCTTCAGCTTGTGCATTCTGCCTCTTCGACTGACCTTTCAGGTAGACGGAGTGCCCGCACGCTCATTTCGTGGATTGACTTAGGCATACAGAGTTTATCCCTAGTCTAAGCATATGGAGTTCATTCCCAGTCTAAGATTGGATCGGACCGAGGGTTGCAGCAGTAAGATTGACAGCATGCAGGGGGTACTGGTCGATCCCTGGCTTGCGTATTCTGCCTCTCCGATCGACTGAGCTCCCGCACGCTCGTTTCGTGGGTTGGCTTAGGCATAGGGAGTTCATTCCATGTCTAAGCCCCAGTCGGACCAAGGGTTGTGGCAGTGGCACCGACAGCATGCAGAGGGGGATCGGCCCGATCCTCGACTTGCACATTATGCCTCTCCGACCAGCTCAGTGCCAGAATGCTCGTTTCGTGGGTTGACTTAGGCATACGGAGTTCATTCCTAGTCTATGATCAGACTGGACCGAGGGTTGCGGTAGCAGGATTGATAGTACGCAGGGGGGGATCGGCCCGGTCCTCGGCTTGGTCATTCTGCCTCTCCGGCCGACTGAGCGCCCGTACGCTCGTTTCATGGGTTGGCTTAGGCATACAAAGTTCATTCCATGTCTAAGCATACGGAGTTCATTCCTAGTGTAAGATCGGACCGGATCGAGGGTTGTGGTAGCAGGATCGACAGCACGCAGGGGGGACCATGTCGATCCTCGGCTTACGCATTTTGCCTTTTCGGTCTGCCTTTTCGACCGGTTGAATGCCAGCACGCTCATTTCGTGGGTTGACTTAGGCATACGGAGTTCATCTCCAGTTTAAGGATACGGAGCTCTTTCCTAGTCTAAGATCAGACCGGATCAAGGGTTGCGACAGTAGGATCGACAGCATACAGAGGGGACCATGCCGATCCCCAGCTTGCGCATTCTACCTCTCCGGTCGGCTGAGTGCCCGCACGCCCATTTCGTGGGTTGGCTTAGGCATAGGGAGTTCATTCCATGTCTAAGCCCCAGCCAAACCGAAGGTTGTGGTAGCGGGATCGACAGCACGCAGAGGGGGATCGGGCCGATCCTCGGCACGCATATTATGCCTCTCACGTCAGCTCAGGGCTCGAACGCTCGTTTCGTGGGTTGACTTAGGCATACAGAGTTGATTCCCAGTCTAAGCAGCAGGATCGACAACACGTAGCGGGGATCGGGCCAGTCTTCAGCTTGCGTATTCTGCCTCTCCAGTCGACTAAGTGCCTGCACACTCGTTTCGTGGGTTGGCTTAGGCATACGGAGTTCATTCCCAGTCTAAGATCGGACCGAACCGAAGGTTGCGGTAGTAAGATCGACAACACGCAGGGGGGATCGGGCTTATCTCCGGCTTGCGCATTCTGCCTCTCCGGCCGACCTCTCCGGCCAACGGAGTGCCCGCACGCTCTTTTCGTGGGTTGACTTAGGCATACGGAGTTCATCCCTAGTCTAAGCATATGGAGTTCATTCCCAGTCTAAGATCGGATCGGACCGAGGGTTACGGCAACAAGATCGGTAGCATGCAAGGGGTATTGGGCCGATCCCCGGCTTGTGCATTCTGCCTCTCCGATCGACTGAGCGCCCGCACACCCATTTCATGGGTTGGCTTAGGCATAGGGAGTTCATTCCATGTCTAAGCCCCATTCAGATCGAGGGTTGTGGCAACGACACCGGTAGCACGTAGAGGAAGACCGGGCCGATACTCGACTTGCGCATTATGCCTCTTCAGTCGGCTCAGTGCCCGAACGCTCGTTTCATGGGTTGACTTAGGCATGCAGAGTTCATTCTCGATCTAAGATCAGACTGGATCAAGGGTTGTGGTAGCAGGATCGATAGCACGTAGGGGGGACCGAGCCAGTCCCCGACTTGCTCATTCTGCCTCTCCGACCGACTGAGCGCCCGCACGCTCGTTTCGTGGGTTGGCTTAGGCATACAGAGTTCATTCCATGTCTAAGCATACGGAGTTCATTCCCAGTGTAAGATCGAATCGAACCGAGGGTTGTGGTAGTAGGATCAACAGCACATAGGGGTGGACCGGGTTGATCCCTGGCTTGTGCATTCTGCCTCTTCGACCGGTTAAACGCCAGCACGCTCGTTTCGTGGGTTGACTTAGGCATACGGAGTTCATCTCCAGTCTAAACATACGGAGTTCATTCCCAGTCTAAGATCGGACCGGACCGAGGGTTGCGACAGCAGGATCGATAGCACACAGGGGGGACGATGTCGATCCCCGGCTTACGCATTCTGCCTCTCCGGTCGACTGAGCGCCCGCACGCCCGTTTCGTGGGTTGGCTTAGGCATAGGGAGTTCATTCCATCTCTAAGCCCTAGCCAGACCGAGGGCTATGGCAGCGGGACCGACAGCACGCAGAGGGGGACCGGGCCGGTCCTCGGCTTGCACATTCTACCTCTCCGACCGGTTGAGCGCCCGCACGCTCATTTCGTGGGTTGGCTTAGGCATACGGAGTTCATTCCATGTCTAAGCATACGGAATTCATTCCCAGTCTAAGAGTTTGAGCCACGGTGCACATGCTGGGCTCAGGCATGTGCTGGTGCCACATTTTTTTCGCCCGGGGCACCATCACCGGAGAGCCTAATTAGCGATATTTGAAGTTTCGACGATTGGGGGGGCCGGGAGGTCTGCACACATGATCTGTGGTGGGTGCTGGTTCTTGGCCCTTATATTGGCCCCCTATCCCTTATCAAACCTCAAGAACTCACACCCCCTTAAAGAGCATTCGAGATTTTATAGGTTTGCTGCCAGTAGCCATTAAAGTGTCCGAAATGGGGACACTTTTTTTCAAACGATCACAAAATCTTTTCCACTACGAGTTTTTAGCTAAATTTTTTTTGTGCATGCCAAAAAAAATACAAGGATCACCCCTACCAAATTTGGGGACAAAATTCTTTCTAAAAAAATTTTAAAAAATCCCGAACCGCAAAAAGTTTCAAAAATCTTGAAAAATAGAAAATGGGTCGTCTTACCACGAAACTTCACATGAAGGCTTAGGGGACCATTGTATGAATTTACAAGTGATAAAAATGGCATTGACATGATAGAAATATGAAGATGTGCTTGAACCCACCTACCACCCGTTCGATCCCCGGCTTGCGCATTTTGTCTTTCTAGTCCACTGAGCGTCCGCACGCTCATTTCGTTGGTTTACTTAGGCATACGGAGTTCATCCCCAATCTAAGCATACGAAGTTCATTTCCAGTCTAAGATTAGATTGGACCGAGGGTTGCGACAGCAAGATCGGCAGCACGCAGGGGAGATCGGGCAGATCCCCAGCTTGCGCATTCTGCCTCTCCGGCCGATTGAGCACCCGCACGCCCATTTCATGGGTTGACTTAGGCATAGGGAGTTCATTCCATGTCTAAGCCCCAGTCGGATCGTGGGTTGTGGCAGCGGGATCGACAGCACACAGAGGGGGACCGGGTCAATCTTCGGCTTGTGCATTATGCCTCTCCGGCCGGCTCAGTGCCCGAACGCTCGTTTCATGGGTTGACTTAGGCATACGGAGTTCATTCCCAGTCTAAGCAGCAGGATCGACAGCACGCAGGAGGGGACTGGGCCGATCGCCAGCTTGCACATTCTGCCTCTCCGGTCGGCTGAGTGCTCGCATGCTCGTTTCGTGGGTTGGCTTAGGCATACGAAGTTCATTACATGTCTCAGCATACGGAGTTCATTCTCAGTCTAAGATCGGATCGGATCATGGGTTACGGTAGTAGGACCAGTAGCAGGATCGGCAGCACACAGGGGGGGATTGGGTCGATCCCCTGCTTACGTATTCTGCCTCTTCGGCCAGCCTCTCCGACTGGCTGAGCGCCCGTACGCTCGTTTCATAGGTTGACGTAGGCATACGAAGTTCATCCCCAATCTAAGCATACGAAGTTCATTCCCAGTCTAAGATCAGACTGGACCGAGGGTTGCGATAGTAGGATCGACAGCACGCAGGGGGGACCGGGCTGATCCCAGGCTTGCTCATTCTGCCTCTCCGATCGACTGAACGCTTGCACACCCATTTCGTGGGTTGGCTTAGGCATAGGGAGTACATTCGATGTCTAAGCCCCAGCTGGATCGAGGGTTGTGGCAGTGGGACTGACAACACGCAAAAGGGGATCGGGTTAATCCTCGATTTGCACGTTCTACCTCTCCGATCGGTTGAACGCCAGCACGCTCGTTTCGTGGGTTGGCTTAGGCATACGGAGTTTATTCCTTGTCTAAGCATACGGAGTTGATTCCCAGTCTAAGAGTTTGAGCCACGGTGCACATGCTAGGCTCGGGCATGTGCTGGTGCCTCATTTTTTTCACCAGTGGTACCATCGTCGAAGCATCGCCGGAGAGCCTAACCGACGGCATTGGGGGTTCTGACGATTGAGGGGGCCGAGGGGTGTGCGCACATGATGTGCGATGGGTGCTAGTACTTCACCCTTATATTGGCCCCCTATCCCTCATCAAACCTTGAGAACTCACAACCCCTTAAAGAGAATTTGAGATTTTATAGGTTTGCTGCCAGTAGCCATTAAAGTGTTCGAAATGGGGACACTTTTTTCAAACGGTCACAAAATCTTCTCCACTTCCAGTTTTTAGGTGAATTTTTTTGTGCATGCCAACAAAAATACAAGGATCACCTCTACCAATTTTGGGGACAAAACTCTTCCTAAAAAAATTTAAAAAATCTCGAACCGCAAAAAGTTTCAAAAATCATGAAAAATAGAAAACGGGTCGTCTTGCCACGAAACTTCACATGAATGCTTAGGGGACCATTGTATGAATTTTCAAGCCATAAAAATGGCATTGGCATGGCAGAAATATGAGGATGTGCTTGAACCCACCTACCACCCGTTCGATCCCCGGCTTGCGCATCCTGCCTCTCTGGTCGACTGAGCATCTGCAGGCTCCTTTCATGGGTTGACTTACGCATACGGAGTTCATCCCCAGTCTAAGCATACAGAGTTCATTCCCAGTCTAAGATCAAACCAAATTGAGGGTTGCAGCAGTAGGTTTGGCACCACACAGGGGGGATCGAGCCGATCCCCGTCTTGCGCATTTTGCCTCTACGATCGGCTGAACGCCCGCACGCCCGTTTCGTGGGTTGGCTTAGGCATAGGGAGTTCATTGCATGTCTAAGCCCCAGCCGGACCGAGGGTTATGGCAGTGGGACCGGTAGCACGCAGAGGGGGATCGGGCTGATCCTGGGCTTGCGAATTATGCCTCTCCGATCGACTCAACGCTCGAACGCTCGTTTCATCGGTTCACTTAGGCATAGGGAGTTCATTCCATGTCTATGCCCCAGTCAGACCGAGGGTTGTGGCAGCGGGACCGGTAGCACGCAGAGGGGGATCGAGTCGAACCCCGACTTGCGCATTCGGCCTCTCTGATCGACTGAGCGCCCGTATGCTTGTTTCATGGGTTGGCTTAGGCATACGGAGTTCATTCCATGTCTAAGCATACGGAGTTCATTCCCAGTCTAAGAGTTTGAGCCATGGTGCACATGCTGGGCTCAGACATGTGCAGGTGTCACATTTTTTTCGCCTGGGTCACCATCGTTGGAGCATCACAAGAGAGCCTAACCGGCAGCATTGGGGGTTCCGACGATTGGGTGGGCCGGGGGTGTGCACACATGATGTGCGATGGGTGCTGGTACTTGGCCCTTATATTGGCCCCCTATCCCTCATCAAACCTTAAGAACTCACACCCCCTTAAAGAGCATTTGAGATTTTATAGGTTCGCTGCCAGCAGGCATTAAAGTGTCTGAAATGGGGACACTTTTTTCAAACGGTCACAAAATCTTCTCCACTTCGAGTTTTTAGCTGAATTTGTTTTTGCATGCCAACAAATATACAAGGATCACCTATACCAAATTTGGGGACAAAACTATTTGTAAAAAAATATTAAAAAATCTCGAACCGTAAAAAGTTTCGAAAATCATGAAAAATAGAAAACGGGTCGTCTTGCCACGAAACTTCACATGAAGGCTTAGGGGACCATTGTATGAATTTACAGGCCATGAAAATGGCATTGGCACAGCAGAAATATGAAGATATGTTTGAACCCATCTACCATCCGTTCGATCCCTGGCTTGTGCATCCTGTCTCTCTGGTCGACTGAGCGTCTACACACTCGTTTCGTGGGTTGACTTAGGCCTACGGAGTTCATCCCCAGTCTAAGCATACGGAGATCATTCCCAGTCTAAGATCGGACCGGATCGAGGGTTGCGACAGTAGGATCGACAGCACGCAGGGGGGTCGAGCCGATCCCCGGCTTGTGCATTCTACCTCTCCAGTCGGTTGAGCACTCGTACGCTCATTTCATGGGTTGGCTTAGGCATAGGGAGGTCATTCCATGTCTAAGCCCCAACCGGACCGAAGGTTGTGGCAGCGGGACTGGCAGCACGCAGAGGGGGATCACGTCGAACCCCGGATTGCGCATTATGCCTCTCCGGTCAGCTCGGCATTCAAATGCTCATTTCATAGGTTGACTTAGGCATATGGAGTTCATTCCCAGTCTAAGATCGGACTGGATCGAGGGTTGTGGCGCAGGATCGACAGCATGCAAGGGGGGACCGGACCGACCCCCGGCTTGCACATTTTGGCTCTCTGACCAGTTGAGCACCTGCAGGCTCATTTCGTGGGTTGACTTAGGCATGCGGAGTTCATCCCCAGTCTAAGCATATGGAGTTCATTCTCAGTCTAAGATCGGACCGGACCGAGGGTTGTGGCAGTAGGATCAACAGCACGCAGGGGGTCCGGGTCGATCATCGGCTTTCGCAATCTGCCTCTCCGGTCGGCTGAGCGCCCGTACGCCCGTTTCATGGGTTGGTTTAGGCATACGGAGTTCATTCCATGTCTTAGCCCCAATCGGACTGAGGGTTGTGGCAGTGGGACCGACAGCACGCAGAGGGGACCGAGCCGATCCTCAGCTTGCCCATTCCACCTCACCGATCGGTTGAGCGCCTGCACGTTCGTTTCGTGGGTTGGCTTAGGCATACGGAGTTCATTCCATGTCTAAGCATACGGAGTTCATTCCCAGTCTAAGAGTTTGAGCCACGGTGCACATGCTGGGCTGGGGCATCTGCTGGTGCCGTATTTTTTTCGCCTAGGGCACCATCACCGGAGCATCGCCAGAGAGCCTAACCGACGGCATTGGAGATTCCTACGATTGGGGGGGACAGGGGGTGTGCGAACATGATTTGCGGTGGGTGCTGGTACTTGGCCCTTATATTGGCCCCCTATCCCTCATCAAACCTCGAGAACACACACCCCCTTAAAGAGCATTTGAGATTTTATAGATTTGCTGCCAGTAGCCATTAAAGTGTTTGAAATAGGGACACTTTTTTCAAACGGTCACAAAATCTTCTCCACTACGAGTTTTTAGCTGAATTTTTTTGTGCATGCCACCAAAAATACAAGGATCACCAAAAATTCTTTCTAAAAAAATTTTAAAAAATCCCAAATTGTAAAAACTTTCAAAAATTATGAAAAACAGAAAATGGATCGTCTTGCCACGAAACTTCACATGAAGGCTTAGGTGACCATTGTATGAATTTACAAGGCATAAAAATGGCATTGGCATGGTGGAAATATGAAGATGTGCTTGAACCCACCTACCACCTGTTCGATCCCCGGCTTACGCATCTTGCCTCTCTGGTCGGCTGAATGTCCGTACGCTCATTTCGTGGGTTGACATAGACATACGGAGTTCATCCAGTCTAAGCATATATAGTTCATTCCCAGTCTAAGATCAAACCAGACCGAGGGTTGCGGTAGCAGGATTGGCAGCACATAGGGGATCGGGTCGATCCCCAGCTTGTGCATTCTGCCTCTTCGGCCGGCTGAGCGCCCGCACGCCCGTTTCGTGGGTTGGCTTAGGCATAGGGAGTTCATTCCATGTCTAAGCCCCAGCCGTACCAAGGGTTGTGGCAGCGGGACCAGCAACACGCAGAGGGGGACTGGGTCGATCCCCAGCTTGCACATTATGCCTCTCCGACCGGCTCAACGCTCGAACGCTCGTTTCATGGGTTGACTTAGGCATACGAGTTCATTCCCAGTCTAAGATTAGACCAGACTGAGGGTTACAGGAGTAGGATCGACAGCACGTAGGGGGGACCAGGCCGGTCCCCAGCTTGCGCATTCTGCCTCTCCGATCGGCTCAACGCCCGAACGTTCGTTTCATGGGTTAACTTAGGCATACGGAGTTCATTCCCAGTCTAAGATCAGATCGGATCGAGGGTTGTGGCAGCGGGACTGGCAGTGCGCTGAAGGGGACCAGATCGATCCTTGGCATGCGCTTTATGCCTCTCCGATTAGCTCAGCGCCCGAACACTCATTCCATAGATTGACTTAGGCATACTGCCTCTCCGGCCTGCTGAGCGCTCGCATGCCCGTTTCGTGGGTTGGCTTAGGCATAGAGAGTTCATTCCATGTCTATGCCCCAGCCAGACCAAGGGTTGTGGCAGCAAGACCGACAGCACGTAGAGGAGGACCAGGTCGACTGTGCACCCGCACGTTCATTTCATGGGTTGACTTAGGCATACAGAGTTCATTCTCGGTCTAAGATTGGATCGGACCGAGCGTTGCGGCAGTAGGATTGACAGTACGCAGGGGGGATCGGGTCAGTCCTCGACTTACGCATTCTGCCTCTTCGGTCGGCTGAGCGCCCGCACACTAGTTTCGTGGTTTGACTTAGGCATACATAGTTTATTCCCAGTCTAATATCAGATTGGACTGACGGTTACGGTAGCAGGATCGACAGCACGCAGAGGGGGATCGAGCCAGTCCTCGACTTACGCATTCTACCTCTCCGACCGGCTGAGTGCCCGTACGCTCATTTCGTGAGTTGTCTTAGGCGTACGGAGTTCATTCCATGCCTAAACATATGGAGTTCATTCCTAGTCTAAGATCGGCACGGCAGAAATATGAAGATGTACTTGAAACCACCTACCACCCGTTCGATCCCCGACTGACGCATCTACCTCTCTGGTCGGCTGAGCGTCCATACGCTCGTTTCGTGGGTTAACTTAAGCATACGAAGTTCATACCCAGTCTAAGCATACGAAGATCATTTCCAGTCTAAGATCGGATTAGATTGGGGGTTGCGATAGCAGGATCGACAACACACAGTGAGGGATCGAGTCGGTGCCCGGCTTACGCATTCTGCCTCTCCGACCAGCTGAGCACCCGTATGCTCGTTTCATGGGTTGGCTTAGGCGTACGGAGTTCATTCCATGTCTAAGTATATGGAGTTCATTCCCAGTCTAAGATCAGATCGAACCGAGGGTTACGGTAGTAGGATCGACAGCACACAGTGGGGGACCGGGCCGATCCCCGACTTGTGTATTCTGCCTCTCCGACTGGCTGAGTGCCCGCATGTTCATTTCATTGGTTGGCTTAGGCGTATGGAGTTCATTCCATGTCTAAGCATATGGAGTTCATTCCCAGTCTAAGATCGGACCGGACCGAGGGTTACGATAGCAGGACTACCAGCAAGAACGGCAACACGCAAGGAGGATCGGGTCGATCCTCAGCTTGGCATTCTACCTCTCCGACTAGCCTCTTCGGCCGGCTGAGCGCCCGCATGCTCGTTTCGTGGGTTGACTTAGGCATACAGAGTTCATCCCCAGTCTAAGCATATGGAGTTCATTCCCAGTCTAAGATCGGATCGGACCGAGGGTTGCGGTAGTAAGATCCACAGCATGCAGTGGGGGATCGGGTTGATCCCTGGCTTCTGCATTCTATCTCTCCGATCGGTTGAGAACCTGCATGCTCGTTTCATGGGTTGGCTTAGGCGTATAGAGTTCATTCCATGTCTAAGCATATGAAGTTCATTCCTAGTCTAAGATCGGATCGGACCGAGGGTTGCGACAGTAGGACCAGTAGCAGGATCAACAGCACGCAGGGGGGATCGAGCTAATCCTCAACTTGGCATTCTACCTCTCCGGTCGGCCTCTCCGATCGACTGAGCACCCGCACGCTCGTTTCGTAGGCTGACTTAGGCATACGGAGGTCATCCCCAGTCTAAGCATACGGAGTTCATTCCCAGTCTAAGATTGGATCAGACCGAAGGTTACGGTAGCAAGATCGATAGCACGTAGGGGGGATCAGGTCGATCCCCGGCTTGCATATTCTACCTCTCCGATCGGTTGAGCTCCCGCACGCTCATTTCATGGGTTGCCTTAGGTGTACGGAGCTCATTCCATGTCTAAGCATATGGAGTTCATTCCCAGTCTAAGATCGGCATGGCAGAAATATGAAGATGTGCTTGAACCCACCTACCACCCATTCGATCCCTGGCTTGTGCATCCTGCCTCTCTGGTCGATTAAGCGTTCGCATGCTCGTTCCATGGGTTGACTTAGGCATACGAAGTTCATACCCCGTCTAAGCATACGGAGATCATTCCCAGTCAAAGATCAGACCGGACCGAGGGTTGTGGCAGTGGGATCGGTAGCACGCAGAGGGGGACAGGGTCGATCCTCAATTTATGCATTATGCCTCTCCGACCGGTTGAGTGCCCGTATGCTCGTTTCAAGGGTTGACTTAGGCATACGGAGTTTATCCCCAGTCTAAGCATAAGGAGTTCATCCCCAGTCTAAGATCGGATCAGATCGAGGGTTGCAACAGCAAGATCGACAACACGTAGTGGGGGACCGAGTCGATCCCCTGCTTGCGCATTTTGCCTCTCCGACCGATTGAGTTCCTGTATGCTCATTTCGTGGGTTGGCTTAGGCGTACGGAGTTCATTCCATGTCTAAGCGTATGGAGTTCATTTCCAGTCAAAGATCGGATCGGACCGAGGGTTACGGTAGCAGGACCAGTAGTAAGATCGGTAGCACATAAGAGGGGGATCAGGCCTATCCTTGGCTTGGCATACTGCCTCTCCGACTAGCCTTTCCAGTCGACTGAGCGCCCGTAATCTCGTTTCGTGGGCTGACTTAGTCATATGAGTTCATCCCTAGTTTAAGCATACGGAGTTCATTCCCAGTCTAAGATCGAATCAGATTGAGAGTTACGATGGCAGAATAGGTAGCATGCAGGGGGATCGGGCCGATCCCCAGCTTATGCATTCTTCCTCTTCTGCTGGCTGAGCATCCACACGCCCGTTTCATGGGTTGGCTTCGGTATAGGGAGTTCATTCCATGTCTAAGCCCCAGTCGGACCGAGGGTTGTGGCAGCGGGACCGACAGCACGTAGAGGGGGACCGGGCTGATCCCCAGCTTGTACATTATGCCTCTTCGGCCTGCTCAGAGCCCGAACGTTCGTTTCATTGGTTGGCTTAGGCATACGGAGTTCATTCACACTCTAAGATCAGACCGGACCGAGGGTTGCGGTAGTAGGATAGACAGCACGCAGAGGGTACCGGACCGATCCCTGACTTGCACATTCTGCCTCTCCGCCCGACTGAGCGCCCGCACGCTCATTTCGTGGGTTGTTTTAGGCATACGGAGTTCATTCCATGTCTAAACATATGGAGTTCATTCCTAGTCTAAGATCGGCACGGCAGAAATATGAAGATGTGCTTGAACCCACCTACCACCCGTTCGATCCTCGACTGATGCATCTGCCTCTCTGGTCAGTTGAACGTCCACACGCTCGTTTCGTGGGTTGACTTAGGCATACAAAGTTCATACCCAGTCTAAGCATATGGAGATCATTTCCAGTGTAAGATCGGATCAGATCGAGGGTTGCGACAGCAGGATCGACAGCACACAGTGAGGGATCGGGTCGGTGCCCAGCTTACGCATTTTGCCTCTCCGACCAGCTGAGCACTCGTATGGTTGTTTCGTGGGTTGGCTTAGGCGTACGGAGTTCATTCCATGTCTAAGCAGACAGAGTTCATTCCCAGTCTAAGATCGGACCGGACTGAGGGTTGTGGTAGAAGGATCGACAACACGCAGGGGGGACCGGGCTGATCCTCGGCTTGCGCATTCTGCCTCTCCGACCGGTTGAGCGCCCGCACACCCGTTTTGTGGGTTGGCTTAGGCATAGGGTGTTCATTCCATGTCTAAGCCCCAGCTGGATCGAGGGTTGTGGCAGCGAGACCGGTAACACGCAGAGGTGGATCGGGCTGATCCACTACTTGCGCATTATGCCTCTTCGGTCGGCTCAACGCCCGAACGCTCATTTCGTGGGTTGACTTAGGCATACAGAGTTCATTCCCAATCTAAGATCAGACCAGACTGAGGGTTGCAACAGTAGGATCGACAGTACGCAGGGGGGACCAGGCCGGTCCCTGACTTACGCATTCTGCCTCTCTGTCCGGTTGAGTGCCGCACGCTCGTTTCGTGGGTTGGCTTAGGCATACAAAGTTCATTCCATGTCTAAGCATACGGAGTTCATTCCCAGTCTAAGATCAGATCGGACTGAGGGTTACGACAGCAGGACCAGCAGTAGGATCGGTAACACGTAGAGGGGACCGGGTCGATTCCTGACTTGCACATTCTGCCTCTCCGATCGACTGAGCGCCCGCACGCTTGTTTTGTGGGTTGACTTAGGCATACTGAGTTCATCCCCAGTCTAAGCATACAGAGTTCATTCCCAGTCTAAGATCGGACAGGATCGAGGGTTGTGGCAGTAGGATAGGTAGCACGCAGGGGGGGCTGGGCCGATCCTCGGCTTGCAGATTTTTCCTCTCCAATTGGCTGAGCGCCCACATGCCCGTTTTGTGGGTTGGCTTAGGCATAGGGAGTTCATTCCATGTCTAAGCCCCCGTCGGACAGAGGGTTGTGGCAGTGGGATCGGTAACACGCAGAGGGGACCGGGCTGATCCCCAGCTTGCGCATTTTGCCTCTCCGACCGACTCAGCGCACAAACGCTCATTTCATGGGTTGACTTAGGCATACGAAGTTCATTCCCAATCTAAGATCGGATCGAACCGAGGGTTACGGCAGCAAGATCCATAGCACGCAGTGAGGGATCTGACCGAACCCCGGCATCTATATTTTGCCTCTCCGACCGTTTGAGCACCCGCATGCTCGTTTCGTGGGTTGGCTTAGGCATACAGAGTTCATTCCATGTCTAAGAATATAGAGTTCATCCCTAGTCTAAGATGGAACCGGACCGAGGGTTATGACAGTAGGATCGACAGCACGCAGGGGGATCGGATTGATCCTCAGCTTGTGCTTTCTGCCATTCCGACCGGCTGAGCGCCCGCACGCCTGTTTTATGGGTTGGCTTAGGCATAGGGTGTTCATTCCATGTCTAAGCCCCAGTTGGACCAAGGGTTGTGGTAGCGGGACCGATAGCACATAGAGGTGGATCGAGCTGATCCCCTGCTTGCGCGTTATGCCTCTCCGACCGGCTCAGTGCCCAAACACTCATTTTGTGGGTTGACTTAGGCATATGGAGTTCATTCCCAGTCTAAGATCAGACCAGACCAAAGGTTGCAGCAGCAGGATCGACAGTACGCGGGGGGACCGGGTCGGTCCCCGACTTGCACATTCTGCCTCTTTGTCCGATTGAGTGCCGCACGCTTGTTTCGTGGGTTGGCTTAGGCATACGGAGTTCACTCCATGTCTAAGCATACAGAGTTCATTCCCAGTGTAAGATCAGACCGGACTGAGGGTTATGGCAGTAGGACCAGCAGCAGGATTGACAGCACGTAAGAGGGACCGGGTTGAATCTCGGCTTGCACATTCTGCCTCTCCGACCGACTGAGCACCCGTACGCTTGTTTTGTGGGTTGACTTAGGCATACAGAGTTTATCCCCAGTCTAAGCATACGGAGTTCATTCCCAATCTAAGATCAGACCGGACTGAGGGTTGTGGTAGTAGGATAGGTAGCGCGCAGGGGGGGCCGGGTCGATCCTCGGCTTGTGCATTTTTCCTTTTCGATCGGCTGAGCGCCTGCATGCTGGTTTCGTGGGTTGGCTTAGGCATAGGGAGTTCATTCCATGTCTAAGCCCCCGTCGGACCAAGTGTTGTGGTAGTGGGACCGGTAGAACGTAGAGGGGGATCGAGTCGATCCCCAGCTTGCGCGTTCTGCCTCTCTGATCGGCTCAATGCCCGAACGTTGATTTCATGGGTTGACTTAGGCATACGGAGTTCATTCCCAATATAAGATCAGACCAGACCGAGGGTTGTGGTAGCAGGATCGACAGTACGTAGGGAGGATCGGGCCGATCCTCGACTTGCCCATTCTGCCTCTCTATCTGACTGAGCGCCGCACGCTCGTTTTGTTGGTTGGCTTAGGCATATGGAGTTCATTCCATGTGTAAGCATACAAAGTTCATTCTCAGTCTAAGATCAGACCAGACCGAGGCTTGCAGCAGTAGGACCAGCAACAAGATCGGTAGCACGTTAGAGGGACCAGGTCGATTCCTGGCTTACACATTCTGCCTTTTCGGTCTGCTGAACGCCCGTACACTCGTTTTATGGGTTGACTTAGGCATACGGAGTTCATCCCCAGTCTAAGCATACGGAGTTCATTCTCAGTCTAAGATCAGACGAAACTGAGGGTTGTGGTAGCAGGATCGGCCGCACGTAGGGGGGCCCGGGCCGATCCCAGGCTTGCACATTTTTCCTCTCCGATCAGCTGAGCGCCCGCATGTCCGTTTCATGGGTTGACTTAGGCATAGGGAGTTCATTCCATGTCTAAGCCCCCGCCGGACCAAGGGTTGTGGCAGTGGGACCGACAACACGTAGAGGGGGATCGGGCCGATCCCTGGCTTCTGCATTCTGCCTCTCTGACCGGCTGAGCATGATCGGTAGCACTCAGGGGGGAAAGGGTCGATCCCCGGTTTATGCATTATGCCTCTCCGATCGACTGAGCGCCCGCACGCCTGTTTCGTGGGTTGGCTTAGGCATAGGGAGTTCATTCCATGTCTAAGTCGCAGTCGAACTGAGGGTTGTGGTAGCAAGACCGACAGCACGCAGAGGGGGACTGGACCGATCCTCGCCTTGCACATTCTGCCTCTTTGACCGGCTCAGTGCCCGAACGCTCATTCCGTGGGTTGACGTAGGCATACAGAGTTCATTCCATGTCTAAACATACAGAGTTCATTGCCAGTCTAAGAGTTTGAGCCACAATGCACATGCCCGTTTTAAGGCATCTGTTGGTGCCGCATTTTTTTCTCCCAGGGCACCATCGCCAGAGCATCGCCGGAGTATCGCTGGAGAGCCTAACCGGTGGCATTAGGGGTTCCGACGATTGAGGGGGCCAGTGGGGTGTGCAGACATGATGTGCGATGGGTGCTGGCCTTTGGCCCTTATATTGGCCCCCTATCCCTCATCAAACCTCGAAAACTCACACCCCCTTGAAGAGCATTTGAGATTTTATAGGTTTGCTGTCAGTAGCCATTAAAGTGTCTAAAATGGGGACACTTTTTTCAAATAGTCACAAAATCTTGTCCACTTCGAGTTTTTAGCTGAATTTTTTTATGCATGTCAAAAAAAATACAAGGATCACCTCTACCAATTTGGGTCGCCTTGCCACGAAACTTCACATGAAGGCTTAGGCGACCATTGTATGAATTTACAAGCCATAAAAATGGCATTGGCATGGCAAAAATATGAAGATGTGCTTGAACCCACCTACCATCCGTTCGATCCCCGGCTTGCGCATCCTGCCTCTCTGGTCGGTTGAGCGTCCACACGCTCGTTTCATGGGTTGACTTAGGCATACGGAGTTCATCCCCAGTATAAGCATATAGAGTTCATTCCCAATCTAAGATCAGACCGGATCGAGGGTTGCGATAGCAGGATCGATAGCACGCAGGGGGGACCAGGCCGATCCCCGACTTGTGCTTCCTGCCTTTTCGGCCGACTGGATGCCCGCACGTTCGTTTCGTGGGTTGGCTTAGGCATAGGGAGTTCATTTCATGTCTAATCCCTAGCCGGACCGAGGGTTGTGGCAGTGGGACCGGCAGCGCACAGAGGTGGACTGGGCCGATCCCGGGCTTGCGCATTCTGCCTCTCCGATCGACTGAGCGCCCGCACGTATTTTTCGTGGGTTGGCTTAGACATACGGAGTTCATTCCCAGTCTAAGAGTTTGAGCAACGGTGCACATGCTGGGCTCGGGCATGTGCTGGTGTCGTATTTCTTTCTCCCGAGGCACCATCATCGGAGCATCGTCGGAGCATCATCAGAGAGCCTAACCGACGGCATTGGGGGTTCCAGCGATTAGCGGAGCCGGGGGGTGTGCGCACATGATGTGCGATGGGTGCTGGTACTTGGCCCTTATATTGGCCCCCTATCCCACATCAAACCTCGAGAACTCACACCCACTTAAAGAGCATTTGAGATTTTATAGGTTTGCTACCAGTAGCCATTAAAGTGTCTGAAATGGGGACACTTTTTTCAAACGGTCACAAAATCTTCTCCGCTTTGAAGTTTTAGATAAATTTTTTTGTGCATGCCAACAAAAATACAAGGATCACCTCTACCAAATTTGGGGACAAAACTCTTTCTAAAAGAATTTTAAAAAATCTCGAACTGTAAAAAGTTTTAAAAATCGTGAAAAATAAAAAATGGGTCATCTTGCCATGAAACTTAACATGAAGGCTTAGGGGACCATTGTATGAATTTACAAGCCATAAAAATGGCTTTGGCATGGCAGAAATATGACGATGTGCTTGAACCCACCTACCACCCGTTCGATCCCCGGTTTGCGCATCCTATCTCTCTAGTCGACTGAGCGTCCACACGCTTGTTTCGTGGGTTGACTTAGGCATACAGAGTTCATCCCCAGTTAAAGCATACGGATTTCATTCCCAATCTAAGATTGAACTAGACCGAGGGTTGCAGCAGCAAGATCGATAGCACGTAGAGGGAACCGGGCCGATCCCTGGCTTGCGTATTCTGCCTCTTCGACCGGTTAAGCTCCTGTATGCCTGTTTCATGGGTTGGCTTAGGCATAGGGAGTTTATTCCATGTCTAAGCCCCAACCAGACCGAGGGTTATGGCAGCGGGACTGGTAGCACGCAGAGGGGGACCGAGCCGATCCCTGGCTTACACATTATGCCTCTCCGGTCGGCTCAGCGTTCGAACGCTCGTTTCATGGGTTGACTTAGGTATACGGAGTTCATTCTCAGTCTAAGATTGGACCAGACCAAGGGTTGCGACAGCAGGATCGACAGCACGAATGGGGGGACAGGGTCGGTCCCCGACTTGCGCATTCTGCCTATCCGGTCGGTTGAGTGCCCACATGCTCGTTTCGTGGGTTGGGTTAGGCATATCGAGTTCATTCCATGTCTAAGCATACAGAGTTCATTCCCAGTCTAAGATCGGATCAGACCGACGGTTACGGCAGCAGGACCAGCAGTAGGATCGATAGCACGCAGAGGGGATCAGGCCGATCCCCAACTTTCTTATTCTACCTCCCCGGTTGGTTGAGCGTCCGCACGCTCGTTTCATGGGTTGACTTAGGCATACGGAGTTCACTCCCAGTCTAAGATCATCCCGGACCGATGGTTGTGGCAGCAGGATCGGTAGCATACAGGGGGGATCGGGCCGATCATCAGCTTGCGCATTCTGCCTCTCCGGCTGGCTGAGCGCCCTCACGCTTGTTTCATGGGTTGGCTTAGGCATAATGAGTTCATTCCATGTTTAAGGCCCAGCCGGATCGAGTGTTATGGTAGCGGGACCGGCAGGATGGGCCGAAGGACTGCGCCAATCCCCGGCTTGCGCATTCTGCCTCTCCGATCGGCTCAGCGCTCAAAAGCTCATTTCATGGGTTGACTTAGGCATACGGAGTTCATTCCCAGTCTAAGATCAGACCAAACTGAGGGTTGCGGCAGTAGGATCGACAGCACGCAGGGGGGGATCGGGCCGATCCTTAGCTTACGCATTCTGCCTCTCCGATCGGCTGAGCGCCCGCACGCTCGTTTTGTGGGTTGGCTTAGGCATAGGGAGTTCATTCTTGGTCTAAGCCCCAGTCAGACCGAGGGTTGTGGCAGCGGGACTGGCAGCACGCAGAAAAGGGCCAGGCTGATCTTCGGCTTGTGCATTCTGCCTCTTCAGTCGGTTGAGCACCCGCACGCTCGTTTCATGGGTTGGCTTAGGCATACGAAGTTCATTCCATGTCTAAGCATACAGAGTTCATTCCCAGTCTAAGAGTTTGAGCCACGGTGCACATGCTTGGCTCGGGCATGTGCTGGTGCCGTATTTTTTTCGCTCGGTGCACAATCGCCAGAGCATCACCGGAGCATCGCTGGAGAGCCTAACCGGTGGCATTGGGGGTTCCGACGATTGGGGGGGTCGGGGGGGTGTGCGCACATGATGTGCGAGGGTGCTAGTACTTGGCCCTTATATTGGCCCCCTATCCCACATCAAACTTTGAGAACTCACACCCACTTAAAAAAGTTTGAGATTTTATAGGTTTGCTGCCAGTAGCCATTAAAGTGTCTGAAATGGGGACACTTTTTTTGAACAGTCACAAAATCTTCTCCACTTCGAGTTTTTAGCTTAATTTTTTTGTGCATGCTAAAAAAAATACAAGGATCACCTCTACCAAATTTGGAGACAAAAAAATTTCTAAAAAAATTTTAAAAAATCCTGAACCGGAAAAAGTTTCAAAAATCGTGAAAAATAAAAAATAGGTCCTCTTGCCACAAAACTTCACATGAAGGCTTAGGGGACCGTTGTATGAATTTACAAGCCATAAAAATGGCATTGGCATGGCAGAAATATGAAGATTTACTTGAACCCACCTACCACCCATTCGATCTCCGGCTTGCGCATCCTACCTCTCTGGTCGGCTGAACGTCCGCACGCTCGTTTCGTGGGTTGACTTAGGCATACGGAGTTCATCCCTAGTCTAAGCCAAAGGAGTTCATTCCCAATCTAAGATCGAATCGGACCGAGGGTTGAGATAGCAAGATCAGTAGCATGCAGAAGGACCGGGTCGATCCCCGACTTTCGTATTTTGCCTTTTCGACTGGTTGACCACCCGCACTCCCATTTCGTGGGTTGGCTTCGGCATAAGGAGTTCATTCCATGTTTAAGCTCCAGTCGGATCGAGGGTTACGGCAGCGGGACTGACAGCACGCAAAAGGGGACCGGTCCGATCCTCGCTTGCGCATTATGCCTCTCCGACCGGCTGAACGCCTGAACGCTTATTTCATGGGTTGACATAGGCATACGGAGTTCATTCTCAATGTAAGATTAGACTGGACCGAGGGTTGCGATAGCAGGATCAACAGCGCGTAGGGGGGATCGGGCCGGTCCCCGGCTTGCACCTTCTGCCTCTCCGGTTGATTGAGCACCCGTACGCTCATTTCTTGGGTTGGCTTAGGCATACGGAGTTCATTCCATGTCTAAGCATACGGAGTTTATTCCCAGTCTAAGATCGGACCGGATCAAGGGTTGCAGTAGCAAGACCAACAGTAGGATCAACAGCACGCAGGGAGGACTGGGTCGATCCCTGACTTGTGCATTCTGCCTCTCTGATCGGTTGAGCGCCCGTACGCTCATTTCGTGGGTTGACTTAGGCATACGGAGTTCATCCCCAGTCTAAGCATACAGAGTTAATTCCCAGTCTAAGATCGGATCGGACTGAGGGTTGCAGCAGCAGGATCGGTAGCACCCATGAGGGACTACACCGATTCTTGACTTGCGCATTTTGCCTCTCCAGTCGGCTGAGTGCCCGTACGCCCGTTTTGTGGATTGGCTTAGGCATAGGGAGTTCATTCCATGCCTAAGTATACGGAGTTCATTGCCAGTCTAAGAGTTTGAGCCACGGTGCACATGCTGGGCTTGGGCATATGCTGGTGTTACATTTTTTTTGCCTGGGGCACCATCTCCGGAGCATTGTCGGAGAGCCTAACCGGTGGTATTGGGGCTTCCGACGATTGGGGGGGCCGGGGAGGTGTACGCACATAATGTGTGATGGGTGCTGGTACTTGGCCCTTATATTGGCCGCCTATCCCTCATCAAACCTCGAGAACTCACCATCCGTTCAATCATCGGCTTACGTATCTTACCTCTCTGGTCGACTGAGCGTCCGTACGTTCGTTTCGTGGGTTGACTTAGGCATATAGAGTTCATCCCCAGTCTAAGCATACAGAGTTCATTCCCAGTCTAAAATCGAATCAGACCGAGGGTTGCAGTAGCAGGATCCACAGTACGCAGGAGGGACCAGGTCGATCCCGGGTTTACTCATTCTGCCTCTCCGACTGACTGAGCACCTGCATGCCTGTTTCGTGGGTTGCCTTAGGCATAGGGAGTTCATTCCTTGTCTAAGCCCTAGCTAGACCAAGGATTGCGGCAGCGGGACTGGCAGCACCCAGAAAGGGACCGGGCTGATCTCTGACTTGCGCATTATGCCTCTCCGGTCGGTTCAGTGCCCGAACACTTGTTTCGTGGGTTGACTTAGGCAAATGAAGTTCATTCCCAGTCTAAGATCAGACCGGACTGAGGGTTACAGTAGTAGTATCGACAGCATACAGGGGGGATCAGGTCGGTCCCCCACTTGTGCATCTGCCTCTCCGACCGGCTGAGCACTCGCACGCTCGTTTCGTAGGTTGGCTTAGGCATACAGAGTTCATTCCATGTCTAAGCATTCGGAGTTCATTCCTAGTCTAAGATCGGACCAGACCGAGGGTTGCGGTAGCAGGACCAATAGCAGGATCGACAGCAGATAGGGGGGACCAAGTCGACCTCTGGCTTGCGTATTCTGCCTCTCCGGTAGGCTTCTTCGGCCGACTAAGCGCTCGCACGCTCATTTTGTGGGTTCACTTTGGCATACGGAGTTCATCCTCAGTCTAAGCATACGGAGTTCATTCCCAATCTAAGATCAGACCAGACCGAGGGTTACGACAGCAGGATCGGTAGCACGCAGGGGGGATTGGGCCGATCCCCGACTTACGCATTCTGCCTCTTTAGTCGACTGAGTGCCTGCACGCCCGTTTCATGGGTTCGCTTAGGCATAGAGAGTTCATTCGATGTCTAAGCAGTAGCCAGACCGAAGATTGTGGTAGCGGGACCGACAGCACGGAGAGAGGGATCGAGCCAATCCCCGACTTACGCATTGTGCCTCTCCGACCGGCTCAGTGCCCGAACGCTCGTTTCGTTGGTTGACTTACGCATAGGGAGTTCATTCCCAGTCTAAGATCGGAACAAACTGAGGGTTGCGATAGCAGGATCGACAGCGCGCAGGGGGGGACTGGGTCAGTCCTTGGCTTGCGCATTCTGCCTCTTCAGTCGGCTGAGCGCCCACTCGCTCGTTTCATGGGTTGGCTTAGGCATACGAAGTTCATTCCCAATCTAAGATCAGACCAAACTGAGGGTTATGGCAGTAGGACCAACAGCAAGATCGACAGCACACAAGGGGGATCGAGCCGATCCTCTGCTTGCGTATTCTGCCTTTCCGACCGGTTGAGCACCCACACGCTCGTTTCATGGGTTGACTTAGGCATACGGAATTCCTCCCCAGTCTAAGTATACGGAGTTCATTCCCAGTCTAAGATCAGACCAGACCAAGGGTTACGGTAGCAAGATCGACAGCACGTAGGGGGGATCGGGTCGATCCCTGGCTTACGCATTATGCCTCTCCGATCGGCTTAACGCCCGCGCGCCCGTTTCATGGGTTGGCTCAGGGATAGGGAGTTCATTCCATGTCTAAGCCCTAGCCGGACCAAGGGTTGTGGCAATGGGACCGACAGCACGTAAAAAAGGACCGGGCCGATCCCAGGCTTGCGCATTCTACCTCTCCGGTCGGCTGAGTGCCCGCTCGTCTGTTTCATGGGTTGGCTTAGGCATAGGGAGTTCATTCGATGTCTAAGCCCCAGCCGGACCGAGGGTTGTGGCAGCGGGATCGGCAGCACGTAGATGGGGATCGAGCCGATCCCCGACTTGCTCATTCTGCCTCTTCGGTCGACTGAGGGATCACACGCTCATTTCGTAGGTTGGCTTAGGCATACGGAGTTCATTCCATGTCTAAGCATACGAAGTTCATTCCCAGTCTAAGAGTTTGAGCCATGGTGCACATGCTGGGCTCGAGCATGTGCTAGTGCCGTATTTTTTTTGTCTGGGGCACCATTATCGGAGCATCATCAGAAAGCCTAACCGACAGCATTGGAGGTTCCGGTGATTGGGGGGCCGGGGGGTGTGCGCACATGATGTGCGATCGGTGCTGGTACCTGGCCCTTATATTGGCCCCCTATCCCTTATCAAACTTCGAGAACTCACACCCCCTTAAAGAGCATTTGAGATTTTATAGGTTTGCTGCCAGTAGCCATTAAAGTGTCTGAATTGGGGACACTTTTTTCAAATGGTCACAAAATCTTTTCCACTTCGCATTTTTAGTTGAATTTTTTTATGCATGCCAAAAAAACTACAAGGATTACCTCTACCAAATTTGGTTACAAAAATCTTTCTAAAAAAATTTTAAAAAATCCTGAACCGTAAAAAGTTTCAAAAATCATGAAAAATAGAAAACAGGTTGTCTTGCCACGAAACTTCACATGAAGGTTTAGGGACCATTGTATGAATTTACAAGCCATAAAAATGGCATTGGCATGACAAAAATATGAAGATGTGCTTGAACCCACCTACCACCCGTTCGATCCCCGACTTGCGCATCCTGCCTCTTTGGTCGGCTGAATGTCTACACGCTCGTTTCGTGGGTTGACTTAGGCATACGAAATTCATCCCCAGTCTAAGCATATAGAGTTCATTCCCTGTCTAAGATCAGACCAGACCGAGGGTTACGGCAGCAGGATCGGTAGCACGCAGGGGGGACCAGGCCGATCCCCGACCTGCGCATTCTACCACTCAGGCCGGCTGAGCGCCCACACGCCCATTTGGTGGGTTGGCTTAGGCATAGGGAGTTCATTCCATGTCTAAGCCCCAACCGGACCGAGGATTGTGGCAGGGAGACCGACAGCACACAGAGGGGGAACGGGCCGATCCACGGCTTACACATTATGCCTCTTCGTGGGTTGACTTACACATACAGAGTTCATTCCCAATCTAAACAATAGGATCGACGGCATGTGGGGGGGTCGGGCCGATCCCCGACTTGCGCATTCTGCCTCTCCGACCGATTGAGTGCCCGCACACTCGTTTTATGGGTTGGCTTAGGCATACAGAGTTCATTCAATGTCTAAGCATACGAAGTTCATTCCCAGTCTATGAGTTTGAGCCACGGTGAACACACTGGGCTCAGGCATGTGCTGGTGCCACATTTTTTTTGCTCGGGGCACCATCGTCGAAGCATCGCTGGAGAGCCTAACCGACGGCATTGGGGGTTCCGACGATTGGGGGGCCGGGGGGTGCACACATGATGTGCGATGGGTGCTGGTATTTGACCCTTATATTGGCCCCGTATCCCTCATCAAACGTCGAGAACTCACACCCCCTTAAAGAGCATTTGAGATTTTATAGGTTTGCTGTCAGCAGCCATTAAAGTGTCTGAAATGGGGACACTTTTTTCAAACGATCACAAAATCTTCTCCACTCTGAGTTTTTAGCTAAAATTTTTTATGCATCCCAAAAAAAATACATGGATCACCTCTACCAAATTTGGGGACAAAACTCTTTCTAAAAAAATTTTAAAAAATCTCGAACTGCAAAAAGTTTCAAAAATCATGAAAAATAGAAAGCGGGTCGTCTTGCCACAAAACTTCACATGAAGGCTTAGGGGACCATTGTATGAATTTACAAGCCATAAAAATGGCATTGTCATGGTAGAAATATGAAGATGTGCTTGAACCCACTTACCACCCGTTCGATCCCCGGTTTACGCATCCTGCCTCTCTGGTCGGCTGAGCATCCGCACGCTCGTTTCATGGGTTGACTTAGGCATACGGAGTTCATCCCCAGTCTAAGTATATGGAGTTCATTCTCGGTCTAAGATCGGACCGGACCGAGGGTTACGGTAGCAGGATAGACAGCATGTAGGGGGGACTGGGTCGATCCTCGGCTTACGCATTCTGCCTCTCCGGTCGGTGGAGTGCCCGCACACCTCTTTCATGGGTTGGCTTAGGCATAGGGAGTTCATTCCATGTCTAAGCCCCGGTCGGACCGAGGGTTGTGGCAGCGGGATCGACAGCACGAACAGGGGGATCGGGCCGATCCCTGGCTTGCGCATTATGCCCCTCCGGTCGGTTTAGCGCCCGAACGCTCATTTCATGGGTTTACTTAGGCATACCGAGTTCATTCCCAGTCTAAGATCGGACCGGACCGAGGGTTGTGGCAGCAGGATCGACAGTACATAGGGGGGACCGGGTTGGTCCACTACTTGCGTATTCTGCCTCTCCGACCGGCTAAGCGCTTGCACGCTCGTTTCGTGGGTTGGATTAGCATATGGAGTTCATTCCCAGTCTAAGATCCAACCGGATCGAGGGTTGCGACAGCAGGATCGATAGCAGCAAGGGGGACCGGGCCATCCCCGACTTGCGCATTCTACCTCTCTGGCCGGTTGAGTGCCCACACACTCGTTTCATGGGTTGACTTAGGGATACAGAGTTCATCCCCAATCTAAGAATACGAAGTTCATTTCCACTCTAAGATCAGACCAGATCGAGGGTTGGGACAGTAGGATCGGCAGCACGCAGGGGGGACCGGGCTAATCCTCAGCTTGTGCATTCTGCCTCTTCGATCAGCTGAGCACCAGCATGCTGGGGTCGGGCATGTGCTGGTGCCGTATTTTTTTTGCTTGGGGCTCCATCGCCAGAGCATCGCCGGAGAGCCTAACCAGCGGCATTGGGGGTTCCGACGATTGGGGGGGCCAGGGGGTGTCCGCACATGATGTACGATCGATGCTGGTACTTGGCCCTTATATTGGCCCCATATCCCTCATCAAACCTTGAGAACTCACACACCCTTAAAGAGCATTTGAGATTTTATTGGTTTGCTGCCAGTAGCCATTAAAGTGTCTGAAATGGGGACACGTTTTTCAAACGATCACAAAATCTTCTCCACTTCGAGTTTTTAGCTGAATTTTTTTGTGCATGCCAACAACAATACAAGGATCACCTCTACCAATTTTGGGAGCAAAACCGTTTCTAAAAAAATTTTAAAAAAATCCTGAACTGTAAAAAGTTTCAAAAATTGTGAAAAATAGAAAACGGGTCGTCTAGCAATGAAACTTCACATGAAGGCTTACGGGACCATTGTATGAATTTACAGGATAGAAAAATGGCATTGGCATGGCAAAAATATGAAGATGTGTTTGAACCCACCTACCACCCGTTCGATCCTCGGCACGCGCATCCTACCTCTTTGGTCGACTGAGCATCCACACGCTCGTTTCATGAGTTGACTTAGGCATACAGAGTTCATCTCCAGTCTAAGCATACGAAGTTCATTCCCAGTCTAAGATCAAACCAGACTGAAGGTTATGGTAGCAGGATTGGCAGCACGCAGGGGAGATCAGACCGATCCCCGACTTACGCATTCTACCTCTCCGACCAGCTGAGCGCCTGTACGCCCGTTTCATGGACTGGCTTAGGCATAGGGAGTTCATTCCATGTCTAAGCCCCAGCCAGAGTTAGGGTTGTCACAGTGGAATCGATAGGACACAGAAGGGGATCGGGTCGATCCTCGACTTACGCATTATGCCTCTCCGGTCGGCTCAACACCCGAACGCTCATTTCATGGGTTAACTTAGGCATACGGAGTTCATTCCCAGTCTAAGATCGGACCAGATCAAGGGTTGCGATAGCAGGATCGATAGTACATAGAGGGGGACCAGGTCGGTCCCTGTCTTACGCATTCTGCCTCTTCAGTCGACTAAGCGCCCGCACGCTCGTTTTGTGGGTTGGCTTAGGCATATGGAGTTCATTCCATATCTAAGCATACGGAGTTCATTCCCAATCTAAGATCGAATCGAACCAAGGGTTACTGCAGCAAGACCAGCAGCAGGATCGATAACACGTAGGGAGGGATAGGGCCGATCCTCGGCTTGCGTATTTTGCCTCTTCAGTCGACCTCTCCAGCCGACTGAGCCTCCGTACGCTCGTTTCATGGGTTGACTTAGGTATACGAAGTTCACCCCCAGTCTAAGCATACAGAGTTCATTCTCAGTCTAAGATCAGACCGGATCGAGGGTGGCGACAGCAGGATTGGCAGCACGTAGGGGGGATCGGGCCGATCCCCGACTTGTGGCCACACACTCGTTTCGTGGGTTGACTTAGGCAAACAGAGTTGATCCCTAGTCTAAGCATACGGAGTTCATTCCCAGTCTAAGATCGGACCAGACCGAGGGTTACGACAGCAGGATCGACAGCATGCAGGCTTGCGCATCCTGCCTCTCTAGTCGACTGAGTGTTCGTACGCTCGTTTCATGAGTTGACTTAGGCATACGGAGTTCATCCCCAGTCAAGCATACGGAGTTCATTCCCAGTCTAAGATTGGATCGGACCTAGGGTTGCGATAGCAGGACTAGTAGCAGGATTGGCAGCACGCAGGGAGAGATCGGGCCGATCCTCGACTTGCGCATTCTGCCTCTTCGGCTGGCTGAGCGCCCGTACACCCGTTTCGTGGGTTGGCTTAGGCATAGGAGTTCATTCCATGTCTAAGCCCCAGCCAAATTGAGGGTTGTGGTAGCTAGACCAGTAGCACGTAGAGGGGGATCGGGCCGATCCCTGACTTGCGCATTTTGCCTCTTCTACCGGTTGAACGCCCGTAAGCTCGTTTCAAGGGTTAGCTTAGGCGTACGGAGTTCATTCCATGTCTAAGCATACGAAGTTCATTCCCAGTCTAAGAGTTTAAGCCATGGTGCACATGCTAGACTTGGGCATGTGCTGGTGTTGCATTTTTTTCGCCTGGGGCACCATCGTCGAAGCATCGCCGGAGAGCCTAACTGGCAGCATTGGGGGTTCCGACGATTGCGGGGGCCGTGGGGTGTGCACACATGATGTGTGATGGGTGCTGGTACTTGGCCCTTATATTGGCCCCCTATCCCTCATCAAACCTCGAGAACTCACACCCCTTAAAGAGCATTTGAGATTTTATAGGTTTGCTGCCAGTAGCTATTAGAGTGTCTGAAATGGGGACACTTTTTTCAAACGGTCACAAAATCTTCTCCACTTAGAATTTTTAGCTGAAGTTTTTTGTGCATGCCAAAAAAAAATACAAGGATCACCTCTACCAAATTTAGGGACAAAAATCTTTCTAAAAAAATTTTAAAAAATCCCGAACTGTAAAATGTTTTAAAAATCATGAAAAATAGAAAACGGGTCGTCTTGTCATGAAACTTCACATGAAGGCTTAGGAGACCATTGTTTGAATTTACAAGCCATAAAAATGGCATTGGCATGATAGAAATATGAATATGTGCTTGAACCCACCTACCACCCATTCGATCCCCGGCTTGTGCATCCCGCCTCTCTGGTCGACTGAGCATCCGTACGCTCATTTTATGGGTTGACTTAGGCATACAGAGTTCATCCCCAGTCTAAGCATATGAAGTTCATTCCCAATCTAAGATCGGATCGGATCGAGGGTTACGACAGCAGGATCGGTAGCACGCAAGGAGGACCGGATCGATCCTCGGCTTGTACATTCTGCCTTTTCGGTCGATTGAGCACCTGCAAGCCCGTTTCATGGGTTGGCTTAGGCATAGGGAGTTCATTGCATGTCTAAGCCCCAGTCGAACCGAAGGTTGTGGCAGCGGGACTGACAGCACGCAGAGGGGGATCGAACCGATCCCCGATTTGTGCATTATGCCTCTCCAACCGGCTCAGTGCCTGAATGCTCATTTCATGGGTTGACTTAGCCATATGGAGTTCATTCCCAGTCTAAGATGGGATAGGACCGAGGGTTACGACTGTAGGATCTATAGCACGCAGGGGAGGACCGGGCGTATTCTGCCTCTCCAATCAGCTGAGCACCTGCATGCTCATTTTGTGGGTTGGCTTAGGCATACAAAGTTCATTCCATGTCTAAGCATACGGAGTTCATTCCCAGTCTAAGATCGGATTGGACTAAGGGTTGCGACAGCAGGACCAGCAGCAGGATCGACAGCACGTAAGGGAGGACCGGCTTGATCCCCGGCTTGCACATTCTGCCTCAGGCGTATGGAGTTCATCCCCAGTCTAAGCATATGGAGTTCATTCCCAGTCTAAGATCAGATCGAACCGAGGGTTGCAGCAGCAGAATCAATAGCACGCAGGGAGGACCAGGTCGATCTTCGACTTGGGCATTCTGCCTCTATGACCAGCTGAGCACCCGCACACCCATTTTGTGGGTTGGCTTAGGCATAGGGAGTTGATTCCATGTCTAAGCCCCAGCCAGACTGAGGGTTATGGCAGCGGGACAGGTAGTACGCAGAAGGGGACCGGGTCAGAGAGGTAAAATGCACAAGCCGGGGATCGGTCTGGTCCCTCTCTATGTGCTACTAGTCCCACGACCATAACCCTTGGTTCGGTTGGGGCTTAGACATGGAATGAACTCGCAATGCCTAAGCTAACCCACAAAACGGGTGTACGGAGGCTCAGTCGATCAGAGAGGCAGAATGTGCAAGTCGGGGATCTGTTTGATCCCTCTTGCGTGCTGACGATCCTGCTGCCGTAACCTTCGGTTCGGTTCGATCTTAGACTAGGAATGAACTCCGTATGCATAGATTGGGGATGAACTCCGTATGCCTAAGTCAACCCATGAAACGAGCGTGCGGGCGCTCAACCGATCGGAGAGGCAGAATACGTAAATCGAAGATCAGCCCGATCCCTCATATGTGCTACCGATCTTGCTACCGAAACCCTCGATCCGGTCTGATCTTAGACTGGAAATGAACTCCGTATGCTTAGACTGGGGATGAACCCCGTATGCCTAAGTCAACCCACGAAATGAGCGTGCGAGCACTCAGCTGGCCAGAGAGGCCGGTCGAAGAGGCAGAATGTACAAGCCGAGGATTGGCCCGATCCCCCCTATGTGCTGTCGATCTTGCTATTGGTCCTGCTGTCGTAACCCTTAGTCCAGTCCGATCTTAGACTAGGAATGAACTCTGTATGCTTAGACATGGAATGAACTCCGTATGCCTAAGCCAGCCAGTGAAACGAGCATACGGGCGCTCAGTCGATCGGAAAGGCAAAATGTGTAAGCCGAGGATTGGACCGGTCCCTCCTGCGTGCTGTCGATCCTACTATAGTAACCCTCGGTCCGATCAATCGACCGAGAGGTGGGATGCGTAAGCCAGGGATCGAATGGGTGGTAGGTGATTTCAAGCACATCTTCATATTTCTACCATGCGAATGCCATTTTTATGGCTTGTAAATTCATACAATGGTCCCGTAAGCCTTCATGTGAAGTTGCGTGGCAAGACAACCCGTTTTCTATTTTTCATGATTTTTAAAACTTTTTACGATTCGGGATTTTTTAAAATTTTTTTAGAAATAGTTTTGTCTTGAAATTTGGTAGAGGTGATTCTTGTATTTTTGTTGGGATGCATAAAAAAATTTAGCTAAAGTCAACCCATGAAACGAGCATTCGGGCGCTGAGTCGATCGAAGAACCATAATGTGCAAGCTGGGGATAGGCCCGGTCCCCCTCTGCGTGCTACCGATCCTGCTGCCACATCCCTTGGTCCGACTGGGGCTTAGACATGGAATTAACTCCCTATGCCTAAGCCAACCCATGAAACGGGCGTGCGGGCGCTCAGTCGACCGAAGAGGTAGAATGCACAAATCGGGGATCTACCTGGTCCCCCCTGCGTGCTGTCGATCCTGCTACCGTAACCCTCGATCCGGTCTGATCTTAGATTGGGAATGAACTCCGTATGCTTAGACAGGGGATGAACTCCGTATGCCTATGTCAACTCATGAAACGAGCATGCGGGCGCTCAGCCGGTTGGAGAGGCTGGTCGGAGAGGTAAAATGTGCAAGTCGGGGATCGGCCCGATCCTCCCCTACGTGCTGTCGATCCTGTTGTTGGTCCTGCTGCCGCAACCCTCGTTCCAGTTTGATCTTAGACTTGGAATGAACTCCGTATGCTTAGACTGGGAATGAACTCTGTATGCCTAAGCCAACCCACGAAACGAGCATGCGGGCCGGAGAGGTAGAATACGTAAGCCCGGAACTCGCCCAGTCCCCCCTACGTGCTGTTGATCCTGCTGCCGTAACCCTCAATCCAATCCGATCTTAGACAGGGAATGAACTCTGTTTGCCTAAGTCAACCCATGAAACGAGCGTTCAGGTGCTGAATCTATCAAAGAGGCATAATGCACAAGCCGGGGATCAGCTCGGTCTCCATCTTCGTGCTATCGGTCTCGCTACCACAACCCTCGATCCGACTGGGGCTTAGACATGGAATGAACTCCCTATGCCTAAGCCAACCCACAAAACGGACGTGCGGGCACTCAACCGATCGGAGAGGCAGAATGCATAAGTCGGGGATCGGCCCGATCTGCCCCTGCGTGCAGTCGATCCTGCTGCTGGTCTTACTGTCGCAACCCTCGGTCTGGTCTGATCTTAGACTGGGAATGAACTCCGTATGCTTAGATAGGAAATGAACTCCGTATGCCTAAGCCAACCCACGAAACGAGCGTACAAGCGCTCAGCCAGCCAGAGAGGTAGAATGCGCAAGTCGGGGACCCACCCGATCCCTCCTACGTGCTGTCGATCCTGTTGCCACAACCCTCAGTCTGGTCCGATCTTAGACTGAGAATGAACTCCATATGCTTAAGTTAACCGATGAAATGAGCGTTCGGGTGCTGAGCTGACTGGAGAGGCATAATGCGCAAGCTAGGGATCAGTCCGGTCCCTCTTTACGTGCTACCGATCATGCTTCCACAACCCTCGGTCTGGCTGGGGCTTAGATATGGAATGAACTCCCTATGCCTAAGCCAACCCATGAAACGGACGTGCGGGCGCTCAGTCGACCGAAGAGGTAAAATACACAAGCTAGGGATTGGCCCAGTCCCCCCTGCGTGCTGCCAATCCTGCTACCGCAACCCTCGATCCAGTCCGATCTTAGATTGGGAATGAATTTCGTATGCTTAGACTGTGGATGAACTTCGTATTTCTAAGTCACCCTATGAAATGAGCGTGCATATGTTCAGCTGACCAGAGAGGTAGGATGCGCAAGTCGGGGATCGAATGGGTGGTAGGTGGGTTCAACCACATCTTCATATTTCTACAGTGCCAGTGCCATTTTTATGGCTTGTAAATTCATACAATGGTCCCCTAAGCCTTCATGTGAAGTTTCGTCGCAAGACGACCTGTTTTCTATTTTTCACGATTTTGAAAAATTTTTATGGTTTGGGATTTTTTATAATTTTTTTAGAAAGAGTTTTGTCCCCAAAATTTGTAGAGGTGATCCTTGTATTTTTTTTGGCATGCACAAAAAAATTCAGCTAAAAACTCGAAGTGAAGAAGATTTTGTGACCATTTGAAAAAAGTGTACCCATTTTCAGACACTTTAATGGCTACTGGCAGCAAACCTATAAAATTTCAAATGCTCTTTAAGGGGGTGTGAGTTTCGAGGTTTGATGAGGGATAGGGGGCCAATATAAGGTCCAAGTACCAGCACCCATCACACATCATGTGCGCACACCCCCCGACCCCCCCAATCGTTGGAACCCCCAATGTCGTCGGTTAGGCTCTCTAGCGATGCTCCAGCGATGGTGCCCCAGGTGAAAAAAATGCGGTACCAGCACATGCCTGAGCCTAGCATGTGCACCATGGCTCAAACTCTTAGACTGGGAATGAACTCCGTATGCTTAGACATGGAATGAACTCCGTATGCCTAAGCCAAGCCACGAAATGAGCGTGCGGGGCTCAGCCGATCGGAGAGGCAAAATGCGTAACCCGGGGTTCGGCCCGATCCCCCTCTGCATGTTGTTGGTCCCACTACCACAACCCTCGATCTAGCTGGGGCTTAGACATGGAATGAACTCCCTATGCCTAAGCCAACCCACGAAACGGGCGTGCGGGCGCTCAACCGGCTAAAGAGGCAGAATGCACAAGCTGGGGATCAACTCGGTCCACCCTTTGTGCTGTCGATCCTGCTGTCTCAACCCTTGATCTGATCCGATCTTAGATAGAGAATGAACTCTGTATGCTTAGACTAGGGATGAACTACGTACACCTAAGTCAACCCAAACAATGACCGTACGGGTGCTCAACCAGTCAGAGAGGCGGAATGTGCAAGCCGAGGATCACCCCAGTCCCCCCTGTGTGCTACCAATCCTGCTGCTGGTCCTGCTATCGTAACCCTCGATCTGATCCGATCTTAGATTGGTAATGAACTCCGTATGCTTAGACATGGAATGAACTCCGTATGTCTAAGCCAACCCACGAAACGAACGTGCGGGCGTTCAGCCGACCGGAGAGGCAGAATGCGCAAGCTAGGGACCGACTCGATCCCCCCTACGTACTGTTGATCTTGCTATTGTAGCCCTCAGTCCAATCCGATCTTAGACTGGGAATGAACTCCGTATGCCTAAGTCAACCCATGAAACGAGCGTTTGGGCACTTAGCCAGTCGGAGAGGCATAATGCACAAGCCGCGGATCGGCCCGATCCCCCTCTGCGTCCTGCCAGTCCCGTTGCCACAACCCTCGATCTAGCTAGGGCTTAGACATGGAATGAACTCCCTATGCCTAAGCCAACCGACGAAATGGGCGTGCGGGCGCTCAGTCGGCCGGAGAGGCAGAATGCGCAAGTCGAGGATCGGCCCGATACTCCTTTCGCGCTGTCGATCCTGCTGTCGCAACCCTCGGTCCGGTCTGATCTTAGACTAGGAATGAACTCTGTATGCTTAGACTATGGATGAACTTGGTATGCCTAAGTCAACCCATAAAACGAGTGTGCGGATGCTCAGCTGACCAGAGAGGCAGGATACATAAGCCGGGGATCGAACGTGTGGTAGGTGGGTTCAAGCACATCTTCATATTTTTGCCATACCAATGCCATTTTTATGGCTTGTAAATTCATACAATGGTCCTCTAAGCCTTCATGTGAAGTTTCATGGCAAGACGACTCGTTTTCTATTTTTCACGATATTCGAAACTTTTTGCGGTTCGAGATTTTTAAAATTTTTTTAGATAGAGTTTTGTCCCCAAATTTGGTAGAGGTGATCCATGTATTTTTGTTGGCATGCACAAAAAAATTCAGCTAAAAACTCGAAGTGGAGAAGATTTTGTGATCATTTGAAAAAAGTGTCCCCATTTCAGACACTTTAATGGCTACTGGCAGCAAACCTATAAAATCTCAAACGCTCTTTAAGGGGGTGTGAGTTTTCGATGTTTGATGAGGGATAGGGGGCCAATATAAGGGCCAAGTACCAGCACCCATCGCACATCATGTGCGCACACCCCCGGCCCCCCCAATCGTCGGAACCCCCAATGCCACCGGTTAGGCTCCCAGACGATGCTCTGACGATGGTGCACTGGGCGAAAAAAAAGTGGCACCAGCACATGCCCGAGCCTAGCATGTGCACTGTGGCTCAAACTCTTATACTGGGAATGAACTCCGTATGCTTAGACATGGAATGAACACCATATGCCTAAGCCAACCCACGAAACGAGCGTGCGGGTGCATCAGCCGATCGGAGAGGTAGAATATGCAAGCTGGGGATCGGCCCGGTCCCCTTCTACGTGCTGCTGGTCCCACTGCCACAACCCTCGGTCCAGCTGGGCTTAGACATGGAATGAACTCCCTATGCCTAAGCCAACCCACAAAACGGGCATACGGGCACTCAGCCGGCCGGAGAGGCAGAATGTACAAGCCAGGGATCGACCCGGTCCCCCCTGCGTGCTGCCGATCCTACTGCTGCAACCCTCAGTCTGGTCTGATCTTAGACTGGGAATGAACTTCGTATACTTAGACTGGGGATGAACTCCGTATGCCTAAGTCAACCCATGAAACAAGCGTACGAATGCTCAGCTGACCAGAGAGGCCAATCGGAGAGGCAGAATGCGCAAGCTGAGGATCGGCCCGGTCCCTCCTTACGTGCTGTCGATCCTGCTGCCGTAACCCTCGGTCCGGTCTGATCTTAGACTAAGAGTGAACTCTGTATGCTTAGACTTGCAATGAACTTTGTATGCATAAGCCAACCCACGAAATAGGCATGCGAGCGTTCAGTCGGTCGAAATGGCAGAATACGTAGGCTGAAGATCGACTCGATCCCCCCTGCATGCTGCCGATCCTACTGTCGCAACCCTCGATCTGGTCCGATCTTAGACTGGGAATGAACTCCGTATGCTTAGACTAGGGATGAACTCCGTATGCCTAAGTCAACCCATGAAATGAGCGTGCAGGTGCTTAGCCGGTCGGAGGGGTAGAATGCATAGGTCGGGGATCGACCTGGTCCCCCCTGTGTGCTATCGATCCTGTTGCTGGTCCTGCTATTGCAACCCTCAGTCCGGTCTGATCTTAGACTTGGAATGAACTCCGTATGCTTAGACATGGAATGAACTCCGTATGCCTAAGCCAACCCACGAAACGAGCGTGCGGACGCTCAGTCGGTCGGAGAGGCAGAATGCGTAAGTCGAGGATCGACCCGGTCCCCCTTTGCCTGCTGCCAGTCCCGCTGCCACAACCTTCAATCTGACTGGGGCTTAGACATGGAATGAACTCCCTATGCCTAAGCCAACCCATGAAACGGGCGTGCGGGCACTCAGTCGACCGGAGAGGTAGAATGCGTAAGCCGAAGATCGGCCCGATCCCTCCTGCGTACTGTCGATCCTGCTATCGCTACCCTCATTCCGATCCAATCTTAGACTGGGAATGAACTCCGTATGCTTAGACTGGGGATGAACTCCGTATGCCTAAGTCAACCCATGAAACGAGTGTGCAGACGCTCAACCGACTGGAGAGGCCGGTCGGAGAGGCAAAATGTGTAGGTCGGGGATCGGCCCGATCCCTCCTGCGTGTTGCCAATCCTGCTGTCGTAACCCTTGATCCGATCCGATCTTAGATTGGGAATGAACTCCGTATGCTTAGACTGGGGATCAACTTCTTATGCCTAAGTCAACCCACAAAATGAGTGTGCGAACGCTTAACCGGCTGGAGAGGTAGCTGAAAAGGTAGAATGCGTAAGCCGGGGATCGGTTCGGTCCCCCCTTGCATGCTATCGATCCTACTGCTGGTCTTGTTGTCATAACCCTTGGTCCGATCCGATCTTAGACTGGGAATGAACTTCGTATGCTTAGACATGGAATGAACTCCGTATGCCTAAGCCTACCCACAAAACGAGCATACGGGCGCTCAGCCGGTCGAAAAGGTAGAATGCATAAACCAGGGATCGGCCCGATCCCCTTACGTGCTGTCGATCCTGCTGCCACAAACCTCGGTCTGATCTAATCTTAGACTGGGAATGAACTCCGTATGCCTAAGTCAACCCATGAAATGAGCGTTCAGGTGCTGAACCGACCGGAGAGGCATAATGCGCAAGCCGAGGATCAGCTCTATCCCCCTCTGAGTGCTGTCGGTCCCGCTGCCACAACCCTCGGTCCGATTGGGGCTTAGACAAGGAATGAACTCCCTATGCCTAAGCCAACCCACGAAATGAGCGTGCGGGCACTCAATCGGCCGGAGAGACAGAATGCGTAAGCCGAGGACCGGCCCGGTCCCCCCTACGTGCTGTCGATCCTGCTACCGTAACCCTCAGTCCGGTACGATCTTAGACTGGGAATGAACTCCGTATGCATAAGTCAACCCATGAAACAAGCGTGCGGGCGCTGAGCCCACCGAAGAGGCATAATGCGCAAGCTGGGAATCAGCCCGGTCCCCCTCTGGATGCTGTCGGTCCTGCTGCCACAACCCTCGATCCGACTAGGGCTTAGACTTGGAATAAACTCCCTATGCCTAAGCCAACCCATGAAATGAGCGTGCGGGCGCTCAGCCGACCAGAGAGGCAGAATGCGCAAGTCGGGGTTCGACTCGGTCCCCCCTGCGTACTGCCGATCTTGCTGTCGTAACCCTTGATTTGGTCCGATCTTAGACCGGGAATGAACTTCGTATGCTTAGACTGGGGATGAACTCTGTATGCCTAAGTCAATCCACGAAATGAGCGTGTGGGCGATCAGTCAACCGGAGAGGCATAATGCGCAAGCCAGAGATCGGCCCGGTCCCCTTCTGCGTACTGCCGGTCTTGCTACCACAACCCTCGGTCTGGCTGGCGCTTAGACATGGAATGAACTCCCTATGCCTAAGCGAACTCATGAAACAGGCATACAAGCGTTCAGCCGGTAGGAGAGGCAGAATGCGCAAGCCGAGGATCGGCCTGGTCCCCCTTGCGTGCTGTCAATCTTGCTGCCATAACACTCAGTCCAGTCTGATCTTAGACTAGGAATGAACTCCGTATGCTTAAATTGAGGATGAACTCGATATGCCTAAGTCAACCCAGGAAACGATCGTGCGGGCGCTCAGCTGGCCGAAAAGGAATAATGCGTAAGTTGGGGATCGACCCGGTCTTCCTCTGCGTGCTGCCGATCCTGCTGCCATAACCCTCGGTCTGGCTGGGGCTTAGACATGGAATGAACTCCCTATGCTTAAGCCAACCCATGAAACAGGCATGCGGGCGCTTAGTCGATCGGAGAGGCAGAATGCGTAAGCCGGGGATCGGCCCGATCCCCCTTGCATGCTACCGATCTTACTATCGCAACCCTCGATCCAGTCTGATCTTAGACTGGGAATGAACTCTATATGCTTAGATTGGGGATGAACTCTGTATGCCTAAGTCAACCCATGAAACGTACGTGCAGGCACTCAGCCGATCGGAGAGGCATAATGGGCAAGCCGGGGATCAGCCTGATCCCTCTCTGCATGCTGTCGGTCCTGCTGCCGGTCCTACTGCCACAACCCTTTGTCTGGCTGGGGCTTAGACATGGAATGAACTTCATATGCCTAAGCCAACCCATGAAACGAGCTGGCAGGTGCTCAACCGATCGGAGAGGCAAAATACGCAAGCCAGGGATCAATACGGTCCCCCTCTACGTGCTGTCGATCCTGCTGCCATAACCCTCGGTCTGATCTGATCTTAGACCGGGAATGAACTCCCTATGCCTAAGCCAACCCACAAAACGGGCGTATGGGCGCTCAGCCGATCAGAGAGGTAGAATTCATAAGTCAGGGATCGGGACGGTCCCCCCTACGTGCTGTCGATCTTGCTGCCATAACCCTCGGTCCGATCTGATCTTAGACTAGGAATGAACTCCGTATGCTTAGATTGTGATGAACTCACTATGCCTAACTCAACCCATGAAACGAGCGTGCGGGCGCTCAGCCGGCCGGAGAGGCAGAATGCGCAAGCTGGCAATTGGCCCGGTCTCCCACTATGTGCTATCGATCTTGCTACCGCAACCCTCGGTCTGGCCCAATCTTAGATTGGGAATGAACTCCTTATGTCTAAGTCAACCCATGAAATGAGCGTACGAGCGCTGAGCCGATCGAAGAAGCATGATGCGTAAGCTGGGGATCGACCTGGTCCCCCTCTATGTGCTGCCGATCCCGCTGCCACAACCCTCAGTCCGGTTAAGGCTTAGACATGGAATGAACTCCCTATGCCTAAGCCAACCAACGAAACAGGCGTGCAGGCGCTTAGCCGGCCAGAAAGACAGAATGCGCAAGTCGAAGATCGACCCGATCCCCTCTGCGTGCTGTCGATCTTGCTGCCGCAAACCTTGGTCCAGTTTGATCTTAGACTGGGAATGAATTTTGTATGCTTAGACTGGGGATGAACTTCTTATTCTTAAGTCATTCAATGAAACGAACGTGCGGGCGTTTAGCCGACCAGAGAGGCAAGATGCGCAAGCCGGGGATCGAACGGGTGGTAGTTAGGTTCAAGCACATCTTCATATTTCTGCCATGCCAATGCCATTTTTCTAGCTTGTAAATTCATACAATGGTCCCCTAAGCCTTCATGTGAAGTTTAATGGCAAGACAACCCGTTTTCTATTTTTCACGATTTTTAAAACTTTTTGCGGTTCTAGATTTTTTACAATTTTTTTAGAAAGAGTTTTGTCCCCAAATTTGGTAGAGGTGATGCTTGTATTTTTATTGGCATGCAAAAAAAAATTCAGCTAAAAACTCGAAGTGGATAAGATTTGGTGACCATTTGAAAAAAATGTCCCCATTTAAGACACTTTAATGGCTACTAGCAGCAAACCTATAAAATGTCAAATGCTCTTTAAGGGGGTGTGAGTTCTTGAGGTTTGATGAGGGATAGGGGATGAATATAAGGGCCAAGTACCAGCACCCATCACACATCGTGTGCACACACCCCCCCGACCCCCCCAATTGGCGAAACCCCCAATGCTGCAGGTTAGGCTCTCCAACGATGCTCTGGTGATGGTGCTCCGAGCGAAAAAAATACGACACCAGCACATGCCCGAGCCTAACATGTGCACCGTGGCTCAAAATCTTAGACTGGGAATGAACTCTATATGCTTAGACATGGAATGAACTCCGTATGCCTAAGCCAACCAACAAAACGAGCGTGCGGGCGGGCGCTCAACCACCCATAGAGGTAGAATGCGCAAGCCGGGGATTGACCCGATCCCCCCTACGTGCTGTCAATCCTGCTATTGTAACCTCTTGTCTGATCTGATCTTAGACCGGGAATGAACTTTGTATATATAAGTCAACCCACGAAACGAGCGTGCAGGCGCTGACCTGGCCGAAGAGGCATAATGCGCAAGCTGGGGATTGGCCCGGTCCCCCTCTGCGTGCTGCTGGTCCCATTGCCACAACCCTCGGCCCGACTGGGGCTTAGACATGGAATGAACTCCCTATGCCTAAGCCAACCCATGAAACGAGTGTGCAGACGCTCAACCGTTCGGAGAGGAAGAATGCGCAAGCCGGGGATTGACCCGATCCCCCATGCGTGCTACTGATCTTACTATCGCAACCCTCGGTCCGATCCAATCTTAGACTGGGAATGTACTCCGTATGCTTAGACTGGGGATGAACTCCGTATGCCTAAGTCAATCAACGAAACGATCGTACGGGCGCTCAGCCGATCGAAAAGGCCGACCGGAGAGGCATAATACGCAAGTCGAGGATTAGCTCGATCCCCCTCTGTATGCTATCAATCCCACTGTCGGTCCTACTGCCATAACCCTCGATCCGACTGGGGCTTAGACATGGAATGAACTCCGTATGCCTAAGCCAACCCACAAAATGAGCGTGCGAGCGGGCGTTCAGCCGCCTATAGAGGCAGAATGCACAAGCCGAAGATCGACTCGGTCCCATCCTACATGCTATCAATCTTGCCGCCGTAACCCCTGTCTGATCTGATCTTAGATCGAGAATGAACTTTATATGTATAAGTCAACCCATGAAATGAGCGTGCGGGTGCTGAGCTGGCCGAAGAGGCATAATGCGCAAGCCGGGGATTGACCCGGTACCCCTCTGCGTGCTACCGGTCCCACTGCCATAACCCTCGATCCGACTGAGGTTTAGACATGGAATGAACTCCTTATGCCTAAGCCAACCCATGAAACGGGTGTGCGGACGCTCAACCGATCGAAGAGGAAGAATGTGCAAGTCGAGGATCAGCCCGGTCCCCCCTGCGTGCTGTTGATCTTGCTGTCGTAACCCTCGATCCGGTCTGATCTTAGATTAGGAATGAACTCTGTATGCTTAGACTGGGGATGAACTCCGTACGCCTAAGTTAACCAATGAAATGATCGTACGGGTGCTCAGCCGGTCGAAGAGGCCGATCGGAGAGGCATAATACGTAAGCCGGGGATTAGCCCGATTCCCCTCTATATGCTATCGATCCCACTATCGGTCTTACTGCCACAACCCTCAGTTCGACTGGGGCTTAGACATGGAATGAACTCCGTATGCCTAAGCCAACCCACGAAACGAGCGTGTGGGCGCTCAACCGATCGGAGAGGCAGAATGCACAAGCCGGGATCGGCCAGGTCCCTCCCTGCATGCTGTCGATCTTACTATTGGTCCTGTTGCCACAACCCTCAGGCCGATCCGATCTTAGACTGGAAATGAACTCCGTATGCTTAGACATGGAATGAACTCCGTATGCCTAAGCCAACCCACGAAATGAACCCTTGATCTGGTCCCGCCCTGCATGCTGTCGATCCTGCTACCGTAACCCTTGGTCCGATTTGATGTTAGATTGGGAATGAACTCTGTATGCCTAAGTCAACCCATGAAACGAGCGTACAGGAGTTGAGCCGATCGAAGAGGCATAATTCGTAAGCCGGGGATTGGCCCGGTGTCCCTCTGCATGCTGCCGGTCCCATTGCCACAACCTTCGGTCCGGTTGGGGCTTAGACATGGAATCAACCCCCTATGCCTAAGCCAACCCATGAAACGAGCTTACGGGCGTTCCGCCAGCCAGAGAAGCAGAATGCGTAAGCCCGGGACAGCCCGGTCCCCCCTGTGTGCTATAGATCCTGTTGTCGCAACCCTAGATTTGGTCTTATCTTAGACCAGGAATGAACTCCGTATGCTTAGACTGGGGATGAACTCCGTATGCCAAAGTCAACCCACTAAACGAGCGTGCGGGCGCTCAGTCGACTAGAAAGGCAGGATGCGCAAGCCGAGGATCGAACGGGTGGTAGGTGGGTTCAAGCACATCTTCATATTTATGCCATGCCAATGTTATTTTTATGGCTTGTAAATTCATACAATGGTCCCCTAAGCCTTCATGTGAAGTTTCCTGGCAAGTCGACCCATTTTCTATTTTTCATGATTTTTTACAATTTTTTAGAAAGAATTTTGTCCCCAAATTTGGTGGAGGTGATCCTTGTATTTTTGTTGGCATGCACAAAAAAATTCAGCTCAAAACTCGAAGTGGAGAAGATTTTGTGACCGTTTGAAAAAAATGTCCCCATTTAAGACACTTTAATGGCTACTGGCAGCAAACCTATAAAATCTCAAATGCTCTTTAAGGGGGTGTGAGTTCTTGAGGTTTGATGAGGGATAGGGGGCCAATATAAGGGCCAAGTACTAGCACCCAATGCACATCATGTGCGTACACCCCCTGGCCCCCAATCACCGAAACCCCCAATGCAGTCGGTAAGGCTCTCCAGTGATACTGCGACGATGGTGCCCCGGGTGAAAAAAATGCGGCACCAGCACATGGTCGAGCCCAACATGTGCACCGTGGCTTAAACTCTTAGACTGGGAGTGAACTCCATATGCTTAGACATGGAATGAACTCTGTATGCCTAAGCCAACCCATGAAACGAGCGTACAGGCGCTCAGTCGGCTGGAGAGGAAGAATGCACAAGCCGGGGATAGGCTCGGTCCCCCTTTGCATGCTACCGGTCCCGCTGCCACAACCCTTGGTTTGGCTGGGGCTTAGACATGGAATAAACTCTCTATGCCCAAGCCAACCCATGAAACGGGCGTGCAGGCGCTCAGCCGGTCGGAGAGGCAGAATGCGTAAGTCGAGGATCGACTCGGTCCCCCCTGCGTGCTGTCGATCCTGTTGTTGGTCTTGCTGTCGTAACCTTCGGTCTGATCTGATCTTAGACTGGGAATGAACTCTGTATGCTTAGACATGGAATGAACTCCGTATGCCTAAGCCAACCCACGAAACGAGCGTGCGGGCGCTCAATCGGCCTGAGAGGTAGAATGGGTAAGCAGGGATCGGTTCGATCCCCTCTGCGTGCTGTCGATCCTGTTGCCGTAACCCTCGGTCTGGTCTGAACTTACTCTGGGAATGAACTCTGTATGCATAAGTCAACCCATGAAAGGAGCGTGCGGGCGTTGAAACGACCGAAGAGGCATAATGCACAAGCCAGAGATCGACCTGATCCCCTTCTGTGTGATGCCGGTCTGACTGCCACAACCCTCGGTCCAACTGGGGCTTAGACATGGAATGAACTCCCTATGCCTAAGCCAACCCAAGAAATGGACGTGCGGGCGCTCAGCAGGCCAGAGAGGCAGAATGTGCAAGCCGGGGATCGGCCCGATCCCCCCTACGTGCTATCGATCTTGCTACCGCAACCCTTGGTTCGGTCCGATCATAGACTAGGAATGAACTTCGTATGCTTAGACTGGGGATGAACTTCGTATGCCTAAGTCAACCCACGAAACGAGCATGCGGACGCTCAGCCGATTGGAGAGGCCGGTCGGAAAGGCATAATGCGCAAGCCAAGGATCAACCCGATCCCCCTCTGCGTGCTGCCGATCCCGCTACCATTCCTGCTATGACAACCCTTAGTCCTGCTGGGGCTTAGACATGGAATGAGCTCCGTATGCCTGAGCCAACCCATGAAACGAGCGTACAGGCGCTCAGCCGGCCGGAGAGGCAGAATGTGCAAGTCGGGGATTGGCCTGATCCGTCCATGCGTGCTGTCGATCCTGCTACTGGTCCTGCTACCGCAACCCTCGGCTCAATCTGATCTTAGACTGGGAATGAACTCTGTATGCTTAGACACGGAATGAACTCTGTATGCTTAGACACGGAATGAACTCCATATGCCTAAGCCAACCCATGAAACGGGTGTGCGGGCACTCTGTCGATCGGAGAGGCAGAATGCACAAGCCAGGGATCGACCCGGTCCCCCCCTGCGTGCTGTCGATCCTGCTGCCGTAACCCTCGGTCCGGTCTGATCTTAGACTGGAAATGAACTCCGTATGCCTAAGTCAACCCATGAAACGAGCGTACGGGCACTTAGCCGACCGAAGAGGCATAATGCGCAAGCCGAGGATTGGCCTGGTCCCCCTCTACGTGCTGCCGGTCCCGCTGCCACAACCCTCGGTTCGGCTGGGGCTTAGATATGGAATGAACTCCCTACGCCTAAGCCAACCCATAAAACGGGCGTACGGGTGCTCAACCGACCGGGGTGGCAAAATGCGTAAGCTAGCGATCGGCCCAATCCCACTACGTGTTGTCGATCCTGCTACTGTAACCCTCGGTCCGGTCCGATCTTAGATGGGGAAGGAACTCCGTATGCTTAGACTGGGGATGAACTCCATATGCCTAAGTCAACCCATGAAACGAGCGTGCGGGCGCTCAGCCGACCAGAGAGGCAGCATGCGCAAGCTGGGGATCGAACGGGTGGTAGGTGGGTTCAAGCACATCTTCATATTTCTGCCATGTCAATGCCATTTTTATGGCTTGTAAATTCATACAATGGTTCCCTAAGCCTTCATGTGAAGTTTTGTGCCAAGACGACCCGTTTTCTATTTTTCACGATTTTTAAAACTTTTTACGATTCGGGATGTTTTACAATTTGGTAGAGGTGATCCTTGTATTTTTATTGGCATGCACAATAAAAATTCAGCTCAAAACTCGAAGTGGAGAAGATTTTGTGACCGTTTGAAAAAAGTGTCCCCATTTCAGACACTTTAATGGCTACTGGCAGCAAACCTATAAAATCTCAAATGCTCTTTAAGAGGGTGTGAGTTCTCGAGGTTTGATGAGGGATAGGGGGCCAATATAAGGGCCAAGTACCAACACACATTGCACATCATGTGCGCACACCCCTCGGCCCCCCAATCGTCGGAACCCCCAATACAGTCGGTTAGGCTCTTCGACGATGCTCCAGTGATGGTGCCCCGGGCGAAAAAAATGTGGCACCAGCACATGCCCTAGCCCAGCATGTGCACCGTGGCTCAAAATCTTAGACTTGGAATGAACTTCGTATGCTTAGACATGGAATGAACTCTGTATGCCTAAGCCAACCCACGAAACGAGCGTGCGGGCGTTCAGCTGGTCGGAGAGGCAGAATGTGCAAGCCGGGGATCGGCCCTATCCCCTCCTGTGTGCTATTGATCCTACTGCCACAACCCTCAGTTTGGTTCGATCTTAGACTGGGAATAAACTCCGTATTCATAGGTCAACCCATGAAACAAGCGTGCGGGTGCTGAGCCAGTCGAAGAGGCATAATGCGCAAGCCGGGGATCGGCTCAGTCCCACTCTGCGTACTGCCGGTGCCGCTGTCACAACCCTCAATCCAGCTGGGGCTTAGACATGGAATGAGCTCCCTATGCCTAAGCCAACCCATGAAACGGGCGTGCGGGCGCTCAGCCGACCGGAAAGGCAAAATGAGTAAGCTGGGGATCGACCCGATCCCTACTACATGCTGTCGATCTTACTGTCGCAACCCTCGATCTGATCCGATCTTAGACTGGGAAAGAACTACGTATGCTTAGACCGGGGATAAACTTCGTATGCCTAAGTCAACCCATGAAACGAGCGTACGGGCGTTCAGCCGGTCAGAGAGGCATAATGCATAAGCCGAGGATCAGCCTAATCCCCCTCTACGTGCTGTAGATCCCGTTGCCGGTCCTACTACCACAACCCTAGGTCCGACTGGGGCTTAGACATGGAATGAACTCTGTATGCCTAAGCCAACCCACGAAACGAGCGTGTGGGCACTCAACCGGTCGGAGAGGCAGAATGCGCAAGCTGGGGATCAGCTTAGTCCCCTCTGCATGCTCACAATCCTACTACTAGTCTTGCTGCCGCAACCCTCGGCTCGGTCCGATCTTAGACTGGGAATGAACTCTGTATGCTTAGACATGGAATGAACTCCGTATGCCTAAGCCATCCCATGAAACGAGTCTGCAGGCGCTCAACCGACCGGAGAGGTAGAATGCGTAAGCCGAGGATCGGCCCGATCCCCTCAGCATGCTGTTGATCTTGCTACCGCAACCTTCGGTTTGGTCTGATCTTAGACTGAGAATTAACTTCGTATGCCTAAGTCAACCCACGGAACAAGCGTCTGGTCTCTGAGCCGGTCGAAGAGGCATAATGGGCAAGCCGAGGATCAGCCCAGTACCCCTCTGCATGCTGTTGGTCCCGCTACCACAACCCTCGATCCGACTAGGGCTTAGACATGGAATGAACTCCCTATGCCTAAGCCAACCCATGAAACGGGTGTGCAGGCTTTCTGTCGGTTGGAGAGGCAGAATATGCAAGCCGGGGATCAGCCCGGTCCCCCCTACGTGCTGTTTATTTTACTGCCGTAACCCTCGGTTCGATCCTATCTTAGACTGGGAATGAACTCCGTATGCTTAGACTTGGGATGAACTCTGTATGCCTAAGTTAACCCATGAAACGAGCGTGCGGGCGCTCAGCTAGTTGGAGAGGCATAATGCGTAAGTCGGGGATCAGCTCGATCCCACTCTGCGTGCTGTCGATCCCGTTGCTGGTCCTACTACCATAACCCTCGGTCCGACTGGGGCTTAGACATGGAATGAACTTCGTATGCCTAAGCCAACCCATGAAATGAGTGTGCGGGCGCTCAGCTGGCCGGAGAGGCAGAATGCGCAAGTCGGGTGTCACGGACTAAGCTTTCTCTCAACAATCAATAGATCATGCAGCACTTGAATGGGCGCTCCAACCAAGTCAACCTTCACTAGATCAATATCTGAACAAATAACCATAAGCCATGGTTAGTCCCAAGCATTCATAATAAGACACAATATATCGAGATCAATCTCAAGCACACACACAAGAAGGCATATTCGTATCAAGAAAAAGAAAAACACATCGAGGCAACAATCAGGACATTCAATCGGGGTGAGTTTCATTATAAACAGGAATCATACATCGGGACCTCCCACCATCACCAGGGCCAGGGGGGCAGCCCTTGGTGGGTGGCCTAAACTCGTATAGCAACTGGTGAGACAGCCCAACACTACGCTATCGGCTCACCCCCCCTAAAAAGCCTTAGAGATTTTAGAGCTATACTACCAGTAACCATTACAATGTTTGAAATGGGGACACTTTTCCTAGCACAAGGGATCTACCCAGCCATGGCCCTATACATGGGTGGCTCATGGCAACCTAGGTCTCGATCATGGCCCTATACAAGGTTGGCTCACGACATCTTCCCTCACCTATTCTATTAATGTCCTCATTGATTTGCTGGCTTGAAATTCTTTGATCTTCCTTTGAAATCTCTGAAGGTCATGTTCTCTCTCCCAACTGGTTTTTTCTAGTCTTAATCCCTCCCACTTCACTAAGTACTCCCGAACTAGTCTTCGAGATATCTTGGTTTCCCTGTCAGCTAAGATCTCTTCGACTTGACGCTCTGAGGGTGGCTTCATGGTGATGGCAGCTCTGGTTGGCTCCCTTCGGCTACCATCTATAAGATCTGCATGGAAAGGTTTCAGGTTGCTCATATGAAATACTGGGTGCACCTTCATCCACTTTGGTGGGTCAATTTTGTAAGAAGCATTTCCCACCTTAGAAAGGACCTTTACTAGACCTTCATATTTACGTACCAGTCTATGATCTCTCTTTCTCAAAAACTTGGTTTGTTTCAAAACTAGTCGGATAAGAACCAAATTACCAACTTGAAACTGTTAAGCCCTACGACCCTTGTCTGCCCATTTTTTCATCCGCTTTGATGCTTTCTCCAGGTAGGCTTGTGCAATCTCTGTGTTCTGTTTCCACTCTTTATTGAGATTAAAGGCTCTCGAATTCTTTCCTCTATATGGTTCCAATGAAGTGTGTGGTAGCCTTGGTAATTGTCTGGTGACCACCTCAAATAGGCTCTTATTGGTGGATGAGATTTTGTTGGAATTAAAGTAGAGTTGAGCCACGTCCAATAAGAAAGGCCAGTCTTTTTGATTGGCTTGAACAAAGTGCCTCAAGTATTCTTCTAATAATTCGTTGAACCGTTCCGTTTGACCATCAGTTTGAGGGTGATAGCTTGAGGAGATGTTGAGTTGGGACCCCAATATCTTGAAAAGTTCTCTCTAGAAAGACCCCGTGAATCTCGGATCTCGATCGCTGACAATGTTTTGAGGGAGGCCCCAGTATTTGACCACATGTTTGAATAATAGTCGAGCTGTATCTTTCGCTGTGCAATGCTTGTGAGTGAAAATGAATATGGTGTACTTGGAGAACCGGTCAATCACTACCAAAATAGCTCCAAGGTCACCAACCTTGGGTAGGCTCGAAATGAAATCGAGGGAGATGCTTTCCCATGGTTTGGCAGGTACTGGTAGTGGTTCAAGCATGCTTGCAGGTTTTCTCCTCTCAACCTTGTCTTATTGGTAAATGAGGCAAGTCTTTGTATAGTCCATCACATCTTGTCACATGTGAGGCCAATAGTACCCCTGTTTCAATAACGCCAAAGTGCGTTGCCAGCCCGGGTGTCCCACCCATGGTGTGTCATGACATTTCCTCATCAGCATCTATCTTAGACCTTCTGCTCTTGGCACAAACACTCGAGGCCCCTTGGTCCATAAGACCCCATTTTCTTGCCAGAAGTACTTGGACTTCCCTTTTTCCAATAGCTTCAAGATGGCACAAGCTTGCGGGTCCTTCCTTAAGTGATCTCGAATCAACTTTTGAATGTCTGTAGTGGCCCTGCTAGCTACCATTGGGGTAATTCTTCTAAAGGCTGCTAAATCTGCTCGCCTGCTTAGTGTATCGGCCACTTGATTGGTTTTTCCAGCGGTGTGCTCAAAACAAAAGTCCAACTCTGCTAAAAATTCCTGCCACCTAGCTTGTTTTGCCGTAAGCCTTGGTTGGGTGAGAAAATGGCTAACAGCCGCATTGTCTATCTTCACGACAAAGTGAGAACCCAGCAAGTAATGTCGCCAAGCCCTCAAGCAATGAACCACCGCTAAGAGTTCTTTTTCCTGGGCCGTATTCCTTTCAGCTTCACTTAGCTTCTTACTTTCAAATGCTACCAGGTGATGTTGTTGCAAAAGCACTCCTCCAATTGCAAAATCAGATGCATCCATCTGAACTTCGAAAGGCTTTTCAATATCAGGGAGAGCTAAGATAGGATCTTTCATAATAGCATCCTTCAATCCCTCGAAGGCCTTTTGGCACTCACTCGTCCAACACCATTTATGCTTCTTCTTCAATAGCTCCATGAGGGTCGTGGTCGTGCGAGAGTACCCTTCCACAAACCTTCTATAATAGTTGGCTAGTCCCAAAAATGAGCTGAGCTCACTAACATTCTTTGGTGTTGTCCACTCCTTGATGGCCCTAACGTTTTCCATGTCCATTCGAATGTGGCCACGTTGGACAATGTGACCGAGAAACTGGATTTAGGTCTGAGCAAATGCACATTTCTCCCTTTTTACGTATAATTGGTGGTCCTGTAATCTTTGAAGTACCCGGCTCAGGTGTTCTTGATGTTCTTCCAAGGTGGAGCTATATACCATTATATCATTTAAATAGATGACTACAAATTTGTCTAGGTAGTCATGGCACACCTGATTCATCAATGTATAAAATGTGGCAGGAGCATTGGTCAGTCTAAAGGGCATAACAAGAAATTCAAATGCACCATACCGTGTCACATAAGTGGTCTTTGGCTCATCTCCCTCAACGATCCTGACCTGATGGTAGCCAGATCTCAGGTCCAATTTGGAGAAGTACTTGGCTCGACTCAATTGATCAAACAAGTCTGCTATAAGGGGGATGGGATATTTGTTTCTTACGGTGACTTTGTTTAGGGCCCTATAGTCTACACATAATCGTAAACTCCCATAATGCTTCTTCTAAAATAGCACTGGCACTCTGAAAGGAGCCTTTGATGGTCTGATAAACCCGGCTTGTAGTAGCTTGTCTAACTATTTTCTTAGTTCGACCAACTCTAGCAGGGCCATGTGGTAAGGAGCTCTAGCAGGGGGTTTTGCTCCTAGGAGGAGCTCAATTTCATGGTCCACTGCTCGTCGAGGGGGTAGAACCTTAGGCAACATCTCTGGCAACACTTCTTTGAATTCTTCCAACACTTTTTCCACACCATAAGGTATTGGTTCTACTTCTGGCCTTTTTTTGTAGATCGGCACAGTCACAAATGAGGGTTTCCCTCTCTTTACCCCTTTCTTGAACTGCAAAGCTGAAATCATTTTCTTCCCACTCTTTGGTAAGATGTTGGCTGGCACCATACATGTGTTTTCCCCTAAAAACAACAAGCAGCTAGCGGCAGGGATAGGGATGACCTGAGCCAACATCATGAAGTCTAATCCGAGAACAACATCAAAGTCATCCATGAGGGAAACTGTAAAGTCTATCTTTCCTTCCCATGGCCCCAATCAAGTTGTCACACTCTTGGAGCTTCCACTGATCGTAAAGGCTAGCGAATTGAACGCCTTCATTCATCCACAATCTTTACTAATCTGAAGACCACACCTTTTTACTTCTTCTGATGTGATGAAAGTGTCGGTAGCACCCGTATCCACCATGGTCTTGGTGGCTTTCTCATTGATCGTCAAGTTCACATACATCAAGCCTCTACTCTGCTCTTTCTTTATAGTGTTCAACTGGGTGCGGAGGGCATTGAAGAACCTTATTGAACCCATCCTGGCTGGTTTCTCTTCAACTTCTTCAATGCTCTTTGGCGCTTTTGTGGACTCTTGAGATAAGGTCCTTAAAGCATTAAGGGCTCCCTTATGCGGGCATTCAGCCACCTGATGTGGCCCCTTGCAAAGAAAACAAGCTAGCGGTAGTCTAGGCTTGAAAATCCTTGCGTAGCTTGTCTTGGGTTGGGTGCTATCTCGACCAAAGGACCTTCTGTCTGATCCTCCACTGAAAGGCCAGTCCAACCCAGTCATCTTTCCCCCACTCCTAATGTTGAAGCTACTGCCAGCTGATGGAGGATTTTTTCATTTTAAGGAGCCATCATTGTAATCGTGGAGACGTTCAGCTGCAGCCATGGCCGTGGCCACGTCTTGCACTTTCTGCCTTTGTAGTTCTGTCCTCGCCCAAGGCCTGAGGCCCTTAAGAAAATAGAACATCTTATCCTTTTCGGACATGTCTCGAATATCCAACATCAGGGTAGAAAAGCTCCTTACAAACTCTCGCACCGTTCCTGTTTGCACCAATTCTTGATGTCTCTTTCGAGCCATAGACTCTACATTTTCAGGGAAAAACTGGTTTCTCAATTCTCACTTCAGATCCATCTAAGTCTTAATCAGGCACTCATCATCGACAAACTTGGAGCGCCACCACAGCTTGGCATCCCCTACGCGGTACATCGACGCCATTGCTACCTTGTCTTCCTCTGAATCCATGTGTATAACTCAGAAGTACTGCTCCATGTCAAACAAGAAATTTTCAAGTTCCTTAGCATCCTTTGGCCCCTCGTAGCATCGAGGTTCCGGCACCTTGGGCCTTTGTCCCCTTTCCATCGAGCTCAAACCCAATCTGGCCATAGCCATTTGTAGGATGCTCACCTATGCTCTGAGCTTCTCAAACTCCTTTTAAAGAATGTTCAAGGCATCTCTAGCCTCTTCACTCACATTGTGGAGAGTATCGGACAACTCCCGTTGGGTTGTCTCGATCTCCCTCACTCGGTCTTTAGTCGCCATATGAGTTTTCATTGCGGCCACTGTGGCCTCAAGTTCCTCAATTCTCTGTTGATGATTAGGTCCACCACTTGTGGCCATCTCATCCATTTTTCTAGCACTTCTCAACCGTGCTCTGATACCACGTGTCACGGATTAAGCTTTCACTCAACAAGTAATAGACCGTGCGACACTTGAATGGGCGCTCCCAACCACGTCAGCCTTCACTAGATCAATATCTGAATAAATAACCATAAGCTATGGTTAGTCCCAAGCATTCATAATAAGACACAATATATCGAGATCAATCTCAAGCTCACACACAAGAAGGCATATTCGTATCAAGAAAAAGAAAAACACATCGAGATAACAATCGAGACATTCAATCAGGGTGAATTTCATTATAAATGGGAATCATACATCGGGACCTCCCACCATCACCAGGGCCAGGGGGCAGCCCTTGGTGGGTGGCCTAAGCTCGCATAGCAACCGGAGAGACAGCCCAACACTACGCTACCGACTCACCCCCCTAAAGAGCCTTAGAGATTTTAGAGCTATGCTACCAGTAACCATTACAATGTTTGAAAAGGGGACACTTTTCCTAGCACAAGGGATCTACTCGGCCATGGCCCTATACATGGGTGGCTCATGGCAACCTAGGTCTCGATCATGGCCCTATACAAGGTTAGCTCATGACACCAGGGATCGGCTCGATCCCTTCTTGCATGCTACCGATCCTACTGCTGGTCCTGCTGCCATAACCCTCGACTCGGTTTGATCTTAGACTAGGAATGAACTCTGTATGCTTAGACATGCAATGAACTTCGTATGCCTAAGCCAACCCATGAAACGAGTGTGCGGGCACTCAGTCGACCGGAAAGGTAGAATGCGTAAGCTGGGGATCAGCCTGATCCTTCCTTGCATGCTATCGATCCTGCTATCGCAACCCTCAGTTCGATCTGATCTTAGACTGGGAATGAACTCCGTATGCCTAAGTCAACCCACGAAATGAGCGTGCAGGCGCTGAGCCAGCTGAAGAGGCATAATGCGCAAGTCGAGGATTGGCCTAGTCCCCTTCTGCGTGCTGTCGGTCCCGCTGCCACAACCCTCGGTCCAGCTGGGGCATAGACATGGAATGAACTCCCTATGCCTAAGCCAACCCATGAAAGAGGCAGGATGCGCAAGCCAGGGATCAAACAGATGGTAGTTGGGTTCAAGTGTCACGTCTTGGGCAGCCATGCCAGGCACATCGGGTGGACCGACAACCGAGCCAGAGGTTGAGGCCCGCAGACCAGGCGTGCTGGTGGGTATTTATGTGCAAAGCCTAGCAAACTAGTTCAGAATGCTCGGCCAACTTGCCGGCCAGCCCGTGAGACCAAGGTCTAGCATACAAGCTGCCCGCACCACATCCAAAAGGGCCCAAGGTGCTGGACATGCAAGGGAAGCTTCTAGAAGCAGGCAGGATCAGTAGGAGCATCCTGGCAGATTTGGTTGACCCTGAAAATCAGGAGTTAGCATCTTGATTGATTGTAATCCCATGATTTTAGCCTTTATTCTAGGATATTGCCATTAAGTTGTAGCTGGAGCCTCAACTATAAATAAAGGGCTGCTCCACCCTCATTTGTACACCATCAAACACTTTTATTTTAGTGAATACAAGAGCATTTTTAGAATTCTATCTTCTTATGTTGTTTCTTTTTAACTTGTGTAATCAGTCCTTCTCGTTGTCCTAGTGCCCATATGCTTGTGTTTTAGGCTGACTTAGGCATAAAAGAGGAGATTCCAAGCGTAAGGCCGTACGGTTTCTAAGTCTAAAGTTAGGGACCGTGACAGTTGGTATCAGAGCAAGTTTGATTCTACGTGTTTGTGTTGTGAAAGTTAGATCATGATTGTGGAGATGGCATCCCAAAGTGACGTTGCTAACCAACAACCAGAGGCTCATGAGCATGGGCGTGGAAGAGGGAGGAAAGCCAATTTTAGAGATATCTGGTCTACCGTGGATGGTAGGCTGGCCAAGGTGGAGGTGACCATGGGCGACATGGGGGAGAAGCTTGAAGGGGAAGAGACTCACATTGCATTGCTAGACTCCTTGAGGGACGAGATCCAAAGTGAGCTGGAAGCTGCTCTCAATAAAGGCATGGACGTGATCACCCAAAAGAATCAGACCTTGGAGGCTGAAGTGCTGACCTTGCGTGATGGCATGGAGGCCATGCGCCAGTGGATGGAGGAGCTTACCAGTGAGCTCGTTGCTTGTAAGACTGCCATTGGGAATGGCATGTTTGTCGGAGTGTCCAAATCCAGATTGGATGTCCCCAAGCCTAAGGAGTTTAAGGGGACTAGGGTGGCTAAGGAAGTAGACAACTACCTTTGGGGTATGGAGCAGTACTTCCAGGCCATGGGCATGCAAGACGAGGCGATAAAGGTAAGTACCGCTACTATGTATCTCACTAATGTAGCCTTATTGTGGTGGAGGCGCAGGTGTGATGATGTAAGGCATGGGAGCACCAAGATTGGAACCTGGGCAGAGTTCCAAAAGGAGTTCAGAGAAAAATTTTACCCAGAGTATGCCGATGATGAGGCGTAGGCAAAGTTACGCAGGCTGAGCCAGCAAGGGGACATAAGGGAATATGTCTAAAAATTCTCTGAACTGATGCTACAGATCTTGGATCTAGGTGAGAAGGATGCCTTATTTGCTTTCATGGATGGGCTGAAGCCATGGGTGAAGCATGAGCTACAAAGGAGAGGAGTTCATGACTTGGCTAAAGCCATGACTATTGTCGAGGCCTTGATAGAGTTCAAGCCTCTGAACAAGTTCGAGTCTACCAAGCCCAAGGGTAAGGGCAGGGACGATAGGGACCGAAAGAAGCAGTCCAAGGGGAAGGACCGTGATCGGGAGTCCAAGGATGGGGATCGAGACCGTTCAACCAAGGATGGCGAGAGGAAGCCACCAGCAGGCAAGTGGAAAGCAAAGGGGGACCGAGAGCCACTAGCATGCTACCTATGTGGAGGGAGCCATATAGTGTGCAATTGCCCGTAAAAGGGCAAGCTGGCTGCTGTAGACAGGGAGTCTGACGAGGAGCCAGAGTCAGGGGCAGCAAAGCTTGGGTCATTGATGCTCAATGCTGTCCAGAGTAAGGGGAGCTATAAGCCAAAGGGCTTAATGTTTACAGATCTAATGGTTGCGGGTCAGAAGGTGAGCGCATTGGTGGACACAGGTGCCTTACATCTTTTTATTTCAGGTGATGGAGCTCGAAAGTTCAGACTGAAGGTACAAAAAGGGACTGGTACCATTAAAACGGTGAACTCCAAGGAGGTTCCAGCCATTGGAGTAGCACGGGGAGTGGAGTTACAGCTTGGAGACTGGAAAGGCAAAGAGACCATTGAGGTAATACCCCTTAACGACTATGAGTTTGTGATTAGGTTGGATTTCCTTGTTCGGATTAACGCCCTCCTTGTGCCTTTTACCGATTGTGTTTGCATCTTGGATGCGCGGTGCCAATGCCTAGTACCATTAAAGAGAGGGTCTGGAGTTGGGTCACGAGTGGTGTCAGCCATCCAATTTGCCAAGGCGGTAAGCAGAGAAAAAGATACCTTCTTGGCAGCCCTAAAATATGATGAGCCAAGGAAGAAGGAGATCGAGTCACCCTTGGAGGTGCTAAAGCTGCTGAAGACCTTTAGTGATGTGATGCCTGCAAAGCTACCTAGCAAGCTACCACCTAAGAGGGAGGTGGACCACAAGATCGAGCTGGTGTCCGAGGCTAAGCCATCAGCTAGAGCCCCTTACCGAATGTCTCCACCAGAGTTGAAGGAGTCGAGAAAGCAGCTCAAAGAGTTAGTTGATGCTGGCTTCATCAGGCCATCGAAGGCACCCTATGGTGCATCGGTTCTATTCCAGTGCAAGCATGATGGTTCGTTGCGGTTGTGCATAGACTACCGAGCTTTGAACAAGCTAACCATCAAGAACAAGTACCCCATCCCACTCATTGCGAACTTGTTTGATCAACTTGGAAGTGCAAGGTGGTTCACCAAGTTGGATTTGAGGTCGGGCTACTATCAAGTTAGGATCACGGAGGGAGATGAGCCAAAGATAGCATGTGTCACTCGGTATGGTTCGTATGAGTTCTTGGTGATGCCTTTTGGACTCATGAATGCCCCAGCAACATTCTGCACCCTTATGAACAAGGTACTTCAGTCATTCCTTGATCGGTTTGTTATGGTTTATTTGGATGACATTGTGATCTACAGCCAGACTTTGGGAGAGCATGTAGACCACTTGAGATAGGTGTTCAAGGTGTTGTAGGTGCACAAGCTGTTTGTCAAGAGGGAGAAGTGCTCATTCACCTAGCAGGAGATCCCGTTCCTAGGCCACGGTCCAAGAGAAGGAGATGACTGTTGTGGTGAACTGCTTGCACACTTGGTGCCATTACCTGTTGGGGTCGAGGTTTGTGGTTAGGATGGACAATGTGGCGACCAGTTACTTCCAGACGCAGAAAAAGCTGTCCCTCAAACAGGTAATATGGCAAGATTTTCTAGTGGAATTTGATTTTCAGATGGAGTACAATTCGAGGTGGGTGAACCTAGTGGCAGATGCCCTAAGCAGGAAGGCTAACTTCGCTGCCATTAGCCAACCAGAGGGGTCACTAGTGCCGCGCATCAAGGAAGGACTTGTGTCACAGGCTCTGACCTTAGACTCAGAATCCGTACGGCCTTAGGCTTGGAATCTCCTCCTTTGTGCCTAAGTCATCCTAAAACACAAGCGTGTGGGCACTAGAACAAAGGGAAGGGCTGATTACGCAAGTTAAAGAGAAACAGGATGAACAAGACAGAATTTTAGAAATGCACTTGTATTCATTGAAACAGAAGTGTTTGATGGTGTACAAATGACGGTGGAGCAGCCCTCTATTTATAGTTGAGGCTCCAGCTACAACTTAATGGCAATATCCCTAGAATAAAGGCTAAAATCATGGGATTACAATCAATCAAGATGCTAACTCTTAATTTTCAGGGTTAACTAAATCTGCCAGGATCCTTCTACTGATCCTGCCTGCTTTCAGAAGCTTCTCTAGTGTGTCCAGCACCTTGGGCCCTTTTGGATGTGGTGCGGGCAGCTTGTATGCTAGGCCTTGGTCTCACGGGTTGGCCTGCAAGTTGGGTGGGCGTTCTGAACTCGTTTGCTAGGCTTTGCGCACAAATACCCGTCAGCACGCCTGGTCTGCGGGCCTCAACCTCTGGCTCGCCTGTTGGTCCGCCTGATGTGCCTGGCGCGCTCGCCCAGGGCATGACATTCTCCCTCACCTGATTGCACAACGCCCTCATTGTGTCTTCTGCATGGTACTGCCTGATCTGGTCCCCGAACTGCCATAAGTCCTTTGCTGGTTCCCAGCTTGCCTCACTATCTGGAAGTCCCTTCCAACGCACCAAGTACTCATGTCTTGGTTGATAGTTCTTCCGTCTCACCTCCTGATCAGCTATGATGCTGTGGACCTCCTTCTTATATGAGGCCTTTCCTCCCAATGGCGCACGCTTTGACTCTACCCGTCTTGGATCTCCCTCATCCTCATGGAACGGCTTGAGCATGCTCACATGGAACATCGAGTGTACCCTCAGCTTGGGTGGCATATCCAGCTTGTAGGCAACCTTGCCTACCCTCTTGACTACTCAAAAAGATCCCTCATACCTCTGAACTAGGCCTTTGTGCAGCCTTCTATGGCGCACAATGGGATGTAGCTTCACCAACACCAAGTCTCCAACCTAGACTGCACATCCCGCCTCTTCTGGTCTGCCCACTTCTTTGACCTCTTGGCCACCTTGTGTAGACAAACTCTGGCCAAGTCAGTTTGCTCCTTTCATGCCTTGGCAAACTTGTATACTGCTGGATTTGGCCCTGTATAACCTGCAACAATCGAACCGGGTGTTAGTGGTTGTTGCCCTATCACAACCTCAAATGGGCTCTGGTTCGTTGCCTCACTCCTTTGCAAGTTGTAGGAAAACTACGTAATATCTAGCAACTTTGGCTAGTCCCTTTGTGTGGCACTCATATAGTGCCTGAGGTAGACCTCCAATAGTGCATTCACTCGTTCTGTCTGCCCATCGGTCTGCGGATGCATGCTAGTGGAAAAGTTCAAGTTTGACCCTAACAGCTTGAACAACTCAATCCAGAACCTGCCTGTGAAACGCCCATCTCGATCACTATCAATGGTCCTCGACACTCTCCAGTACTTAACCATGTTCTTCAAGAACAATCGAGCTACCTCCTCGGCTGGGCACTCCTTGGTTGCTGGAATGAAGATTCCATACTTGGAAAACCTGTCCACCACTACCATGATGCTTCCAAACCCTTCAACTTTGGGTAGACCGACTATAAAGTCCAGAGAAACACTCTCCCATGGTCGCTCTGGCACTGGCAATGGCTTCAAGAGACCACCTGGTTTCTTGAGCTCCACTTTGTCCTATTGGCACACAAGACAAGACTTCACATAGGCCTCCACATCGTCCCTCATGTGATGCTAGTAGTATCGATCCTCAATCAGCGCCAAGGTACGGCTAACTCCGGGGTGTCCAGCCCACCTTGAATCATGACATTCTTGTAAAACTTCCTTGCGGAGCTTTCCGTGCTGCGGCACAAATAGTCTACTGCCCCTGGTGTACAGCAAGCCATCCTGCAACCAAAATCGCCTAGTCTTACCTTACTGGGCGTACTCCATCAAAGCCTTGGCTGTAGGATCATGCGCAAGTCCCTCTTTGATGCGCGGCACCAGTGACGCCTCTAGTTGGCTAATGACAGCAAGGTTAGCCTTCCTGCTCAGGGCGTCTGCCAATAAGTTCGCCCGCCCCGGCTTGTACTCCATCTGGAAATCAAATTCCGTAAGAAAATCTTGTCATCTCACCTACTTGTGGGATAGCTTCTTTTGCATCTCGAAGTAGGTGGTCACCACATTGTTCATCCTAACCACAAACCTTGACCCCAACAGGTAATGGCACCAAGTGCGCAAGCAGTGCACCACTGCAGTCATCTCCTTCTCTTGGATCGTGCACTTGCGTTCAGTCTCATTCAGCTTCCTGCTCTCGAATGCGACTGGACGTCCCTCCTGCATCAACATGCCCCCTATGGTAAAGTCTGATGCATCTGTATGCACCTCATACGGCTTGGCATGGTCTAGCAAGGCCAAGACTGGCTCTTCTGTCACAGCCCGCTTCAACCTATCAAAGGCTTCCTAGCACCCTGCGCCCCACTCCCATGCTCTTCCTATCTTGAGCAAGTCAGTCAATGGCATGGCTATTGCTGAGTGACCTTTGATGAAGCACCTGTAGTAGTTAACCAGCCTAAGGAACGATCTCAACTCAGTGACCTTGGTTGACGGTTGCCACTCCAGGATGACGTGTATCTTGCCTTCATCCATGCGTATCCTACCACTTCCCACTATGTGGCCTAAGAACGGGATCTCCTGCTGGGTTAATGTGCACTTTTCCCTCTTGACAAATAGCTTGTGCGCCTGAACACCAGTCTCAAGTGGTCTACATGCTCTCCCAAAGTCTGGCTGTAGATCACAATGTCATCCAAATAAACCATAACAAACCGATCAAGGAATGACTGAAGTACCTTGTTCATAAGGGTGCAGAATGTTGCTGGGGCGTTCGTGAGTCCGAAAGGCATCCCCAAAAACTCATACGAACCATACCGAGTGACACATGCTATCTTTGGCTCATCTCCCTCTGTGATTCTGACTTGATAGTAGCCCGACCTCAAATCCAACTTGGTGAACCACCTTGCACTTCCAAGTTGATCGAACAAGTCTGCAATGAGTGGGATGGGGTACTTGTTCTTAATGGTCAGCTTGTTCAAAGCCCGGTAGTCTATGCACAGCTGCAACGACCCGTCATGCTTGCGCTGGAATAGAATCGGTGCACCATAGGGTGCCTTCAATGGCCTGATGAAGCCAGCATCAACTAACTCTTTGAGTTGCTTCCTTAACTCCCCTAACTCTGGTGGAAACATTCGGTAAGGGGCTCTAGTTGGTGGCTTGGCCTCGGACACCAGCTCGATCTTGTGGTCCACCTCCCTCTTAGGTGGTAGCTTGCTAGGCAGCTTTGCGGGCATCACATCACTAAAGGTCTTCAGCACCTTTAGCACCTCTAAGGGTGACTCGGTCTCATTTTCCCTTGGCTCATTATATTTCAGGGCTGCCAAGAAGGTGTCTTCTTGTCTGCTTACCACCTTGGCAAATTGGATGGCTGACACCACCCGTGACCCAACTCCAGACCCTCTCTTTAATGGTACTAGGCATTGGCACTGTGCATCCATGATGCATACACAATCGACAAAAGGCACAAGGAGGGTGTTAATCCGAACAAGGAAATCCAACCCAATCACAAACTCATAGTCGTCAAGAGGTATTACCTCAATGGTCTCCTTGCCTTTCCAGTCTCCAAGCTGTAACTCCACTTCCCGTACTACTCCAATGGCTGGAACTTCCTTGGAGTTCACCGTTTTAATGGTACCAGTCCCTTTCTGCACCTTTAGTCCGAGCTTTCGGGCTCCATCACCTGAAATAAAAAGATGTGAGGTACCTGTGTCCACTAGTGCGCTCACCTTCTGACCCGCAACCATCAGATCCGCAAACATCAAGCCCTTTGGCTTGCGGCTCCCCTTACTCTGGACAGCATTGAGCACCAACGACCTAAGCTTTGCTGCCCCTAACTCTGGCTCCTCGTCAGACTCCCTGTCTACAGTAGCCAGCTTACCCTTTTACGGGTAATTGTGCGCTATGTGGCTCCCTCCACATAGGTAACATGCTAGTGGCTCTCGGTCCCCCTTTGCTTTCCACTTGCCTGCTGGTGGCTTCATCTCGCTATAGGGGGCTGCACAAAGGCCTAGTCTGGAGGTATGAGGGACCTTTTCCTAGTAGTCAAAAGGGTAGGCAAGGTTGCCTACAAGCTGGATATGCCATCCAAGCCGAGGGTACACCCGGTGTTCCATGTGAGCATGCTCAAGCCATTCCATGAGGATGAGGGAGATCCAGGACGGGCAGAGTCAAAGCGTGCGCCATTGGGAGCAAGGGCCTCATATGAGAAGGAGGTCTACAGCATCATAGCTGACCGGGAGGTGAGACGAAAGAACTATCAACCAAGACATGAGTACTTGGTACGCTGGAAAGGACATCCAGATAGTGAGGCGAGCTGGGAACCAGCAGAGGACTTATGGTAGTTCGGGGACCAGATCAGGTAGTACCTTATAGAAGACGCAACGAGGGCATTGTGCAATCAGGTGGGGGAGAATGTCATGCCCTGGACGGGCGCGCCAGGCACATCAGGTAGACCAGCAGGCGAGCCAGAGGCTGAGGCCCGTAGACCAGGCGTGCTGGCGGGTATCAGTGCACAAAGCCTAGCAAACGAGCTCAGAACGCCCGCCCGACTTGCAGGCCAGCCCATGAGACCAAGGCCTGTCATACAAGCTGCCCGCATCACATCCAGAAGGGCCTAAGGTGCTGGATACGCAAGGGAAGCTTCTGGAACCAAGCAGGATCAGCATCAGCATCCTGGCAGATTTGGTTGACCCTGAAAATCAGGAGCCAGCATCTTGATTGATTGTAATCCCATGATTTTAGCCTTTATTCTAGGGATATGCCATTAAGTTGTAGCTAGAGCCTCAACTATAAATAGAGGGCTGTTCCACCCTCATTTGTACACCATCAAACACTTCTGTTTCAGTGAATACAAGAGTATTTCCAGAATTCTGTCTTTTTGTCTTATTTCTCTTTAACTTGCGTAATCAGCCCTTCCCATTATTCTAGTGCCCGCACGCTTGTGTTTTAGGCTGACTTAGGCATAAAGAAGGAGATTCCAAGCCTAAGGCTGCACGGATTCTGAGTCTAAGGTCAGAGCCCGTGACAATTGGTATCAGAGCCAGCCCTATACCGTTCGATCCATGCCGAACGCCTCGAGGGAGGTAAGCAGGGTGGCCAGCCTCCGTGACGTGGGTGTCACGAAGTTGGGTGCGGGAGAATGTCACGGACCTAAGGGGGAGTCCTGAATCCCACATCGAACATAATAGGAAGGTCACTGGGTTTAAAAGGGTTTACATCATCTCTGCCTTGTGAGGCACCTTTTGTAGGACAAAACCGTGAGGCCAAAGGGGGCCAGAGCGGACAATACCTCACAAGGGTGTGAACCGTGGCGGTCAGGTTGATTCAGGATGTCGGAAGGGTGAATGCCCGGGTCTCGAAGTCGCACGGGTTCAGAGCTTAAGTCTCGACCCGTGACAATGAACTCCTCTCCTTTGTAACTCATGCTTCACCCACACTTCAGCCCGTCTATGAAAGCAAATAAGGTGTCCTTCTCACCTAGATTCGAGATCTATAGCATCAGTTCAGAGAATTTCTGGACATACTCCCTTATGTCCCCTTGTTGGCTCAGCCTGCGCAACTTTGCCTGCGCCTCAACATTGGCATACTCCAGGTAAAATTGTTCTCTAAACTCCTTTTGGAACTCTGCCCAGGTTCCAATCTTGGTGCTCCCATGCCTGACATCATCACACCTGTGCCTTCACCATAATAAGGCTACATCAGTGAGATACATAGCAGCGGTGCTTACCTTTATCGCTTTGTCTTGCATGCCCATGGCCTGGAAGTACTGTTGCATACCCCAAAGGTAGTTGTCTACTTCTTTGGCCACCCTAGTCCCCTTGAACTCCTTAGGCTTAGGGACCTCCAATCTGGATTTGGACATTCCGGAAAACATGCCATTCCCAATGGCAGTCTTGTAAGTCACGAGCTCACTGGTAAACTCCTTCATTTGCTGGTGCATGGCCTCCATGCCACGGTGCATGGCCTCTATGCCATCTTGTAAAGTCAGCACTTCTACCTCCAAGGATTCATTCTTTTGGGTGACCACATCCAGGCCTTTGTTGATAGTAGCTTCCAGCTCACCTTGGATCTCCTCCCTCATGGAGTCTAGCGATGCAATGTGAGTCTCTATTTCCTCAAGCTTCTCCCCCATGTCGCCCATGGTCACCTCCACCTTCGCCAGCCTACCATCCATAGTAGACCAGATATCTTTAGAATCGGCTTTCTTGCCTCTTCCACACCCATGCTTCTGGGCCTCTGGTTGTTGGCTAGCAACGTTGCTTTGGGATGCCATCTCCTCAATCACGATCTAACCTGCACAGCAAAAACACTCAGAATCGAACTTGCTTTGATACCAACTGTCATGGCTCTGACCTTAGACTCAGAATCCGTGTGGCCTTAGGCTAGGAATCTCCTCCTTTGTGCCTAAGTCAGCCTAAAAACAGAAGCGTGCGGGCACTAGAACAAAGGGAAGGGCTGATTCACAAGTTAAAGAGAAACAGGATTAACAAGACAGAATTCTGGAAATGCTCTTGTATTCACTGAAATAGAAGTGTTTGATGGTGTACAAATGAGGGTGGAGTAGCCCTCTATTTATAGTTGAGGCTCCAGCTACAACTCAATGGCAATATCCCTAGAATAAAGGCTAAAATCATGGGATTACAATCAATCAGGATGCTAACTCCTGATTTTTAGGGTCAACTAAATCTGCCAGGATGCTCTTGCTGATCCTACCTATTTTCAGAAGCTTCCCTTGCGTGTCCAGCACCTTGGGCCCTTCTGGATGTGGTACGGGCAGCTTGTATGCCAAGCCTTGGTCTCACGGGTTGGCCTGCAAGTTGGGCGGGCGTTCTGAACTCATTTGCTAGGCTTTGCACACAGATACCTGCCAGCACGCCTAGTCTGCGGGCCTCAACCTCTGGCTCACCTGCTGGTCCGCCTGCTGTGCCTGGCGCGCCCGCCCAGGGCATGACACTTGCACATGATCCTACAGCCAAGGCTTTGATGGAGTACGTCCAACAAGGTAAGACTAGGTGGTTTTGGTTGTAGGATGGCTTGTTGTACACCAGGGGCAGTAGACTATTTGTGCCGCAGCACGGAAAGCTCTACAAGGAAGCTTTGCAAGAATGCCATGATTCAAGGTGGGCTGGACACCTCGGAGTGAGCCGCACCTTGGCGCTGATCGAGGATCGATACTACTGGCCGCACATGAGGGATGATGTGGAGGCCTATGTGAAGACTTGTCCTGTGTGCCAACAGGACAAGGTGGAGCTCAAGAAACTAGGCGGTCTCTTGGAGCCATTGCCAGTGCCAGAGCGACCATGGGAGAGTGTTTCTCTAGATTTTATAGTCGATCTACCCAAAGCAGAAGGGTTTGGAAGCATCATGGTAGTGGTGGACAGGTTTTCCAAGTATGGAATCTTCATTCCAGCAACCAAGGAGTGCCTAGCCAAGGACCATTGTTAGTGATCGGGATGAGCGTTTCACGGGCAGGTTCTAGACTGAGTTGTTCAAGCTGTTGGGGTCAGACTTGAAGTTTTCCACCAGCATGCATCCGCAGACTGATGGGCAGACAGGGCAAGTAAATGGACTATTGGAGGTCTACCTCAGGCACTATGTGAGTGCCACTCAAAGGGACTGGCCAAAGCTGCTAGATATTGCGCAGTTTTCCTATAACTTGCAAAGGAGCGAGGCAACGAACTAGAGCCCATTTGAGGTTATGACAGGGCAATAACCACTAACACCCAATTCGATTGCTGTAGGTTATACAGGGTCGAATCTAGTAGCATACAAGTTTGCCAAGGCATGGCAGGAGCAAACTGACTTGGCCAGAGTTTGTCTACATAAGGCGACCAAGAGGTCGAAGAAGTGGGCAGACCAGAAGAGGCAGGATGTGCAGTTCCAGGTTAGAGACTTGGTGTTGGTGAAGCTGCATCCCATTGTGCACCATAGGGGGCTGTACAAAGGCCTAGTCTGGAGGTATGAGGGACCTTTCTGAATAGTCAAGAGGGTAGGCAAGGTTGCCTACAAGTTGGATATGCCACACAAGCTGAGGGTACACCCAATGTTCCATGTGAGCATGCTCAAGTCATTCCATGAGGATGAGGGAGATCCGGGATGGGCAGAGTCAAAGCGTGTACCATTTGGAGCAAGGGCCTCATATGAGAAGGAGGTCCACAGCATCATAGCTGACCGAGAGGTGAGACGAAAGAACTATCAACCAAGACATGAGTACTTGGTGCGCTGGAAAAGACTTCCAGATAGTGAGACGAGCTGGAAACTAGCAGAGGACTTATGGCAGTTCGGGGACTAGATCAGGCAGTACCATGTAGAAGATGCAATGAGGGCATTGCACAATCAGGTGAGAGAGAATGTCATGCCCTGGGTAGGTGTGCCAAGCACATCAAGCGGACCAGTAGGTGAGCCAGAGGTTAAAGCCCGCAGACCAGGCGTGCTACCGGGTATTTGTGTGCAAAGCCTAGCAAACGAGTTCAGAACGCCCGCCCAACTTGCAGGCCAGCCCGTGAGACCAAGGTCTAGCATACAAGCTGCCCGCATCACATTCAGAAGGGCCCAAGGTGCTGGACACGCAAGGGAAGCTTTTGGAAGCATGCAGGATCAGCAGGAGCATCTTGGCAGATTTGGTTGACCCTAAAAATCAGGAGTTAGCATCCTGATTGATTGTAATCCCATGATTTTAGCCTTTATTTTAGGGATATTGCCATTAAGTTGTAGCTGGTGCCTCAACTATAAATAGAGGGCTGCTCCACCCTCATTTGTACACCATCAAACACTTCTGTTTCAGTGAATACAAGAGCATTTCCAAAATTTTGTCTTTTTATCTTGTTTCTCTTTAACTTGCGTAATCAGCCCTTCCCGTTGTTTAGTGCCCGCACACTTGTGTTTTAGGCTGACTTAGGCATAAAGGAGGAGATTCCAAGCCTAAGCCCAGCATGTACACCGTGGCTCAAAATCTTAGACTGGGAATGAACTCCGTATGCTTAGACATGGAATGAACTCAGTATGCCTAAGCCAACCCATGAAATGAACGTGCGGGTGCTCAGCCGATCGGAGAGGCAGAATGTATAAGCTGGGGATCGGCCCAATCCCTCCTTACGTGCTATCAATCCTACTCCTGCCACCCTCGGTTTGGTTTGATCTTAGACTAGGAATGAACTCCGTATGCATAAGTCAACCCACGAAATGAGCGTGCGGGCGCTGAGCCGGCCGAAAAGGCATAATAAGCAAGCCAGGGATCAGCCCGATCTCCCTCTCGTGCTGTCGGTCCCGCTGCCACAACCCCCAGTCCGACTGAGGCTTAGACATGGAATGAACTCCCTATGCTTAGCCGACCGGAGAGGCAAAATGCGCAAGTGGGGGATCGGCCCGATCCCCCCTGTGTGCTGTCGATCTTGCTGCCGTAGCCCTCGGTCTGGACCGATCTTACACTGTGAGTGAACTCCGTATGCTTAGACTGGGGATGAACTCCGTATGCCTATGTCCACCCATGAAACGAGCGTACGGGCGCTCAGCTGGCCGAAGAGGTATAATGCACAAGTCGGGGATCAGCCCGATCCCCCTCTGTGTGCTGCCGATCCTACTGCCAATCCTGCTGCCATAACCCTCGGTCCGGCTGGGGCTTAGACACAGAATGAGCTCCGTATGCCTAAGCCAACCCACGAAATAAGCGTGCGGGCACTCAGCCAACTGAGGAGGCAAAATGCGTAAGTCGGGGATCAGCCCATTCCCCTCTACATACTGTCGATCCTGCTACTGGTCCTACTGTCGCAACCCTTATCCTGGTCTGATCTTAAACTGGGAATGAACTCCGTATGCTTAGACATGGAATGAACTCCGTATGCCTAAGCCAACCCACGAAACGAGCGTGCTGGCGCTTAGGCGATCAGAGAGGCAGAATGCGCAAGCCGGGGATCAGCCCGATCCCCTCCTACATGCTGTCGATCCTACTGCCGTAACCCTCGGTTCGATCTGATCTTAGACTGGGAATGAACTCCGGATGCCTAAATGAACCCACGAAATGAGCGTGTGGGCGCTAAGCCGATCGAAGAGGCATAATATGCATGTCAGGCATCGGCTCGGTCCCCCTCTGCGTGCTGCCAATCCCGCTACCACAACCCTCAGTCTGGCTGGGGCTTAGACATGGAATGAACTCCCTATGCCTAAGCCAACCCATGAAATGACCGTGCGGGCGCTCAGCTTGTTGGAGAGGCAGAATTCGTAAGCCAAGGATCGGCTCAGTCCCCCTTGTGTGTTGTTGATCTTGCTGCTGTAACCCTCGGTCCAGTCTGATCTTACACTGGGAATGAACTTTGTATGCTTAGACTGGGGATGAACTCCGTATGCCTAAGTCAACCCACGAAACGAGCGTACGGGTGCTCAGCCGGTCGGAGAGGCATAATGCATAAGCCGAGGATCAGCCCGATCCCCCTCTGTGCTGCTGATCCTGCTACCGATCCTACTACCACAACCCTCGGTCCAGCTGGGGCCTAGACATGGAATGAACTCTGTATGCCTAAGCCAACCCACGAAACGAGCGTGCGAGCACTCAGCCGGTTGGGGAGGCAGAATGCGCAAGCCGGGGATCAACCCGATCCCCCCCTGCGTGCTGTCGATCCTGCTGCTGGTCCTGTTGTCACAACCCTCGGCCCGATCTGATCTTAGACTGGGAATGAACTCCGTATGCTTAGACATGGAATGGACTCCGTATGCCTAAGCCAACCCACGAAACGAGCGTGCTGGCGCTTAGCCGGTCGGAGAGGCAGAATGTGCAAGTCGGGGATCAACCCGGTCCCCTCCTGCATGCTGTCGATCCTACTACCACAACCCTCGATCTAGTTCGATCTTAGACTGGGAATGAACTCCGTATGCCTAAGTCAACCCACGAAATGAGCGTGCGGGCGCTAAGCTAGCCGAAGAGGCATAATGCGCAAGTCGTGGATCGACCCGGTCCCCCTCTACGAGCTACCGATCCCGCTGCCACAACCCTCGGTCCAGCTGGGGCCTAGACATGGAATGAACTCCCTATTCCTAATCCAACCCATGAAACAGGCGTGCGGGCGCTCAGACGGGGATCGGCCCGATCCCCCTACGTGCTGCTGATCCTGCTACCGTAACCTTTGGTCCGGTCTGATCTTAGACTGGGAATGAACTTCGTATGCTTAGACTGGGGATGAACTCCGTATGCCTAAGTCAACCCATGAAACGAGCGTGCGGACACTCAGCCGACCAGAGAGGCAAGATAAGTAAGCCGAGGATCGAACAGGTGGTAGGTGGGTTCAAGCACATCTTCATATTTCTACCATGCCAATGCCATTTTTATGGCTTGTAAATTCATACAATGGTCCCCTAAGCCTTCATGTGAAGTTTCGTGGCAAGACGAACCGTTTTCTATTTTTCATGATTTTTGAAACTTTTTGCGGTTCAAGATTTTTTAAAATTTTTTTAGAAAGAGTTTTGTCCCCAAATTTGGTAGAGGTGATCCTTGTATTTTTGTTGCCATGCACAAAAAAGTTCAGCTAAAAAATCAAAGTGGAGAAGATTTTGTGACCGTTTGAAAAAAATGTCCCCATTTCGAACACTTTAATGGCTACTGGCAGCAAACCTATAAAATCTCAAATGCTCTTTAAGGGGGTGTGAGTTCTTGAGGTTTGATGAGGGATAGAGGGCCAATATAAGGGGCAAGCACCAGCATCCATCACACATCATGTCCGCACACCCCCCGGCCCCCCAATCCTCAAAACCCCCAATGCTGCCGGTTAGGCTCTCCGACGATGCTCCGACGATGCTCCAACGATGGTGCCCCGGGCGAAAAAAATGCGGCACCAGCACATACCCAAGCCCAGCATGTGTACCATGGATCAGACTGGGAATGAACTCCGTATGCTTAGACATGGAATGAACTCCGTATGCCTAAGCCAACCCACGAAACGAGCGTAAGGGCGCTCAACCTACCGGAGAGGCAGAATGCACAAGCCGGGGACCGACCCGATCCCCCCTATGTGCTGTCGATCTTGCTGCTGCAACCCTCGGTCTGGTCCAATCTTAGACTGGGAATGAACTCTGTATGCCTAAGTCAACCCACTAAACGAGCGTTCGGGCATTGAGCCGATCGGAGAGGCATAATGCGTAAGCCAGGGATCGACCCGGTCCCCCTCTATGTGCTGCCAGTCCCGCTGCCACAACCCTTGGTCCGACTAGGGCATAGACATGGAATGAACTCCCTATGCCTAAGCCAACCCATGAAACGGGTGTGCGGGCACTCAGTCGACCGGAGAGGCAGAATGCGCAAGCCGGGGATCGATCTGGTCCCCCCTGCGTGCTGCCGATCCTGCTGTTGCAACCTTCGGTCCGATCTGATCTTAGACTGGGAATGAAGTCCGTATGCTTAGACTGGGAATGAACTCCATAAGCTTAGACTGGGGATGAACTCCGTATGCCTAAGTCAACCCACTAAACGAGCGTACGGACGTTCAGTCGACCAGAGAGGCTGGATGCGCAAGCCGGGGATCGAACAAGTGGTAGGTGGATTCAAGCACATCTTCATATTTTTGCCATGCAAATGCCATTTTTATGGCTTGTAAATTCATACAATGGTCCCCTAAGCCTTTATGTGAAGTTTCATGGCAAGACGACCCAATTTTGAAACCTCGAAGTGGAGAAGATTTTGTGACCATTTGAAAAAAGTGTCCCCATTTCAGACACTTTAATGGCTACTGGCAGCAAACCTATAAAATCTTAAATGCTCTTTAAGGGAGTGTGAGTTTTCAAGGTTTGATGAGGGGTAGGGGGCCAATATAAGGGTAAGTACCAGCACCCATCGCACATCATGTGCACACACCCCCTGGCCCACCTAATCGTCAGAACCCCCAATGCCGTCGGTTAGGCTGTCCAGTGATGCTCCGACAATGCTCCGGTGATGGTGGCCCGTGCGAAAAAAATGTGGCACCAGCACATGCCCGAGCCCAGCATGTGTATCGTGGCTCAAACTATTAGATTTGGATTGAACTCTATATGCTTAGACATGGAATGAACTCGGTATGCCTAAGCCAACCCACGAAATGAGCGTGCGAGTGCTCAGCCGACCGAAGAGGCAGAATGCACAATCCGAAGACCGACCTGGTCCTCCTCTGCGTGCTACTAATCCTATCGCCGCAACGCTCGATCCGGTTCAATCTTAGACTGGGAATGAACTCCGTATGCTTAGACTGGGGATGAACTTCGTATGCCTAAGTCAACCCACGAAACGAGTGTACGGGCGCTCAACCGGTCGAAGAGGCAGAATGCGTAAGCTGAGGACCGGCTCGATCCCCCCTACGTGCTGCCGATCCTGCTGTCACAACCCTCGGTCCGGTCCGATCTTAGACTGGGAATGAACTTTGTATGCTTAGACATGGAATGAACTCCGTATACCTAAGCCAACCCATGAAACGAGCGTACGGGTGCTTAACCGATCGCAGAGGTAGAATGCGTAAGATGGGGATTGACCCGGTCACCCCTGCGTGCTGTCGATCCTGCTGCTACAACCCTCAGTCCGGTCCGATCTTAGATTGGGAATGAACTTCATATGCCTAAGTCAACCCATGAAACGAGCATCCGGGTGTTGAACCGACCGGAGAGGCATAATGCGCAAGCTGGGGATCAGCACGGTCCCTTTCTGCGTGCTGTCGGTCCCACTGCCACAACCCTCGATCTGACTGGGGCTTAGACATGGAATGAACTCCCTATGCCTAAGCCAACCCATGAAATGGGCATACGGGCGCTCAACCGGTCGGAGAGGCAGAATGCGCAAGTCGGGGATCGATCCGATCCCCCTGCGTGCTGTCGATCCTGCTACCGCAACCCTTGGTCCGGTCTAATCTTAGACTGGGAATGAACTCCGTATGCTTAGACTGGGGATGAACTTCGTATGCCTAAGTCAACCCACGAAATGAGCGTACGAGCACTCAGCCAGCTGGAGAGGCAGAATGCGCAAGCCGGGGATCGACCTGGTCCCCCCCTGCGTGCTGCGATCTTGCTGTTGGTCCTATTGTCGCAACCCTCGGTCTAGTCTGATCTTAGATTGGGAATGAACACCGTATGCTTAGACATAGAATGAACTCCGTATGCTTAAGCCAACCCATGAAACGAGTGTGCGGGCGTTCAGCCGGCTGGAGAGGCAGAATACGCAAGTTAGGGATCGGCCCGGTCCCCCCTGTGCGTTGTCGATCCTGCTATCGCAACCCTCGGTCTGGTTCGATCTTAGACTGGGAATGAACTCCGTATGCCTAAGTCAACCCATGAAATGAGCATTTGGGCGCTGAGCCGATCGGAGAGGCATAATGCGCAAGTCGAGGATCTGTCCGGTCCCCCTCTGCATGCTGTCAGTCCCACTGCCATAACATGGCCCTATACATGGGTGGCTCATGGTAACCTAAGTCCTGGTCATGGCCTTATACAACATTGGCTCATGACATCCTCCCCCACCTATTCTATCAATGTCCTCGTTAACTTGCTGGCTTGGAATTCTTCAATCTTCCTTTGAAATCTCTGGAGGTCGTGTTCTTTTCCCAGTTGGTTTTTTCTAGTCCTAATCCTTTCCACTTCACTAAGTATTCCCGAACCAGTCTTCGAGATATCTTGGTTTCCCTATCAGCTAAGATCTCTTGGACTCGACGCTCTGAGGGTGGCTTCATGGTGATGGCAGCTCTGGTTGGCTCCCTTCGACTAGCATCTGTAGGATCTACATGAAAAGGTTTCAAGTTGCTCACATGAAAGACTGGGTGCACCTTCATCCACTTTGGTGGGTCAATTTTGTAAGAAGCATTCCCCACTTTGGAAAGAACCCTTACTGGACCCTCATTTTTGCACACCAGTCTGCGATCTCTCTTTCTCAAGAACCTGGTCTGTTCAGGAACTAGTCAAACAAGAACCAGATTACCCACTTGGAATTGCTGAGCCCTGCGACCCTTGTTTGCCCATTTCTTCATCCGCTGTGATGCTTTCTCCAGGTAAGCTTGTGCAATCTCCATGTTTTGTTTCCATTCCTTGCTGAGGTTAAAGGCTCTCGAATTCTTTCCTCTATATTGTTCCAAAGAAGTGTGGGGTAACCTTGGTAGTTGTCTGGTGACCATCTCAAATGGGCTCTTGTTGGTGGAAGAGCTTTTGTTAGAATTAAAGCAGAGTTGAGCAACATCCAATAATGAAGGTCAGTCCTTCTGATTGGCTTGAACAAAGTGCCTCAAGTATTCCTCTAGTAATCCATTGAACCGTTCTGTCTAACCATTGATTTGAGGGTGATAGCTTAAGGAGATGTTGAGTTAGGACCCCAATATCTTGAAAAGCTCTCTCCAGAAGGACCTCGTAAATATCGGATCTCTATTAATGACAATGTTTTGAGGGAGGCCCTAGTATTTGACCACATGTTTGAATAATAGTCGAGCTGTGTCTTTCGCTATACAATACTTATGAGCGGGAATGAATGTGGCATACTTAGAGAACCGATCAATCACCACCAAGATAGCTCCAAGATCACCAACCTTGGGTAGGCTCAAAATGAAATCGAGGGAGATGCTTTCCCATGGTTTGGTAGGTACCGATAGTGGTTCAAGCATGCCTGCCGGTTTCCTCTTTTCAACTTTGTCTTGTTGGCAAATGAGGTAAGTCTTTGTATAGTCCATCACATCTTATCGCATGTGAGGCCAATAGTATCCCTATTTCAATAACGCCAAAGTGCGTTGCCAGCCCAGGTGTCCCACCCATGGGGTGTCATGACACTCCCTCATCAGCATCTATCTCAGACCTCCTGCTCTTGGCACAAACACTCGAGGCCCCTTGGTCTACAAGACCCTATTCTCTTGCCAGAAGTACTTGGACTTCCCTTCTTCCACTAGCTTCAAGATGGCACAGGCTTGCGGGTCCTTCCCTAAATGATCTCCAATCAGCTTGTGAATGTCTATAGTGGCTCGACTAACCGCCATTGGGGTAATTCTTCTAAGGGCCACTAAATCTGTTCCCCTACTCAATGCATTAGCCACTTGATTGGTCTTTCCAGCGGTGTGCTCAAAACAAAAGTTGAACTCTGCTAAAAATTCTTGCCACCTAGCTTGTTTCGCCGTAAACCTTGGTTGGGTGAGGAAATGGCTAATAGCCGCATTGTCTGTCTTCATGACAAAGTGTGAACCCAACAAGTAATGTCGCCAAGCCCTCAAACAGTGAACCACTGCCAGGAGCTCTTTTTCCTGGGCCGTATATTTCCTCTCAGCTTCGCTTAGCTTCCTACTTTCAAATGCTATCGGGTGTTGTTATTGCAAAAGCACTCCTCCAATAGCAAAATCAGATGCATCCGTCTGAACTTTGAAAAGTTTTTCAATATCAGGGAGGGCTAAGATGGGGTCTTTCATAATAGCATTCTTCAATCCCTCAAAGGCCTCTTGGCACTCACTCGTCCAACACCATTTATGCTCCTTCTTTAATAGCTCCATAAGGGCCATGGTCTTACGAGAGTACCCTTTCACAAACCTTCTATAATAGTTGGCTAGCCCTAAAAATGAGCGGAGCTCACTAACGTTCTTCGATGTTGTCCACTCTTTGATAGCCCTAACCTTTTCCATGTCCATTTGAATGTGGCCACGTTCGACAATGTGACCGAGAAATTGGATTTGGGTCTAAGCAAATGAACACTTCTCCCTTTTGATGTATAGCTGGTGGTCCTATAACCTTTGAAGCACTTGGCACAGGTGTTCTTGATGTTCTTCCAAAGTAGAGCTATATACCACTATGTCATCTAAATAGATGACTACAAATTTATCTAGGTAGTCATGGAACACTTGATTCATCAATGTACAAAATATGGCAGGAGCATTGGTCAGTCCAAAGGGCATAACAAGAAATTCAAATGCACCATACCGTGTTACGCAAGTGGTCTTTGGCTCATCTCCCTTAATGATTCTGACTTGATGGTAGTCAGATCTCAGGTCCAATTGGAGAAGTACTTGGCCTGGCTCAATTGATCAAACAAGTCTGCTATAAGAGGAATGAGATACTTGTTTCTTACGGTGACTTTGTTCAGGGCCCTGTAGTCAACACATAAACAAACTTCCATCATGCTTCTTCCGAAATAGCATTAGCACTTTGAATGGAGCTTTTGATGGTTTGATGAACCCGGCTTGTAGAAGCTCATCTAACTGTTTTCTTAGTTCGGCCAACTCTGGTGGGGCCATGCGGTAAGGGGCTCTAGCAGGGGGTTTCACTCTTGGGAGGAGCTCAATTTCATGGTCTATTGCTCGTCGAGGGGGTAGAACCTTAGGCAACATCTCTGGCATCACCTCTTCGAATTCTTCTAACACTTTTTCCATGCCACCAGGTATTGGTTCTACTTTTGACCCTTCTTTGTAGATCAACATAGCCACAAAGGAGGGTTCCCCTCTCTTGACCCTTTCTTGAACTGCAAGGCTGAAATCATTTTCTTCCCACTCTTTGGCAAGATATTGGCTGGCACCACACATGGGTGTTCCCCTAAGAACAACAAGTAGCTAGCGACGGGGATAGGGATCACCTGAGCCAACATCATGAAGTCCAATCTGAGAATGACATCAAAGTCATCCATGGGGGAAACTGTAAAGTCTACCTTCCCTTCCCATGGCCCCAACTTGGTTGTCACACTCTTAGAGCTTCCATTGATTGTAAAGGCTAGCGAATTGACCGCATTTATTCGCTCACAGTCTTTGCTAACCTGAAGACCACACCTTTTTGCTTCTTCTGGTATGATGAAAGTATCGGTAGCACCCGTATCCAACATGGCCTTGGTGGCTTTCTCATTGATCATTAAGCTCACATACATTAAGCCTCTACTCTGCTCTTTCTTTATAGTGTTCAGTTGGGTGTGGAAGGCATTGAGGAACCTTATTGAACCCATCCTGGCTGGCTCCTCTTCAACTTTTTCAATGCTCTCTGGTACTTTTGCAGACTCTTGAGATGAGGTTCTTAAGGCATTAAGGGCTCCTCTGTGCGGGCATTCGACCACCTGATGCGACCCCTTGCAAAAAAAGCAAGCTAGTGGTTGCCTAGGCCTGAAAATCACAGCGTTGCTTGTCTTGGGTTGGGTGCTATCTCGACCAAAGGACCTCCTATCTAATCCCCCACTGAAGGGTCAATCCAACCTGGTCATCTTTCCTCCATTCCCAAAGTTGAATCTACTGCTAGCTGATAGAGGATTTTTTCATTTTAAGGAGCCATCATTATAATCGTGGAGACGTTCAGCTGCAGCCATGGCCGTAGCCACATCTTGCACTTTTTATCTTTATAGTTCTGTCCTAGCCCAAGGCTTGAGGCCCTCAAGAAAATAGAACATCTTGTCTTTTTCGGACATGTATCAAATATCCAACATCAGGGTAGAGAAGCTCCTTACAAACTCTCACACTGTTCCTGTTTGCACCAATTCTCGAAGTCTCTTTCGAGCCATATACTCCATATTCTTAGGGAAAAACTAGTTTTTCAGTTCTCGCTTCAAGTCCATCCAAGTCTTAATCGGGCACTCGTCATTGAAAAACTTGGAGCACCATCATAGCTTGGCATCCCCTGTGAGGTACATTGACGCCATTGCTACCTTGTCTTCCTCTGAATCTATGTGTACAGCTCAAAAGTACTGCTCAATGTCAAACAAGAAATTTTCAAGCTCCTTAGCATCCCTTGCCCCCTCATAGCATCGAGGCTCTGGCACCTTGGGCCTTTTTCCCCTTTCCATCGAGCTCAAACCCAATCTGGCCACAGCCATTTGTAAGATGCTCACCTGTGCTCTAAGCTCTTCAAACTCCTTTTGGAGAATGTTCAAGGCATCTCTAGCCTCCTCGCTCACGTTGTGGAGAGTATCAGACAACTTTCGTTGGATTGTCTCGATCTCCCTCACTCGATCTTTAGTCGCCATATGAGTTTTCATTGTGGCCACTACAACCTCAAGTTCTTCAATTCTCTGTTGATGATTGGGTCCACCATTTGTTTCCATCTCATCCATTTTCTAGCACTTCTCAACCATGCTCTAGTACCACGTGTCACGGACTAAGCTTTCTCTAAATAAGCAATAGACCGTGCAACACTTGAATAGGCACTCCCACCCAAGTCAGCCTTCAATAAATCGATATCTGAACAAAGAACCATAAGCCATGGTTAGTCTCAAGCATTCACAATAAGCCACAATATATCGAGATCAATCTCAAGCACACACACAAGAAGGCACATTCGCATCGAGAAAACGAAAAACACATCGAGGCAACATTCGGGACATTCAATCGGGTTAATTTTATTATAATCAAGAATCATACATCGGGATGTCCCACCATCACCAGAGCCAGGGGGCAGCCCTTGGTGGATGGCCTAGGCTCATATAGCAACCGGTGAGATAGCACAACACTATGCTGCCGGTTTACCCCCTAAAGAGCCTTAGAGATTTTAGAGCTATGCTACCAGTAACCATTACAATGTTTGAAATGGGGACACTTTTCCTAGCACAAGGGATCTACCCGGCCATGGCCCTATACATGGGTGGTTCATGGCAACCTAAGTCCCAGTCATGGCCCTATACAAGTTTGGCTCATGACATCGGGGATCGAACGGGTGGTAGGTGGGTTCAAGTACATCTTCATATTTCTACCATGCCAATGCCATTTTTATGGCTTGTAAATTCATACAATGGTCCCCTAAGCCTTCATGTGAAGTTTCGTGGCAAGACGACCCGTTTTTTATTTTTCACAGTTTTTAAAACTTTTTTACGGTTCGAGATTTTTTAAAATTTTTTTAGAAAGAGTTTTGTCCCCAAATTTGGTAGCAGTGATCCTTGTATTTTTTTTGGCATGCACAAAAAAATTCAGCTAAAAAATCAAAGTGGAGAAGATTTTGTGACCGTTTGAAAAAAATGTCCACATTTTAAACACTTTCATTGCTACTGGCAGCAAACCTATAAATCTCAAATGCTCTTTAAGGGGCTGTGAGTTCTTGAGGTTTGATGAGTGATAGGGGGCCAATATAAGGGCCAGGTGCCAGCACCGATCACACATCATGTGCGCACACCCCCCCGGCCCCCCAATCATCAGAACCCCTAATGCCTCGGTTAGGCTCTATGGCGATGCTTCGGCGATGGTGCCCCAGGCCAAAAAAATGCGGCACCAGCACATGCCCGAGCCCAGTATGTGCACCGTCGCTCAGATTGGAAATGAACTCCGTATCCTTAGACATGGAATGAACTCCGTATGCCTAAGTTAACCTACAAAACGAGCGTTCGGGCGCTGAGCCGATCGGAGAGGCATAATGCACAAGCCGGGGATCGGCCCGATCCCCCACTGCGTGCTGCCGGTCCCGCTACCATAACCCTCGATCCGACTGGGGTTTAGACATGGAATGAACTCCCTATGCCTAAGCCAACCCATGAAATGGGCATGTGGGCGCTCAACCGACCGAAAAGGTAGAATGCGCAAGCCGGGGATCAGCCCGGTCCCCCCTATGTGCTACCAATCTTGCTGTCGCAACCCTCAGTCCGATCCGATCTTAGACTGGAAATGAACTCCATATGCTTAGACTGGGGATGAACTCTGTATGCCTAAGTTAACCCATGAAACGAGCGTGCGGACGCTCAACCGACCAGAGAGGCAGAATCGCAAGCTCGGGATCGAACGGGTGGTAGGTGGGCTCAAGCACATCTTCATATTTCTGCCATGCCAATGCCATTTTTATGGCTTATAAATTCATACAATGGTCCCCTAAGCCTTCAAGTGAAGTTTCATGGGAAGACGACCTGTTTTCTATTTTTCACGATTTTTGAAACTTTTTACGGTTCAAGATTTTTTTAAATTTTTTTAGAAAGAGTTTTGTCCCCAAATTTGGTAGAGATGATCCCTGTATTTTTTTTCGCATGCACAAAAAAATTCAGCTAAAAACTCGAAGTGGAGAAGATTTTGTGACCGTTTGAAAAAAAATCCCCATTTCAGACATTTTAATAGCTACTGGCAGCAAACCTATAAAATCTCAAATGCTCTTTAAGAGGGTATGAGTTCTCGAGGTTTAATGAGGGATAGGGGGCCAATATAAGGGCCAAGTACCAGCACCCATTGCACATCATGTGCGTACACCCCCCGGCCCCCCCAATCGTCGGAACCCCCAACGCCGTCGGTTAGGCTCTCTGACGATGCTCCGACGATGGTGCCCTGGGCAAAAAAAATGTGGCACCGGCACATGCCCAAGCCTAGCATGTGCACCGTGGCTCAAACTCTTAGACTGGGAATGAACTCTGTATGCTTAGACATGGAATGAACTTCGCATGCCTAAGCCAACCCATGAAACGAGCGTACGGGCGCTCAGCCGGCCGGAGAGGCAAAATACGCAAGCTGGTGATCGACCCGGTCCCCCTCTGCATGCTACCGGTCCCGCTGCCACAACCCTCAGTCTGGCTGGGGCTTAGACATGGAATGAACTCCCTATGCCTGAGCCAACCCATGAAACAAGCGTGCGGGTGCTCAGCCAGCCGGAAAGTTAGAATGCGCAAGCTGGGTGTCAACCCGATCCCCCCTGCATGCTGCCGATCCTGTTGTCGCAACCCTCGATCCAGTCCTATCTTAGACTGGGAATGAACTCCATATGCTTAGACTGGGGATGAACTCCGTATGCGTAAGTCAACCCATGAAAAGAGCATGCGGGCGCTCAGTCGGCCAGAGAGGCAGAATACGTAAGTCGGGGGTCGACCCGGTCCCCCTTACTTGCTGCCGATCTTGCTGCTGGTCCTACTACTCCAACCTTCGATCTGGTCCAATCTTAGACTAGGAAAGAACTCTGTATGCTTAGACATGGAATGAACTCCGTATGCCTAAGCCAACCCAAGAAATGAGCATAAGGGCGCTCAGTCGGCCTGAGAGGCAGAATGCGCTAGTCAGGGACCGACTCGGTCCCCCCAGCGTGCTGTCGATCCTACTGCTGCAACCCTCGGTTCGGTCTGATATTAGACAAGGAATGAACTTCGTATGCCTAAGTCAACCCACGAAATGAGTGTTCGGGCGTTGAGCCGCCCGGAGAGGCATAATGCGTAAATCGAGGATCAGCCTGATCCCCCTCTACGTGCTGTCGATCCCGCTGCCACAACCCTCAGTCCGGCTAGGGCTTGGACATGGAATGAACTCCCTATGCCTAAGCCAACCCATGAAATGGGCGTGCAGGTGCTCAGCCAGTCAGAGAGGTAGAATGCGCAAGTCGGGGATCGGTCCGATCCCCCCTGCGTGCTACTGATCCTGCTATCACAACCATCGGTCCGGTCTGATCTTAGACTGGGAATGAACTCCATATACTTAGACTGGGGATGAACTCCATATGCCTAAGTCAACCCATGAAATGAGTGTGCGGACGCTCAGTCGACCAGAGAGGCAGGATACGCATGTCGGGGATCGAACGAGTGGTAGGTGGGTTCAAGCACATCTTCGTATTTCTACCATGCCAATGCCATTTTTATGGCTTCTAAATTCATACAATGGTCCCCTAAGCCTTCATGTGATGTTTCGTGGCAAGATGACCCGTTTTCTATTTTTCACTAATTTTGAAACTTTTTACGGTTCAAGATTTTTTAAATTTTTTTAGAAAGGGTTTTGTCCCCAAAATTGGTAGAGGTGATCCCTGTATTTTTTTTGGCATGCACAAAAAAATTCAACAAAAAACTCGAAGTGGAGAAGATTTTGTGACCGTTTGAAAAAAGTGTCCTCATTTCAGACACTTTAATGGCTACTGGTAGCAAACCTATAAAATCTCAAATGCTCTTTAAGGGGGTGTGAGTTCTCGAGGTTTGATGAGGGATAGGGGGCCAATATAAGGGCCAAGTACCAGCACCCATCGCACATCATGTGCGCACACCCCCCGGCTCCCCCAATCATCGGAACCCCCAATGCCGCCGGTTAGGGTCTCCGACGATGCTCCGACAATGGTGCCCCAGGTGAAACAAATGCGGCACCAGCACATGCCTGAGCCCAGCATGTGCACCATGGCTCAAACTCTTAGACTGGGAATGAACTCTGTATGCTTAGACATGGAATGAGCTCTGTATGCCTAAGCCAACCCACGAAACGAGCGTGCGGGCGTTCAGTCGGTCGGAGAGGCAGAATTCGTAAGCCGGGGATCAACCCGATCCCCCTCTGCGTGCTGCTGGTCCCGTTGCCACAACCTTCGGTCCAGCTGGGGCATAGACATGGAATGAACTCCCTATGACTTAGCCAACCCACGAAACGGATGTGCGGGCGCTTAGCCGACCGAAGAGGCAGAATGTGCAAGCCGAGGATCGACCTGGTCCCTCCTGCGTGCTATCGATCCTACTGTCGCAACCCTCGGTCCAGTCCAATCTTAGACTGGGAATGAACTCCGTATGCTTAGACTGGGGATGAACTCCGTATGCCTAAGTCAACCCATGAAACGAGCATGTGGGCGCTCAGTCAGTCGGAGAGGCCGATCGAAGAGGTAGAATACGCAAGTCGGGGATCGGCCCGATCCCTCCCTGCGTGCTGTCAATCCTGCTTCTGGTCCTACTGTCGTAACCCTCAGTCCGATCCGATCTTAGATTGGGAATGAACTCCATATGCCTAAGTCAACCTACGAAACGAGCATTCGAGCACTCCACCGACCGGAGAGGCATAATGCGTAAGCCGGGGATCAGCTCGATCCCCCTCTGCGTGCTACTAGTCCCGCTGCCATAACCCTCAGTCCGGCTGAGGCTTAGACATGGAATGAACTCCCTATGCCTAAGGCAACCCATGAAATGGGGGTACGGGCGCTTAGCCGGCCGAAGAGGCAAAATGCGCAAGTAGGGGATCGACTCGGTCCCTCTGGCTGCTGTCGTAACCCTCGGTCCGGTTCAATCTTAAACTAGGAATGAAGTCCGTATGCTTAGACTGAGGATGAATTTCGTATGCCTAACTCAACCCACGAAATGAGCATGCGGACGCTCAGTCGACCAGAAAGGCAGGATGCGTACGCCTTTATGTGAAGTTTCGTGGCAAGATGACCCGTCTTTTGTTTTTCACAATTTTTGAAACTTCTTGTGGTTTGGGATTTTTTAAAATTTTTTTAGAGAGAGTTTTGTCCCCAAAATTGGTAGAGGTGATCCTTGTATTTTTGTTGGCATGCATAAAAAAATTCAGCTAAAAACTCGAAGTGGAGAAGATTTTGTGACCATTTGAAAAAAGTGTCCCCATTTCAGACACTTTAATGGCTACTGGCAGCAAACCTATAAAATCTCAAATGCTCTTTAAGGGGGTGTGAGTTCTTGAGGTTCGATGAGGGATAGGAAGCCAATGTAAGGGCCAACATCATGTGCGCACACCCCCCGGCACCCCCATGCGTGCCTAAGCCAACCCACGAAACGGGAGTGCGAGCGCGCAGCCGGTCGGAGGGGTAGAATGCGTAAGCCAGGGATCGGTCCGGTCCCCAATGCGTGCTGTCGATCCTGCTGCCGCAACCCTCAGTTTGGTTCGTATGCTTCATGCTGTCGATCCTGCTACTGGTCCTGCTGCCGCAACCCTTGGTCCGGTCCGATCTTAGACTGGGAATGAACTCCGTATGCTTAGACATGAAATGAACTCCATATGCCTAAGCCAACCCACGAAATGAGCGTGCGTGCTGTCGATCCTGCTGCCACAACCCTCGGTCTAGTCTGATCTTAGATTGGGAATGGACTCCGTATGCCTAAGTCAACCCATGAAACCAGCGTTCAGGCGTTGAGTCGGCCGGAGAGGCATAATGCGTAAGTCGAGGATCGACCCGATCCCCCTCTGCATGCTGTCGGTCCCATTGTCACAACCCTCGATCCGGCTGGGGCTTAGACATTGAATGAACTCCCTATGCCTAAGCCAACCCACGAAACCGGCGTGCAGGTGCTCAGTCGACCGGAGTGGTAAAATATGCAAGCCGGGGATCGGTTCGGTCCCCACTGCATGTTGTCGATCCTGCTACCGCAACCCTCGGTCCAGTCTGATCTTAGACTAGGAATGAACTCCGTATGCTTAGACTGGGGATGAACTCCGTATGCCTAAGTCAACCCATTAAACGAGCGTGCGGACACTCAGCCGACCAGAGAGGTAGGATGCGCAAGTCGGGGATCAAACAGGTGGTAGGTGGGTTCAAGCACATCTTCATATTTCTGCCATGCCAATGCCATTTTTATGGCTTGTAAATTCATACAATGGTCCCCTATGCGTTCATGTGAAGTTTCGTGGCAACACGACCCGTTTTCTACTTTTCATGATTTTTGAAACTTTTTACAGTTCGAGATTTTCTAAAATTTCTTTAGATAGAGTTTTGTCCCCAAATTTGGTAGAGGTGATCCTTGTATTTTTTTTGGCATGCACAAAAAAATTCAGCTAAAAACTCAAAGTGGAGAAGATTTTTGTGACCATTTGAAAAAAGTGTCCCCATTTCAAACACTTTAATAGCTACTGACAGCAAACCTATAAAATCTCAAATGCTCTTTAAGGTGGTGTGAGTTCTCGAGATTTGATGAGGGATAGAGGGCCAACATCAGGGCCAACATCAGGGCCAAGTAGTAGCACCCATCGCACATCATAGGTGCACACCCCCCGGCCCCTCCAATCATCGGAACCCCTAATGTCGTCGGTTAGGCTCTCCAGCAATGCTTCGGCGATGGTGCCCTGGGCGAAAAAAATGTGACACAAGCACATGCCCGAGCCCAGCATGTGCACCATGGCTCAAACTCTCAAATTTGGAATGAACTCCGTATGCTTAGACATGGAATGAACTCCCTATGCCGAAGCCAAGCCACGAAATGGACGTACGGGCGCTCAGCCGGCCAGAGAGGCAGAATGCACAAGCAAGGGACCGACTCGATCCCCCCTTCATACTGTCAATCTTGCTACCGTAACCCTCCATCCGATCTGATCTTAGACTGGGAATGAACTCCGTATGCTTAGACTAGGATGAACTCCGTATGCTTAAGTCAACCCATGAAACGAGCGTGCGGGCGCTCAGCAGGACGGAGAGGCCGGCCGAAGAGGTAGAATGCACAAGCCAGGGATCGACCTGGTCCTCCCTGAGTGCTGCCGATCCTGCTGTTGGTCCTACTACTACTGCAACCCTCAGTCCGATCTGATCTTAGACTAGGAATGAACTCCGTATGCTTAGACATGGAATGAACTCCGTATGCCTAAGCCAACCCACAAACCAAACATGCGGGTACTCAGTCAGCCGGAGAGGCAGAATGCGCAAGCCAGGGATCGGCTCGGTCCCCCTCTACGTGCTGTCGATCCTGCTGTTGGTCTTGCTTTCGCAACCCTCAATCCAATCTGATCTTAGGCTGGGAACGAATTCTGTACGCTTAGACTACGGATGAACTTCGTATGCCTAAGTCAACCCATGAAATGAGCGTGCGGACGCTCAGCTGACCAGAGAGGCAGGATGCGCAAGCTGGGGATCGAATGGGTGGCAGGTGGGTTTAAGCACATCTTCATACTTCTACCTTGCCAATGCCATTTTTATGGCTTGTAAATTCATACCGTGGCTCAAACTCTTAAACTGGGAATGAACACCGTATGCTTAGACATGGAATGAGCTCCGTATGCCTAAGCCAACCCAAGAAATGAGCGTGCCGGCACTTAGCTGGCTGGGGAGGTAGAATGCACAAGCTAGGGATCGGCCCGATCCCCTTCTGTGTGCTACTGGTCCCGCTACCACAACCCTTGGTCCGGCGGGGCTTAGACATGGAATGAACTCCCTATGCCTAAGCCAACCCATAAAATGGGCGTGCGGGCGCTCAGCCGGTCAGAGAGGCAGAATGCGTAAGTTGGGGATCGGCCCGGTCCCTCTTGCGTGCTGGCAATCTTGCTATTGGTCCTGCTGCCACAACCCTCGGTCCGATCCAATCTTAGACTAGGAATGAACTCCGTATGCCTAAACCAACCCACGAAACAAGCGTGCGGGCGCTCAGCCGATCGGAGAGGCAGAATGCATAAGTCAGGGATCGACCCGGTCCCCCCTGCGTGCTGTCGATTCAGCTACCGTAATGCTTGGTCTGGTCTGATCTTAGACTGGGAATGAACTCCGTATGCCTAAATCAACCCACAAAACAAGCGTTCGGGCGCCGAGCCGATAGGAGAGGCATAATGCGCATGCCGGGGATCGGCCCAGTCCCTCTTTGCATGCTGTCGGTCCCGCTGCCACACCACTCGGACCAGTAGGGCTTAGACATGGAATGAACTCCCTATGCCTAAGCCAACCCATGAAACGGGCGTACGGGTGCTCAGCCGGTCGGAGAGGCAGAATACGCAAGCCGGGGATCAACTCGGTCTGCCCTGCGTGCTGCCGATCCTGCTGCCACAACCCTCAGTCCGATTCGATCTTAGACTGGGAATGAACTCCATATGCTTTGACTGAGGATGAACTCCGTATGCCTAAGTCAACCCATGAAACGAGCGTGCGGATGCTCAACCGACCAGAGAGGCAGATGCGCAAGCCAGGGATCGAACGGGTGGTAGGTGGGTTCAAGCACATCTTCATATATTTCTGCAGTGCCAATGCCATTTTTATGGCTTGTAAATTCATACAATGGTCCCTTAAGCCTTCATGTGAAGTTTCATGGCAACATGACCCATTTTCTATTTTTCACGATTTTTGAAACTTTTTACGGTTCGGGATTTTTTTAATTTTTTTTAGAAAGAGTTTTGTTCCCAAATTTGGTAGAGGTGATCCTTGTATTTTTGTTGGTATGCACAAAACAATTCAGCTAAAAACTCGAAGTGAAGAAGATTTTGTGACCGTTTGAAAAAGTGTCCCCATTTCAGACACTTTAATGGCTACTGGCAACAAACCTATAAAATCTCAAATGCTTTTTAAGGGGGTGTGAGTTCTCAAGGTTTGATGAGGGATAGGGGGCCAATATAAGGGCCAAGTACCAGCACCCATCGCACATCATGTGCGCACACCCCTCGGCCCCCCCAATCATCGAAACCCCAATGCCCCGGATAGGCTCTCCGGTGATGCTCCGACGATGGTGACCTGGGTGAAAAAAATACGGCACCAACACATGCCCGGGCCTAGTATGTGCACCGTGGCTCAAAATATTAGATTGGGAATGAGCTCCATATTCTTAGACATGGAATGAACTCCATATGGCTAAGCCAAACAATGAAATGAACGTGTGGGTGCTCAGCTGGTCGGAGAGGCAGAATGCATAAGCCGAGGATTGGCCTGGTCCCCCTCTACGTGCTGTTGATCCCACTGCCACAACACTTGATCCGGTTGGGGCTTAGACATGGTATGAACTCTCTATGCCTCAGCCAACCCACAAAACGGGTGTGCGAGCGTTCAGCCGGTCGGAGAGGCAGAATGCGCAAGCCAGTGATCGGCCTGGTCCCCCTCGCGTGCTACCGATCCTGTTGCCGCAACCCTCGGTCCAGTCCGATCTTAGACTGAGAATGAACTCCATATGCTTAGACTGGGGATGAACTCCGTATGCCTAAGTCAACCCACAAAATGAACGTGCTGGTGCTTAACCGATTGGAGAGGCAGAATGCGTAAGCTGGGGATTAGCCTAGTCCCCCCTGTATGCTGCTGATCCTACTACTGGTCCTGCTGCCATAACCCTCAGTCTGATCTGATCTTAGACTGGGAATGGACTCTGTATGCTTAGACATGGAATGAACTCCGTATGCCTAAGCCAGCCCACGAAACGAGTGTACGGGCGCTCATTCGACCGAAGAGGCAGAATGCGCAAGCCGAGGATCAACCCGATCCCCCCTACGTGCTATCGATCCAGCTACCACAACCCTCGATCCGGTTCGATCTTAGACTGGGAATGAACTCCGCATGCCTAAGTCAACCCATGAAACAAGCGTTCGGGTGCTGAGACGGTCGCAGAGGCATAATGCACAAGCCGAGGATCGGCCTGGTCCACCTCTACGTGCTGCTGGTCCCACTGCCACAACCTTCAGTCCAGCTGGAGCTTGGACATGGAATAAACTCCCTATGCTTAAGCCAACCCACAAAACGGGCATGCAAGTGCTCAGCCGACCAGAGAGGCAGAATGCGCAAGCCAGGGATCGTCTCGGTCTGCCCTGCGTCTTACCAATTCTGCTGTCGCAACCCTCGGTTCGGTTTGATCTTAGACTGGGAATGAACTCCATATGCTTAGACTGGGGATGAACTCCGTATGCCTAATTCAACCCATGAAACGAGAGTGCGGACGCTCAGCCGACCAGAGAGGCAAGATGCGCAAGTCGGGGATCGAACGGGTGATAGGTGAGTTCAAGCACATCTTCATATTTCTGCCATGCCAATGCCATTTTTATGGCTTCTAAATTCATACAATTGCCCTTTAAGCCTTCATGTGAAGTTTCGTGGCAATACAACTCGTTTTCTATTTTTCACGATTTTTAAAACTTTTTTCGGTTCGAGATTTTTTAAAATTTTTTTAGAAAGAGTTTTGTCCCCAAATTTGGTAGAGGTGATCCTTGTATTTTTTTTGGCACGCACAAAAAATTTAGCTAAAAACTCGAAGTGGAGAAAATTTTGTGACCCTTTGAAAAACTGTCCCCATTTTAGACACTTTAATGGCTACTAGCAACAAAATTATAAAATCTCAAATGCTCTTTAAAGGGGTGTGAGTTCCCAAGGTTTGATGAGGGATAGGGGGCCAATATAATGGCCAAGTACCAGCACCCATCGCATATCATATGCGCACACCCCCCAGCCCCCCCCAATCGTCGGAACCCCCAATGACGTCGGCTAGGCTCTTCGACGATGCTCCGACGATGGTCCCCCAAGCGAAAAAAATGCCGCACCAGCACATGCTCGAGCCCAGCATGTGCACCGTGGCTCAAACTCTTAGATTGGGAATGAACTTCGTACACTTAGATATGGAATGAACTCCGTATGCCTAAGCCAACCCACGAAACGAGCGTGCGGGTGCTCAGCAGGCCGAAGAGACAGAATGCGACCCCCGAGGATCGGCCCAGTCCCCCTCTATGTGCTACCGGTCCTGCTGCCACAACCCTCAATCCGGCTGGGGTTGAGACATGGAATGAACTCCCTATGCCTAGGCCAACACAGGAAGCGGGCATGCGGGTGTTCAACCGACCAAAAAGGCAGAATGCGCAAGTTGGGGATCTGCTCGATCCCCCCTGCGTGCTATCGATCCTACTGTCGTAACCCTCAGTTTGGTCTGATCTTAGACTGTGAATGAACTCTGTATGCTTACACTGGGGATGAACATCGTATGCCTAAGTCAACCCACGAAACAAACGTGCGGGCGCTCAGCCGACCGGAGAGGCAGAATGCACAAGTCATTGATCGGCCCGGTCCACCTCTGCGTGCTTTTGGTCTCACTGCCACAACCCTCGATCCAGCTGGGGTTTAGACATGGAATGAACTCCCTATGCCTAAGCCAACACACGAAACGGGTGCGCGAGAAGTCAGCTAGTCGGAGAGGCAGAATGCGCAAGCGTGGGATCAACCCCATCCCCTCAGCGTGCTGCCGATCTTGCTGCCACAACCCTCAGTCCGATCTGATCTTAGACAGGGAATGAACTCCGTATGCTTAGACATGGAATGAACTCCGTATGCCTAAGCCAACCCACGAAACGAGCGTGTAGGCACTCAACCAGTCGGAGAGGCAGAATACGTAAGCTGGGGACCGACCCGGTTGCCCCTGCGTGCTGTCGATCCTGCTGTCGCAACGCTCGGTCCGATCTGATCTTAGACTGGGAATGAGCTCCGTATGCCAAAGTTAACCCATGAAACGAGCGCTCGTGCGCTGAACCGACCGAAAAGGTATAATACGCAAGCCGGTGATCGGTCCGATCCCCTTCTGCGTACTGCCGGTCCCGCTGCCACAACCCTCGGTCCGGCTGGGGCTTAGACATGGAATGAACTCCCTATGCCTAAGCCAACCCATGAAATGGGCGTGCGGGTGCTAAGCCGATCAAAGAGACAAAATTCGTAAGTCGAGGATTGGCCCGGTCCCCCCTACGTGCTATCGAACCTACTGTCGTAACCCTCGATCCAGTTCGATCTTAGACTAAGAATGAACTTCGTATGCTTACACTGGGGATGAACTCCGTATGCCTAAGCCAACCCATGAAACGAGCGTACGGACGCTCAGCCGACCAGAGAGGTAGGATGCGCAAGTCAGGGATCGAACGGGTGATAGGTGGGTTCAAGCACATCTTCATATTTCTGCCACACCAATGCCATTTTTATGGCTTGTAAATTCTTACAATGGTCCCCTAAGCCTTCATGTGAAGTTTTGTGGCAAGACAACCCGCTTTTTATTTATCACGATTTTTGAAACTTTTTATGGTTCGGTATTTTTAAAATATTTTTAGAAAGCATTTTATCCCTAAATTTGGTAGAGGTGATCCTTGTATTTTTGTTGGCATGCACAAAAAAATTCAGCTAAAAGCTCAAAGTGGAGACAATTTTGTGATCGTTTGAAAAAAATGTCCCAATTTTAGACACTTTAATGGCTACTAGCAGCAAACCTATAAAATCTCAAATGCTCTTTAAGGGGGTGTGACTTCTCAAGGATTATGAGGGATAGGGGGCCAATATAAGGGCCAAGTACCAGCACCCATCGCACATCATGTGCGCACACCCCCTCGGACCCCCAATTGCCGGAACCCCCAACGCCGTCGGTTAGGCTCTCCGACGATGCTCTTTCGACAATGGTGCCCCGGGCAAAAAAATGTGGCACCAGCACATACCCGAGCCCAACATGTACACCATGGCTCAAACTCTTAGAATGGGAATGAACTTCGTATGCTTAGACTTGGAATGAACTATGTATGCCTAAGCCAACCCACGAAACGAGCGTGCAGGTGCTCAGCCGATCGGTGAGGCAGAATGCGTAAGTCGAGCATCGACCCGGTCCCCCTCTACGTGCTATCGGTCTCGCTACCATAACCCTCGGTCCGGCTGGGCCTGAGACATGGAATGAACTCCCTATGCCTAGGCGAACCCAAGAAACGGACGTGCGGGCGCTCAGCCGACCGAAGAGGCAAAATGTGCAAGTCGGGGATCTACCCGGTCTCCCCTGCGTGTTGTCGATCCTGCTACCATAACCCTTGGTCCGATCTGATCTTAGACTGGGAATGAACTCCGTTTGCTTAGACTGGGGAAGAACTTCGTATGCCTAAGTTAACCCATGAAATGAGCGTACAGGTGCTCAGTCGGTCGGAGAGGCAAAATGCACAAGCCATGGATCGACCCAGTCCACCTCTGCGTGCTGCCAATCTTGCTGCCACAACCCTCGATCTGGCTGGGGCTTAGACATGGAATGAACTCCCTATGCCTAAGCCAACCCATGAAATGGGCGTGCGGGCGCTCAGCCGGTCGGAGAGGTAGAATGCGTAAGTTGGGGATTGGCCTGGTCCCCCCAGCGTGCTATCGATCCTGCTGCCACAACCCTCAGTCCGGTCTGATCTTAGACAGGGAATGAACTTCGTATGCTTAGACATGGAATGAACTCCATATGCCTAAGCCAACCCACGAAACGAGCGTGCGGGCGCTCAGCCGGTCGGAGAGGTAGAATCCGTATGCCGGAGATCGACCCGATCCCCCCTGCGTGCTATCGATCCTGCGGCCGTAACCCTCGGTCTGATCCGATCTTAGACTGGGAATGAACTCCGTATGCCTAAGTTCACCCACGAAACGAGCATTTGTGCGCTGAGCCAATCGGAGAGGCATAATGCGCAAGCCGGTGATCGACCCGATTCCCCTCTGCGTGCTGTCGGTCCCGTTGCCGCAACCCTCGATCCGGGGCTTAGACAAGGAATGAACTCCCTATGCCTAAGCCAACCCATGAAACGGGCGTGCAGGTGCTCAGCCGATCGGAGAGGCAAAATTCGTAAGTCGGGGATCGGTCCGGTCCCCTCTGCGTGCTGTCGAACCTACTGTCGCAACCCTCGGTCTGGTTCGATCTTAGACTAGGAATGAACTCCGTATGCTTAGACTAGGGATGAACTCCGTATGCCTAAGTCAACCTATGAAATGAGCGTGCCGACGCTCAGTCGACCAGAGAGGCAGGATGCGTAAGCCGGGGATCAAACGGGTGGTAGGTGGGTTCAAGCACATCTTCATATTTCTGCTATGCCAATGCAATTTTTATGGCTTGTAAATTCATACAATAGTCCCCTAAGCCTTCATGTGAAGTTTCGTGGCAAGACGACCCGCTTTTTATTTTTCATGATTTTTGAAACTTTTTGTGGTTCGGTATTTTTTAAAATTTTTTTAGAAAGCATTTTATCCCTAAATTTGGTAGAGGTGATCCTTGTATTTTTGTTGGCATGCACAAAAAAATTCAGCTAAAAACTCGAAGTGGAGATGATTTTGTGATCGTTTGAAAAAAATGTCTCCATTTCAGACACTTTAATGGCTACTGGCAGCAAACCTATAAAATCTCAAATGCTCTTTAAGGGGGTGTGACTTCTCGAGGATTGATGAGGGATAGGGGGCCAATATAAGGGCCAAGTACCAGCACCCATCGCACATCATGTGCGCACACCCCCCCGGCCCCCCCAATCGCCGAAACCCCCAATGCTGCCGGTTAGGCTCTCCGATGATGCTCTTTTGACAATGGTGCCCCGGGCGAAAAAAATACGGCACCAACACATGCCCGAGCCCAACATGTACACCGTGGCTCAAACTCTTATACTGGGAATGAACTCCATATGCTTAGACATGGAATGAACTCCGTATGCCTAAGACAACCCATGAAACGAGTGTACGGGCGCTCAGTCGACCGAAAAAGCAGAATGCGCAAGCCGGGGATCAGCCCAGTCTACCTCTACGTGCTACCAGTCCTGTTGCCATAACCCTCAGTCTGGATGAGGCTTAGATATGGAATTAAGTCCCTATACTTAAGCCAACCCACGAAACGGGCGTGCGGGTGCTTAGCCGACCGGAGAGGCAGAATATGCAAGCTGGGGATCAGCCTGGTCCCTCCTGTGTGCTATCGATCCTGCTGCCACAACCCTCGATCCGGTTTGATCTTAGACTGGGAATGAACTCCGTATGCTTAGATTGGGGATGAACTCCGTATGCCTAAGTCAACCCACGAAATGAGCGTGCAGGCACTCAGCCGATCAGACAGGCAGAATGCGCAAGCCATGGACCGGCCCGATCCCTCCTGCATGCTATCGATCCTGTTACCGTAACCCTCGATCTAGTCCGATCTTAGATTGGGAATGAACTTCGTATGCTTAGACTGGGGATGAACTCCCTATGCCTAAGTCAACCCATGAAACGAGCGTACGGGCGCTCAGCCGATCAGAGAGGCAGAATGCGCAAGCCGGGGATCAACCTAGTCTCCCTTGCGTTCTGCCAATCTTGCTGCCACAACCCTCGGTCCGGTTCAATCTTAGATTGAGAATGAACTCCATATGCTTAGACTGGGGATGAACTCCGTATGCCTAAGTCAACCCACGAAACGAGCGTGCAGGCACTCAGACGACCAGAGAGGTAAAATACGCAAGCCGTGGATCAGCTCGATCCCCCCTGTGTGCTACCGATCGTAATGCACTGAGCCAACCAGAGAGGCATAATATGCACGTCGAGGATCGGCTTAGTCCCCTTCTGTGTGCTGTCAATCCTGCTACTGGTCCTGCTGTCGCAACCCTTGATCCAGTCTGATCTTAGACTCGGAATGAACTCCGTATGCTTAGACAAGGAATGAACTCAGTATGCCTAAGCCAACCCATGAAACAAACGTACGGGCGCTCAACCGATCGAAGAGGCAAAATGCGTAAACCGGGGACCGGCCCGATCCCTCCTGCATCTATCGATCTTACTATCGCAACCCTCGATTCGGTCTGATCTTAGACTGAAAATGAACTTCGTATGCCTAAGTCAACCCATGAAATGAGTGTTTCGGTGATAAGCCGATTGAAAAGGTATAATGCGCAAGCCGAGGATCAGCTCAGTCCCACTCTACATGTTACCGGTCCCGCTGCCACAACCCTCGGTCTGGCTGGGGCTTAGACATGGAATGAACTCCCTATGCCTAAGCCAACCCACAAAACGGGCGTGTGGGTGCTCAGTCGACCAGAGAGGCAGAATGCGAAAGTCGAGGATCGGCCCGGTCCCCTCTCCGTGCTGTCGATCTTGCTGCCGCAACCTTCGGTCTGGTCTGATCTTAGACTGGGAATGAACTTCGTATGCTTAGACTGGGGATGAACTCTGTATGCCTAAGTCAACCCACGAAACAAGCGTGCGGATGCTCAGTCGACCATAGAGGCAAGATGAGCAAGTCGAGGATCGAACGGGTGGTAGGTAGGTTCAAGCACATCTTCATATTTCTACCATGCCAATGGCATTTTTATGGCTTGTAAACAATGGCCCCTAAGCCTTCATGTGAAGTTTCGTGGCAAGATGACCCCTTTTCTATTTTTCATGATTTTCAAAACTTTTTCCGGTTCGGGATTTTTTAAAATTTTTTTAGAAAGAGTTTTGTCCCCAAATTTTGTAGAGGTGATCCTTGTATTTTTTGTGGCATGCACAAAAAAATTCAGCTAAAAACTCGAAGTGGAGAAGATTTTGTGACCATTTGAAAAAAGTGTCCCCATTTTAGACACTTTAATGGCTACTGGCAGCAAACCTATAAAATCTCAAATGCTCTTTAAGGGGATGTGAGTTCTCGAGGTTTGATGAGGGATAGGAGGCCAATATAAGGGCCAAGTACCAGCGCCCATCGCACATCATGTGCGCACACCCCCCGGCCCCCCCAATCGCCAAAACCCCCAATGCCGCCGGTTAGGCTCTTCGACGATGCTCCGACGATGGTGCCCTGGGCAAAAAAATGTGGCACCAGCACATGCCAGAGCCTGGCATGTGCACCATGGCTCAAACTCTTAGACTGGGAGTGAACTCCGTATGCTTAGACATGGAATGAACTCCCTATGCCTAAGCCAACCCACGAAACGGACGTGCGGGTGCTCAACCGACCGAAGAGGCAGAATACGCAAGCCGAGGATCGGCCCGGTCCCCCTTACGTGCTATCGATCCTGCTACTGCAACCCTCGATCTAGTTTGATCTTAGACTGGGAATGAACTCCATATGCTTAGACTGAGGATGAACTCCATATGGCTAAGTCAATGCACGAAACGAGCATGCGGGTGCTCAGTCTGTCGGAGAGGTTGGCCGGAGAGTAGAATGCGCAAGCCGGGGATCAGCCTGGTCCCTACTGGATGCTACCGATCCTACTACTGGTCCTCCTACCGCAACCCTCGGTCTGGTCCGATCTTGGACTGGGAATGAACTTTGTATGCTTAGACATGGAATGAACTCCATATGCCTAAGCCAACCCATGAAACAAGCGTGCGGGCACTCAACCGGCCGGAGAGGTAGAATCCGTAAGCCAGGGATCAACCCGGTCCCCTCCTGTGTGCTGTCGATCTTGCTACCGCAGCCCTCGATCTGGTCTGATCTTAGACTGGGAATGAACTCCGTATGCCTAAGTCAACCCATGAAACAAGCATTCGGGCACTGAGCTGGTCGGAGAGGCATAATGCGTAAGCTGGGGATTGACCCATCCCAATCTGCGTGCTGTCGGTCACACTGCCACAACCCTCAGTCCGGCTGGGGCTTAGACATGGAATGAACTCCCTATGTCTAAGCTAACCCACGAAACAGACGTGCGGGCGTTCAATCGATCGGAGAGGCAGAATGCATAAGCCGGGGATCGACCCGATCCCCTCTGCATGCTACAGATCCTACTGCTGGTCCTGCTGTCGTAACCCTTGGTTCAGTCTGATCTTAGACTAGGAATAAACTTCGTATGCTTAGACATGGAATGAACTCCATATGCCTAAGCCAACCTATAAAACGAGTGTGCGGGCGCTCAGCAGGTCGGAGTGGCAGAACGCGCAAGCCGGGGACTCACTTGGGCCCCCTTACGTGCTGTCGATCCTACTACCAGAACCCTCGGTCTGGTTTCATCTTAGATTGGGAATGAACTCTGTATGCCTAAGTCAACCCACGAAATAAGCGTTCGGGCACTGAGCAGGTCAGAGAGGCAGAATGCACAAGCCAAGGATCGGCCCAATCCCCACTGCGTGCTGCCGATCTTGCTACCGCAACCCTCGGTCTGGTCTGATTTTAGACTGGGAATGAACTCCGTACGCCTAAGTCAACCCACGAAACAAGCGTTCGGGCTCTAAACTGGCCGGAGAGGCATAACGCGTAAGTCGGGGATCGACCCGATCCCTCTCTGCGTGCTACCGGTCCCGCTGTCACAACCCTCAGTCTGCCTGGGGTTTAGACATGTAATGAACTCACTATGCCTAAGCCAACCCACGAAACGGGCGTACGGGTGCTCATTCGGTCGGAGAGGTAGAATGCACAAGCCGGGGATCAGCCCGGTCCCCCTTGCATGCTATCGATCCTGCTACCGAAACCCTCGATCCGATCTGATCTTAGACTGGGAATGAACTCTGTATGCTTAGACTGAGGATGAACTCCGTATGCCTAAGTCAACCCACGAAATGAGCGTGCAGGCGCTTAGCCGACTGAAGAGGCCAATCGAAGAGGCAGAATGCGCAAGTCAGGTATTGGCCCGGTCCCCCTCTACGTGCTATCGATCCTGCTACTAGTCATGCTACCGTAACCCTTGGTCCGATCCGATCTTAGACTGGGAATGAACTCCGTATGCTTAAACATGGAATGAACTCCGTATGCCTAAGCCAACCCATGAAACAAGTGTGTGGGCGCTCAATCGGCCGGAGAGGCAGAATGAGCAAGTCAGGGATCAGTCCGGTCCCCCCTGTATAGTGTCGATCTTGCTGTCGCAACCCTCAGTCTGATCTGATCTTAGACTGGGAATGAACTCCGTATGCTTAGACTGGGGATCAACCCCGTTTGCCTAAGTCAACCCATAAAACGAGTGTAAGGGCACTCAACTGGTCAGAAAGGTCGGTCGAAGAGGCAAAATATGCAACCCGAGGATTGGTCTGGTCCCCCCTGCGTGCTGTCGATCCTGCAGTTGGTCCTGTTACCACAACCCTTAGTCCGGTCTGATTTTAGACTGGGAATGAACTCCATATGCTTAGACATGGAATGAACTCCGTATGCCTAAGCCAACCCACGAAATGAGCGTGCAAGCGCTCAGCAGGTCGGAGAGGCAGAATGCATAAACTGAGTACCGACCCGAGCCCCCTTGCATGCTGTTGATCCTATTATCGGAACCCTCGATCCGATCCGATCTTAAACTGGGAATGAACTCCGTATGACTAAGTGAACCCACGAAACGAGCGTTCGGGCGCTGAGCCGGTCGGAGGGGCATAATGCACAAGTCAGGGATCAGCTCGGTCCCACTCTGCGTGCTGTCAGTCCCGCTGCCATAACCCTCGGTCTGGTTGGGGTTTAGACATGGAATGAACTCCCTATCCCTAAGCCAACCCATGAAACGGGCGTGCGGGCGCTCAGTCAACCGGAGAGTCAGAATGCGTAAGTTAGGGATCGGTCGGATCCCCCTACGTGCTGCCGATCCTGCTATCGCAACCCTCGGTCTGATCCGATCTTAGACTTGGAATGAACTCCATATGCTTAGACTGGAGATGAACTCCGTATGCCTAAGTCAACCCACGAAAAGAGTGTGCAGCCGCTTAGCCGGTCGGGGAGGCTGATCGGATAGGCAGAATGCGCAAGTCGGGGATCGACCCTGTTCCTCCTGCATGTTACCAATCCTACTGCTGGTACTGCCACTACAACCCTCGGTCCAATCCAATCTTAGACTAGGAATAAACTCCGTATGCTTAAGCCAACCCACGAAACGAGCGTGCAGACGGTCAATCGACCGGAGAGGTAGAATGTGCAAGCCGAGGATCGGGCCGGTCCCTCTTACGTTTTGTCAATCCTGCTACCGCAACCCTCGGTCTGGTCCGATCTTAGACTGAGAATGAACTCCGTATGCCTAAATTAACCCACGAAACGAGCATTCGGGCGCTGAGTCGACCGGAGAGGCATAATGCTTAAGCGTGGGATCGGCCCGATCCCCCTCTGCGTGCTGTCGGTCTTGCTGCCATAACCTTCGGTCAAACTGGGGCTTAGACATGGAATGAACTCCCTATGCCTAAGCCAACCCACGAAATGAGCGTGCGGGCGCTCAGCCGGCCGGAGGGGCAAAATGCGTAAGTCGGGGATCAACCCGGTCTCCCCTGTCCGCTGTTGATCCTACGACTGCAACCCTCGGTTCGGTCTGATTTTAGACTGGGAATGAACTCCGTATGCTTGCACTGGGGATGAACTCCGTATGCCTAAGTCAACCCATGAAATGAGTGTGCGGGTACTCAGTCGACAGGAGAGGCCGACCACAGAGGTAGAATAAGTAAGCTGGGGATCGACCCTGTCCCCCCTGTGTGCTGTCGATCCTAGTGCTGGTCCTACTACCGCAACCCTCGATCTGGTCTGATTTTAGACTGGAAATGAACTCTGTATGCTTAGACATGGAATGAATTCTATATGCCTAAGCCAACCCATGAAACGAGCGTACGAGCACTCAGCAGGCTGGAGAGGCAGAATGTGCTAGCTAGGGATCGACTCGGGCCCCCCGTGTGTGCTATCGATCCTACTGTCGAAACCCTCAGTCCGGTTCGATCTTAGACTGGGAATGAACTCTGTATGCCTAAGTCAACCCGTGAAATGAGCGTTCGGGCACTGAACCGGCCGGAGAGGCATAATGCGTAAACTGAGGATCGGTCTGGTCCATCTCTGCTTGCTGCTAGTCCCGTTGTCACAACCCTCGATCTGACTAGGTTTTAGACATGGAATGAACTTCCTATGCCTAAGCCAACCCACGAAATGGGCGTACGGGTGCTCAACCAGTTGGAGAGGCAGAATGCGCTAGCCGGGGATCGGCTCGGTCCCCCCTGCGTGCTATCGATCCTGCTGCTACAACCCTCGGTCCAGTCTGATCTTAGACTGGGAATGAACTCCGTATGCTTAGACTGGGGATGAACTCCATATGCCTAAGTCAACCAATAAAACGAGTGTGCGGGTCCTCATTCGACCAGAGAGGCAGGATGCGCAAGCCGGGGATCGAACGGGTGGTAGGTGGGTTCAGCACATCTTCATATTTCTACCATGCCAATGCCATTTTTATGGCTTGTAAATTCATAAAATGGTACCCTAAGCCTTCATGTGAAGTTTCAGAGCCAAGACGACCCGTTTTTTATTTTTCATGATTTTTGAAACTTTTTACAGTTCGAGATTTTTTAAAATTTTTTTAGAAAGAGTTTTGCCCCCAAATTTGGTAGAGGTGATCCTTGTATTTTTGTTGGCATGCACAAAACAATTAAGCTAAAAACTCGAAGTGGAGAAAATTTTGTGACCGTTTGAAAAAAGTGTCCCCATTTCAAACACTTCAATGGCTACGGGCAGCAAACCTATAAAATCTCAAATGCTCTTTAAGGGGTGAGAGTTCTTGAGGTTTGATGAGGGATAGGGGGCCAATATAAGGGCCAAGTACAAGCACCCACCGCACGTCATGTGCGCACACACCCCGGCCCCCCCAATCGCCAGAACCCCCAATGCCATCGGTTAGGCTCTCTGGCAATGCTCCGGTAATGCTCCGACGATGGTGCCCTAGACGAAAAAAATGTCGCACCAGCACATGCCTGAGCCTAGCATGTGCATCGTGGCTCAAACTCTTAGACTGGGAATGAACTCCGTATGCCTAAGCCTATCCATGAAACGATGGTACGGGCGCTCAACGGACTGAAGAGGCAGAATGCGTAACCTGAGGATCAGCCCGGTTCCCTTCTGCATGCTGCCGATCTCGTTGCCACAACACTCAGTCCGGTTGGGGCTTAGACATGGAATGAACTCCCTATGCCTAAGCCAACCCATGAAACGGGCGTGCGGGCACTCAACCGGTCGGAGAGGCAGAATGCGCAAGCCAGGCATCGACCCGGTCCCCCCTGCGTGCTGTCGATCCTACTGTCGTAACCCTCAGTCCAGTCTGATCTTAGACTGGGAATGAACTCCATATGCTTAGACTAGGGACGAACTCGGTATGCCTAAGTCAACCCACGAAACGAGTGTGCGGACGCTCAGCCGACCAGAGAGGCAGGATGTGCAAGTTAGGGATCGAACAGGTGGTAGGTAGGTTCAAGCACATCTTCATATATTCTGCCATGCCAATGATATTTTTATGGCTTATAAAATCATGCAATGGTCCCCTAAGCCTTCATGTGAAGTTTCGTGGCAAGACGACCCGTTTTCTATTTTTCATGATTTTTAAAACTTTTTACGGTTCGAGATTTTTTAAAATTTTTTTAGAAAGATTTTTGTCATCAAATGTAGTAGAGATGATCCTTGTATTTTTGTTGGCATGCATAAAAAAATTCAGCTAAAAACTCAAAGTGGAGAAGATTTTGTGACCGTTTGAAAAAAATGTCTCCATTTCAAACACTTTAACGGTTACGGGCAGCAAAACTATAAAATCTCAAATGCTCTTTAAGGGGATGTGAGTTCTCGAGGTTTGATAAGGGATAGGGGGCCAATATAAGGGCCAAGAACCAGCACCCATCGCACATCATGTGAGCACACCCCCCGACCCCCCAATCGTCGGAACCCCCAATGCCGCTGGTTTGGCTCTCCGACGATGCTCCGGTGATGGTCCCCCCTGCATGCTTTCGATCCTGCTGCTGCAACCCTCGGTTTGATCTGATCTTAGACTGGGAATGAACTCCGTATGCTTAGACTGGGGATGAACTCCATATGCCTAAGTCAACCCACGAAATGAGTGTGCGGGCACTCAACCGACCGGAGAGGTAGAATGAACAAGCCAGGGATCGACTGATCCACCCCTGCATGCTATCAATCCTGCTACCGCAACCCTCGATTCGGTCTGATCTTAGACTGGGAATGAACTCCGTATGCCTAAGTCAACCCACGAAATGAGCGTTCGAGCGCTGAGCCGGCCAGAGAGGCATAATGCGCAAGCCGGGGATCGACCTGGGCCCCCTCTAGATGCTGTCGGTCTCGTTGCCCCAACCCTCAGTCCGACTAGGGCTTAGACATGGAATGAACTCCCTATGCCTAAGCCAACCCATGAAACGGGCGTGCGGGCACTCAGCCGACTGGAGAGGCAGAATGCGCAAGCCGAGCATCGACCCGATCCCCCCTGCATGCTGTTGATCCTGCTGTCGCAACCCTCAGTCCGATCCGATCTTAGACTGAGAATGAACTCCGTATGCTTAGACTGGGGATGAACTCCGTATGCCTAAGTCAACCCACGACACGAGCGCGTGGACTGGGAATGAACTCCATATGCTTAGACTAGGGATGAACTTGATATGCCTAAGTCAACCCACAAAATGAGCGTGCAGACGCTCAACCGACCAGAGAGGCAGGATGCGCAAGCCGGGGATCGAACGGATGGTAGGTGGGTTCAAGCAGATCTTCATATTTCTGCCATGCCAATGCCATTTTTATGGCTTGTAAATTCATACAACGATCTCCTAAGCCTTCATGTGAAGTTTCATGGCAAGACGACCCGTTTTCTATTTTTTATGATTTTTGAAACTTTTTATGGTTTGGGATTTTTTAAAATTTTTTTAGAAATATTTTTGTCCCCAAATTTGGTAGAGGTGATCCTTGAATTTTTGTTGGCACGCATAAAAAAATTCAGCTACAAACTCGAAGTGGAGAAGATTTTGTGACCGTTTGAAAAAAGTGTCCCCATTTCAGACACTTTAATGGCTACTGGTAGCAAACCTATAAAATCAGCAAACCTATAAAATCTCAAATGCTCTTTAAGGGGGTGTGAGTTCTCAAGGTTTGATGAAGGATAGGGGGCCAATATATGGGCCAAGTACCAGCACCCATCGCACATCATGTACGCACACCCCCAGCCCCCCCAATCCCTGGAACCCCCAATGCCACCGGTTAGGCTCTTCGATGATGCTCCGACGATGCTCCGACGATGCTACGATGATGGTGCCCCAGGCCAAAAAAATAAGGCACCAGCACATGCGCGAGCCCAGCATGTGCACCATGGCTTAAACTCTTAGACTGGGAATGAACTCCGTATGCTTAGACGTGTAATGAACTCCATATGCCTAAGCCAACCCACGAAACGAGCATACGGGCGCTGAGCAGGCCTGAGAAGCAGAATGCGTAAGCTGGGGATCGACCCGATCCCCCTCTATGTGCTGTCGGACCTGCTGCCACAACCCTCAATCTGGCTGGGGCTTAGATATGGAATGAAATCCCTATGCCAAAGCCAACACACGAAACGGGCGTGCGGGCGTCCAGTCGGCTGGAAAGGCAGAATGCGTAAGTCAGGGACGGGCTCGGTCCCCCCTACGTGCTGTCGATCCTGCTACCGTAACCCTCAGTCCGGTCTAATCTTAGACTAGGAATGAACTCTGTATGCCTAAGTCAACCCACGAAACGAGCGTGCGGGCGCTCAACCGGTCGAAGAAGTAAAATGTGCAAGCTGGGGATCGACCCGATCCCCCCTGCGTGCTACCGATCCTGCTGCCGGTCCTGTTGTTGCAACCTTCGATCCTATCCAATCTTAGATTGGGAATGAACTCCGTATGCCTAAGCCAACCCACGAAACGAGTGTGCGGGCACTCAACCGATCGGAGAGGCATAATGCGCAAGCTGGGGACCGACCCGACCCCCCTACGTGCTGTCGATCCTACTACCACAACCCTCGGTCCGATCTGATCTTACACTGGGAGTGAACTTCGTATGCCTAAGTCAACCCACGAAATGAGCGATCAGGCGTTGAGTAGGCCGAAGAGGCATAATGCACAAGCCGGGGATTGGCCTGGTCCCCCTCTACGTGCTACCAGTCCCGCTGTCACAACCCTTGGTCTGACTGGGGCTTAGACATGGAATGAACTCCCTATGCCTAAGCCAACCCATGAAACGGGCGTGCGGTTGCTCAGTCGGCCGGAGAGGCAAAATGCGCAAGTCGGGGATCAGCCCGATCCCCCTACGTGCTGCCGATCCTGCTGTCGTAACCCTCAGGCCTGTCCGATCTTAGACTGGGAATGAACTCCATATGCGTAGACTAGGGATGAACTCCGTATGCCTAAGTCAACCCACGAAACGAGCGTGCAGGCGCTCAGTCGGTCGGAGAGGTAGAATGCATAAGCCGAGGATCGGCCCGATCCCCCTTAGCGTGCTACTGATCCTACTACCGCAACCTTCGGTCTGGTCCGATCTTAGACTGGGAATGAACTCTATATGCTTAGACATGGAATGAATTCCATATGCCTAAGCCAACCCACAAAACAAGCGTATGGGTGCTCAGCCGGCTGGAGAGGCAGAATGCGTAAGCCAGGGACCGACCCGATCCCCCCCATCATGCTGTCGATCCTGCTGCCACAACGTTCGATCCTATCTGATCTTAGACTGGGAATGAACTCCGTATGCCTAAGCCAACCCATGAAACAAGCGTACGGGCGTTCAACCGATCGGAGTGGCATAATGCGCAAGCCAGGGTCCGACCTGATCCCTCCTATGTGCTGTAGATCCTGCTGTCGCAATCCTCGATCCGATTCGATCATAGACTGGGAATGAACTCCGTATGCCTATGTCAACCCGCGAAACGAGCGTTCAGGGGTTAAGCAGGCCGTAGAGGCATAATACGTAAGCTGAGGATTGGCCCGGTCCACCTTTACGTGTTGCCGGTCCCGTTGCCACAACCCTCGGTCTGGTTGGGGCATAGACATGGAATGAACTCCCTATGCCTAAGCCAACCCACGAAACGAGCGTGCGGGCGCTCAGCCGGCCAGAGAGGCAGAATACGTAAGTCGGGGATCAGCCTGGTCCCCCCTGCGTATTGTCGATCCTACTGCCGCAACCCTCGGGCCTATCCAATCTTAGACTGGGAATGAACTCCGTATGCGTAGACTAGGGATGAACTCTGTATGCCTAAGTCAACCCATGGAACGAGCGTGTGGGCATTCAGTCGGCCGGAGAGGTAGAATGCAGAAGCCAGGGATCGCCCCGGTCCCCCTGCGTGCTGTCGATCCTACTGCTGGTCCTACTGCAGCAACCCTCGATCCCGTCCAATCTTAGACTGGGAATGAACTCCGTATGCTTAGACATGGAATGAACTCCGTATGCCTAAGCCAAACCTCGAAACTAACGTGTGGGCGTTCAACCGACCGGAGAGGCAGAATGTGCAAGCCGGGGATCGGCCCGGTCCCTCCTACGTGCTATCGATCCTACAACCACTACCCTCGATCCGATCTGATCTTAGACTGGGAAAGAACTTCGTATTGCCTAAGTCAACCCATAAAACGAGCGTTCGGACGTTGAGCCAGTCGGAGGGTCATAATGCGCAAGCCGAGGATCGACCCGGTCCCCCTCTGCGTGATGTCGGTCTCGCTGCCACAACCTTCGATCTGACTGGGGCTTAGACATGGAATGAACTCCCTATGCCTAAGCCAACCCACGAAACGGGCGTGCGGGCACTCAGCCGACCGGAGAGGCAGAATGCACAAGCTGAGGATCGGCTCGGTCCCCCTTGCGCGCTGTCGATCCTTTTGCCATAACCCTCGGTCCTATCCAATCTTAGACTGGAAATGAACTTCGTATGCCTAAGTCAACCCACGAAATAAGCGTGCGGGCGCTTAGCCGATCGAAGATGCCAGCCAGAGAGGTAGAATGCGTAAGTTGAAGATCGGCCCGATCCTCCCTGCGTGCTGCCGATCCTGGTCGTAACCCTCAGTCTAATCCGATCTTAGACTGGTAATGAACTCCGTATGCTTAGACATGGAATTAACTTCGTACGCCTAAGCCAACCCACGAAACGAGCGTGCGGGTGCTCAGTCGGTCGGAGAGGCAGAATGTGTAAGCCGGGGACCAGTCCGGTCCCTCCTGCGTGCTGTTGATCCAGCTGTTGGAACCCTCGATCTAGTTTGATGTTAGACTATGAATGAACTCTGTTTGCCTAAGTCAACCCATGAAACAAGCGTTCGGGCACTAAGCCGATTGAAGAAGGATAATCCGCAAGCCAAGGATCGACCCAGTCCCCCTCTGCATGCTGCCAGTCCCGCTGCCACAACACTCAGTATGGCTGGGGCTTAGACATGGAATGAACTCCCTATGCTTAAGCCAACCCATGAAACAGGCGTGCAGGCGCTCAACCGATCGGAGAGGCAGAATGCGCAAGTCGGGGATCGGCCTGGTCCTCCTGTGTGCTATCGATCCTGCTACTACAACCCTCGGTCTGTCCAATCTTAAACTAGAATGAACTCTATATGCTTAAACTGGGGATGAACTCCGTATGCCTAAGTCAACCCATGAAATGAGCGTGCAGACATTCAGTCGACCAGAGAAGCAGGATGCGCAAGCCGGGGATCGAACGGGTGGTAGGTGGGTTCAAGCACATCTTCATATTTCTGCCATGCCAATACCATTTTTATGGCTTGTAAATTCATACAATGGTCCCCTAAGCCTTCATGTGAAGTTTCATGGCAAGACGACCCGTTTTCTATTTTTCATGATTTTTGAAACTTTTTACGGTGCAGGATTTTTTTAAATTTTTTTAGAAAGAGCTTTTCCCAAAATCTGGTGGAGGTGATCATTGTGTTTTTGTTGGCAAGCATAAAAAAAATCAGCTAAAAACTCGAAGGGGAGAAGATTTTGTGACTGTTTGAAAAAAGTGTCCCCATTTCAGACACTTTAATGGTTACTGGCAGCAAACCTATAAAATCTCAAATGCTCTTTAAAGGGGTGTGAGTTCTCGAGGTTTGATGAGGGATAGGGGGCCAATATAAGGGCCAAGTACCAGCACCCATCTCACATCATGTGCGCACACCCCCCGGCCCCCTAATCGCCGAAACCCTCAATGCCGTCGGTTAGGCTCTCCGGCGATGCTCCGACGATGGTACCACAAGCAAAAAAAATATGGCACCAGCACATGCCTGAGCCCAGCATGTGCACTGTGGCTCAAACTCTTAGACTGGGAATGAACTCCGTATGCTTAGACATGGAATGAACTTCGTATGCCTAAGCCAACCCATGAAACGAGCGTGCGAAAGCCGGGGATCAGCCCGTTCCTGCTCTACGTGCTGTAAATCCTGCAGCCACAACCCTCGGTCCAGCTAGGGCTTAAACATGGAATGAACTCCCTATGCCTAAGCCAACCCACAAAACGGGCATGCAGACACTCAACCGGTCGGAGAGGCAGAATGTGCAAGTCGGGGATTGGCTCGGTCCCCCCTGTATGCTACCGATCCTGCTACTGCAACCCTCGATCTGGTTCGATCTTAGACTGGGAATGAACTCCATATGCTTAGACTGGGGATGAACTCCGTATGCTTAAGTCAACCCACGAAACGAGCGTGCGGGCGCTCAGCCGAACAGAGAGGCCGGCCGGAGAGGCAGAATGCACAAGCCGAGGATCGGCCTGGTCCCCCCTGCGTGCTGTCGATCCTGCTACGAGTTTTGCTACCGCAACGCTCGGTCCAGTCTGATCTTAGACTGGGAATGAACTTCGTATGCTTAGACATGGAATGAACTCCGTATGCCTCAGCCAACCCACGAAACGAGCGTGCAGGCACTCAGTCGGCCAGAAAGGTAGAATGTGCAAGCCGGGGACCAACTCGTCCCCCCCTTTGTGTTGTCGATCCTGCTACTTAGATTGGGAATGAACTCTGTATGCGTAAGTCAACCCATGAAATGAGCGTTCGGGCAATGACCTGATCGAAAAGGCATAATACATAAGCTGAAGATCAACCCGATCCCCCTCTAACTGCTGCCAGTCCCGCTGCCACAACCCTCGATCTGACTGGGGCTTAGAAATGGAATGAACTCCCTATGCCTAAGCCAACCCACGAAACGAGCGTGCAGACACTCAACCGATTAGAGAGGCGGAGTGCGTAAGCCGGGGATCGACCCGATCCCTCTTGTATGCTGCTGATCCTGATACCGTAACACTCAGTCTGATCCAATCTTAGACTGGGAATGAACTCTATCTGCTTAGACTGGGGATGAACTCTGTATGCCTAAGTCAACCCACGAAACGAGCGTGCGGATGCTCAGTCGACCAGGGAGGTAAGATGCGCAAGCTAAGGATCGAACGGGTGGTAGGTGGGTTCAAGCAGATCCTTATATTTTTGTCATGCCAATGCCATTTTTATGGCTTGTAAATTTAGACAATGGTCCCCTAAGCCTTCATGTGAAGTTTCGTGGCAAGACGACCCATTTTCTATTTTTCAGGATTTTTGAAACTTTTTACGATTCGGGATTTTTTAAAATTTTTTTAGAAAGAGTTTGGTCCCCAAATTTGGTAGAGGCGATCCTTGTATTTTTTTTGGCATGCATAAAAAAATTCAGCTAAAAACTCAAAGTGGAGAAGATTTTGTGATCGTTTGAAAAAAGTGTCCCAATTTCAGACACTTTAATGGCTACTGGCAGCAAACCTATAAAATCTCAAATGCTCCTTAAGGGGGTGTGAGTTCTTGAGGTTTGATGAGGGATAGGTGGCCAATATAAGGGCCAAGTACCAGTGCCCACTGCACATCCTGTGCGTACACCCCCCAGCCCACCTAATCACCGGAACCCCTTTAAAGAGCATGGTGCCCCGGGCGATGCTTCGACGATGGTGCCCCGGGCAAAAAAAATAAGGCACTAGCAAATGCCCGAGCCTAGCTTGTACACCATGGCTCAAACTCTTAGACTGGGAATGAACTCTGTATGCTTAGACTTGGAATGAACTCCATATGCCTAATCCAACCCATGAAACGAGCATGCAAGCGCTCAACCGATCGGAGAGGCAGAATGTACAAGTCAAGGATCGGCCCGATCCCCCTCTACGTTCTACCGGTCCTGCTACCACAACCCTCGGTCTGGCTGGGGCTTAGACATGGAATGAACTCCCTGTGCCTAAGCCAACCCATGAAACAAGCGTGCGGGCACTCAGTCGGTCGGAGAGGCAGAATGTGCAAGCCGGGGATCAGTTCGGTTCCCCCCTATGTGCTGTCGATCTTGTTGCTGGTCCTGCTGCTGCAACCCTCAATCCAGTCTGATCTTAGACTGGGAATGAACTCCGTATGCTTAGACATGGAATGAACTTCGTGCGCCTAAGCCAACCCATGAAACGAGTGTGCGGGCGCTCAGCTAGTAGGAGAGGCAGAATGCATAAGCCAGGGATCGGCCAAATCCTCCCTTACGTGCTGTCGATCTTACTACCGTAACCCTTGGTCTGGTCCAATCTTAGACTAGGAATGAACTCCGTATGCCTAAGTCAACCCACGAAACAAGCGTAAGCCAGGGATTGGCCCGGTCCCCCTCTGCGTGTTATCGGTCCCATTGCCATAACCCTCGGTCCGACTAGGGCTTAGACATGAAATGAACTCCCTATGCCTAAGTAAACCCACGAAACAGGTGTGCAGGCGCTCAGTCAGTCGGAGAGGTAGAATACACAAGTAGGGGATCGATCCGTTCCTTCTTGTGTGCTGTCGATCCTGCTACCGCAACCCTCAGTCCGGTCTGATCTTAGGCTAGGAATGAACTTCGTATGCTTAGACTGGGGATGAACTCCGTATGCCTAAGTCAACCCATAAAACAAGCATGCCGTCGCTCAGCCGACCAGAGAGGTAGGATGCGCAAGCCGGGGATCGAACGGGTGGTAGGTGGGTTCAAGCACATCTTCATATTTTTGCCATGCCAATGCCATTTTTATGGCCTGTAAATTCATACAATGGTCCCCTATGCCTTCATGTAAAGTTTCATGGAAAGACGACCCGTTTTCTATTTTTCATGATTTTTGAAACTTTTTACGGTACGAGATTTTTTAAAATTTTTGTAGGATGAGTTTTGTCCCCAAATTTGGTAGAGGTGATCCTTGTATTTTTTTTGGCAAGCTCAAAAACATTCAGTTAAAAACTCAAAGTGGAGAAGATTTAGTGACCGTTTGAAAAAAGTGTCCCTATTTCAGACACTTTAATGGCTATTGGCAGCAAACCTATAAAATCTCAAATGCTCTTTAAGAGGGTGTGAGTTCTTGAGGTTTGATGAGGGATAGGGGGCCAATATAAGAGCCAAGTACCAGCACCCATCGAACATCATGTGCGCACACCCCTCGGCCCCCACAATCGTCGGAAGCCCCAATGTCGTCTGTTCGGCTCTCCGGTGATGCTCTGACGATGTTTTGACGATGGTGCCCCGGGTGAAAAAAATGTGGCACCAGCACATGCCTAAGCCCAGCATGTGCACCGTGGCTCAAACTCTTAGACTAAGAATGAACTCCGTATGCTTAGACATGGAATGAACTCCGTCTGCCTAAGGCAACCCATGAAATGAGCATGCGGGCGCTCAGTCGGTCGAAGAGGTAGAATGCGAAAGCCAGGGATCGGCTTGATCCCCTTCTGCGTGCTGCCCATCCCGCTGCCACAACCCTCGGTCCGGTTGGGGCTTAGACATGGAATGAACTCCCTATGCCTAAGCCAACCCATGAAACGGGAGTGCGGGCACTCAACCGACCGGAGAGGCAGAATGCGCAAGTCGGGGATCGGCCTGATCCCCCTGCGTACTACCGATCCTGCTGTCGCAACCCTCGGTCCGATCTGATCTTAGACTGGGAATGAACTCCATATGCTTAGACTGGGGATGAACTCCATATGCCTAAGTCAACCCACAAAATGAGCGTATGGGCGCTCAGTCGGTTGGAGAGGCAGAATGCACAAGCCGAGGATTGACCCGATCCCCCCTTGCGTACTGTCGATCCTACTGCTAGTCCTGATGTCGCAACCCTCGATTCGATCCAAACTTAGACTGGGAATGGACTCCGTATGCTTAGACATGGAATGAACTCCGTATGTCTAAGCCAACCCATGAAACGAGTGTGCGGGTGCTCAACCGGCCAGTGAGGCAAAATGCTAAGCCGGGGACCTGTTCGGTCTTCCCCTATGTGCTATCGATCCTGCTACCGCAACCCTCAGTCCCATCCAATCTGAGACTGAGAATGAACTACGTATGCCTAAGTCAACCCATGAAACGAGCATTCGGGCACTGAGTCGATCGGAGAGGCATAATGCGAAAGCCGAGGATCAGTCCGGTCCCCCTCTGCGTGCTGTCGGTCCCGCTACACAACCCTCGATCCGGCTAGGGCTTAAACATGGAATGAACTCCGTATGCCTAAGCCAACCCACGAAACGAGCATGCGAGGGCTCAGTCGATCGGTGAGGCAAAATGCCAAGTCGGGGACCTGTCCGGTCCCCCTCTGCATGCTGTCTATCCTGCTGCTGCAACCTTCAGTCGCATCTAATCTTAGACTGAGAATGAACTCCGTATGCCTAAGCCAACCCACGAAACAAGCGTTCGGGCACTGAGCCAGCTGGAGAGGCATAATGCGCAAGCCGACGATCGACCCGATCCACCTCTACGTGCTGCCGGTCTCATGCCACAACCCTCGGTCTGGCTAGGGCTTGACATGGAATGAAATCCCTATGCCTAACCCAACCCATGAAACAGGCGTGCGGGCGCTCAGTCGGTTGGAGAGGCAGAATGCGCAAGCCATGGATCGACTCGATCCCCCTTGAGTGCTATCGATCTTGCTGTCGTAACCCTTGGTCCGATCCGTTCTTAGACTGAGAATGAATTTCGTATACTTAGACTGGGGATGAACTCTGTATGTTTAGACTGGGAATGAACTCTGTATGCTTAGACTGGAATGAACTCCGAAGAGGCAGAATGCGCAAGTCAAGGATCAGCCCGGTCCCTCTGTGCATACTACCGATCCTACTGTTGGTTCTGCTATCGTAACCCTCTGTCCGGTCCGATCTTAGACTGGGAATGAACTCTGTATGCCTAAGTCAACCCACGAAATAAGCATTCGGGGGTTGAGCCAACCGGAGAGGCATAATGCGCACGCTGGGGATCACCCTCGATCCCCTTCTTCATGCTGCCGGTCTCGCTGCCACAACCCTCGATCCGGTTGGGGCTTAGACATGGAATAACTCCCTATGCCTAAGCCAACCCATGAAACGGGTGTGTGGGTGCTCAGCCGGTCGGAGAGGTAGAATGCATAAGCTCGGGATCAGCTCGGTCCCCCTTACGTGATGTCGATCCTGCTACTGCAACCCTCGGTTCGATCTGATCTTAGACTGGGAATTAATTTCGTATGCTTAGATTCGGGGTTGAACTCCGTATGCCTAAGTCAACCCACGAAACGAGCGTGTGGGTGCTCAGCCGACCGGAGATGCCGGTCAGAGAGGCAGAACGTGCAAGTTAGGGATCGGCTCAGTCCCCCCTACGTGCTGTCGATGCTGCTACTAGTCCGGCTACCACAACCCTCGGTCTGGTATGATCTTAGACTGGGAATGAACTCCATATGCTTAGACATCGAATGAACTCTGTATGCCTAAGCCAACCCATGAAACGAGCGTGCAGGCGCTCAGTCGATCAAAGAGGTAGAATGCACAAGTAGGGGACCGACCCGGTCCCCCCTGCGTGTTGTCGATCTTACTGTCACAACACTCGGTCTGGTCTGATCTTTGACTGGGAATGAACTCTGTATGCCTAAGTCAACCCATAAAATGAGTGTTCAAGTGCTGAACTGGCCGGAGAGGCATAATGCCCAAGCTGAGGATCAGCCTGGTCCTCCTCTACGTGCTGCCAGCCCCGCTGCCACAACCCTCGATCCGGTTGGAGCTTACACATGGCATGAACTCCCTATGCTGAAGCCAACCCATGAAACGGGTGTACAGGCGATCAACCGACCAGAGAGTCAGAATACGTAAATCGGGGATCGGTCTGATCCCCCCTGCGTGCTACCGATCCTGCTACCGTAACCCTTAGTCCGGTCCGATCTTAGATTGGGAATGAACTCCGTATGCTTGGACTAGAGATGAACTCCGTATGCCTAAGTCAACCCACGAAACGAGCGTACGGGCGCTCAGTCTACCGGAGAGGTCGGTCGAAGAGGCAAAATACGTAAGTCGAGGATCGACCCAATCCCCCGAGCAGCTGTCGATCTTACTGCTAGTCCTGCTGCCGCAACCCTCGGTCTGATCTGATCTTAGATAGGGAATGAACTCCGTATGCTTAGACATGGAATGAACTCCGTATGCCTCAGCCAACCTATGAAATGAGCGTGCAGGCGCTCAGTCAGCCAAAGAGGCAAAATGCACATGTCGGGGACCAGCCCGGTCCCCCCCGCGTGCTATCGATCCTGTTGCCACAACCCTCAGTCAAGTTCGATCTTAGACTGGGAATGAACTCCATATGCCTAAGTCAACCCACGAAATGAGCGCTCGGGCACTGAGCTGGCCGAAGAGGCATAATGCGTAAGCCAGGGATCAGCCCAGTCCCCCTCTACGTGCTGTCGGTTCCACTACCACAACCCTTGATCCGGTTGGGGCTTAGACATGGAACAAACTCCCTATGCCTAAGCCAACCCATGAAACGGGCGTGCAGGCGTTCAGTGGGCCGGAGAGGCAGAATGCGCAAGCCAAGGATCGACCCGGTCCCCTGCGTGCTACCAATCCTGTTGCCATAACCCTTGATCCAGTCCGATCTTAGACTGGGAATGAACTTCGTATGCTTAGACTGGGGATGAACTCCATATGCCTAAGTCAACCCACGAAACGAGCGTGTGTGCACTCAGCTGACCGGAGAGGCAGAATGCACAAGCCAGGGATCAGCCCGATCCCCCTCAGTGTGCTATCGATCTTGCTGCTAGTTTTGCTGTTGCATCCCTCAGTCCGATCCGATCTTAGACTGGGAATGAACTTTGTATGCTTAGACATGGAATGAACTTTGTATGCTTAGACATGGAATGAACTTCGTATGCCTAAGGTAACCCACAAAACGAACGTACGGGCATTCAGTCGATCGGAGAGGCAGAATGTGCAAGTCGAGGACCGATCCGATCCCTTTTTACATGCTGTTGATCCTGCTATCGTAACCCTCGGTCCGATCAGATCTTAGACTGGGAATGAACTTCGTATGCATAAGTTAACCCACGAAATGAGCGTTCGGGCGTTGAGCCGATCGGATAGGCATAATGTGCAAGCTGGGGATTAGCCCAGACCCCCTCTGTGTGCTACCGGTCCCGCTACCATAACCCTTGGTCTGGCTGGGGCTTAGACATGGAATGAACTCCCTATGCCTAAGCCAACCCATGAAACGGGTGTGCAGGCGCTCAACCGGCCGGAGAGGCAGAATGCGTAAGCCAGGGATCGGCCCGGTCCCCTCTACGTGTTACCAATCTTGTTGCTGCAACTGTCAGTCTGATCTTTTCTTAGACTGGGAATGAGCTTCGTATGCTTAGAATGGGGTTAAACTCCATATGCCTAAGCCAACCCATGAAACAAGCATGCGAGCGCTCAGTCGGGCGAAGAGGCAGAATGCGCAAGCCAGGGACCGATCCGGTCCCCCCATGCGTGCTGTCGATCCTGCTGCTGGTCCTACTTCGGCAACCCTCGATCCGGTCTGAACTTAGACTGGGAATGAACTCCGTATGCTTAGACATGGAATAAATTCCGTATGCATAAGCCAACCCACGAAACGAACGTGTGGACACTCAACCGGTCGGAGAGCCAAAATGCGTAAGTCGAGGACCGGCCCGATCCCCCTCTATGTGCTATCGATCCTGCTATCACAACCCTCAGTCCGATCTGATCTTAGACTGGGAATGAACTCCGTATGCCTAACTCAACCCACAAAATGAGCGTTCGGGCATTGAGCCGGTCGGAGAGGCGTAATGCGCAAGCCGGGGATCGACCCGATCCCCCTCTACGTGCTACCGATTCCACTGCCACAACCCTCGGTCCAGTTGGGGCTTAGACATGGAATGAACTCCCTATGGCTAAGCCAACCCACGAAACGGGCATGTGGGCACTCAACCGGCTAGAAAGGTAGAATGCGCAAGCCGAGGATCAGCCTGGTCCCCCCTGCGTGCTATCGATCCTGCTGTCGCAACCCTCGTTCTAGTCTGATCTTAGACTCGGAATGAACTTCGTATGCTTAGACTGGGGATGAACTCCGTATGCCTAAGTCAACCCACGAAATGAGTGTACGGGCGCTCAGTCCGCCAGATAGGCAGAATGCGTAATCCAGGGATCGACTCGATCCCACCTGCGTGCTGTCGATCCTGCTATCGTAACTCTCAGTCCGGTTAGATCTTAGACTGGGAATGAACTCCGTATGCATAAGTCAACCCATGAAACGAGCGTTCAGGTGCTGAGTCGGCCGGATAGGCATAATGTGCAAGTCGGGGATAGGCCTGATCCCCCTCTACGTGCTGTCGATCCCACTACGACAACCCTCGGTCTGGCTAGGGCTTAGACATGGAATGAACTCCCTATGCCTAAGCCAACCCACAAAATGGATGTGTGGGCACTCAGTCGGCTAGAGAGGTAGAATGCGTAAGCCGAGGATCGACCTAGTTCACCCTGCGTGCTGTTGATTCCTACTGTCGTAACCCTCATTCTGGTCTGATCATAGACTCAGAATTAACTCCTTATGCTTAGACTGGGGATGAACTTCGTATGCCTAAGTCAACCCATGAAACGAGCGTACGGGCACTCAGTCGGCCGAACAGGCAAAATGCATAAGCCAAGGATCAGCCTGATCCCACCTGTGTGCTGTCGATCCTACGGTCGTAACCCTCAGTCCGGTGTGATCTTAGACTTGGAATGAACTCCGTATACTTAGACTGAGGATGAACTTCGTATGCCTAAGTCAACCCACGAAACGAGCGTGTGGGTGCTCAGTTGGCCAGAGAGGCAGAATGCACAAGCTGGGGATCGACCCAGTCCCCCCTGCGTGCTGCCGATCCTGCTGTTGGTTCTACTGCCGCAACCCTAAGTCCGATCCAATCTTAGACTGGGAATGAACTCCGTATGCTTAGACATGGAATAAACTCCGTATGCCTAAGCCACCCCATGAAATGAGCGTGCAAGTGCTCAGCCGACCGGAGAGACAGAATGCGCAAGCCGGGGACTGGCCCAGTCTGTCTTGCGTGCTGTCGATCCTGCTGTCGCAACCCTCGGCCCGGTCCGATCTTAGACTGGGAATGAACTCCGTATGCTTAGATTGGAGATGAACTCCGTATGCCTAAGTCAACCCACAAAACGAGCGTAAGAACGCTCAGCCGACCAGAGTGGTAGGATGCGCAAGTTGGGGATCGAACGGGTGGTTGGTGGGTTCAAGCACATCTTTATATTTCTACTACGCCAATGCCATTTTTATGGCTTGTAAATTCATACAATGGTCCCCTAAGTCTTCATGTGATGTTTCATGGCAAGACGACCTGTTTTCTATTTTTCACGATTTTTGAAACTTTTTGCAGTTTGAGATTTTTTAAAATTTTTTTAGAAAGAGTTTTGTCCCCAAATTTAGTAGAGGTGATCCTTTTATTTTTGTTGGCATTCACAAAAAAATTTTGCTAAAAACTCGAAGTGGAGAAGATTTTGTGACCATTTGAAAAAAGTGTCCCTATTTCAGACACTTTAATGGCTACTGACAGCAAACCTATAAAATCTCAAATACTCTTTATGAGGGTGTGAGTTCTTGAGGTTTGATGAGGGATAGGGGCTCAATATAAGGGCCAAGTACCAGCACCCATCACACATCATGTGCGAACACCCCCCGACCCCCCCAATGCCGTCAGTTAGGCTCTCCAACGATGCTCCTGTGATTGTGCCTTAGGGAAATAAAATGCGGCACCAGCACATGCTCGAGCTCAGCATGTGCACTGTGGCTCAAACTCTTAGACTGAGAATGAACTCCGTATGCTTAGACATGGAATGAACACCGTAAGACTAAGCCAACCCACGAAATGAGCGTACGGGTGTTCAGCTGGTCAGAGAGGCAGAATGCATAAGTTGGGGATCGACCCGATCCCCTTCTGCATGCTGTAGGTCAGGCTACCACAACCCCCGGTCCGACTGGGGCTTAGACATGGAATGAACTCCCTATGCCTAAGCCAACCCATGAAATGGGCGTGCGGGCATTCAGCCGGCCGAAGAGGCAAAATACATAAGCCAGGGATCCACCCGGTCCCTCCTGCGTGCAGCCGATCCTGCTGTCGCAACCCTCGGTCCGGTGCGATCTTAGACTGGGAATGAACTCCGTATACTTAGACTGGGTATAAACTCCGTATGCCTAAGTCAACCCACGAAACGAGCGTGCGGGCACTCAACTGACCGTAGAGGCCGACCGGAGAGGCAGAATGCACAAGCCAGGGATCAGTCCAGTCCCCCCTACATGCTGCCGATCCTGCTACTGGTCCTAGTGTCGCAACCCTTAGTCCAGTCTGATCTTAGACTGGGAATGAACTCTGTATGCTTAGACATGGAATGAACTCCGTATGCCTAAGCCAACCCACGAAATGAGCGTGAGGGCACTCAACCGATCGGAGAGGTAAAATGCGCAAGGCGAGGACCGGTTTGATCCCCCCTACGTGCTGTCGATCCTGCTACCGTAACCCTCGGTCTGATCTGATCTTAGACTGGAAATGAACTCTGTATGCTTAGACTGGGGATAAACTCCGTATGCCTAAGTCAACTCATGAAATGAGCGTGCGGATGCTCAGTCGACCAGAGAGGCAGGATGCGTAAGTCGGGGATTAAACGGATGGTAGCTGGGTTCAAGCACATCTTCATATTTCTGCCATGCCAATGCCATTTTTATGGCTTGTAAATTCAAACAACGGTCCCCTAAGCCTTCATGTGAAGTTTCGTGCCAAGACGACCGGTTTTCTATTTTTCATGATTTTTTATACTTTTTACAATTTGAGATTTTTTAAAAAATTTTTAGAAAGAGTTTTGTCCCCAAATTTTGTAAAGGTGATCCTTGTATTTTTGTTGGCAAGTACAAAAAAATTCAGCTAAAAACTCGAAGTGGAGAAGATTTTGTGACCGTTTGAAAAAAGTGTCCCCATTTCAGACACTTTAATAGCTACTGGCAGCAAACCTATAAAATTTCAAATGCTCTTTAAGGGGGTGTGAGTTCTCGAGGTTTGATGAGGGATAAGGGGCCAATATAAGGGCCAAGTACCAGCACCTATCGCACATCTTGTGCGCACACCCCCTGGTCCCCCCAATCGTCGGAACACCTAATGCCGCTGGTTAGGCTCTCCGACGATGCTCCACCGATGGTGCCCCGGGCAAAAAAAATGCGGCACCAGCACATGCCCATGCCCATGCCGAGCACGTGCACCGTGGCTCAAACTCTTAGACTGGGAATGAACTCTGTATGCTTAGACATGGAATTAAATCCGTATACCTAAGCCAACCCATGAAACGAGTGTACAGGCACTCAACCGGCCGAAAACGTAGAATGCGCAAGCTGGGGATCAGCCTGCTCCCCCTTTGCATGCTGCCAAACCCACTGCCACAACCCTCAATCTGGCTGGGGCTTAGACATGGAATGAACTCCCTATGCTGAAGCCAAGCCATGAAACGGGCATGCGGGCGCTCAGTCGACCGGAGATGTAAAATGCGCAAGCCAAGGATCAGCCCGGTCCCCCTGCGTGCTACCGATCCTACTACCACAACCCTCGGTCTGGTCCAATCTTAGACTGGGAATGAACTCCGTGTGCTTAGACTAGGGATGAACTTTGTATGCTTAGACTCGGGATGAACTCCGATGCCTAAGTCAACCCATGAAACGAGCGTATGGGTGCTCAGTCGGTCGAAGAGGTAGAATCCACAAGCCAGGGATCGGTCCGGTCCCCCCTGCGTGCTGCCGATCCTGCTGTTGGTCTTGCTGCTGCAACCCTCGGTCTGATCTGATCTTAGACTGGGAATGAACTCCGTATGCTTAGACATGGAATGAACTCTGAATGCCTAAGCCAACCCATAAAACGAGCGTGCGGGCGCTTAGCCAACCGGAGAGGCAGAATCGCAAGCTAGGGACCGACCCATTCCCCCCCGTGTGCTGTCGATCCTGGTGTCACAACCTTCAGTCCAATGTGATCTTAGATTGGGAATGAACTTCGTATGCCTAAGTCAACCCATGCAACAAGCATTCGAGCGCTGAGCTGGATGGAGAGGCATAATGCGCAAGCTGGGGATCGGCCCGGTCCCTCTCGATCCGGCTGGGGTTTAGACATGGAATGACCTCCCTATGCCTAAGCCAACCCATGAAATGGGCATGCGGGTGCTCAGTCGACTAGAGAAGAAGAATGCACAAGCCGAAGATCGGTCCGGTCCCTCCTGCATGCTACCGATCCGACTGCCGTAACCCTTAGTCCGGTCGGATCTTAGACTGGGAATGAACTCCGTATGCTTAGACTGGGGATGAACTCCGTATGCCTAAGTCAACCCATGATACAAGTGTGCGGGTGCTTAGCTGGCTGAAGAGGCCAGTCGGAGAGGCAGAATGCGCAAGCCGAGGATCGACCCAATCCCCCCTACGTGCTACGGATCCTACTGCTGGTCCTGTTGCTATAACCCTCGGTCCGATCCGATCTTAGACTAGGAATGAACTCCGTATGCTTAGACATGGAATGAACTATGTATGCTTAAGCCAACCCACGAAATGAGCATGCGGGCGCTCAGTCGGTCGAAGAGGCAGAATGCGCTCTGTCAATCCTATTGTCATAACCCTTGGTTTGATCCGATCTTAGACTGGGAATGAACTTCATATGCCTAAATCAACCCATAAAATGAGTGTCCGGGAGTTGAGCTGGCCAGAGAGGCATAATGTGCAAGCCGAGGATCAGCTCGGTCCCCCTCTGCGTGCTACCAGTCCAGCAGCCATCACACATCATGTACGCACACCCCCCTGGCCCCCCCAATCGTTGAAACCCCCAATGTCACCGGTCACGCTCTCCGATGATGCTCCGACGATGGTGCCCCGGGTGAAAAAAATATGACACCAGCACATGCCTGAGCCTAGCATGTGCACCGTGGCTCAAACTCTTAGACTGGGAATGAACTCTGTATGCCTAAGCTAACCCATGAAATGACTTTGTGGGCACCGGTTGGAGAGGTAAAATGAGCAACCCTCTACGTGCTATCGGTTCGATCCCCCTCTACGTGCTATCGGTCTCGCTACCACAACCCTCGGTCCGACTGGGGCTTAGACATGGAATAAACTCCCTATGCATAAGCCAACCCACGAAACGGGCGTGCGGGCGATCAACCGGTCGAAGAGGCAGAATGCGTAAGTCAGGGATCAGCCCGATCCCCCCTACGTGCTGCCGATCCTACTACCACAACCTTCGGTCTGGTTCGATCTTAGTTTGGGAATGAACTCCGTATGCTTAGACTGGGGATGAACTCCGGATGCCTAAGTCAACCCATGAAACAAGCGTGCGGACGCTCAGCTGGCAAGAGAGGCCAACCGAGGAGGCAAAATGTGTGAGCCGGGGATCGACCAAGTCTTCTCCTGCGTGCTACCGATCCTGCTGCTGGTCTTGCTACTGCAACCTTCGATCCGATCTGATCTTAGACTGGGAATGAACTCCGTGTGCTTACACATGGAATGAACTCTGTATGCCTATGTTAAACCATGAAACGAGCATACGGGCGCTCAGCCAACCGGAGAGGCAGAATGCGTAAGCCGAGGATCGACCCGATCCCCCACTATGTGCTGTCGATCCTGCTGCCACAACCCTCGGTCCTGTCCAATCTTAGACTAGGAATGAACTTTTTATGCCTAAGTCAACCCATGAAATGAGCGTCAAGCATTGAGCCGACCGGAGAGACATAATGCGCAAGTCGAGGATCGACCCGATCCCCTCTGCGTGCTGCCGGTCCTGCTACCACAACCCTCGGCCTGGCGGGGGCTTAGACATAAAATTAACTCCCTATGACTAAGCCAACCCACGAAACGGGCGTGCGGGTGCTCAGTTGGTCAGAGAGGCAGAATGCGCAAGCCGAGGATCAACCCGATCCCCCCTACGTGCTGTCGATCTTGCTACCGCAACCCTCGATCCGATCTGATCTTAGACTGGGAATGAACTCTGTATGCTTAGATTGGGGATGAACTCCGTATGCCTAAGTTAACCTACGAAACAAGCGTGCGGACGCTCAGCCGACCAGAGAGGCAGGATGCGCAAGTCGGGGATTGAACGAGTGGTAGGTGGGTTCAAGCACATCTTCATATTTTTGCCATGCCAATGCCATTTTTATGGCTTGTAAATTCATACAATGGCCCCCTAAGCCTTCATGTGAAGTTTCATGGAAAGACGACCCGTTTTTTATTTTTCACGATTTTTAAAAAAATTTTACGGTTCGAGATTTTTTAAAATTTTTTTAGAAATAGTTTTGTCCCCAAATTTGTAGAGGTGACCCTTGTATTTTTTTTGGCATGCACAAAAAAATTCAGATAAAAACTCGAAGTGGAGAAGATTTTGTGATCGTTTGAAAAAAGTGTCCCCATTTTAGACACTTTAATGGCTACTGGCAGCAAACCAATAAAATCTCAAATGCTCTTTAAGGGGTGTGAGTTCTCGAGGTTTGATGAGGGATAGTGGGCCAATAAAAGAGCCAAGTACTAGCACCCATCGCACATCATGCGCGCACACCCCCCGACCCCCTAATAGCTGGAACCCTCAATACCGTCGGTTAGGCTCTCCGGCGATGCTCCGGTGATGGTGCGCCAGGCAAAAAAAATGTGGCAATAGCACATGCCCGAGCCCAGCATGTGCACCGTGGCTCAAACTCTTAGACTGGGAATGAATTCCATATGTTTAGACATGGAATGAACTCCGTATGCCTAAGCTAACCCAAGAAACGAGCGTGTAAGCCCTCAGCCGGTCGGAGAGGCAGAATGCACAAGCCAGGAATCGGCCCGATCCTCCTCTGCGTGCTGCCGATCCCGCTGCCACAACCCTCAGTCCTGCTGGGGCTTAGACACGGAATGAACTCCCTATGCCTAAGCCAACCCACGAAACGGGCGTGCGGGCGCTCAGCTGGCCGGAGAGGCAGAATGCGTAAGTCGAGGATCGACCCGGTCCCCCCTGCGTGCTACCGATCCTACAGCTGCAACCCTCGATCTGATCTGATCCTAGACCAGGAATGAACTCTGTATGCTTAGACTAGCGATGAACTCAGTATGCCTAAGTCAACCCATGAAACGAGCATACGGGCACTTAGTCGACCGGAGAGGCAGAATGCACAAGCCGGGGATCGACCCAGTCCCCCCCTGCGTGCTATTGATCCTGTTGCTGGTCCTGCTACCATAACCCTTGGTCTAGTCTGATCTTAGACTGGGAATGAACTCTGTATGCTTAGACATGGAATGAACTCTGTATGCCTAAGTCAACCCACGAAACGAGCGTGCGGGCGCTCAGCCGACCGGAGAGGTAGAATGCACAAGCTGGGGATCGGCCCGGTCCCCCCTACGTGCTGTCGATCCTGCTACCGCAACCCTCGGTCTGGTCCCATCATAGACTGGGAATGAACTCCGTATGCTTAGACTGGGGATGAACTCCGTATGCCTGAGTCAACCCACGAAACGAGCGTGCTGACGCTCAGTCAACCAAAGAGGCAGGATGCGTAAGCCGGGATCGAACGGGTGGTAGGGGGTTCAAGCACATCTTCATATTTCTGCCATGCCAATGCCATTTTTATGGCTTGTAAATTCATACAATGGTCCTTTATGCCTTCATGTGAAGTTTCGTGGCAAGACGACCCGTTTTCTATTTTTCATGATTTTGGAAACTTTTTACAGTTCGGGATTTTTTTAACTTTTTTTAGAAAGAGTTTTGTCCCCAAATTTGGTAGAGGTGATCCTTGTATTTTTTTTGGCATGAACAAAAACATTCAGCTAAAAACTCCAAGTGGAGAAGATTTTGTGACCGTTTGAAAAAAGTGTCCCCATATTAGACACTTTAATGGCTACTGGCAGCAAACTTATAAAATCTCAAATGCTCTTTAAGAGGGTGTGAGTTCTTGAGGTTTGATGAGGGATAGGGGGCCAATATAAGGGCCAAGTACCAGCATCCATCGCACATCATGTGCGCACACCCCCCGGCCCCCCTAATCACCGAAACCCCCAATGCCGTCGGTTAGGCTCTCTGGTGATGGTGCCTCGAGCGAAAAAAATATGGCACCAGCACAAGCCTGAGCCCAGCATGTACACTGTGGCTCAAACTCTTAGACTGGGAATGAACTTCGTATGCTTAGACATGGAATGAACTCCGTATGCCTATGCCAACCCATGAAACGAGCGTGAGGGCGCTCAGCCGGTCGGAAAGGTAGAATGCACAAGCCAGGGATCGGCCCGGTCCCCCTCTACGTGCTGCTGGTCTCGCTGCCACAACCCTCGGTCCAACTGGGGCTTAGACATGGAATGAAATCCCTATGCCTAAGCCAACCCACGAAACGAGCATGTGGGCGCTCAGCCAGTCGGAGAGGCAGAATGCAGAAGTCGGGGATCGGCCCAGTCCCCCCCTGCGTTCTGTCAATCCTGCTTCCGTAACCCTCGGTCTGGTCTGATCTTAGACTGAGAATGAACTCCGTATGCCTAAGTCAACCCTTGAAATGAGTGTTCGGGCGTTGATCCGACCGGAGAGGCATAATGCACAAGCCGGGTGTCACGGACTAAGCTTTCTCTCAACAAGCAATAGATCGTATGGCACTTGAGTGGGCATTCCCAACCAAGTCAGCCTTCAATAGATCGATATCTGAACAAATAACCATAAGCCATGGTTAGTCCCTAGCATTCACAATAAGACACAATATATCGAGATCAATCTTAAGCACACACACAAGAAGGCACATTCGCATCGAAAAAAAGAAAAACACATCGAGGCAACAATAGGGACATTCAATTGGAGTGAGTTTTATTATAAATGGGAATCATACATCGAGACCTCTCACCATCACCAGGGCCAGGGGGCAGCCCTTGGTGGGTGGCCTAAGCTCGCATAGCAACAGGTGAGACAGCCCAACACTACGCTGTCGGTTCACCCCCCCTAAAGAGCCTTAGAGATTTTAGAGCTATGCTACCAGTAACCATTACAATGTTTGAAATGGGGACACTTTTCCTAGTACAAGGGATCTACCCAGCCATGGCCCTATACATGGGTGGCTCATGGTAACCTAAGTCCCGATCATGGCCCTATACAAGGTTGGCTCATGACATTCTCCCCCCACCTATTCTATCAACATCCTCGTCGACTTGCTGGCTTGAAATTCTTCGATCTTCCTTTAAAATCTCTGGAGGTTGTGTTCTCTCTCCCAGCTGGTTTCTTCTAGTCCTAATCCCTCCCACTTCACTAAGTACTCCTGAACTAGTCTTCAAGATATCTTGGTTTCCCTGTCAGCTAAGATCTCTTCGACTCGATGCTCTGAGGGTGGCTTCATGATGATGGCGGCTCTGGTTGGCTCCTTTCAGCTAGCATCTGTAGGATCTGCATGGAAAGGTTTCAGGTTGCTCACATGAAATACTGGGTGCACTTTCATCCACTTTGGTGGGTCAATTTTATAAGAAGCATTCCTCACCTTGGAAAGGACCCTTACTGGACCTTCATATTTGTGCACCAGTCTATGATCTCTCTTTCTCAAGAACCTGGTTTGTTCAGGAACCAGTCAGACAAGAGCCAAATCACCAACTTGAAATTGTTGAGCTCTACGACCCTTGTCTGCCTATTTCTTCATCCGCTTTAATGCTTTCTCCAGGTAGGCTTACGTAATCTCTATGTTTTGTTTCCACTCTTTGCTAAGATTGAAGGCTCTCGAATTCTTTCCTTCATATTGCTCCAAAGAAGTATGGGGTAGCCTTGGTAATTGCCCGGTGACCACCTCAAATGGGCTCTTATTGGTGGAAAAGCTTTTGTTGGAATTAAAGCAGAGTTGAGCCACGTCTAATAATGAAGGCCAGTTTTTCTGATTGGCTTGAACAAAATGCCTCAAGTATTCTTCTAATAATCCATTGAACCGTTTCGTTTGACCATCGGTTTGAGGGTGATAGCTTAAGGAGATGGTGAGTTGGGACCCCAATATCTTGAAAAGTTCTCTCCAGAAGGACCCCATGAATTTTGAATCTCGACACTGATAATGTTTTGAGAGAAGCCCCAGTATTTGACCACATGTTTGAACAATAGTCGAGCTGTGTCTTTCGTAGTGCAATACTTGTGAGTGAGAATGAATGTGGCATACTTAGAGAACCGGTCAATCACCACCAAAATAGCTCCAAGGTCACCAACCTTGGGTATGCTCGAAATGAAATCGAGGGAGATGCTTTCCCACGGTCTGGTGGGTACTGGTAGTGGTTCAAGCATGCCTGCAGGTTTTCTCCTTTCAACCTTGTCTTGTTGGCAAATGAGGCAAGTCTTCGTATAGTCTATCACATCTTGTCATATGTGAGGCCAATAGTATCCCTGTTTCAATAACGCCAAAATGCATTGCTAACCCGGGTGTCCCACCCATGGTGTGTCATGACATTTCCTCATTAGCATCTGTCTCAGACCTTCTGCTCTTGGCACAAACACTCGAGGCCCCTTGGTCCATAAGAACCCATTTTCTTGCTAGAAGTACTTAGACTTCCCTTCTTCCACTAGCTTTAGGATGGCACAGGCTTGTGGGTCCTTTCCTAAGTGATCTCCAATTAACTTGTGAATGTTTGTAGTGGCTCTACTAGCCGCCATTGGGGCAATTCATCTAAGGGCCACTAAATCTGCTCATCTGCTCAATGCATTAACCACTTGATTGGTCTTTCCAGCGGTGTGCTCAAAACAAAAGTTGAATTTCATTAAAAATTCCTACCACCTAGCTTGTTTTGTCGTAAGCCTTGGTTAGGTGAGAAAATGGCTAACGGCCGTATTATCTATCTTCACGACAAAGTGTGAACCCAATAAGTAATGTCACCAAGCCCTCAAGCAGTGAACCACCACCAAGAGTTCTTTTTCCTGGGTCATATATTTCTTTTTAGCTTCACTTAGCTTCCTACTTTCAAATGCTACCGGGTGATGTTGTTGTAAAAGCACTCTTCCAATAGCAAAATCAGATGCATCTGTCTAAACTTCGAAGGGCTTTTCAATATCAGGGAGAGCTAAGATGGGATCCTTCATAATAGCATCCTTCAATCCCTTGAAGGCCTCTTAGCACTCACTCATCCAACACCATTTATGCTCCTTCTTCAATAGCTCCATGAGGGTCGTGGTCTTACGAGAGTACCCTTCCACAAACCTTCTATAATAGTTGGCTAGTCCCAAAAATGAGTGGAGCTCACTAACATTCTTCAGTGTTGTCCACTCCTTGATTGCCCTAACCTTTTCTATGTCCATTCGAATGTGGCCACGCTCGATAATGTGATCGAGAAAATGGATTTGGGTCTGAGCAAATGCACACTTCTCCCTTTTTACGTATAACTGATGGTATAATCTTTAAAGTACCTGGAGCAGGTGCTCTTGATGTTCTTCCAAGGTGGAGCTATATACCACTATATCGTCTAAATAGATGACTACAAATTTGTCTAGGTAGTCATGGAACACCTGATTCATCACTGTACAAAATGTGGCAGGAGCATTGGTGGCTCATGGCAACCTAAGTCCCGATCATGGCCCTATACAACGTTGGCTCATGACACAAAAGATTGACCCGGTCTCCCTCTACGTGCTGCCGGTCCCACTGCCACAACCCTCGATCCAGCTGGGGCTTAGACATAGAATGAACTCCCTATGCCTAACCCAACCCACGAACGGGCGTGCGGGCGCTCAGCTGGCCGAAGTGGCCAACCGGAGAGGCAAAATGTGCAAGCCAAGGATCAGCCCAGTCTCTTCTGCGTGCTGTCAATCCTACTGTCTCAACCCTCGGTTCGGTCTGATTTTAGACTAGGAATGAACTCTATATGCTTACACTGGAGATGAACTCCGTATGCCTAAGTCAACCCACAAAATGAGCGTGAGGACGCTCAGCCGACCAGAGAGGTAGGATGCGCAAACCGGGGATCAAACGGGTGGTAGGTGGGTTCAAGCACATCTTCATATTTTTGCCATGCCAATGCCATTTTTATGGCTTGTAAATTCATACAATGGTCCCCTAAGCCCTTATGTGAAGTTTCGTGGCAAGACGACCCGTTTTCTATTTTTCATGATGTTTGAAACTTTTTGCGGTTTGGATTTTTTAAAATTTTTTTAGAAATAGTTTTGTCTCCAAATTTGTTAGAGGTGATCCTTGTATTTTTGTTGGCATGCATAAAAAAATTCAGCTAAAAACTCGAAGTGGAGAAGATTTTGTGATCGTTTGAAAAAGGTGTCCCCATTTAAGACACTTTAATGGCTACTGGCAGCAAACCTATAAAATCTCAAATGCTCTTTAAGGGGGTGTGAGTTCTCGAGGTTTGATAAGGGATAGGGGGCCAATATAAGGGCCAAGTACCAGCAACTATTGCACATCATGCGCGCACACCCCCTGGCCCCCCAATCGTCGGAACCCCTAATGCCGTCGTTTAGGCTCTCCGATGATGGTGCCTCGGGCGAAAAAAATGCGACACTAGCACATGTTCGAGCCTAGCATGTGCACCGTGGCTCAAACTCTTAGAGTGGGAATGAACTCCATATGTTTAGACATGGAATGAACTCCGTATGCCTAAGCCAACCCACGAAAGGAGCGTTCGGGCGCTCAGTCGGTCAGAGACGCAGAATGCGCAAGCTGGGGATAGGCTCGGTCCCCCTCTGCGTGCTGCCAGTCCCGCTGTCACAACCTTTGGTCCGACAGGGGCTTAGACATGGAATGAACTCCCTATGCCTAAGCCAACCCACAAAACGGACGTGTGGGTGCTCAGCCGGCCGGAGAGGCAGAATGCGTAAACCAGGGATCAGCCCGATCCACACTGCATGCTGTCGATCCTACTGTCACAACCCTTGATCCGGTCTGATCTTAGATTGAGAATGAACTCCGTATGCTTAGACTGGGGATGAACTCTGTTTGCTTAAGTCAACAAATGAAACGAGCGTGCAGATGCTCAGTCGACCAGAGAGGTCAGTCAGAGAGGCAGAATATGCAAGTCGGGGATCCTGCTACTGGTCCTACTATCGATCATGCTTCTGGTCCTGCTAGGAATGAACTCTGTATGCCTAAGTCAACCCACAAAATGAGCATCCAGGCACTGAACCGATCGGAGAGGCATAATACGCAAGCCGGGATCAGCCTAGTCCACCTCTGCATGCTGCCGGTCCCGCTGCCACAACCCTCGGTCCGGCTGGGGCTTAGACATGGAATGAACTCCCTATGCCTAAGCCAACCCACGAAACGGGCATGTGGGTGCTCAGCCGACCGAAGAGGCAGAATGTGCAAGCTGGGGATCGGCTTGGTCCCTCCTGCGTGCTGTCGATCCTGCTGTCGCAACCCTTGGTCTGGTCCAATCTTAGACTAGAAATGAACTCCATATGCTTAGACTGGGGATGAACTCCGTATTCCTAAGTCAACCCATGAAACGAGTATGCGGGCGCTCAGCCGACCAGAGAGGATGACCGGAGAGGCAGAATACACAAGCCAGGGATCGACCCGATCCCCCCTGCGTACTACCGATCCTGCTGCCGATCCTACTGTCACAACCCTCGGTCCGGTCCAATCTTAGACTGGGAATGAACTTCGTATGCTTAAACATGGAATGAACTCCGTATGCCTAAGCCAACCCATGAAACGAGCGTGCGGGTGCTCAACCGATCAGAGAGGCAGAATACGTAAACTGAGGACCTATCCGGTCCCCCCTGCGTGCTATCGATCCTGCTATCGCAACCATCGATCCGGTTCAATCTTAGACTGGGAATGAACTCCGTATGCCTAAGTCAACCCACGAAATGAGCGTTCGGGCACTGAGCCAACCAGAGAGGCATAATGGGCAAGACGGGGATCAGCCTGATCCCTCTCTACGTGCTGTCGGTCCCGCTGCCACAACCCTTAGTCCGACTGGGGCTTAGACATGGAATGAACTCCCTATGCCTAAGCCAACCCACGAAACGGGCGTGCAGGCGCTCAACCGACCGGAGAGGTAGAATGCGCAAGCCGAGGATCGGCTTGGTCCCCCCATGTGCTGTCGATCCTGCTGTCGTAACCTTCGGTTCGGTTCGATCTTAGATTGGGAATGAACTCCATATGCTTAGACTAGGGATGAACTCCATATGCCTAAGTCAACCCATGAAACAAGCGTGCAGACATTCAGCCGACCAAAGAGAGGCAGGACGCGCAAGCCGGGGATCGAACGAGTGGTAGGTGGGTTCAAGCACATCTTCATATTTCTGCCATGCCAATGCCATTTTTATGGCTTGTAAATTCAAACAATGGTCCCCTAAGCCTTCATGTGAAGTTTCATGGCAAGACGACCCATTTTCTATTTTTCATGATTTTTGAAACTTTTTACTATTCGGGATTTATTAAAAATTTTTTAGAAAGAGTTTTGGTAGAGGTGATCCTTGTATTTTTGTTGGCATGCATAAAAAAATTCAGCTAAAAACTCGAAGTGGAGAAGATTTTGTGATCGTTTGAAAAAAGTGTCCCCATTTTAGACACTTTAATTGCTACTGGCAGCAAACCTATAAAATCTCAAATGCTCTTTAAGGGGGTGTGAGTTCTTGAGGTTTGATGACGGATAGGGGGCTAATATAAGGGCCAGGTACTAGCACCCATCGAACGTCATGTGCGCACCTCCTGGCCCCCACAATTGTTAGAACCCCCAATGCCGACGGTTAGGCTCTCTGACGATGCTCCGATGATGCTCCGATGATGCTCCGATGGTGGTGCCCCGGGAGAAAAAAATACGGCACCAGCACATGCCTGAGCCCGACATGTGCATCGTGGCTCAAACTCTTAGACTGGGAATGAACTCCGTATGCTTAGACATGGAATGAACTCCGTATGCCTAAGCCAACCCACGAAATGGGCGTTTAGGCGCTCAGCCGATCGGAGACGTAGAATGCGCAAGCTGGGGATCGACGCGGTCCCCCTTTGGTGGAGGTGATCCTTGTATTTTTTTTGGCATGCACAAAAAAATTCAATTAAAAACTCGAAGTGGAGAAGATTTTGTGACCGTTTGAAAAAAGTGTCCCCATTTCAGACACTTTAATGGCTACTGGCAGCAAACCTATAAAATCTCAAATGCTCTTTAAGGGGGTGTGAGTTCTTGAGGTTTGATGAGGGATAGGGGGCCAATATAAGGTTCCACTACCAGCACCCATCACACATCATGTGCGCACAGCCCCTGGCCCCCCCAATCGTCGGAACCCCCAATGCCACCGGTTAGGCTCTCCAGCGATGGTGCCTCAGGCAAAAAAAATGTGGCATCAGCACATGCCCGAGCCCAGCATGTGCACCGTGGCTCAAACTCTTGGACTGGGAATGAACTCCGTATGCTTAGACATGGAATGAACTCCATATGCCTAAGCCAACCCATGAAACGAGCGTGCGGGCGTTCAACCGATCGGAGAGCCAGAATGCACAAGCTGGGGATTAGCTCGGTCCCCCTCTGCGTGCTGCCAGTTCCGCTGCCACAACCCTCGATCCGGCTGGGGCTTAGACAAGGAATGAACTCCCTATGCTTAACCTAACCCATGAAACAGGCGTGCAGGCACTCAGCCAGCCGGAGAGGTAGAATACGTAAGCTAGGGATCGACCCTGTCCCTTCTGCATGCTATCGATCTTGCTGTCGCAACCCTCGGTCGGTTCGATCTTAGACTGGAAATGATCTTCGTATGCTTAGATCGGGGATGAACTCCGTATGCCTTAGTCAACCCATGAAATAGGCGTGCGGGCGCTCAGCCGACCGGAGAGGCCGACCGAAGAGGTAGAATGTGCAAGCCGGGGATCGACCCAGTTCCCTCTACGTGCTATCGATCCTACTGCTAGTCCTGTGTGGCAACCCTCGGTCCGATCCGATATTGGACTGGGAATGAACTCCGTGTGCCTAAGCCAACTCACGAAACGAGCGTGCAGGCGCTTAGTCAATCAGAGAGGCAGAATGCGCAAGCCGAGGATCGATCAGAGAGGTAGAATGCCGTAACCCTTAGTCCGATCTAATCTTAGACTAGGAATGAACTTCGTTTGCCTAAGTCAACCCATGAAATGAGCGTTCAGGCGCTGAGCCGACCGAAAAGGCATAATGTGCAAGCCGGGGATTGGCTCGGTCCCCCTCTGTGTGCTGCCGGTACCGCTGCCACAACCTTCGGTCTAGCTGGGGCTTCGACATGGAATAAACTCCCTATGCCTAAGCCAACCCATGAAACGGGCGTGCGGGCACTCAGTCGGTTGGAGAGGTAAAATGTGCAAGCCGAAGATCGGCCGGTCCCCCCTGCGTGCTGCTGATCCTGCTGTCGCAACCCTTGGTTCGGTCCGATCTTAGACTAGGAATGAACTCCGTATGCTTAGACTAGGGATGAACTCTGTATGCCTAAGTCAACCCATCAAATGAGCGTGCGGATGCTCAGTCGACCAGAGAGGCAGGATGCGTAGGCCGAGGATCGACCGGATGGTAGGTGGGTTCAAGCACATCTTGATATTTCTGCCATGCCAATGCCATTTTTATGGATTGTAAATTCATACAATGGTCCCCTAAGCCTTCATGTGAAGTTTCGTGGCAAGACGACTCGTTTTCTATTTTTCACGATTTTCAAAACTTTTTACGGTTCGGGATTTTTTAAAATTTTTTTAGAAAGAGTTTTGTCCCCAAATTTGTAAAGGTGATCCTTGTATTTTTGTTGGCATGCACAAAACAATTCAGCTAAAAACTCGAAGTGGAGAAGATTTTGCAATCGTTTGAAAAAAGTGTCCCCATTTCAGATACTTTAATGGCTACTGGCAGCAAACCTATAAAATCTCAAATACTCTTTAAAGGGGTCTGAGTTCTCGAGGTTTGATGAGGGATAGGGAGCCAATATAAGGGCCAACTACCAGCACCCATCGCACATCATGTGCACACACCCCCCGGCCCCCCAATCACTGGAACCCCCAATGCCACCGATTAGGCTCTCCGGTGATGCTCCGACGATGGTGCCCTGGGCAAAAAAATGTGGCACCAGCACATGCCCGAGCCCAGCATGTGCACCGTCGCTCAAACTCTTAGATTGGGAATGAACTTCGTATGCTTATACATGGAATGAACTCCGTATGCCTGAGCCAACCAATGAAATGAGCGTGCGGGCGCTCAGTCGATCGAAGAGGCAGAATGCGCAAGCTGGGGATAAGCCTGGTCCCCCTCTGTGTGCTGTCGGTCCCGCTACCACAACCATCGGTCTGGCTGGGGTTAGATGTGGAATGAACTCCCTATGCCTAAGCCAACCCATGAAACAGGCGTGCGGTCACTCAGCCGGCCAGAGAGGTAGAATGCGCAAGCCGAGGATCGGCCCGATCCCCTCTGTGTCCTACCGATCCTGCTACTGCAACCCTTGGTCCGATCTGATCTCAGACTGGGAATAAACACCGTATGCTTAGGCTAGGGATGAACTCCGTATGCCTAAGTCAACCCAAGAAACGAGCGTGCTGGCGCTCAGTCGACCGAAGAAGCAGAATGCGTAAGCTGGGGATTAGCCTGGTCCCCCCTACGTGCTGCTGATCCTACTGCTGGTCCTACTGCCGTAACCCTTGATTCGATCCGATCTTAGACTGGGAATGAACTCTGTATGCTTAGACATGGAATGAACTTCGTATGCCTAAGTCAACCCATGAAACGAGCGTGTGGGCGTTTAGCCGATTGGAGAGGTAGAATGCATAAGCCAAGGATCGGCCTGATCCCCCCTATGTGTTGTTGATCCTGCTGCTGTAACCCTCAGTTCGGTCTGATCTTAGACTGGGAATGAACTTCGTATGCTTAGATTGGGGATGAACTCCGTACGAACGCTCAGTCGACCAAAGAGGCAGGATGCGTAAGCCGGGGATCGAACGGGTGGTAGGTGGGTTCGTGCACATCTTCATATTTTTTCCATGCCAATGCCATTTTTATGGCTTGTAAATTCATACAATGGTACCCTAAGCCTTCATGTGAAGTTTCATGGCAAGACAACCCGTTTTCTATTTTTCATGATTTTTGAAACTTTTTATGGTTTCGGATTTTTTAAAATTTTTTTACAAATAGTTGTCCCCAAATTTGGTAGACATGACCCTTGTATTTTTGTTGGCATGCACAAAACAATTCAGCTAAAAACTCGAAGTGGAGAAGATTTTTGTGACTGTTTGAAAAAGTGTCCCCATTTCAGACACTTTAATGGCTATTGGCAGCAAACCTATAAAATCTCAAATGCTCTTTAATGGGGTGTGAGTTCTCGAGGTTTGATGAGTGATAGGGGGCCAATATAAGAGCCAAGTACCAGCACCCATCGCACATCATGTGCGCACACCCCCCCGCCCACCCAATCATCGAAACCCCCAATGTCATCGGTTAGGCTCTCTGACGATGCTTCGGCGATGGTGCTCCGGGCAAAAAAAATGTGGCACCGGCACATGCCCTAGCCCAGCATGTGCACTGTTGCTCAAACTCTTAGACTGGGAATGAACTCCGTATGCTTAGACATGGAATGAACTCTGTATGCCTAAGCCAACCCACGAAATGAGCGTGCGGGCGCTCAGCCAACTGGAGAGGTAGAATGCGCAAGTCGGGGATCAGCCCGATCCCCTCTGCGTGCTACCGATCCTACTACCGCAACCCTTGGTCCGATGCAATATCAGACTAGGAATCAACTCCGTATGCTTAGATTGGGGTTAAACTTCGTATACCTAAGCCAACCCATAAAATGAGCGTACAGGCACTCAACTGACCGGAAAGGCCGATCGGAGAGGTAGAATGCACAAGCCGGGGATGGCCTAATCCCCACCTGCATGCTGTCGATCTTGCTGCTGGTCTTGCTATCCCAACGCTCGGTCTGGTCTGATCTTAGACTAGGAATGAACTCCGTATGCTTAGACATGGAATGAACTCTAGATGCCTAAGCCAACCCACGAAACAAGCGTACGGGCCCTCAACCGGTCGGAGAGGCAAAATGCGCAAGTCGGGGATCGGCCCGATCCCCCTTTATGTGCTGCCGATCTCGCTGCCACAACCTTCGATCTAGCTGGGGCTTAGACATGGAATGAACTCCCTAAGCCTAAGCCAACCCACGAAATGGGCGTGCGGGCGCTCAACCGATCGGAGAGGTAGAATGCACAAGCCGAGGATCGACCCTGTACCCCCTGTGTGCTATCGATCCTACTACCGTAACCCTCGATCCGATGCGATCTTAGACTGAGAATGAACTCCGTATGCTTAGATTGCGGATGAACTCCGTATGCCTAAGTCAACCCACGAAACGATCATACGAGCGTTCAGTCGGCTGAAGAGGCCGATCAGAGAGGCATAATGCATAAGTCGGGGATTAGCTCGATCCCCCTCTACGTGCTGCCGATCCCACTACCGATCCTGCTGCCATAACCTTCTGTCCGACTGGGGCTTAGACATGGAATGAACTCTGTGTGCCTAAGCCAACCCACGAAACGAGTGTACGGGTGCTCAACCGGTCGAAGAGGCAGAATGCGTAAGTCGGGATCGGCCCGATCCCCCTCCGTACTGTCGATCTTGCTACTGCAACCCTCGGTCCGGTCTGATCTTAGACTGGGGATGAACTCTGTGTGCCTAAGTCAACCCACAAAATGAGAGTACGGACGCTCAGCCGACCGGAGAGGCAGAATACGTAAGCCGAAGATTGGCCCGATCCCCCTCTGCGTGCTGTCGATCCTACTGCTGGTCCTGCTATAGTAACACTTGGTCCGGTCTGATCTTAGACTGGGAATTAACTTCGTATGCTTAGACATGGAATGAAGTCCGTATGCCTAAGTCAACCCACTAAACGAGCGTGCGGGCACTCAGTCGGCCAGAGAGGTAGAATGCGTAAGTTGGGGACTGGCCCGATCCTCCCCTGCGTGCCATCGATCCTGCTGTCGTAACCCTCAGTCTGGTCCAATCTTAGACTGGGAATGAACTCCGCATGCTTAGACTAGGGATGAACTTCGATGCCTAAGTCAACCCACGAAACGAGCGTGCTGACGCTCAGTCGACCAGAGAGGCAAGATGCGTAAGCCGGGGATCGAACGGGTGGTAGGTGGGTTCAAGCACATATTTATATTTCTACCATGCCAATGCCATTTTTATGGCTTGTAAATTCATACAATGGTCCCTTAAGCCTTCATGTGAAGTTTGGTGGCAAGATGACCAGTTTTTTATTTTTCATGATTTTTGAAACTTTTTACGGTTCAAGATTTTTTTTAATTTTTTTCAAAAGAGTTTTGTCCCCAAATTTGGTGGAGGTGATCCTTGTATTGTTTTTTGGCATGCACAAAAAAATTCAGCTAAAAACTCGAAGTGGAGAAGATTTTGTGACCGTTTGAAAAAAGTGTCCCCATATTAGACACTTTAATGGCTACTGGCAGCAAACCTATAAAATCTCAAATGCTCTTTAAGGGGGTGTGAGTTCTCGAGGTTTGATGAGGGAGAGGGGGCCAATATAAGGCCCAAGTACTAGCACCCATCACACATGATGTGCGCACACCCCCCGACCCCCCCAATCGTCGGAACCCCTAATGCCGTCGGTTAGGCTCTCTGGTGATGGTGCCCCGGGCGAAAAAAATGTGGCACCAGCACATGCCCGAGCCCAGCATGTGCACCGTGGCTCAAACTCTTAGACTGGGAATGAACTCTGTATGCTTAGACATGGAATGAACTCCGTATGCCTAAGCCAACCCACGGAACGATCGTGCGGGCGTTCAGCCAGCCTGAGAGGCAGAATGCACAAGTCGTGGATCGGGCTGGTCCCCTTCTGCTTGCTGCCGGTCCCGCTACCACAACCCTCGATCCTACTGGGACTTAGACATGGAATGAACTCCCTATGCCTAAGCCAACCCATGAAATGGGCGTGCGATCGCTCAGTTGGCCAGATAGGCAGAATACGTAATCCGGGGATCGGCCCGATCCCCCTCTGCGTGCTGCCGGTCCGCTGCCACAACCCTCGGTATGGCTGGGGCTTAGACATGGAATGAACTCCCTATGCATAAGCCAACCCACGAAACGAACGTGCGGGTGCTCAACCGATCGGAGAGGCAGAATGTGCAAGTCACGGACCGACCCAGTCCCCTCTGCGTGCTGTCGATCCTGCTTTCGCAACCCTCGGTCCAGTCTGATCTTAGATTGGGAATGAACTCTGTATGCCTAAGTCAACCCACGAAACGAGCGTTCGAGCGCTGAGCCGGCCGAAGAGGCATAATGTGCAAGCTAGGGATCGACCCGGTCCCCCTCTACGTGCTGTCGGTCCCGCTGCCACAACCCTCAGTCCGGCTGGGGCTTAGACATGGAATGAACTCCCTATGCCTAACCCAACCCACGAAACGGGCGTACGGGTGCTCAACCGGTCGGAGAGGCAGAATGCGCAAGCCGGGGATCGACCCAATCCCCCCTGTATGCTACCGATCTTGCTGTCGCAACCCTCTGTCCGATTTGATCTTAGACTGGGAATGAACTTCGTATACTTACACTGGGGATGAACTTCGTATGCCTAAGTCAACCGACGAAACGAGCGTGCGGATGCTCAGTCGACCAAAGAGGTAGGATGCGCAAGCCGAGGATCGAACGAGTGGTAGGTGGGTTCAGGCACATCTTCATTTTTCTACCAGGCCAATGCCATTTTTATGGCTTGTAAATTCATACAATGGTCCCCTAAGCCTTCATGTGAGGTTTCGTGGCAAGATGACCTGTTTTTTTATTTTTCACAATTTTTTGAAACTTTTTGCGGTTCGGGATTTTTTAAATTTTTTTAGAAAGAGTTTTGTCCCCAAATTTGTTAGAGGTGATCCTTGTATTTTTGCTGGCATGCACAAAAAAATTCAGCTAAAAACTCGAAGTGGAGAAGATTTTGTGACCGTTTGAAAAAGGTGTCCCTATTTCAAACACTTTAATGGCTACTGATAGCAAACCTATAAAATCTCAAATGCTCTTTAAGAGGGTGTGAGTTCTTGAAGTTTGATGAGGGATAGGGTGCCAATATAAGGGCCAAGTACCAGCACCCATCGCACATCATGTGCACACACCACTCGGCCCTCCAATCATCGAAACCCCCAATGCCGTCGGTTAGGCTCTCCAGCGATGGTCCGACGATGGTGCCCAGGTGAAAACAATGTGGCACCAACACATACCTGAGCCCAGCATGTGCACCATGGCTCAAACTTTTAGACTGGGAATGAACTCCATATGCTTAGACATGGAATGAACTCCGTATGCCTAAGTCAACCCATGAAACGCGCGTGTGGGCGCTCAGCTGGTCGGAGAGCCAGAATGCGTAAGCCGTGGATCGACCCGGTCACCCTCTATGTGTTGCTGGTCTCGCTGCCACAACCCTCGGTCTGGCTGGGGCTTAGACAAGGAATGAACTCCCTATGCCTAAGCCAAACCACGAAATAGGCGTGCGGGCACTCAGCCCGTCGAAGAGGTAGAATGCGCAAGCCAAGGTTCAGCCCAGTCCTCCCTGCGTGCTGTCGATCCTACTATTGCAACACTCGATCGGGTCCGATCTTAGATTGGGAATGAACTCCGTATGCTTAGACTGGGGATGAACTTCGTATGCCTAAGTCAACCCACGAAACGGGCGTGCAGGCATTCAGCCGGTCGGAGAGGCAGAATGTGCAAGCCAGGGATCGACCCAGTCCCCCGTGCATGCTGCCGATCCTGCTGCTAGTCCTGTTGCCGTAACCCTCAGTCCGATCCAATCTTAGATTGAGAATGAACTCCGTATGCTTAGACATGGAATGAACTCCGTATGCCTAAGCCAACCCACGAAACGAGCGTGCGGGCACTCAGTCGGCTGGAGAGGCAGAATGCGCAAGCCAAGGACCGACCCGATCCCCCCTGTGTGTTGTCGATCCTGCTGTCGTAACCCTCAGTTCGGTCCGATCTTAGACTGGGAATGAACTCCATTTGCCTAAGTCAACCCACGAAATAAGCGTTCGGCAGCTAAGCCGACCGGAGAGGCATAATGTGCAAGCCGGGGATCGACCCGATCCCCCTCTATGTGCTATCGATGCCGATGCCACAACCCTCGGTCCAGCTGGGGCTTAGACATGGAATGAACTCCCTATGCCTAAGCCAACCCACGAAATGGGTGTGCGGGCACTCAGTCGATCGGAGAGGTAGAATGCGCAAGCCGGGGATCGGTTCGATCTCCCCTACGTGTTGCTGATCCTGCTGCCGCAACCCTCGGTTTGGCCCGATCTTAGACTGGAAATGAACTCCGTATGCTTAGACTGGGGATGAACTCCGTATGCTTAGACTGGGGATGAACTCCATATGCCTAAGTCAACACATGAAACGAGCGTGCGGATGCTCAGCTGACTAGAGAGGCAAGATGTGCAAGCCGAGGATCGAACGGGTGCTAGGTGGGTTCAAGCACATCTTGATATTTTTGCCATGCCAATGCCATTTTTATGGCTTGTAAATTCATACAATTGTCCCCTAAGCCTTCATGTGAAGTTTCGTGGCAAGATGACCCGTTTGCTATTTTTCACGATTTTTGAAACTTTTTACGGTTCGAGATTTTTTAAAGTTTTTTTAGAAAGAGTTTTGTCCCCAAATTTGGTAGAGGTGATCCTTGTATTTTTTTTGCCATGCACAAAACAATTCAGCTAAAAACTCGAAGTGGAGAAGATTTTACAACCATTTAAAAAAAGTGTCCCCATTTCAGACACTTTAATGGCTACTGGCAGTAAACCTATAAAATCTCAAATGCTCTTTAAGGGGGTGTGAGTTCTCGAGGTTTGATTAGGGATAGGGGGCCAATATAAGGGCCAAGTACCAGCACCCATCGCACATGGTTTGCGCACACCCCCCGGCCCCCAAATCGTCGGAACCCCCAATGCAGCTGGTTAGGCTCTCCGGTGATGCTCCGGTAATGGTGCCCCGGGTCAAAAAAATGCGGCACCAGTACATGCCTGAACCTAGCATTTGCACCGTGCCTCAAACTCTTAGACTGGGAATGAACTCCGCATGCTTAGACATGGAATGAACTCCGTATGCTTAAGCCAACCCACGAAATGAGCGTGCGGGCGCTCAGCCGGCTGGAGAGGCAGAATGCGCAAGCCGGGGATCGGCCTGGTCCTCTTCTACATGCTGCTGGTCCCGCTGCCACAACTCTCGGTCTGGCTGGGGCTTCGACATGGAATGAACTCCCTATGCCAAAGCCAACCCACGAAATGGGCGTGCAAGCGCTCAGCCAGCTGGAGAGGTAGAATGCGCAAGCCGAGGATCAGCCCGGTCCCCTCTGCATGCTGCCGTAACCCTCGATCCGGTTCGATCTTAGATTGGAAATGAACTCCGTATGCTTAGACTGGGGATGAACTCCGTATGCTTAAGTCAACCCACGAAACGAGCGTGCGGATGCTCAACCGACCAGAGAGGCAGGATGCGTAAGCCGGGGATCAAACGAGGTGGTAGGTGGGTTCAAACACATCTTCATATTTCTGCCATGCCAATGCCATTTTTATGGCTTGTAAATTCATACAATGGTCCCCTAAGCCTTCATGTGTAATTTCATGGCAAGATGACCCATTTTCTATTTTTAACGATTTTTGAAACTTTTTATGGTTTGAGATTTTTTAAACTTTTTTCAGAAAGAGTTTTGTCCCCAAATATGGTAGAGGTGATCCTTGTATTTTTTTTGGCATGCACAAAAAAATTCAGCTAAAAACTCGAAGCGGATAAGATTTTGTGACCGTTTGAAAAAGGTGTCCCCATTTTAGACACTTTAATGGCTACTGGTAGCAAATCTCAAATGCTCTTTAAGGGGGTGTGACTTCTCAAGGTTTGATGAGCGATAGGGGGCCAATATGAGGGCCAAGTACCAGCACCCATCGCACATCATGTGCGCACACTCCCCCGGCCCCCCAATCGTCGGAACCCGCAATGTCGATGTTAAGCTCTCTGACGATGGTGCCCCAGGTAAAAAAAATGCGACACCAGCACCTGCCCGAGCCCAGCATGTGCACCATGCTCAAACTCTTAGACAAGGAATGAACTTCGTATGCTTAGACATGGAATGAACTCCGTATGCCTAAACCAACCCACGAAACGAGCGTGCAAGCGCTCAGTCAGTTGTTGAGGTAGAATGCGCAAGCCGAGGATCAGCCCGGTCCCCCTCTGTGTGTTGTCGGTCCAGCTACCACAACCCTCAGTCTGGTTGGGGCTTAGACATGGAATGAACTCCCTATGCCTAAGCCAACCCATGAAATGGGCGTGTGGGCGCCCAGCCGATCGAAGAGGCAGAATGCGCAAGCCGGGGATCGGCTCGATCCCCCCTGCATGCTAAGGATCTTGCTGTCGCAACCCTCGGTCTAATCCGATCTTAAACTGGGAATGAACTTCGTATGCTTAGACTGGGGATGAACTCCGTATGCCTAAGTCAACCAAGGAAACGATCGTACGGGCACTTAGCCGGCTAGAGAGGCCGGTCGAAGAGGCAGAATGCGCAAGTCGGGGATCGGGTCGATCCCCGCTACGTGCTGTCGATCCTGCTATTAGTCCTGCAGCCGCAACCCTCAGTTCGGTCTTATCTTAGACTGGGAATGAACTCTGTATGCTTAGACATGGAATGAACTCCATATGCCTAAGCCAACCCATGAAACGAGTGTGCGGGTGCTCAGTCGGCCGGAGAGGTAGAATGCGTAAGCTAGGGACTGGCCCGATCCCCCCTACGTGCTATTGATGCTGCTGTCACAACCCTCGGTCTGGTCCAATCTTAGATTGGGAATGATCTTCGTATGCCTAAGTCAACCCACGAAATGAGCGTTCGGGCGCTGAGCAGGCCAGAGAGGCATAATGCGCAAGCTGGGGTAGATTCGGTCCACCTCTACGTGCTGCCAGTCCCACTGTCACAACCCTCGGTCCGATTGGGGCTTAGACATGGAATGAACTCCGTATGCCTAAGCCAACCAATGAAACGAGCGTGCGGGCACTCAACCGGCCAGAGAGGCAGAATGCGCAAGCCGAAGATCGGCCTAGTCCCCCCTGCGTGCTGTCGATCCTATTACCGCAACCCTCGGTCCAGTTCGATCTTGGACTGGGAATGAACTTCATATGCTTAGACTATGGATGAACTCCGTATGCCTAAGTCAACCCACGAACGAGCGTGCGGGCGTTCAGCCAGTCGAAGAGGCAGAATGAGCAAGTTGGGGATCGGCTCGGTCAACCCTGCATGCTACCGATCCTGCTGCTAGTTTTACTGCCACAACCCTCGGTCCGGTCCGATCTTAGACTGGAATGAACTCCATATGCTTAGACATGGAATGAACTCCGTATGCCTAAGCCAACCTACGAAACGAGCGTGCGGGCGCCCAGCCAACTGGAGAGGCAGAAGGCGCAAGCCAGGGATCGGCCCAGTCCCCTTTGCGTTCCGTCGATCCCACTGTCGCAACCCTCGGTCCGATCGGATCTTAGACTAAGAATGAACTCCGTATGCCTAAGTCAATCCATGAAACGAGCGTGTGGGTGCTGAGCCAGTCGGAGAGGCATAATGCGTAAGCCGAGGATTGGCCCGGTCCCTCTATGCATGCTGTCGATCCCGCTGCCACAACCCTCGGTCCGGCTGGGGTTTAGACATGGAATGAACTCCCTATGCTTAGGCCAACCCACAAAACGGGTGAACGGGTGCTCAGTCGGTTGAAGAGGTAGAATGCGCATGCCAGGGATCGACCCGGACCCCTTTGCGTGTTGTCGATCCTACTACCGCAACCCTCGGTCCCGTCTGATCTTAGACTGGGAATGAACTCTGTATGCTTAGACTGGGGCTGAACTCCGTATGTCCAAGTCAACTCACGAAACGAACGTGTGGACTCTCAACTGACTAGAGAGGCAGGATGCGCAAGCCGGGGATCGAACGGGTGGTAGGTGGGTTCAAGCACATCTTCATATTTTTGCCATGCCAATGCCATTTTTATGGCTTGCAAATTCATACAATGGTTCCCTAAGCCTTCATGTGAAGTTTTATGGCAAGACGACCCGTTTTCTATTTTTCATGATTTTTCAAAATTTTTATGGTTCGGGATTTTTTAAAATTTTTTTAGAAAGAGTTTTGTCTCCAAAAATTGGTAGAGGTGATCCTCGTATTTTTTTTGGCATGCACAAAAGTGGTGAAGATTTTGTGACCGCTTGAAAAAAGTGTCCCCATTTAAGACACTTTAATGGCTACAGACAGCAAACCTATAAAATCTCAAATGCTCTTTAAGGGGGTGTGAGTTCTCGAGGTTTGATGAGGGATAGGGGGCCAATATAAGGGCCAAGTACCAGCACCCATCGCACATCATGTGCGCACACCGCCCCGGCCCCCCAATCATCGGAACCCCCAATACCGTCGCTTAGGCTCTCCGACGATGCTCCGGTGATGGTGCCCCAGGCGAAAAAAATGTGGTACCAGCACATGCCCGAGCCCAGCATGTGAACCGTGGCTCAAACTCTTAGACTAGGAATGAACTCCGTAGGCTTAGACATGGAATGAACTCCGTATGCCTAAGCCAACCCACGAAACGAGCGTGCGGACGCTCAGCCAGTCGGAGAGGCAGAATGCACAAGCCGGGGATCGGCCCGATCCCCCTCTACGTGTGCCGTTGGTCCCGCTGCCACAACCCTCGGCCTGGCTAGGGCTTAGACATGGAACCAACTCACTGTGCCTAAGCCAACCCACGAAACGAGCGTGCGGGCATTCAGTTGGCCAGAGAGGCAGAATGCGCAAGCTGGGGATCGGCCCAGTCCCCCCAGCGTGCTGCTGATCCTGCTACTGTAACCCTCGATCCGATCTGATCTTAGACTGGGAATGAACCCCATATGCTTAGACTGGGGATGAACTCCGTATGCCTAAGTCAACCCACGAAACAAGCGTGCGGGCGTTCAGTAGGTCGGAGAGGTCGGTCGGAGAGGCAAAATGCACAAGTCGGGGATCGACCCGATCCCCCTATGTGCTGTGATCCTGCTACCGTAACCTTCAGTCTGATCCGATCTTAGACTGGGAATGAACACTGTATGCTTAGACATGGAATGAACTCCGTATGCCTAAGCCAACCCACGAAACGAGCGTGCCGACACTCAACCGACCAGAGAGGCAGAATACACAAGCCAGGGACCGACCCGATCCCCCCTACGGGCTATCGTTCTTGTTGTCGCAACCCTCAGTCCGGTTTGATCTTAGACTGGGAATGAACTTCGTATGCCTAAGTCATCCCACGAAACGAGCGTTTGGGCACTGAGTCGGCCGGAGAGGCATAATGCGCAAGTCAGGGATCGGCCCGATCCCCCTCTGCGTGTTGTCGGTCCCGCTACCACAACCCTCGGTCTGGCTGGGGCTTAGACATGGAATGAACTCCCTATGCCTAAGCCAACCCACGAAATGGGCATGCGAGCGCCCAGTCGGTTAGAGAGGCAGAATGCGCAAGTCGGGGGTCAGCCTAGTCCCCCCTACGTGCTGTCGATCCTGCTGCTGGTCCTGTTGCCGCAACCCTCGGTCCGATCTGATCTTAGACTGGGAAAGAACTCCGTATGCTTAGACTGGGGATGAACTTCGTATGCCTAAGTCAACCCACGAAACGAGCGTGTGGACGCTCAGCCAACCAGACAGGCAGGATGCACAAACCGGGGATCGAACGGGTAGTAGGTGGGTTCAAGCATATCTTCATATTTCTGCCATGCCAATGCCATTTTTATGGCTTGTAAATTCATAGAATGGTCCCCTAAGCCTTCATGTGAAGTTTCATGGCAAGACGACCCGTTTTCTATTTTTCACGATTTTCAAAACTTTTAACGGTTCGAGATTTTTTAAAATTTTTTAGAAAGAGTTTAGTCCCCAAATTTGGTAGAGGTGTTCCTTTTATTTTTGTTGGCATGCACAAAAAAATTCATTTAAAAATTCGAAATGGAGAAGATTTTGTGACCGTTTGAAAAAAGTGTCCCCATTTCAGACACTTTAATAGCTACTGGCAGCAAACTTATAAAATCTCAAATACTCTTTAAGGGGGTGTGAGTTCTCGAGGTTTGATGAGGGATAGGGGGCGAATATAAGGGCCAAGTACCAGCACCCATCCCACATCATGTGCACACACCCCCCCGGGCCCCTCAATCATCGGAACCTCTAATACCGTCGGTTAGGCTCTCCGACGATGGTGGCCCGAGTGAAAAAAATATGGCACCAGCACATGCCCGAGCCCAGCATGTGCACCGTGGCCCAAACTTTTAGACTGGGAATGAAATCTGTATGCCTAGACATGGAATGAAATCTGTATGCCTAGACATTGAATGAACTCTGCATGCCTAAGCCAACCCATGAAACGAGCGTGCGGGCGCTCAACCGATCGAAGAGGCAGAATGCACAAGCCGGGGATCGACCCGATCCAAACTGCGTCCTGTCGATCCTGCTGCTGGTCCTACTTTCGTAACCCTCGGTTAGGTCTGATCTTATACTGGGAATGAACTTTGTAGGCTTAGACTGGTGATGAACTCCGTATGCCTAAGTCAACCCACAAAACGAGTGTGCGGACGCTCAGTCGACCAGAGAGGCAAGATGTGCAAGCCAGGGATCGAACGGGTGGTAGGTGGGTACAAGCACATCTTCATATTTCTACCATGCCAGTGCCATTTTTATGGCTTGTAAATTCATACAATGGCCCCCTAAGCCTTCATGTGAAGTTTCGTTGCATGACGACCCATTTTCTGTTTTTCAAGATTGTCAAAACTTTTTACAGTTCAAGATTTTTTAAAATTTGTTTAGAAGGAGTTTTGTGCCCAAATTTGGTAGAGGTGATCCTTGTATTTTTGTTGGCATGTGCAAAAAAATTCAGCTAAAAACTCGAAGTGGAGAAGATTTTGTGACCGTTTGAAAAAAGTGTCCCCATTTTAGACACTTTAATGGCTACTGGCAACAAACCTATAAAATCTCAAATGCTCTTTAAGGGGGTGTGAGTTCTAGAGGTTTGATGAGGGATAGGGGGCGAATATAAGGGCCAAGTACCAGCACCCATCCCACATCATGTGCGCACACCCCCTCGGCCCCCCCAATCATCGGAACCCCCATTACCACCGGTTAGGCTCTCCGATGATGCTGCCTCAAGCGAAAAAAATACGGCACCAGCACATGCCCGAGCTCAGCATGTGCACCGTGGCTCAAACTCTTAGACTGGGAATGAACTCCGTATGCTTAGACATGGAATGAACTCCGCATGCCTAAGCCAACCCATAAAATGAGCGTGCGGGTGCTCAGCCGGCTGGAGAGGCAGAATGTGCAAGCCGGGGATCGACCCGATCCCCCTCTGCATGCTGCCGTTCCAGCTGCCACAACCCTCGGTCTGGCTGGGGCTTAGACATGGAATGAACTCCCTATGCCTAAGCCAACCGGAGAGGTAGAATGCTCAAGCTGGGGATCGGCCCGATCCCCCCTGCATGCTGCCAATCCTGCTGTCGCAACCCTCGGTCTGGTCTGATCTTAGATTAGAAATGAACTCCGTATGCTTAGACTGGGGATGAACTCCGTATGCCTAAGTCAACCCATGAAATGAGCGTGCGGGTGCTCAGTTGGCCGAAGAGGCCGATCGGAAAGGCAGAATGCGCAAGCTGGGGATCGGCCCGGTCCCCCCTGTGTGCTGTCGATCCTACTACTGGTCTTGCTGCCGTAACCCTCAGTCCGGTTCAATCTTTGACTGGGAATAAATTGCGTATGCTTATACATGGAATGAACTCCGTATGCCTAAGCCAACCCACGAAACGGGCGTACGGGCACTCAACCGACTGGAGAGGCAGAATGCGTAAGCTGGGGACTAGCCCGGTGCCCCTTTGCGTGCTGTCGATCCTGCTACCGTAACCCTCGGTCTGGTCTGATCTTAGACTAGGAATGAACTTCGTATGCCTAAGTCAACTCACGAAACAAGCGTTCAGGCACTGAGCAGGCCGGAGAGGCATAATGCACAAGTTGCAGATCGGCTGGAGAGGTAGAATGCGCAAGTCAAGGATTGGCCCGATCCCTCTTGTGTGCTGTAGATCCTACTGTCGCAACCCTCGGTTCGGTCTGATCTTAGACTGGGAATGAACTTCGTATGCTTAGACTGGGGATGAACTGCATATGCCTAAGTCAACCCACGAAATGAGCGTACGGATGCTCAGCCAACCAGAGAGGCAAGATGTGAAAGTTGGGTGTCACGGACTAAGCTTTCTCTCAAAAAGCAATAGACCGTGCGGCACTTGAATGGGCACTCCCACCCAAGTCAGCCTTTAATAAATCGATATCTGAACAAATAATCATAAGCCATGGTTAGTCTCAAGCATTCACGATAGGACACAATATATCGAGATCAATCTCAAACACACACACAAGAAGGCACATTCGCATCGAGAAAATGAAAAACACATCGAGGCAACATTTGAGACATTCAATCGGGTTAATTTTATTATAATTGAGAATCATAAATCAGGACTTCCCACCATCACCAGGGCTAAGGGACAGCCCTTGGTGGATGGCCTAGGCTCGTATTGCAACTGATGAGACAGCCCAACACTATGCTACCGGTTCACGCCCTAAAGACCTTAGAGATTTTAGAGCTATGCTACCAGTAACCATTACAATGTTTGAAATGGGGACACTTTTCCTAGCACAAGGGATCTACCCAGCCATGGCCCTATACATGGGTGGCTCATGGCAACCTAAGTCCCAATCATGGCCCTGTACAAGGTTGGCTCATGACATCTTCCCCCACCTATTTATCGATGTCCTCGTCGACTTGCTGGCTTGGAATTCTTCAATCTTCCTTTGAAATCTTTGGAGGTCGTGTTCTCTTTCCCAGCTGATTTCTTCTAGTCTTAATCCTTCCCACTTCACTAAGTATTCCCGAACCAGTATTCGAGATATCTTGGTTTCCCTATCAGCTAAGATCTCTTCGACTCAACACTCTGAGGGTGGCTTCATGGTGATGGCGACTCTGGTTGGCTCCTTTCGGCTAGCATCTGTAGGATCTACATGAAAAGGTTTCAAGTTGCTCACATGAAAGACTGGGTGCACCTTCATCCACTTTGGTGGGTCGATTTTGTAAGAAGCGTTCCCCACCTTGGAAAGGACCCTTACTGGACCCTTATATTTGTGCACCAGTCTATGATCTCTCTTTCTCAAGAACCTGGTTTGTTCAGGAACTAGTCGGACAAGAACCAGATCATCCACTTGGAATTGCTGAGCCTTGCGACCCCTTATCTACCCATTTTTTCATCCGTTGTGATGCTTTCTCCATATAAGCTTGTGCAATCTCTGTGTTTTGTTTACACTCCTTGCTGAGGTTGAAGGCTCTCAGATTCTTTCCTCCATATTGTTCCAAAGAAGTGTGGGGTAGCCTTGGTAGTTATCCGATACCCACCTCAAATGGGTTCTTGTTGGTGGAAGAGCTTTTGTTGGAATTAAAGTAGAGTTGAGCAACGTCCAATAATGAAGGCCAGTCCTTCTGATTGGCTTGAACAAAGTGCCTCAAGTATTCCTCTAGTAATTCGTTGAACCATTCTGTCTGACCATCGGTTTAAGAGTGATAGCTTGAGGAGATGTTGAGTTGGGACCCTAATATCTTGAAAAGCTCTCTCCAGAAGGACCCCGTAAGTCTCGAATCTCTATCGCTGACAATGTTTTGAGGGAGGCCCCAGTATTTGACCACATGTTTGAACAATATTCGAGCTGTGTCTTTCGCTGTACAATACTTGTGAGCAGGAATGAATATGGCATACTTAGAGAATTGATCAATCACCACCAAGATAGCTCCAAGATCACCAACCTTGGGTAGGCTCGAAATGAAATCGAGGGAGATGTTTTCCCATGGTTTGGCAAGTACCGATAGTGGTTCAAGCATGCCTGTCGGTTTCCTCTTTTCAACTTTATCTTGTTGGCAAATGAGGCAAGTCTTCGTATAGTCCATCACATCTTGTCGCATGTGAGGCCAATAGTATCCCTATTTCAATAATGCCAAAGTGCGTTGCCAGCCTGAGTGTCCCACCCATGGGGTGTCATGACACTCCCTTATCAGCATCTGTCTCAGACCTCCTGCTCTTGGCACAAACACTTGAGGCCCTTTGGTCCACAAGACCCCATTCTCTTGCCAGAAGTACTTGGACTTCCCTTCTTCCACTAGCTTCAAGATGGCACAGGCTTACGGGTCCTTCCCTAAATGATCTTCAATTAGCTTGTGAATATCTATAGTGGCTCGACTAACTACCATTGGGGCAATTCTTCTAAGGGTTGCTAAATCTGTTTACCTGCTCAATGCATCAGCCACTTGATTGGTCTTTCTAGCGGTGTGCTCAAAACGAAAGTCGAACTCCGCTAAAAATTCCTACCACCTAGCTTGTTTCGCCGTAAGCCTTGGTTGGGTGAGGAAATGGCTAACGGTCGCATTGTCTGTCTTCATGACAAAGTGTTAACCCAACAAGTAATGTCGCCAAGCCCTCAAACAGTGAACCACTGCCAGGAGCTCTTTTTCCTGGGCCATATATTTCCTCTCAACTTCGCTTAGCTTCCTACTTTCAAATGCTATCGGGTGTTGTTGTTGCAAAAGCACTCCTCCAATAGCAAAATCAGATGCATCCATATGAACTTTGAAAGGTTTTTCAATATCAGGGAGGGCTAAGATGGGGTCCTTCATAATAGCATTCTTCAATCCCTCAAAGGCCTCTTGGCACTCACTCGTCCAACACCATTTATGCTCCTTCTTCAATAGCTCCGTGAGGGCCGTGGTCTTGCGAGAGTACCCTTCCACAAACCTTCTATAATAGTTGGCTAGTCCCAAAAATGAACGGAGCTCACTAACGTTTTTCAGTGTTGTCCACTCTTTGATGGCCCTAACCTTTTCCATGTCCATTCGAATATGGCCACATTCGACAATGTGACTGAGAAATTGGATTTGGGTCTGAGCAAATGCACACTTCTCCCTTTTGATGTATAGCTAGTGGTCCTGTAACCTTTGAAGCACCTGGCGTAGGTGTTCTTGTTGTTCTTCCAAAGTAGAGCTATATACCACTATGTCATCTAAATAGATGACTACAAATTTGTCTAGGTAGTCATGGAACACCTGATTCATCAATGTACAAAATGTGGCAGGAGCATTGGTCAGTCCAAAGGGCATAACAAGAAATTCAAATGCACCATACCGTGTTACACAAGTGGTCTTTGGCTTATCTCCCTCAACGATTCTGACCTGATGGTAGCTAGATCTCAGGTCCAATTTGGAAAAGTACTTGGCCCGGCTCAATTGATCAAACAAGTTTGCTATAAGAGGGATGGGATACTTGTTTCTTACGGTGACTTTGTTCAGGGCCCTATAGCCAACACATAATCGCAAACTTCCATTATGCTTTTTCTGAAATAGCACTGGCGCTCCGAATAGAGCTTTTGATGGGCTGATGAACCTGGCTTGTAGAAGCTCATCTAACTGTTTTCTTAGTTTGGCCAACTCTAACGGGGCCATGCGGTAAGGGGCTCTAACAGGGGGTTTCACTTCTGGGAGGAGCTCCATTTCATGGTCCACTGCTCATCGAGGGGGTAGAACCTTAGGCAACATCTCTGACATCACCTCTTCGAATTCTTCTAACACTTTTTCCACACTATCAGGTATTAGTTCTACTTTCGACCCTTCTTTGTAGATTGGCATAGCCACAAAAGAGGGTTCCCCTCTCTTGACCTCTTTCTTGAACTGCAAGGCTGAAATCATTTTCTTCCCACTCTTTGGCAAGATATTGGCTGGCACCACACATAGGTATTCCCCTAAGAACAACAAGCAGCGGGGATAGGGATCACCTGAGCCAACATCATGAAGTCCAATCTGAGAATGACATCAAAGTCATCCATGGGGGAAACTGTAAAGTCTACCTTCCCTTCTCATGGCCCCAACTTGGTTGTCACACTCTTGAAGCTTTCACTTATTGCAAAGGCTGGCGAATTGATCACCTTCATTCGCCCACAGTCTTTGCTAACCTGAAGACCACACCTTTTTGCTTCTTCTAGTGTGATGAAAGTATCGGTAGCACCCGTATCCATCATGGCCTTGGTGGCTTTCTTATTGATCATTAAGCTCACATACATCAAGCCTCTACTCTGCTCTTTCTTTATAGTGGTCAGTTGGGTACGGAGGGCATTGAGGAACCTTATTGAACCCATCCTAGCTGGCTCCTCTTCAACTTCTTCAATGCTCTCTGGTACTTTTGTAGACTCTTGAGATAAGGTTCTTAAGGCATTAAGGGCTCCTCTGTGCAGGCATTCGGCCACCCGATGCGGCCTTTTGCAAAGAAAGCAAGCTAGTGGTTGCCTAGGCCTGAAAATCACAGCGTTGCTTGTCTTGGGTTGGGTGCTATCTCGACCAAAAGACCTCCTATCTGATCCCCCACTGAAAGGTCGATCCAACCTGGTCATCTTTCCCCCACTCCCAAAGTTGAAGCTACTGCCAGCTGATAGAGGATTTTTCTATTTTAAGGAGCCATCATTATAATCATGGAGACGTTCAGCTGTAGCCATGGCAGTAGCCACGTCTTGCACTTTTTGTCTTTGTAGTTCTGTCCTAGCCCAAGGCTTGAGGCCCTCAAGAAAATAGAACATCTTGTCCTTTTCGAACATGTCTCAAATATCCAACATCAGGGTAGAGAAGCTCCTTACAAACTCTCGCACTGTTCCTTTTTGCACCAATTCTCAAAGTCTCTTTCGAGCCATATACTCCACATTCTTAGGGAAAAATTGGTTTTTCAGTTCTCACTTCAGGTTCGTCCAAGTCTTAATCGGGCACTCGTCATTGACAAACTTGGAGCACCACCATAGCTTGGCATCCCCTGTGAGGTACATTGACGCCATTGCTACCTTGTCTTCCTCTGAATCCGTGTGTATAGCTAGAAAGTACTGCTCCATGTCAAACAAGAAATTTTCAAGTTCCTTAGCATCCCTTGCCCCCTCATAGCATCGAGGCTCCGGCACATTGGGCCTTTTTCCCCTTTCCATCAATCTCAAACCTAATCTAGCCACAGCCATTTGTAAGATGCTCACCTGTGCTCTGAGCTCCTCAAAACTCCTTTTGGAGAATGTTCAAGGCATCTCTAGCCTCCTCGCTCATGTTGTGGAAAGTATCGGATAACTCCTGCTGGGTTGTCTCAATCTCCCTCACTCGATCTTTAGTCACCATATGAGTTTTCATTAAGGCCACCGCGGCCTCAAATTCCTTAATTCTCTTTTGATGATTAGGTCCACCACTTGTGGCCATCTCATCCATTTTCTAGCACTTCTCAATCGTGCTCTGATAGCACGTGTCACATACTAAGCTTTCTCTCAACAAGCAATAGACCGTGCGGCACTTGAATGGGCGCTCCCACCCAAGTCAGCCTTCAATAAATTGATATCTGAACAAATAACCATAAGCCATGGTTAGTCTCAAGCATTCACAATAAGCAACAATATATCGAGATCAATCTCAAGCACACACACAAGAAGGCACATTCGCATCGAGAAAACGAAAAACACATCGAAGCAACATTCGAGACATTCAATCGGGTTAATTTTATTATAATCGAGAATCATACATCAGGACGTCCCACCATCACCAGGGCCAGGGGGCAGCCCTTGGTGGATGGCTTAGGCTCGCATAGCAACCGGTGAGATAGCCCAACACTATGCTACCGGCTCACCCCCCTAAAGAGCATTAGAGATTTTAGAGCTATGCTACCAGTAACCATTACAATGTTTGAAATGGGGACACTTTTCCTAGCACAAGGGATCTACCCAACCAAGGCCCTATACATGGGTGGCTCATGGCAACCTAAGTCCCGATCATGGCCCTATACAAGGTTGGCTCATGACACCGGGGATCGAACAGGTGGTAGGTGGCTTCAAGCACATCTTCATATTTCTACCATGCTAATGCCATTTTTATGGCTTGTAAATTCATACAATGGTCCCCTAAGCCTTCATGTGAACTTTCATGGCAAGACGACCCGCTTTTTATTTTTCACGATTTTTAAAATTTCTTGCGGTTCGAGATTTTTTAAACTTTTTTTAGAAAGAGTTTTGTCCCCAAATTTGGTAAAGGTGATCCTTGTATTTTTTTTGGCATGCACAAAAAACTTTAGCTACAAACTCGAAGTGGAGAAGATTTTGTGATCGTTTGAAAAACGTGTCCCCATTTCAGACACTTTAATGGCTACTGGTAGCAAACCTATAAAATCTCAAATGCTATTTAAGAGGGTGTGAGTTCTCAAGGTTTGATGAGGGATAAGGGGCCAATATAAGGGCCAAGTGCCAGCACCCATCACACATCATGTGTGCACACCCCCCGGCCCCCCCCAATTGTCGGAACCCCTAATGCCGCCGGTTAGGCTCTCCGGTGATGCTCTAACGATGGTGCCCCAAGCGAAAAAAAATGCGGAACCAGCACATGCCCAAGCCCAGCATGTGCACTGTGGCTCAAACTCTTAGACTGGGAATGAACTCCGTATGCTTAGACATGGAATGAACTTCATATGCCTAAGCCAACCCACGAGATGAGCGTGCGAGCGCTCAGTCGATTGGAGAGGTAGAATGCGCAAGCCGACGATCGGCCCGATCCGCCTCTGCGTACTGTCGATCCTTCTGCCACAACCCTCTGTCCAACTGGGGCTTAGACATGGAATGAACTCCCTATGCCTAAGGCAACCCATGAAACGGACGTGCAGGCGCTCAGCTGGTCGGAGAGGTAGAATGCGCAAGCCGGGGACCGGCCGATCCCCTCTGCGTGCTATCGATCCTACTGCCGCAACCCTCGTTCTGATCTGATCTTAGACTGGGAATAAACTTCGTATGCTTAGACATGGAATGAACACCGTATGCCTAAGCCAACCCACGAAATGAGCGTGCGAGCGCTCAATCGGTCGGATAGGCAGAATGCGCAAGCTGGGGACTGGCCCCATCCCCCCCTATGTGCTGTTGATCCTGCTACCGCAACCCTCGGTCTGGTCTGATCTTAGATTGGGAGTGAACTCCGTATGCCTAAGTCAACCCACGAAATGAGAGATCGGGTGCTGAACCGGCCGGAGAGGCATAATGAGCAAGTCGGGGATCGACCCAGTCCCCCTCTGCCTGCTACCGGTCCTGCTACCATAACCCTCATTCCGGTTAGGGCTTAGACATGGAATGAACTCCCTATGCCTAAGCCAACCCATGAAACGGGCGTGTGGGCGCTCAGTCGATCGGAGAGGCAGAATGCGTAAGTCGGGGATCGACCTGGTCCCTCTTGCGTGCTACCGATCCTGCTGCCGCAACCCTTGGTCGGATCCAATCTTAGACTGGGAATGAACTCCGTATGCTTAGACTGGGAATGAACTCCGTATGCTTAGACTGGGGATGAACTCCGTATGCTTAGACTGGGGATGAACTCCGTATGCCTAAGTCAACCAACAAAACGAGCGTACGAGCGCTCAGTCGACCGGAGAGGCCGGTCATAGAGTTTGAATGCGCAAGCCGGGGATCGACCCGGTCCTTCCTGTGTGCTACCGATCCTGCTACTGGTCCTGCTACCGCAACCCTCGGTTCGGTCCGATCTTAGACTGGGAATGAACTCCGTATGCCTAAGCCAACCCATGAAAGGAGCGTACGGGCGGTTAGCCGGTCGAAGAGGCAGAATGTACAAGCCAGGGATCGGCCCTGTCCTCCCTACGTGCTATCGATCCTGCTGTCGCAACCCTCGGTCTGATCCGATATTAGACTAGGAATGAACTCCATATGCCTAAGTCAGCCCACGGAACAAGCGTGCAGGCACTGAGCCGACCGGGGAGGCATAATGCGCAAGCCGGGGATCGGCCCAGTCCCCCTCTGCGTGCTGCCAGTCCCACTGCCGCAACCCTCTGTCCGATTCGATCTTAGACAAGGAATGAACTCTGTATGCTTAGACTGAGGATGAACTCCGTATGCCTAAGTCAGCCCATGAAACGAGCGTGCAAATGCTCAGCCGACCAGAGAGGCAGGATGCGCAAGCTGGGGATCGAACGGGTGGTAGGTGGGTTCAAGCACATCTTCATATTTCTGCCATGCCAATTTCATTTTTATGGCTTGTAAATTCATTCAATGGTCCCCTAAGCCTTCATGTGAAGTTTCATGGCAAGACGACCCGTTTTTTATTTTTCACGATTTTTGAAACTTTTTACGGTTCGAGATTTTTTAAAATTTTTTTACAAAGAGTTTTGTCCCCAAATTTGGTAGATTTGATCCCTGTATTTTTTATTGGCATGCACAAAAAAATTCAGCTAAAAACTCGTAGTGGAGAAGATTTTGTGACCATTTGAAAAAAGTGTCCCCAATTCAGACACTTTAATGGCTACTGGCAACAAACCTATAAAATCTCAAATCCTCTTTAAGGGGGTGTGAGTTCTCAAGGTTTGATGAGGGATAGGGGCCAATATAAGGGTGAAGTACCAGTACCCATCGCACATCATGTGCGCACACCCCCTGGTGCCCCCAAATCGTTGGAACCCCCAATGCCGTCGGTTAGGCTTTCCGACGATGCTCCAGCGATGGTGCCCCGAGCGAAAAAAATGTGGCACCATCACATGCCCGAGCCCAGCATGTGCGCTGTGGTTCAAACTCTTAGACTGGGAATGAACTTCATATGCTTAGACATGGAATGAACTCCGTATGCCTAAGCTAACCCACGAAACGAGAGTGCGGGCGCTCAGCCAGTCGGAGAGGCAGAATGCGCAAGCCAGGGATTGGCCCGTTCCCCCTCTACGTGTTGCTGGTCTCGCAACCACAACCCTCTATCCGGTTGGGGCTTAGACATGGAAGGAACTCCTTATGCCTAAGCCAACCCACGAAATGGGCGTGCGGGTGCTCAACCGGCCGGAGAGGCAGAATGTGCAAGCCGAGGATCGGCCCAGTTCCCTCTGTGTGCTGTCGATCCTACTATCATAACCCTCGGTCTGGTTCGATCTTAGACTAGGAATTAACTCCGTATGCTTAGACTGGGAATGAACTCCGTATGCTTAGACTGGGATGAACTCCGTATGCCTAAGTCAACCCACGAAACGAGCATGCTGACGTTCAACTGGCCGAAGAGGCCGATCAGAGAGGCAGAATATGCAAGTAGGGGATCGACCCAGTCCCCCCCTGCATGCTGTCGATCTTACTGCTGGTCCTGTTGTCGTAACCCTAAGTCTGGTCCGATCTTAGACTAGGAATAAACTCTGTATGCTTAGACATGGAATGAACTCCGTATGCCTAAGCCAACCCACAAAATGAGCGTACAGGTGCTCAGTCGCCCGGAGAGGCAAAATGCATAAGCTGGGGATCAGCTCGGTCCCCCTACATGCTGTCGATCCTATTGCCACAACCCTCGGTTCGATCTGATCTTAGACTTGGAATGAACTCCGTATGCCTAAGTTAACCCATGAAACGAGCTTTCGGGTACTGAGCCTGCCGAAGAGGCATAATGCATAAGTCGAGGATCGGCCCGGTCCCCCTCTGCGTGCTGTCGGTCCCGCTGCCATAACCCTCGATCCGGCTGAGGCTTAGACATGGAATGAACTCCCTATGCCTAAGCCAACCCATGAAACGGGCGTGCCAGTGCTCAGTCGATCGGAGAGGCAGACTGCATAAGCCGAGGATTGTCTGATCCCCCCTACGTGCTACTGATCCTGCTACCACAACCCTCGGTCTGGTCTAATCTTAGAATGGGAATGAACTCCGTATGCTTAGACTGGGGATGAACTCCGTATGCCTAAGTCAACCCATAAAACGAGCGTGCGGATGCTCAACCGATGTCATTTTTATGGCTTGTAAATTCATACAATGGTCCTCTAAGCCTTCATGTGAAGTTTCGTGGCAAGACAACCTGTTTTCTATTTTTCATGATTTTTGAAACTTTTTACCGTTCGAGATTTTTTAAAATTTTTTTAGAAAGATTTTGTCTCCAAATTTGGTAGAGGTGATCCTTGTATTTTTGTTGGCATGTAAAAAAAAAATTCAGCTTAAAACTTGAAGTGGAGTAGATTTTGTGACCGTTTGAAAAAAGTGTCCCCATTTCAGACACTTTAATGGCTACTGGCAGCAAACCTATAAAATCTCAAATGCTCTTTAAGAGGGTGTGAGTTCTTGAGGTTTGATGAGGGATAGGGGGCCAATATAAGGGCCAAGTGCCAGCACCCATCGTAAATCATGTGTGCACACCCCCCGACCCCCCTAATCGCTAAAACCCCTAATGCCGTCGGTTAGGCTCTCCGGCGATGGTGCCCGGAGCGAAAAAAATGCAGCACCAGCACATGCTCGAGCCCAGCATGTGCACCGTGGCTCAAACTCTTAGACTGGGAATGAACTCTGTATGCTTAGACATGGAATGAACTCTGTATGCTTAAGCCAACCCAAGAAATGAGTGTGCGGGCGCTCAGCTGGTCGGAGAGGTAGAATGCATAAGCTGGGGACTGGCCCGGTCCCCCCTGCGTGCTGTCGATCCTACTACCACAACCCTCGGTCTGGTCCGATCTTAGACTAGGAATGAACTCCGTATGCCTAAGTCAACCCATGAAATGAGTGTTCGGGAGCTGAGTCGGTTGGAGAGGCATAATACATAAGCCAGGGATCGACTCGATCCCCCTCTGCGTGCTGTCGGTCCCACTACCACAACCCTCGGTCCGATTGGGGCTTAGACATGGAATGAACTCCTTATGCCTAAGCCAACCCACGAAATGGACGTGTGGGCGCTCAGCCGACCGGAGAGGTAGAATGCACAAGCTGAGGATCGGCCCAATCCCCCCTGCGTGCTGTCGATCCTGCTGTCGTAACCCTCGGTCGGGTCTGATCTTAGACTGGGAATGAACTCCATATGCTTAGATAGGGGTTGAACTCCGTATGCCTAAGTTAACCCATGAAACGAGCGTACGGGCGCTCAACCGACCAAAGAGGCCGATCGTAGAGGCAGAATGCGTAAGCCGGGGATCAAATCGGTCCCCCCTGTGTGCTGTGGATCCTGTTGCTAGTGCTGCTGTCGCAACCCTCAGTCCGGTCCAATCTTAGACTGGGAATGAACTCCGTATGCTTAGACATGGAATGAACTCCGTATGCCTAAGCTAATCCACGAAACGAGCATACGGGCACTCAACCAGCCAAAGAGGTAGAATGCACAAGCCGAGGACCGGCCCTGTCCCCCTTATGTGCTGTCGATCCTCCTGCCGTAACCCTCGGTCCAGTCTGATCTTAGACTAGGAATGAACTCCGTATGCCTAAGTCAGCCCACGAAACAAGCGTGCGGGCGTTGAACTGACCGAATAGCATAATGCGCAAGCCGGGGATCGACCCGATCCCCCTCTGCGTGCTGCTAGTCCCGCTGCAACAACCCTCGGTCCGATCTGATCTTAGATTACAAATGAACTTCGTGTGCTTAGATTGGGGATGAACTCCGTATGCCTAAGTCAACCCACGAAACGAGCGTGCGGATGCTCAGCCGAGCAGAGAGGCAGGATGCGTAAGTCGAGGATCGAATGGGTGGTAGGTGGGTTCAAGCACATCTTCATATTTCTGCCATGCCAATGCCATTTTTATGGCTTGTAAATTCATACAATGGTCCCCTAAGCCTTCAAGTGAAGTTTCGTGGCAAGACGACCCATTTTCTATTTTTCACGATTTTGAAACTTTTTATGGTTTGAGATTTTATAAAATTTTTTTAGAAAGAGTTTTGTCCCCAAATTTGGTAGATGTGATCCTTGTATTTTTGTTGGCATGCATAAAACAATTTAGTGAAAAACTCGAAGTGGAGAAGATTTTGTGACCATTTGAAAAAAGTGTCCCCATTCTAGACACTTTAATAGCTACTGGCAGCAAACCTATAAAATCTCAAATCCTCTTTAAGGGGGTATGAGTTCTTGAGGTTTGATGAGGGATAGGGGGCCAATATAAGGGCCAAGTACCAGCACCCATCGCACATCAAGTGCGCACACCCCCCCGACGCCCCCAAATCATCGAAACCCCCAATGCCGTCGGTTAGGCTCTCCGGCGATGCTCCGACGATGGTGCCCCGGGCGAAAAAAGTGTGGCACCAGCACATGCCCAAGCCCAGCATGTGCACCGTGGTTCAAACTCTTAGACTGGGAATGAACTCCGTATGCTTAGACATGGAATGAACTACGTAAGCCTAAGCCAACCTACGAAACAAGTGTGCAGGCGCTCAGTCGGCCAGAGAGGCAGAATGCGCAAGCCAGGGACCGGCCCGATCTCCTCTGCATGCTGTCGATCCTACTACCGTAACCCTCGGTCTGATCTGATATTAGACTAGGAATGAACTCCGTATGCCTAAGTCAACCCACGAAATGAGCGTTCGGGCACTAAGCCGACCGGAGAGGCATAATGCACAAGCCAGGGATCAGCCCGGTCCCCCTCTACGTGCTGTCGGTCCCGCTGCCACAACCCTTAGTCCAGCTGGGGCTTAGACATGGAATGAACTCCCTATGCCTAAGTCAACCCATGAAATGGGCGTACGGGCGCTTGGCCTACCGGAGAGGCAAAATACGTAAGCCGGGGATCGGCCCGATCCCCTCTACGTGCGGCTGATCCTGCTGCCACAACCCTCGGTCCGGTCCGATCTTAGATTAGGAATGAAGTCCGTATGCTTAGACTGGAGATGGACTCCGTATGCCTAAGTCAACGCCCGAAACGAGCATACGGGCACTCAACCGGATGGAGAGGCAGAATGCACAAGTCGGGGATTGGCTCGGGTTCCCCTGTGTGCTGTTGATCCTGCTCTTGGTCCTTCTGTCGTAACCCTTGTTTCGGTTTGATCTTAGACTGGGAATGAACTCCATATGCTTAGACATGGAATGAACTCCGTATGCCTAAGCCAACCCACGAAACGAGCGTGCAGGCGCTCAGCCGACCGGAGAGGTAGAATACGCAAGTCGGGGACCAGCCCATCCCCCCTGTGTGCTGTCGATCCTGCTACCAGAACCCTCGGTCCGATCTGATCTTAGACTGGGAATGAACTCCGTATTCCTAAGTCAACCCACAAAATGAGAGTTTGGGTGCTGAGCCGGTCGGAGAGGCATAATGGGCAAGTCGGGGATCGGCCCGGTCTCCCTCTGCGTGCTATCGGTGCCGCTGCCACAACCCTCGATCCGACTGGGGCTGAGACATGGAATGAACTCCCTATGCCTAAGCCAACTCATGAAACGGGCGTACGGGCACTCAACCGACCGGAGAGGCAGAATGCGCAAGCCAGGGATCGACCCGATCCCTCCTGCGTGCTGTCGATCCTGCTGCCACAACCTTCGATCTGATCCGATCTTAGACTGGGAATGAACTTCGTATGCTTAGACTGGGGATGAACTTCGTATGCCTAATTCAACCCATGAAACGAGCGTGCAGACGCTCAGTCGACCAGAGAGGCAGGATGTGTAAGTCAGGGATCGAATGGGTGGTAGGTGGGTTCAAGCACATCTTCATATTTCTACCCTGCCAATGCCATTTTTATGGCTTGTAAATTGGTACAATGGTCCCCTAAGCCTTCATGTGAAGTTTCGTGGCAAGACGACCCGTTTTCTATTTTTCACTATTTTCGAAACTCTTTACAGTTCAGGATTTTTTAAAATTTTTTTAGAAATAGTTTTGTCCCGAAATTTGGTAGAGGTGATCCTTGTATTTTTGTTGGCATGCATAAAAAAATTCAGCTAAAAACTCGAAGTGGAGAAGATTTTGTGACCATTTGAAAAAAGTGTCCCAATTTCAGACACTTTAATTGCTACTGGCAGCAAACCTATAAAATCTCAAATGCTCTTTAAGAGGGTGTGAGTTTTCAAGGTTTGATGAGGGATAGGGGGCCAATATAAGGGCCAAGTACCAGCACCCATCACACATCATGTGCGCACACCCCCCGGCCTCCCCAATCATCAGAACCCCCAATGCCGTCGGTTAGCGTCTCCGGCGATGCTCCGATGATGGTGCCCTGAGCGAAAAAAATGCATTACCAGCACATGCCCGAGCCCAGCATTTGCACCATGGCTCAAACTCTTAGACTGGGAATGAACTCCGTATGCTTAGAGATGGAATGAACTCTGTATGCCTAAGCCAGCCCACGAAACGAGCATGCGGGCGCTCAATCGATCGGAGAGAGAGAATGCGCAAGCTGGGGATCGACTCGGTCCCCCTCAGCATGCTGTTGGTCCCGCTGCCACAACCCTCGGTTCGGTCAGGGGTTAGACATGGAATGAACTCCCTATGCCTAAGGCAAACCATGAAACAGGCGTGCGGGCGCTCAGCCAGTCGGAGAGGCAGAATGCACAAGCCGGGGATCGGCCTGGTCCCCCTCTGCGTGCTGTAGGACCCGCTACCACAACCCTTTTTCTGGCTGGGGCTTAGACATGGAATGAACTCCCTATGCCTAAGCCAACCCACGAAATGGGTGTGTGGACGCTCAGCCGGCTGGAGAGGCAGAATGCGTAAGCCTGGGATCGACCCGGTCCCCCCTGCGTGCTACTGATCCTGCAACCGCAAACCTCGGTTTGGTTTGATCTTAGACTGGAAATGAACTCCGTATGCTTAGACTGGGGATGAACTCCGTATGCTTAAGTCAACCCACGAAACGAGCATGTGGGTGCTTAGCCGGTCGGAGAGGCATAATGCGTAAGCCTTGGATCGGCATGATCCCTCCTGCGTGCTACAGATCCTGCTACTGGTCTTGCTGCCACAACCTTCGATCTAGTCTGATCTTAGACATGGAATGAACTCCGTATGCTTAGACATGAAATGAACTCCGTATGCCTAAACCAACCCACGAAACGAGCGTGCGGGCGCTCAATCAATCGAAGAGGCAGAATGCACAAGTCAGGGACCGATCCGGTCCCCACCTTCGTGCTGTCGATCCTGCTATAGCAACCTTCGGCCCAGTCCAATCTTAGACTAGGAATGAACTCCGTACGCCTAAGTCAACCCATGAAACGAACGTTCAGGCGTTGAGCCGGCCGGAGAGGCATAATGCGCAAGCCAGGGATCAGTCCGGTCCCCTTCTGCATGCTATCGATCCCACTACGACAACCTTCGGTCCAGCTAGGGCTTAGACATGGAATGAACTCCCTATGCCTAAGCCAACCCACGAAACGGGCGTGCGGGCGCTCAGCCAGCCGGAGAGGCAGAATGCGTAAACTAGGGATCGGCCCGATCCCCCCTGTC